>NC_045977.1:6398702-6998702 GCF_010909765.2 Amblyraja radiata
AAAGGAATACGTGAAGACTTTAGTGTGCCTTTTTTAATATAGATTAGTGGCTTGATATCTGAAAAGGTCAAATATTTTGAGCAGCTAACACAGTTTGAAGCTAAATAGTAAGATTAACGAGAACTTACCATTTGAAGTTTGATCGTTATTTATGAGGAGTAACGTTGAGGGATTACGTGAAGAACCCCGCCAGGACGCATGCGTGTCATCTTAAAGCAGCGGTGTGAAATCACAGATAACTGTAATGACTAAACATAGTAAGATTAGAGAAGAGATACCAGTTGAGTATATGATCAAGGGTGGGAGCGGAGGGCACGTATCCCTCAACGTTACTCCTCATAAAATACCGATCAACTTCAAACTGGTAAGTTCTCGTTTAATCTTACTATTTTACTTCGGAGTCACGTGAGTGACTACGTGAAGATTTTAAAGCTCTGTGATTTCATGCCGTGGAAACGAGTCCATGCATCACTCTGCCTTGATTATGGGGAGAATAGTGTTAACATCATTAGACCATTAATACGATATTGAAACCCAACGATAAATATATTAACACCAAATTATAGCCCCTATTATGGGGTAAATTATATTACAGAACTTAAATTGTTTCTGCAAATGTTCCAGGTTCAATGACTGGTTTGTATAAAATCGTTGGGAAAGTTTTCTCCGTTGACCATCCTGCTGTCTTTGAGGATTTGGTCCATAGGAACATCCAACTTCATAGCTGCCGATGTAGCTGCAGCCCTGGTGGAGTGAGAGTTAAAATGCTAGTGTCTACTCCAGCCTTTATTAGGACCTGTTTTAGCCATCTAGAGATGGTCTGGACTGTCACTGTTTTTGAGTGGCTGTTTGTAGCTGATTAAAAGTGGACATTTCTTTCCCTCTGATGATCTTAGTATACTCCATATGTAATAGTACGTATGTTACAATACAGAGACGATCATCTGTCGGGTAGGCCCTGAATTCTGTTTTTAGGCCTGCTGACCCCTGCCTGTTCTGTTTGACTAATTCATTGGTGAAAAGTTAAATTTCCAGATGAAATAGTCATGTTGGCCAGCCTTAATTTCTGTAGTGACTGGACCCTTTGTGCCGTGACCAAGGCCATCAGCATGACTGTTTTCATAGGTCAGTTTCTGTAGGGACAGAGCTGTAGCTGGAGACCAGTTTCTTAACATGGTCAGTACAATGCTCACATCCCATACTTGGGAGTACCTGTGTCTTGGAGGATGAACATTAAAATGCCCCTCATGAGTTTGGTTACCAGGGTGTGTCCCAACAGAATGCCGCTCTGTTCCTTGCCACAGGTATGTTGACAGAGCACTTCTGGCGCAGTTGATGGCACTATGACTGAGCCTCTCATCGTAATGGAGGCTTGCCAGGAATTCCAGAACAGACGGGATGTTCATAGATCTGTGGGTTGGATGTTTATTGTTGTGACAGTACTTCCCATTTCTTGATGACACCAAGTACTGTTTTTTGGGTGGACTGTCTGGGGGCCGCTGAAATAATATCCACTGTTCGGTCCGTCAGTCCCAGGTGTAGTAGAGGTGCTTTCAAACTCTACAAATTAATAGGTTTATATAATTATGACATGGGTAACTTCCCCTTGTTGCGGGATGAACCAGTAATTAGGTCTATGATGGATGGTGATGCATGGTTCTAATACCATGTCGAGTATCACCGGGACCCATGGTTGAGTAGGCCAATCGGGTACTATCAAAATACCAGACGCGGAGTTCTTGCTGTATATTCCTAAATACCCGACTGATGAGGGAGAAAGGAGGGAATGCATAAATAAACAATCCCCCAATGCAGCGAAAATGCATCTGTTGCCACTGCCCCAGGTTCTGGTTCCCATGAACATAATTCGATAGCTGGTGTGAGCCTGGATGCGAATAGGTCGATATCTGGTGTTCCATACCGTGCTGTAATTTCAGCAAATACATTTTTATCCAACATCCATTCAGTGTTTCATTGAATTTGCCTGTGACCTGTTGTCTGCCACTAAATTTAGTTTACCTGGTAAGTAGGTAGCTGATATCCAAATATCTCTCGCTGGATACACTATTGCCAAATTGTGTTGGCCAGATTGTCACATAATGTCGATTTGTTTCCACCCATATGGTTGATATATGCTACACGTTGGTGTTGTCAATTTGTAGCCTAACATGCTGGTGATATAACACAGAACAATATGACTTAAGGCCATGGAATGCACTTAACATTCCCAGGTAGTTTATTGCCCAGTGTTTGTAATAATGATGCCTCCTGTGCATTCCATCTCCCCCTCAGCTGGAGATGGAATTGGTAGCACCCCATCCAAGTGCACTGGCATCAGTTTGTAGTTCCATAGACGGGTAGCTGATAATGTTTGGATAGGAACAATGCCTAATATTATCTTTCCACCATTTTAGTTCCATTATGGCCTCTGTTGGTAGCTTCATTGGTCTGTCAAATGACCACCATAATTTTTGAGTGCTCGTATTTTAGCCCTCTGTAATTTTTGATGATGTAAAGGTCCGATTTGTGTGGCTGGAAACGCAGCCACTATTATGCCAATTATTCTTGCTACCAGTCTGATGGATGGTTTTGTGATGTCATGATTTTGCTGCAGCCTCCATTAAGGCTGTAACCTTTTCTTTCGGCAAAGTCACTGACATGTGAACTGAGTTAAGGGTGAACCCCAGATGATCCATTGTGTTAAATAACTCTGTGGTCACCTCTAATGGGTACTGTATAGTAAGCATCTTTTAAAACGATGCTTGCCATGTAGTAACCTAGGAAATCAATTGCTTAGCAGTAACAAAGGTTTCCATCTAGTAATGAATATATAGTACGAAAGTATTCAAATTAGTCAAATCTATGATGATGCGGCAACCACCATCTTGTTTACGATAAAGATTTTGGACACGAATTCCTGTGATTCGTGTTGGGTTTCCTCCATTACTCCTTTTTTATATGGCCACTGTAGTTCAGCATGCGCTTTTGATTTTCTTTGCCTGTAAGCACGAACTTTCGGTTCGGTACATGCTGAACTGGAGGATTATGTTTTTGTATAAATTCTATGGTATACCCTATACTTCTGAAAATATAAGTGTCGGTAGTTAATTTATTCCATGCATCCAGATAGAATTGTAATCTCCCACCAACCTCGTAAGGAACCAGACCCACCTACCTCCATGGTTACTATTGGTAGGTTTGTTGCTTTTTCGGCATCCTCCGTGGACGTTTGAGGCGCCGGTGTCTGGATCTGTAGTTGCGTCGGTGTTGAGGGTTAGCGCATTCCCCTGGAAGGCCGGTCTGGGCCATGGTCTAAAAAGACCGATGTGAGTGTTCCTGGCCTTTGAGCTTTCACCAGTTTGTCTTGGCCGACTAGTGGTGCGTAGGGGTGCTTTTTCTGGCCGAAGTAGTTTTTAGACATTGCTTTAATGAGCCCCAGGGTTTTACCCTCTTCGTCAAGTTCTTTTATCTGTTTTGATAAGTTGCCTCCAAATAGTAATATTGGTGGTTTGGAGGTTCCAGGTTTGCATAGGCCTGCAAATTAGGGTCTAAAGCCGGTTGGATGGCACTTCTTCCTAATGCTGTTTACTCGTATTGGTAGTTGCAAAATAAAGCCAGTGCATCCTGGTGATCTTGTGTCATGTTTTTTTTGTTTATTGTGCGGACGAAAACCGTAATTCCCGCTGTTAGGACTTTCAGAACTTTCTGTAGTTTCAAGTCCCTGGCTCTGATTGAGGCTCCGACATGTTTTCAAATACACTGGTTGACACTGGGAACATTCAGTGTTTTGCAGTTCCCTGGTGGTAAGTGTCTTGCTGTGGTGTCCAACAATGCCTGTCCTTATAGCTGGTTGAATGACAAGTAGTTGATACTTGCAGCTATTTTAGGTTCCAGGTTTTGGCCAGTTTGGTCAGGTTGAATAAACTGGGACACCATATCCAATAGGTTTTCTTGCACCCCATGTGCACTAGGGGTATGTTCTGCACCCCTCTTCAGGGTCAGCCCAGAATTGACCCCCTGTACTCCCCTCTGATGAGGGAGAAACACTGTGCAGCCCTACAAGAGGTACTGCTGTAGGACTTACTAGCTGCCCACTGTGACTAGTCTCCATCTCCCGGAGCCTGTCACTTTGGAGTATTTGCTCCAACAGCCGCTCCAACTGGCTCCAATGCTCTCGGGCACTGGCCACTCGCGGCTGCTCCAGTTCCTGCAGCCGCTCCAACCGGCTCCAATGCTCATGGGCACTGGCCGTCGTGGCTGCTCCTGAAGCCGCTCCTGCTCCAGTTCCTGCATCCGCTCCAACCGGCTCCAATGCTCACGGGCACTGGCCGTCGCGGCTGCTCTAGTTCCCCGCTCCCAGCCGCTCCAACCGGCTCCAATGCGCACGGGCACTGGCCGCTCGCGGCTGCTCCTGAAGCTGCTCCAACCGGCCCCAATGCTCACGGGCACTGGCCGCTCGCGGCTATTCAAAGTCGGACTCATCGGAGTCAACGACTCTGTTAGTTTTTTGCTTCGCTCTACTGCCCGGCCGTGGCCGGTGCGGGAGCAAAGTCGGGCACAGCTGTTCCCATTACGGGAGATTGGCATGCCGTTGGCTGCTGCTGCTGGCTGCCCGCAACTCCGCGGTTCTCCCCCGCCAGCTTTTTCGCAGCTTTCGTGGATCTGGTCCATGTCTCCACCTGTAAGGTAAGTGGAAGGAACGCAGCGTCTCCTTACCTGCTGTTCCCGGCTTTCAAATTCTGCCGCTAAGGGGAACGTCGTTCCCCCTGCTGTGACTCGTTGCAATGCGTGTAGTGACATGACACGCATGCGTCCTGGCGGGGTTCTTCACGTAGTCACTCACGTGACTCTGGTAAAATCCATGGCAATCCGTGCCAGATGTTGAGCCCCTTGGACAGGGGTTCCCAACCTTTTTTGTCCCGTTTACCCCTGGCAACTTTAATAGCACATAACAATGTTATTTCACTTATTTATGAATAACTAATGATGGACAAATACCAGAACCAAACACAATCAGTCAATGAGAAAAAATATGTACAAATCCAGAATCCATGTACAAATTTACCCCTAGGTAGGTGAAATTTACCCCCTGGATGTAAATTTACCCCAGGTTGGGAACACTTGCCCTTGGACATGACTCCACTGCTGCTCACAATTCTATAATAGGTAGTCGAAGCCTCTGAAAGCATCTCCAAATACCAAATCCGAACAATTGTATTTCAAGCATTGCGTGTCACCACAGCCCCACTTGGTAAGTTATCAACAAGCTGTCTCTGAGCAGGGATTTGTATCTAAATTAATTCTCTATATCACCATTGCACTGCAACCTTATTGAAAGTCTGAAACTAGCATCACACAACCAACCTATACTTCAGCTATTTCAATGAGGAAAGCCACATAATTCAACCTGCATTTCTTTTTCTGGTTATTAACCGTTAGGGTTTTACTGTGTACAGTGGTGTTTACAGCATTTTGGGTCATAATATACTGTTCCTTTCCCATATATCCAATCGAACAACACTTTCCATACTTAAGTTTAGTATTTTGACGCAAATACATGTGGCCTAGTTTTGCTGTGAAGTAAAGGACGTTAATTCCTTTCAATGGTGTTTGTTAGGGATTTGCGACCATGAAGATCAGGCTCTCTTGCATAACGTAGTATAATCCTTCTCAGGATTGAGGTTGACTTCACAGTGGTTTTGTGGGTTTCTGAGGTGCTATTGAGCCAATGTAGGAACTGCAATCTGTGACACGGAGGAGCGGGAAAGGATGGTTTGTGAGGTGGGTGTGCTCCTTCCTTGCTTTTTTGGAAGGGCTGGATATCAAACTTGCACAGATTCTCAATACCATCCTGAGTGACTCTTCTCTTCGAATGATCTATAGCCGGCACTGCATTTGTAGGTTGGGATATTGTACATCTTCACAGCTAACATCACACTTTGAAGTCATTGCTGCCTGTCTCACCTCTGTAGGTTGGCCCCCAAAGGTGTGCAACCCATGATATCAACCAATGGATCTGCAACGAACCAATCCCAATGATGAGTAATGTCATATAAACTGCACCTTTGCCCCGACACTTTTATCTTTCTTCACTGCAATGTTGCACCTCACCTCCAACAAATCTCATTTGGCAGTGCAATAAATCTGGAGAACAAGTGTGAATGTGTTCAATATATGATCACAAAAGATTTATTGGTAATCATGCCATTATTAACGCAAAGTGGGTCAATTAAATGAGAGTATAGAGAGCCTTTGGGGGACCCGGTGATGTTGAAGGGCAGGTTACTGGACCATCTTGAGAAAAGAACAAAGAGTTAAAGATTATTTTTGGGGAACCGGTGGTGGGTAAGTAAATGAAAGAAATGATATGCGCCTTATGGGAGAGTTGCAATTTCAGAGGAAAACTCTTATGCAAAAGAAACAGGGAAGAAGGGAAAATCACAGTTGTGTGGCCACGATCGAAGCATGTTGGGACGAGGAAGCAAGATAAATATCGTAAGCTCATCAACTTGGACCACCTGTTGCACTGCCATAGACTTAAGATAGAATACAAAATGCTGGAGTAACGCAGCAGATAGGTAACATTAGGTCCCAACTTGAAACGTCACCTATCCATTTTTCTCTGGAGACGCTGATTTACTCCAGCATTTTGTGTCTATCGTTGGTATAAACCAGCATCTGCAGTTCCTTTTTATTGCTACCATAGACTTGTTTTCTAATTGTGTATGTTTGCACTAATGCCTCTCTCTTTGCAAAGTTTTTCCTTTTCAGTCGGGCAGAATTTTTGTATAATCTCAGTTTTTGTGCGTTGCCTGTGATGCTGCTGCAAGTACAATTTTCACTCTCCCGTACCTCTTGGTATGTGTAGATAACAAACTTGACTTGATTTGACGTTGATGTGAGTCAGCTTGAGGAAGAAGAATGTCTTATGGGGGTACTTTTACCAGTATTATGAGTTTACAATTTGACTCATCATGAACATCATCACAGGAGACTGATTTAGGGTATTACCTTTGTAATGGATGTAGCAATGATCACATGAATATATTATACAGTAGCAACTGGGTCTGTATTAATTATAGCACTGAAACTTGGCTGGAATGATTCACAATGTTTTCTGACCACATTATTTAAAATTGGCGAGGGCTTGAGGTTACACACACAGTTCCTTTGGCCCCATGGCGTGTGTAAAGAATCGTGTATCTAAATTTACTGATCCAATTTTCCAGCATTCAACCCATGCTAAATGTTTATTTAATGTCTTCCCACCACCCCCAACACTCAGTGCATTCCAGGTAATATCACCATGGGTGAAATAATTCTTCCTCTTGGTCTCCTGCCATTTACCTTATATCTATAGCTTTGGTTGTAAGCAATTCTGATAATGAAAAAAGTGTTTCTCATTATCTACCCTTCCCACAGTCTCCAATTTTTCACACTCTGCCCTCATAATTTTGTTTACATCAATCAGGTCCCGCTTGGTCTTCCCATCTTCAAATAAAACAAGCATAGGGTTCTTCATTCCATACAGCAAATTATGTTCCAACTCGGGAATATCCTGCTGAATCTTCTCTGCATTATTAGGTGCAATCACATCCTCCTATGGTGTGGTGACTAGAACCACACAGATAACTCCAGTTGTGGTCTATGTAGTTGCACCAATCTTTCCTGTTTCTTATACTCTAACAATATAACAATCTCACGTTCTAAATCATCTTATCTACCTGTGCTGTTGTTTTAAGGGTTCCTTGAACAGGTACCAAGATTTCTCTGTTTTAACATTAATTGTGTATATTCTTGTCCTCCCAAAATCATCTCACACATTTTTTCATTACTAAATTCTATCTTCTGTTCCCCCATCTTATTCCTAATCAGTATTATTTTGCAGCCAAAGATCATCAATACACTACTGATTTTTGTGTCGTATGCAAACTTAATTATCATCCCCATACCAGTCTCTGCAATACATGCCAGGTCACAGACTTCTGTTCATATAAACAATCCTCGATCGTCGCCACAGACCATTGGTTCTATCACACAAATCAATGTGTAAATTGCCCTGGATTCCATGAGCTTTTTTGAACTGGTATCCCATGTCCTGGTCAAAGTCTTTCCTCAAGTCAATCAACTGTACTGTTCTCATCAACGCATTAGTTACCTCTTCAATAAATCAAATGAATTTAGGGCGGCATGGTGATGTAGCGGTAGAGTAGCTACCGTACAGCCGCAGCGACCCGGGTAGTTCCTGACTATGGTTGCTGTCTTTACATAGTTTGTACATTACCCATGACCGCATGGGTTTTCTCCGGGTGCTCCGGTTTCCTCCCACACTCAAAGACCTACAGTTTAAGGCTAATGGCTTCAGTAAAATTGGAAATTGTCCCTAGCGTGTAGGATAGTGCTAGAGTATGGGGTAATCGTGGTCGGCGCGGTGGTCAAAGGGCTGTATCTCTAAACTAAACTAAACTGATTATGATGGACCTCCCATTAACGGCCATGCCGACTATCCTTGATCAACATCACACTCTACAAGTGCAGATTTTATTGCTTCATTATTTTCCAATAATTTGATATTATCATACTTATGCCAAGAGTATGATACAACAAATGGTTGTCAGTAAGACTTGATTGCGATTATTAATGCCTTGTAGAAAGAAGTAATTTAAAAAGTTCATCTGTGCTTCCTGACCTCTGTTGAGGACATTTCAAATCACATTGCAGACAAAGGAGTATTTTGTTGTGCACAAGATCCCCCCTCCCATCCCATCCCACAGAAAACAATTACTTGTTTTTTTGGCTTACTACAGTGGGATAAATACTGGTTACTTGTAACAATTTCACTGCTTTCTTTGTTATGGAATGATCTTTACCTTGACCTGAGAGATGAGGCTTTAAATTTTAACTGAAAGGCTTTTCCTGAGGCACTGTAGTCTGCTTCTACACTGCAAGAGAGCTGAGATCTGGCATGTAATTTTCAAGTGCAGGAGAACATCCTGAATCAATTAAATTCTGACTCAAAGGCAAGAGTCCTCTCAATTGACTCACAAATAAATATTGTGTAAGCAAGTCGAGGCTAAAAACCGAGGGCGGTGAAAATGTGAAAGAAACACAACATGCTGGAATAATCTGCAGGCCAGGCATCATCAGCGAAGTGAGAAACCAAGGCAAAGTTTTAGGTTCTGATGTAAAATCATCCACTGAAATGTTAACACAACATTCGTGGTGTGCTGAGATTTTTCAAAGCTTGCACGTGGTAACTTAGATTGTTTTTAAATAAATGTTACTTTGCTCTGATATCTCGTGTTAATGGTTTCTTTCAAGTAATTGAATCAGATGTGTGGGAAATTGAAATGTCACACTATAGTAGCAGGGGTATTCTGAAGCACTTTTTGTAGGGAGGAACTGCAGATGCTCGTTTAGACCAAGGACAGAAAGGTGGAGTAACTCAGCGGGTCAGGCACCACCTCTGGAGAAAAGGAATAGTTGACGTTTCGGGTCGAGACCCTTCTTCAGACCGAGAGTCAGAGGAAAGGGGAACGAGAGATATAGACAGTACATAGGAGAAATGAATGGAAGATATGTAAAATGCACCAATAACCAAGCAAATGTGGGGCATGCATCAAGCCATTGTTGGCTCTGGGGGTATGGTGACAACGAGTAGAGAGACAGTGGAACTCAGTAGGACGACAGTAAAACTAGTACACGACTAAGGTGGGGAGGGGGGGGGGGGGGGGGGGGAGAGAGGGGATGCAAAGGTTACTTGAAGTTGGAGAAATCAATATTCATACTGCTGGCTTGTAAGCTGTCCAGTGAAATATTAGTTGCTTTCCTCCAATTTAAGTTTGGCCCTCACTCTGACAATGGAGGATGCCTAGGGCAGAAAAGTCATAATGGGAAGGGGAGTCAAAGGGTTAGGCAACAGGGAGATCATGTATGCCAAGTAACAGAGTTATGTTATAGATGATTGAAATTGAAAAGATTATATTTTCGGTACCTACCAAAACCTGCATCTTGACTCAAAAATATGACCCCTGTGAAGATCATAAGACAGAGGAGCAGAATTAGGCTATTCAGCCCATTGCGTTTACTCTGCCATTCACTCAGGGCTGATCTATCTATCCTTGTCAACCCATTTTTTGCCATCTCCCAGTAATCTTTGACAACTTATTAATCAAGAATTATTTAAAAATACCAATTGACATGCCTCCACAGTCTTCTGTTGCAATAAATTCCACATATTCTCCACTCTACCTAAAGAAATTCCTTCTCCACCTCCATTCTGAAGGTACATCCTTTTATTCTGAGGCAGTGGCCTTGGTCTAGATTCGTCCATTACTGGACGCATCCTTCCCATGCCCACTCTATCTCGGCCTTTTATTATCCAGTAGGTTTCAATGAGATTCCCCCCCCCCCCCATTCTTCTAAATTCCAGCAAGTACAGGCCCAGAAACCTTTGATTCACTCCTCATACGTTAACCAATCATCCCCAGGATCATTTCATGAACCTCATCTGGCCCCTCTCCAAAGCTAGCACATTCTTCCACAGATATAGGGAGCCCAAAACTGCTTAAAATATTCCAATGTGCCTGAAAAACCTTACATTGTACATTACATCAACCTTACATCAGCTCTCCCTCAGCCCTCAGGCTCCTCCTCTCCTTTCTCCCCACGTCAATCTGAAGAAGGGTTTCGGCCCGAAATGTTGCCTATTTCCTTCGCTCCATAGATGCTGCTGCTCCGCTGAGTTTCTCCAGCACTTTTGTCTACCTTCGATTTTCCAGCATCTGCAGTTCCTTCTTAAACACCTTACATTGTAATCTTTTGTTATCTGGTATATGACTGTCATTTATGGAAAATTAAGAAATTTAAATTTGACATTCTTATTGGTTTATTATTCTCACATATACAGTGATAACCTTATCCAGTCAAAACATTCCATACATAAGTACATCAACCGTTTGTGAAGGCAAATATAAAGAAGACAGCAAAAGTTGTTTTAGCGACATAGAGAGTAAAAGAGAGACAGGTGTGGACATTGAACCACTGCAAAATGACACTGGAGAAGTAATAATGGGGAACAAAGAAACGGTGGATGAACCTGAATACGTTTTTGCGTTAATCTTCGAAGTAGGAGACACCAGCAATGTGCCAGAAATTCAAGAGTAAGGGGGCAGAAGTGAGTGTGGTCGCTCTTACTGAGGAGAAGGTGCTTGGGTAAATAAAGATCTGAAGGCGGATGTCACCTGTACCAGATGGACTACACCCCAGAGTTCTGAAAGATGCAGCCATGGAGATTGTGGAGGCATTAGTAGCGATCTTTCAAGAATCAAGAGTTAGGAATGGATCCCGAGGACTGGAAAATTGCGAATGTTACTCCACTATTTAAGAAGGGTGCGAGGTAAAGAGGAAAAATTATAGGGCGGTTAGTCTGACTTCAGTGGTTGGTAAAATATTAGTATCCATATTAAGGGTGAGATTTTGGGGTACTTGAAAGCACATGATAAAATAGGCCAACATCAGCATGATTTTGTTAAGGGGAGACCTTGCCTGACAATTCTGTTGAATTCTTTGAGGAGGTAACAAGTAAGATAGTTTAGTTTTATAGGAAAGAACTGCAGATGCTGGTTTTAAACCAAAAATAGATACAAAATGCTGGAATAACTCAGTGGGACAGGCAGCATCTCTGGATAGAAGTAATGGGTGACGTTTTGGAACGTTTCGAAACATCACCCATTCTGTCAATCCAGAGATGCTGCCTGTCCCACTCTAGCATTTTGTGTAGATCTTTAGTTTTAGTTTAGAGGTACAGCACGGAGACAGGCCCTTCGGCCCACCGAATCTGCGACGACCAGCGATCCCCACACACTTACACTATCCTACACACGAGGGACAATTTATAATTATACTAACCCAATTAACCTACAAACCTGTACATCTTTGGAGTGTGTGAGGAAACCGGGGATCCCGGAGAAAACCCACGAGGTTCATGTGGAGAATGTACAAACACCGTACAGACAAGCAGTATCGAATCCGTGTCTCAGGCGCTGTAAAACCACAACTGTGCCAATGTGCTGATAGACAAAGGAGAGTCACTGGATGTTGTTTACTTAGATTTTCAGAATGCCATTGATTTAAAAAAAATATATATTTTTATTAGAAGTAATTTACATTATAGTGATATAAGCCAAAATAACATGATACATTTCCTGTACCACTTCTTGTTTTAAACTTAAAAGAAGGCAAGTAGAGAGAGTTAGATAGGATAGTAAGTGCGTGAACGAGTGATCAAGAGAGACCCGTAGAAACGTAAAACAAGAAAAAGAGATAAAAAGAAAACCAAAGAAAAAGAAAGAGAAAAATAGAGAAGATATAAGAAAGTAAAATAAGATAAAGGGATATACCTACTTCGTATCTTTACACACCCCTCACCAGGTCCTGAAAACCATTTATTTTCAACGTTATGTTGCACCCAATACTTGTAATAAGTCGATAAATAGAGACCAAATCTTTTGGAAATGGTCTGGTTGCCTGCTAGGTCTAAAACGGATCTAAAACGCAATGGCACCTTATCAATGCCATTGATAAGGTGCCACACGTGGGGCTGCTGAACAAGATAAGGAGCTCATGGTATTAGAGGTTAGGTACTAGCATGGATAAAGATTGGCTGCCTGGCAGAAGCCAAAGAGTGGGAATAAAGGGGGGCTTTTCTGGTTGTCTGCCGGTGACTAGTGGTGTTCCACAAGGGTCGGTGTTTGGTTCACTGCCTTTCACATTATATGCTAATGATTTGGATGCTGGAATTGATGGCTTTGTGGCCAGGTTTGTGAATGCTATAGAGATAAGTGGAGGGGCAGGGTAGTGTTGAGGAAGCAGGAAGTCTGCAGAAGGACTTAGACAGGTTGGGAGAGTGGACAAAGTAGTGGCAAATGTAATACAGTGTAGTAAAGTGTGCAGTCATGCACTGTGGTAGAAGGAATAAATGATTAGATTACTTTAAAAATGGAGAGATGATTCAGAAATCGGATGCACAGTAGGGCTTAGGATTGCAGGCGCAGGATTCCCAAAAGGTTAATTTGCAGGTCAAATCGGTAGAAAAGATGGAAAAGGCAATGTTAGAATTTGTTTCAAGAGGACAAGAATATAAAAGGGATGATGCAATGCTGAGGATTTGCAAGACGTGGTTCGGCCACATTTGGAATATTGTGAACAGTTTTGGGCCCCACATTCCATGGAAGCACGTGATGGTTTTGGAGATGCTACAAAGGAGGTTTATGAGAATGATCTCGGGGATGCTTGGGTTATCATATGATGGGTATGAGTTTATGCTCGCTGGAGTCCAGAAGGATAAACAGAAGGTCTCATTTAAACCTACCGAATAATGAAAGGCCTATAGATAGAGTGGAGAGGATGTTTCCAGTAGTGAGAGAGTCCAGGACTGGAGGGCACAGGCTCAGAATAAAAGGCCTACCTTTAGAATAGAGATGAGCAGAAATTCCTTTTACTATAGGGTGGTGAACCTGATGAATGATTACCACAGACGGTGGTGGAGGCCAAGCCACTGGGTATTTTTAAAGTGGAGATTGGTAGGTTCTTGATTAGAAAGGGTGTCAAAGGCAGGAGAATGGGGTCAGGAGAAAAAAATTAATCAGCTATGATCGAATGGCAATATACAATAGACAATAGGTGCAGGAGTAGGCCATTCGGCCCTTCGAGCCATCATCCATAATCAGTACCCTGTTCCTGCCTTCTCCCCATTTCCCTTGCCTGCGCTATTTTTAAGAGCCCTATCTAGCTCTCTCTTGAAAGCATCCAGAGAACTGGCCTCCACTGCCCTCTGAGGCAGAGAATTCCACAGACTCACAATTCTCTGTGTGAAATAGTTTTTCCTCATCTCTGTTTTAAATGGCTTACCCCTTATTCTTAAACTGTGGCCCCTGGTTCAGGACTCCCCCAACACCGGGAACATGTTTCCTGCCTCTAGCGTGTCCAAACCTTTAATAAACTTATATGTTTCAATAAGATAGCCTCTCATCCTAAATTCCAGAGTATACAAGCCCAGTCGCTCCATTCTATCAACATATGACAGTCCCGTCATCCCGGGAATTAACCTGGTGAACCTACGCTGCACTCCCTCAATAGCAAGAATGTCCTTCCTCAAATTTGGGGACCAAAACTGTGGTCTCACTAGGGCCCTGTACAACTGCAGAAGGACCTTTTTGCTTCTGCACTCCCTCAGAACAGACTCACTGGCTGAATGGCCTAATTCTCCTCCTTTGTCTTATGTCTCATGGTTGTGCAAAAGAGTAATTACACACAGTGCAAAAAACAGTGTTACAGTCGCAGAGGAAATGCAGAATATATAAATCTGCCTTTGGAATTGCGATGATCAGTTTGGTCATCGTTGCTACCTCTCCATCTGAATCTGGCAATTGTGAAATGAAGCTATAATTGAAGGCATCAAATCTGAGAAATGTAGCAAAAATCCACTAGGAGGAGCAATTGCATTTTGTTTGTGGTTGCAGCAGTACCATTGAGCTCAGGCCAAATCTTTTGTTGTTTCAGTGCTCATTGAAAATGAATGCAAGGTCACTGTGACTACACTTTCTCAGAAAGGCTTCCAAAAGGTTACGTTAGGTCTTATTCATCATGGGGTTCTTATTCATTCATCTGAGAATTGATTACGTATATGTACAAAACAAAGTTGCAACTGCTAATAGTTATTGCACTAGGAGTCATTTACTTGTCCTCGATGCAAGTACAGTTCTAATCTGAAATTGTAGAAGATTTAGGATTTTGAGGTTTTATTTTTATTTCAAGTTTTGCCTCTTGTATCAATAGCGAGCACAGCTGGGCGGCATAGAGTTGCTACCTTACAGCACCAGAGACCTGGGTTCGATCCAGATGACGGGTACTGTCTGTACGAAATGTGTACGTTCTCCTTGCGAACTATGTGGGTTTTCTCCGGGAGCTCAAGCTTCCTCCCACACTCCAAAGTTTTGTAGGTTAATTGGCTTGGTAAAATTGTACATTGTATCTAGTGTGTGTAGGATGGTGTTAGTGTGCGGGGATCGTTGGTCGGCATGGACTCGGTGTACTGAAAGGCCAGTTTCTGCACTGTATCTCTGAACTAAACGAAGCAGAATTTGGATGCTGTGATGGAGAAGCAAATATAAGGACACAGCAAGCTGCAGGAAATTCAGCATTGAAAACCTTAAAGACCTCACAAAGAAACCTTTATGTGGTGCTTCACAAACAACTTGAGGATACCCAACTAACAAGAGTCGCAGTCACTACTGTGCCTTTTCTGATGTTAGTTTGCAATAATTGGCACCTGTGCAAAAAACATTGAGACTGCTTTGATGAGAATAACCCCAAGACAGTAACTATTGTCGAGTGAAGCATTCATGGACTGGAAATATGATCATGTCTCAAAGGGGCAGGAAGAAAAACAGAGCTATGGGGTTAGTGTCAACAAATAATTTGTGGTCTAAGAATCAATGATTCTTGGAATGTTATCAGGAGAACTAGCAACTAGCCAGTTAACCATGAGATGCGTGGGGTCTTCAACACACAGAAGGCAGTTAAGGACACAGCACCGAAGGAGCCATCCCACCTCCCCACATACAGAGGGGAGTATTGTACAGAGTACAACGGCAGTTAAAAATCTCAATAAAGATGCTGTCTTTAATGTGATTTTCCACAACCCCCTCTCAATGCACATTATCCACTGCAATCACATTGCTGCCTCATGGCATGTAAACCATGACAGACCCAATGTCAGTTGGTTCAATCAAGGCTGAGTTGTGATATCAATGTAAACTGACTCTTAGCACTGAACGTGCCCCATGACGAGCCCTGGGAAAGTTTAGATTCCATTCCTGATCTTGAGAGCTGCCTACTGATGGAGACAGACACCTGCCGAAATTCACCATATCCTCCAGAGTGCTCGTGGAATCTTCCGTTCACTAAGGAAATGGTGATTTTGTTTAATGGAGATCTTTTACCATAAGGACATTTAGTGCACAGTCAATCTCTTGTATAGTTCAGTGACTGAATCAAAGATGACTTGAAGTTTGGCCTCTGAATGTGCACAGATGCACGTATTATCTGCATGTATAAATCAGTGACTTATTGAGAAGATCAAAGTTTTGGAATGGAGACAACAACAGGTTGGGCAATTTCCAGTTCATCCTGTACATTAACTTCAGTCACCAGGCGGTTTGTTGGTGGAGAGATGCAATATTGCCAAGATCTGAAACCTGGCACAAAACTCTAGTTCCATCAAAAAGCAGTGACCCCCACTCTCCTGTACACTTTTGAGACATGCAGTATCAGCAGTAAACATTTCAAAGCACTGGAGAGATTACACCAGTACTGCCCTGGAAAATGCAACAAATTCTTCAGTGGGATAGATGAATAAATGTCATCTTACTCTCCAAGGGCAGCCTGTCCAGCATTGCAGCTCTGGTCAAGCCTACCCCGCTCCAGTGGGCAGAACGCACTGACTATAGGCCTGACTCAGCTCCAAGGATTTTAATTGCAAGAACTTTCGATGATGACAAAGAAATGCTTCAATGACATTCTCAAAGTCTCCTTGAAAAGAATGCCACAGCCTCCTCTTGAACATCAAAAAAACGAAGGAGCTGATCGTGGACTTTAGGAGGGCACGTCATCCAAGGACGTACACACCATTGAGGATAAATGGGGATACTGTGGATAGGGTGAGCTGTTTTAAATATCTGGGAGTCCACATCTCTGAGGATACAACATGGACATCACACGCCGCAGCACTCGTGAGTAAGGCAAGGCAGCGCCTTTACCGCCTCAGGCAATTGAGGAAATTCGGAGTGTCTCCGAGGATCCTCCAGTGCTTCTACTCAGCGACTGTGGAACGCATCTTGTCTGGAAATATTACCATCTGGTTTGGGAATTGTTCTTCCCAGGACTAGAAGGCTCTACAGAGAGTAGTGCGTTCGGCCGAACGCACTATGGGAACTTCACTCGCCCCCCTGCAGGAACTATACATCAGGAGGTGCAACTCCAGAGCCAATAAATTCATGGGAGACCCCTTCCACCCCTGCAACGGACTGTTCCAGCTGCTACGGTCAGGCAAACGCCTCCGTTGCCATGCTGTGAGAACGGAGAGGTTGAGAAGGAGTTTCTTCCCAGAGGCCATTCGGACCAAAGATTATAGAGGAGCAAGATAGACCACTCCTCCGAAATCCAATGGGCTGACGTGTAGTACATGATGGAACGTCACGGCCGCCATTTGTTTATGCCTCCCGCTGTGCAATCCGCTCTATCGTCTGGTGTAATCAGTGTTGAGGGGAACAGTGTTTGATTTAGCGCATCTATCACATCACATATTTTAGTTAATTTTATTGTCAATGTTTTCCCCATTCCCCCATTTCCCTCCCATCTTTCCTCCCCAGCCGCCACCTTTGCGTAGTTTCCCTTGCATTGTATTGTGCAGTTTCCCTTCTATTGCTTTAACACACATTGTGCACAAAATTAAAATTAACTTAGATATATATATTTATATGAATGTGTGTGCCTGTGTGTGAGAGGAAAGTTAAGGGTCTGTCCCACCAGCATGCGATTGCATGCGTCTAGCGCGACCAAACGTGGTCGCTTGAAAAATCTTTCACTGTGCTATATAAATAAAAGTGACTTGACATATTTCTCTAGTTCTTTCTTCATATTTCCTCTAATTGTTTAGCAACCTTTTTCTTTCAATGTGTGTGTGTGCGTGTGTGTGTGTATATATTATATATATATACACACACATACACACACATGTTGCATACACACACAAATGTGTGTGTGGTGTGTGTCTATATATTACACACACACATTGATATATATATATATATATATACACATACACACACATACATACATACACATACACATGCACACACACATACACACATACATACACACGCACACACATACACATACACACACACACACACACATATACATATACACACACACATACACACACACATACATATACACACACACATAAACACACATACATATACATATATACATATATACATATACACACATATATACACACATATACATATACACACATATATATACATACATACACATATATATCACAATATATGTGTATACACATATACATACATACATACATATATATATATATATGAAATCCTAATATTGTGAACAAAACATCCATGAACACAATGTCGAAATATTTTTCAATTCTATATTAGCGTAACATAATGTAGTGCATACATACCTACATATTTAAATTCAGTCGATAAGTTGGTCAAATAATATGGGGATCTTCTTGGTTTTTTTTTGAGACATGGATTTTTTTAAATGTGTATCTCATAATGACACATTTGTGGGTCAGCCGTATATTGCACCAACCCCCACAATTTCAAATAACTCTAAATTGAACTTTATAAACAAGGAAAACACTTTTTATTTCCGTCATTTATGGTAATATTTACATAATTCACATCATTTTGTGCACGACATATACAGGGGGTTGCAGTGTTTTGAAAGTGATGTAAAATTCAACATATTTCAGACAATGATAGCCCCACCCCTTGCATACACCAAAGAACAACATTTCCAATTTATATACAATAATAAATAAATCGTCATTTGCACAATTTTGTGTGGCTAAAGGGAGGTTCTCATACTTCCTCTTGAGTAACCTGCGTTGGGAAAACAGAATTTTGGCGTGTTCAGGATGTCAAATAGCGTTGGAACTGCATTGCAATTTAGCCTCTCATTGGTCTGCCTGTTGGAAAACTAGTCAAGTTCAGACGGCAGGTGGTTGACAAGTACACCAGACTTTGGTGGAGGAGATCTTGTCGACGAGTATTCTGGACCCGCTGAAATTACAGAAAATCTCATATTGGATTAACTAAGAAGGAAAAATGTAGTTATAACTACATTTCTGCAGAATGAATGATATATCATTTAAATGCAATTGTTCAGTTGTGGGGAGAGACCTGTATATTGAAGATGCATTTTGCCGCTAATATGTCAATTTACCTTCAATGTAGATGAGCTTATTTAAAATTTCTAATGTAGACCATTTAAATAATTTTCTTTCTGTCCTCTTTTGGACCTAAGACACTAGCAGGGCTGCCAACTCTCAGGCAGAGACAGACTGAGAAAGAGGGGAGGAAGAGAGAGAGAGGCAGATGGGGCAGAGACCAAGATAGAGAGAGACAGGGAGAGAGGAGAGAGAGAGAGAAGGGGCAGAGAGAGACAGGGAGAGAGAGAGACAGGGAGAGAGAGAGAGAGACAGGGAGAGTGAGAGAGACAGGGAGAGAGAGAGACAGGGAGAGAGAGAGACAGGGAGAGAGAGAGACAGGGAGAGAGAGAGACAGGGAGAGAGAGAGACAGAGAGAGAGAGACAGGGAGAGAGAGAGAGAGAGAGAGAGAGACGGGGAGAGAGAGATAGAAGTGGCAGAGAGAGATGGGGAGAGAGAAGGGGAGAGAGAGAGGAACGATGGTACATTATAACGCACAGCCGCCCCATTCTGACAGCCGCCGAACCCCGCACCGCACCATTGCACCCTTCTTCACAGCAGCCCAGCGATGTCTCGGCTCTGACAGTTCGAGGGATCTAATCGGTAACTACACTAAGAGCAGCCCCGACTCGAATCTGAGGTTAAAATCTTGTGATGGGTCTGATGTGTCTCTCTCCCCATCTCTCTCTCTGCCCCTTCTCTCTCTCTCTCCCTCTCTCCTTACGGACCATATTTTGGAGACCCCTGCCGTACAGAAACAAAAACTAAATATACAGAAGAACAAAAATTGCTGACTTTATTATTGTGGTAATTTTAGATCTATTAAAAAAAATCTATTAACTTTCTAATGTACCAACAACCCTAGTATCCGAATGAGTGTTGATAGGGGAACAAAAAATAACATTTTCAGGACAAAATAATGGCGACAGAAAACAATAATATTTCCTCACCTTTCTTTGATGTTGGGGAACCTGAAGAAAGACAGGTTGCGTTGTCAACATCGGTGATTAGAGCAATTTATACTGAACTGTAGATGAGGACGCCATGACAGTATGTGGGCAGCCCTATAAAATGGCGTCGGCCATCACACACGTCATACTATGCGTTTTTCGAGGAGTGGTCTATCTTGCTCCTCTATAATCTTTGATTCGGACTGTAAACTCCTATCTCACCAGGGACTAACTTTACTGAACCTTTTTCCTTCCGCCCACAATATTTAATATGTAAAAGAATATGTGATTCTGTTTGTAGTTTGTTTGGTTGTTTGTTTGTTTGTCTTTTTGCACAAAGTCCGCGAGCATTGCCATTTTTCATTTCACTGCACATCTCGTGTGTGTATGTGACAAATAAACTTGACTTGACTTGACTTGACTTGACATCAAGTCTGACTCATGGAAATAACTGGCACGTGACCACCCAGAATATAGGACCATCTAGGGAAGAAATAAGTAGATTTAGTCATTGAGACGGGAGCATGTGGAGGCCAAGTCCATACAGCAGAAGGAGCACCCACTAACCTATACAACCCACCATCGTGGCCCATTAAGTTCAATCTACACCACCTGTAGCTGAGTCCACGGCTCCCATACACAAATGTTTATCCATCTCAGAGCCACAGATAGTAGTGGCAGCAAGTGATCACCAAAGTTAGGGTATTGCCTATAATGATGATGAAAGGGTGTAAAAGACATGCATGCATTATCAAAAAACATTACTGGACTAACTATTGAGAGCAAAAACAAATAACTTGCGATGTTTGACCCCTTGTGCGACTTCTTTGTCACAATAAAACCAATGTTGTTGGCATCCATTGGGAGAAGGTAGATATTGCAGTTTAAGACCGCGATGGCTTGCACACTCTCGTGTTATTAAATAAACCAGTCTGAGATTTGCAACAGCAGAAGTGGAAGTGCATGGGACGATACTTAGCTTTGAGCTATTGAGGCCAATTACTTTTATGGACTTTGCTCTTATCAAGATAATTTCACCTCTTGTTCCAATCACCTATCAAGGTTTTCTGTGGTTCGGGCTCAATTCCAAGCGCTTTGATAGATTGCTCGCAGTGAGCTTTATGCAAAGTTTGCGGTATCCTCTGATTGTTCCCTCCAGTGGCCATGTCCTTGGCAATGCAACCAACCACCTTTCACTCTTCTCAGCTTAGCAAGGGTAGTCATCTCTGTTTGTGCTGGACTGGCATGCTTGGTAAATTTGCCTTCTGAAAAATCTCCACAATAGTGACTTCCCTCTTGCCATTTGATATTGCGTGTGCTAGGAACAAGACCCTGATAGATTAAAGCTATTGAATATGTTCTCATGATTTGCCAAAGTTGTCCATGTTTGCCTGATACAAGAGTACTAACTGTGCAAGCTTTGTATACTAGCGTTTTAGTAATCTGCTGGAGATGGTAGCATCTATTTACATGTGTGCATGTAGTGAAATGTTGGTGGTTAAGAAAAGTGCAGAAAGCAAAATAGATCAATTCAATAGATATGACAACAACATTCAACATTCTAGGTAGAACTGGTTTATTTGCATTCCTGAAAAAGATAAGATATTCACTGAAGATAGACACAAAATGCTGGAGTAACTCAGCGGGGCAGGCATCTGTGCAGTGAAGGAATGGGTGACGTTTTGGGTCGAGACCCTTCTTCAGACTGAGTCAGGGGAGAGGGAAATTTGAGAGATGGACGGGTACAAAGAGCATGTAAGGTGTGAAAAGAACAGATCAAAGTAGATGATCAAGGAAACGTACAATGGTTCATTGTTGGCTGAGGGGAAGGTATACAAACAACAAGGTATACAAACAGTAAATGTAATCAGGAGGACAGTGAAACTAGTAGGAGAACTGGGGGCGGGGGGCGGTGAAGAGAGAGGGGTAGCAAAGGTTACTTGAATTTAGAGTTATCAATATTCATACCGCTGGGAATAGTCCCCGAGGATTGGCGTACTGCGCATGTTGTTCCATTGTTTAAAAAGGGTTCTAAGAGTAAACCTAGCAATTATAGACCTGTTAGTTTGACTTCAGTGGTGGGCAAATTAATGGAAAAGATACTTAGAGATAATATATATAAGCATCTGGATAAACAGGGTCTGATTAGGAACAGTCAACATGGATTTGTGCCTGGAAGGTCATGTTTGACTAATCTTCTTGAATTTTTTGAAGAGGTTACTAGGGAAATTGACGAGGGTAAAGCAGTGGATGTTGTCTATATGGACTTTAGTAAGGCCTTTGACAAGGTTCCTCATGGAAGGTTGGTTAAGAAGGTTAAACTGTTGGGTATAAATGCAGGAATAGCAAGATGGATTCAGCAGTGGCTGAATGGGAGAAGCCAGAGGGTAATGGTGGATGGCTGTTTGTCGGGTTGGAGGCAGGTGACTAGTGGGGTGCCTCAGGGATCTGTGTTGGGTCCTTTGTTGTTTGGCATGTACATCAATGATCTGGATGAAGGGGTGGTAAATTGGATTAGTAAGTATGCAGATGATACCAAGATAGGGGGTGTTGTGGATAATGAAGAGGATTTCCAAAGTCTACAGAGTGATTTAGGCCATTTGGAAAAATGGGCTGAAAGATGGCAGATGGAGTTTAATGCTGATAAATGTGAGGTGTTACACCTTGGCAGGACAAATCAAAATAGGACGTACATGATAAATGGTAGGGAATTGAAGAATACAGTTGAACAGAGGGATCTGGGAATAACTGTGCATAGTTCCTTGAAGGTGGAATCTCATATAGATAGGGTGGTAAAGAAAGCTTTTGGTATGCTAGCCTTTATAAATCAGAGCATTGAGTATAGAAGCTGGGATGTAATGTTAAAATTGTACAAGGCATTGGTGAGACCAAATCTGGAGTATGGTGTACAATTTTGGTCGCCCAATTATAGGAAGGATGTCAACAAAATAGAGAGAGTACAGAGGAGATTTACTAGAATGTTGCCTGGGTTTCAACAACTAAGTTACAGAGATAGGTTGAATAAGTTAGGTCTTTATTCTCTGGAGCGTAGAAGGTTAAGGGGGGACTTGATAGAGGTCTTTAAAATGATGAGAGGGATAGACAGAGTTGATGTGATCAAGCTTTTCCCTTTAAGAATAGGGAAGATTCAAACAAGAGGACATGACTTCAGAATTAAGGGACAGAAGTTTAGGGGTAACATGAGGGGGATCTTCTTTACTCAGAGAGTGGTAGCGGTGTGGAATGAGCTTCCAGTGGAAGTGGTGGCGGCAGGTTCGTTGGTATCATTTAAAAATAAATTGGATAGGCATATGGATGAGAAGGGAATGGAGGGTTATAGTATGAGTGCAGGCAGGTGGGACTAAGGGAAAAAAGTTGTTCGGCACGGACTTGTAGGGCCGAGATGGCCTGTTTCCGTGCTGTAATTGTTATATGGTTATATGGGTTGTAAGCTACCCAAGCAAAATATGAGGTGCTGTTCCTCCAATTTGCATTGGGCTTCACTCTGACAGTGTGGAGGCCTAGGACAGAAAGGTCAGTATAGGAATGAGAGGGGGAGTTAAAGTATTTAGCAACCGGGAGATCGCATAGGCCCAAGTGGACTGAGCAAAGGTGTTCAGCAAAACAATATTCACTGATGCTGTTTGATCTTGTCTGCCTTCTCCATGACCACTTTTGAGCATGAATCCAGTACTGTTGATATTGTTGTGAACCATACATATCCCTTCATATTTTGTTAATTGGGAAATATCGATCCAATTGATCATTTATTTCATTTCCCTCCCCCACTGCAGCCAACCCTGGAAGTCAAGTGCACTGATGGCTTTCCTTATGTGGGTTATGGAGGGCATTTTAATGGTCTTTATACCATCCAGCTGAAATTAACACTCCTGACATCTTTATGAATACACAAAAGATAGACACAAAAAACTGGTCAGACTACACAAATTTGCTGAGCAGCTCTGGGGTCAGGTATTTATTAATGATGTGAAATATAGCATATCAGTTGCAATGCATGTCAGTTTAATTCTATTTTGACTGCTTCGATCATGGTTGTGCTTAGATCTTCATGGCTATCACTGGTTCAGATTTGGCTGTCATAGAAAATGGTTAAGAATGGGTCTATGTTGTAATGCCTCAAAGCGAAAAAGTTCACTGACAATTTGGTTGATTCATCTGGATGCTGAAGTAATCCTACATAAAATTAATTTGGTTGGCGATTCCAGAGATGGTTCAGAATCAGATTCTCTCATTGCTTGGTTTCAGAAATGAGTGCCATGACCTTATCTCGAAAATGAAATAAACTGTAAGCTGTCCTTCGAAGAAGTTGTGTACCAAGTTTTTTGTTATTTCTGTGGTGTATAATGTTTGACTGAGTTAGTTGGTTCTCTTCTTGACAAGTATCTTACTGCTGTTATCCAGCTGTAATGAAATCCAGGTTTCAAGGATTTGTATCAATGATGGAGGAAGAACACTTGGACAATATAAAATTGAAAGCATACATATTTATTAAAGCAACATTAAAGCTCCAATCAACCAAAGAAAACGTAGCGCTAGATTAACAGTATAACTTCAGTAAAAGCAGCAATAAACACACAAATAATCTATGATATAAATAGCAGCAGAAAATAGTAAAAACACACTGAATCTCACACATCCTTCAGCCTCAAAGGCTGTAACTTGAAAAGCTTATTGGGAACTCTGTTTAAACGCTTGGGCTGGAGATCTTTTGAAGAACCTATGTGCCCTGGCGTCACTCTGGTAGCTCAGCACGAGGTAAAGCCCCCATCTCTTTCCCCAAATGTGAAAATCACCCAAAATAGCAATGAGTCTCATGGCTTTCTGCTAATGGGGAACTCCAGCTCGTGAAGGAGAACTTGAATATCCTGGAACTATTCTGATCTCAGTCCGAGGTAAAGTCCTGTGAACTCATGTGCACCAAGCATTTTTATACTCAAATGCCCAAGCTTCCATCCTAAACGACGAACAACAGTTGACTATGTTTTAAAACTAGCTGTCCTCTTAAGTGTAGAAAACAAAAGTTATTTGTCGTATCAAGTTCCGAGCTAGTCTCAGATCTCTCTGAGAAGGTAGAAGTTTATCTTGGTGACCTTGCAGATGGCTTCATGATTTACTGGCTCTTCTAAGTTATCCCAAGCATTTACCCAAATATCTAATTGGTTTTCTAAGTGAACCTGCTTGCTTGACATGTGGTGCTGTTAATTTAGTTGAAAAGCGTGCATATGGTTGTTAGCTGACAATTCAATTTTAGTTCACACAATCTGTTTTAACCCTTACATTGCACCAGCTAGCTAATTGGAGCTGCAACAGGGTATCCTTGCAACACTGTCTTCGATGTAATTTTCATTTGCTCATTCCTGTGGTGAAACATTTAGCCATCATTAAACACCTCTTGCATCCCAGGGATGAGTAGTTATTTATCAAGCCAGTATGGTGTGCAATTTGGTTTTATTTGCCTTGGATGTATTTTGTATGTTTTACAACATTGCTTGTTACTAACTTGGCAGCTTTTGCATTGAGTGTCTTTCTTTTGCGAGTTCCCCCGTTTTCCCAAGGCGTGTACCTCCTTAGGGTGTTCTAAAATTTGTCGCAAATGTTTCTTTAATTCTTGCAATTTAAGAGAAAAGTATAATTTGCAAATCATGATCTCCAAAACCAGCCATTTCTAATTTCTGCTCTTGCAGTCAATACAATGCAGTTCTATACAATTTCGGAAGTATTAACTGAAGAAAGCAACAGCGGAGCAAACGCATTCAGCAAGGACTGTTGCTCGAATGATTTCTGTTTAGATTGAATGTATTGGTGAAGAAGCAATTGAAAAGGCAAAATAATTTGTTTTGAATGGCGTTACAATGCTGTACATAAGAAATTGAAACAAGAGTCAGCTGTTGGCACTGCACATGCATTGTTAGTAAAATTGTGACTGATCAATCACTTTGTGGTCACTTTCCTGCTTGATTCCCATACTGTGTAGGAAGGAACTGCAGATGCTTGTTTTTAACCGAGGACAGGCACAAAATGCTGGAGTAACTCAGCGGAACAGGCAGCATCTCTGGAGAGAAGGAATGGGTGACGTTTTGGGTAGAGACCCATCTTCAGACCATATGTAGACAAAAATGCTAGAGAAACTCAACGGGTGAGGCAGCATCTAGATGCTGCCTCACCCGCTGAGTTTCTCCAGCATTTTTGTCTACCTTCGATTTTTCCAGCATCTGCAGTTCTTTGTCAACAATTTTTCAGACCATGATTCCTATACTCCTTGATTTCCCCTATATTCAAAAATCCATCCATGTGTGTCTTGAATACACTCAGCCACGCAGTCTCCACAGCATTCTTAAGGGCCTGTCCCACTTTCACGACCTAATTCACGACCTCTGCCGAGTTTGCCCTTGACCCATACTCGCAGCATGGTCGTCACGAGGTCGTAGGAGGTCGTAGGTAGGTCGTAGCAGGCCGTGATGCTAGTCGAAGGTACTCGTGGCATCAAGTAGGTCGGGGCGTTTTTTCTAGCATGATGAAAAATATCCACGAGTAAAAAAGGACATGAATTAGGTCGTGAAAGTGGGACAGGCCCTTTAGGTGGAGCATTTCACATTGTGACACATCACTGTGGGGGAAGAATGTTTTTTTCATGCCAGTCCTGAATGGCTGCACCTATATTTGGGACTGTGACAAGTCAGCCAATTTGCTTTTCTTTTTTTTTCTGGAGGGGAGGAAATCACATTGTGAACACCAAATGTACTATATCAGATCAGAAGGGCGAATGATTCCTGGGTAGCCTCTTGGTGGTGGAAAGGGAAGAGGCAAAAGCCCAGGTGTGGCGTCTCCTGCACATTCATGGCAAAGTGCCATAAGATGGGGAGTGGATGGTGGAGATCGATGAGCAGCCTCGTGAGTTGACATGAGAGCCCAAAGCCTCACGCAGCGGAGTGGGAAAGATGTATCTGGTGGTGGAATCTTGTTGAAGGTGGAAGAAAATGTGATCTGTGGAACGTGACACTTTTGGAGTGGATGATGATGATTATCTTTCCTTTGCCTCGGAGGAGATGATCCTTCCATGTGTGGTAGTGATTAACTTCTACTTCTTCCATTGCTGTGTATTGCATTCAGTGTTCGTAATGTGATCTCCTCTAGTTTGGAGAAACCAAACACAAATGGCGGGACCACTTTGCGGTGCACCAGTGCTCAGTCCACAGTGATGACCAGAGCTCCCTTTTGCATGCCACTATAATTTACCACCCCACCCCATTCTGTCCGATTTGCCGGTGGCTGTTTGTACTGTTAATATGAGGCCCAATGTAAGATTGAGGAACAGCACCTCGTTAACTGTCAGGACACGATATTGAATCCTGCAACTTCAGGTAACTCAATATGTCAGAATGGTCCAATGCTATTGGGTCAGTTTATTTCTCTGTCCAGTTGCACAGCCTGACTTGCGGGGAACGTCCTGGACTCCTGCATTTCACAGCTCTTCACACGGACATTTCCTTGTCCGCATTCTACTCTACTTCTGCTGTTATGAACAAAAGACCATTTTCTCGTTCCCTGATTAACCCCTCCCCATCCTAACGCATTGATTGGAAGATCTCATTTGCCACATCTCCAGAACAAACCTGGCCTCGCCGTACCAGAGGTATTCTTTTTGTTCAAGATTCCAGCATTTGTAGTCTCGTGTATGTCTGTATTTCCCGTGTCCTAGCCAACCCTCCTTCACCATCACTGTAGTTTGATAGTAACTACTTTTATCTCCTTCCAAGTTCTGATGAGTCCTGACTTCTGAGCATATCCAGCATTTTCTGTTTTAATTTCTGCATATTTAACTGTCCAGTTCATTTAGACCATGTGATTATATATCTTTGTAATTCCTCAGTCCATTCTATAAAGACATTTTACAGCTCTCTTTTTGAGAAGTTATCGTCATTTCTTTTTCAATTGAGAAACCAATTTCACTTGCGTTGCTGAGAGGTTATGGAAGTTTACTTAAGGCTTGCTTATACTCATTTCCTTCCATTCTTGATTCAACGTTTAATTCAACCACTGGGGTGGGAGATTGCAACCTTCATGTGGTCCGCCCTGTTTAGACGTTCGTGCGTATGTGTTGAAATGTGGAAATTGGGTAAGATAAGGGTCTCATGTTGATCCATCTGATCTCCTTCTCTAGGGCCATTGAATTCAATGGTGCAGTGCCTGGGATATCAAACTTAATACACTGTACTATCTGCAGCTGTAATGTTGATTGGAATGTTAAATTAAATATTTTACTTTATATAATCTGTTTTTGTTGGCAGCCTTTCATAATGTACTTTTCCACAACACGGGCTGACATATATTTACTCTGCACGTAATCATTTGAGTGGTCCAATTCCCCAACATTGACAAAAACCTGTTGTGACGTTACTTTTTTGTAACATAAATGCATAGCTCTTGACATGTGCCTGATGTTCCTTAGATAAAATGACATATTTTGTTAAAGCATAACTGATTTATGCATGGGATATATACATGCCTGCCAGCAGTTTGAACGAGCAGGCTCCAGTCACTCATTAATAATTAACAATGTAATTGTAAATCATCTTATTTCATATTACTGCATTCATATTAAAACAATTCAAGCAATATGTCATGGCAGCACAACAGTCAGACAGCTTGTGTTATTTCTTGGCATCTTTTAACTTTGTTTGCTGGGCCGAAGTTTTGATGTGATATTGTTGTGAATAGGTTGTGGGGGTGATATGTGCCTTTTACATGCTGGCTGTGTGAATAGAAAATGTTGTTTTTCCGTCCTGTCACTGGACGACATAAGAAACAAAAGGTAGACACAAAAAGCTGGTCGAGACCCTTCTTCAGACCCGAAACGTCACCTATTTCTTTTCTCCAGAGATGCTTTCTGACCCGCTGAGTTACTCCAGCTTTTTGTGTCTATCTTCGGTTTAAACCAGCATCTGCAGTTCTTTCTTAAACATAAGATACTGGATGTCACAGCAATAACTTGTAATTCAGCTTGATTTTAAATTGGGACATTCAATCCATGGTGGTCAGATGTAAGAGTTTGATTTACATTTCCGTCCAGGGAAACTATCCCAGGAGTCCGTGAGGAGACTCTGTCTGGTTTGAATCTTTTTCACATTATTGAGCATTCAAAATTAGATTTTTCATTCTGGGCATAAGGTATTCAAAGTCTATTGCTTTTATACAATCCAATGTCCTTAGGATTCCATCTGTGCAGAATGGTCAGATGTAGGAAGTACAGGTTGAAGGTAATTGTTGAATTAAAATCTAAAATGGTTATTCAACAACAATAAAACCAACATTTATTTCCAGAGTGCCTTAACATAACATCATATGGGGCTCTCCAGGAAGGTTTGCAAATAACATTTGAACTACAAGAGGTGTAGAATTTGACTGTGCTTATAATTGGCCTGTGGTTCTGCAGGGAATTAATGTCAATATTCTGAAAGCTGATCAGTTTGTCTGAAGAAGGGTCTTGACCCAAAACGTCACCTATTCCTTCTCTCCAGAAATGCTGCCTGTCCCGCTGTTACTCCAGCTTTTTGTACCTATCTTTGGTTTAAACCAGCATCTGCATTTCCTTCCTGCACAGTTTGTCTCCAATGTGTTTTGTTAGTCAGAGAGGAGTTGGACATCGGATACCAACACATCCTACCTCCCACTTTGTCGTTAGATTCCCCACTAAGTTCAATGGCTAAAAACGTATGCGCTGAGATGAGGAGCCCGAGGGTTTGCATCTCATCTCTCATCTTAGCGTCAGGGATGGCTGGCATTCCAACTGTGACTTGATTCAGTTGAATCTGGTCATTAACTGTAAAAAATGATAAATAAGAGCAAGTGGTTTACTTATTTTACATTCTTTTGAAATATTTGCTATAATATTCACGGTGCTTCCAATTAATTTTTGTTAAAAAAGTGTTTTTGTACATCTTTTTAAACTGAATTATGTTTGTTTTATCTCCTGTTCCAGACCAATCCACAAATTCACCCCACAGATTGCTATGCACATACTTTTAAGAGTTGTTCTGACATTGAGTTTTTTAAAATTATGTTCCCCTCTCAAATTATACCCACCCTGTCTTTCCATAAACAGTTTTTGTATATTTCTTGGAAGTAAATTATTTCTTGCTTTGTACATGATTTGCGTAGTCTTAAATTTAACCAGATCGGTGAACTTCAGTGTATGTGTCTTTAAGAATAATAAATTGGTAGGTTCAAGATATCCAACGTTATTGATAATTCTTATTGCTCTTTTTTGTAATGTGCATAACGGCTGTAGGTTGGTTTTGTAGGTGTTACCCCATATCTCCACACAGTAACTCAGATATGGCATATACTCATATGCCATATCTGAGTTACTGTGTGGAGATATGGGGTAACACCTACAAAACCAACCTACAGCCGTTATATACATTATAGAGTATGTAATGATTTGTGGTCCAGAATGTGTCTTGATTTTCCCAATATTGCTATAGACTTTGCCAGTTTTGCTTTGACATGGTTTATATGTGGTTTCCAGCAGATTTTGTGGTCTAAAATCACACCAAGAAATGTATTTTCATATACTCTTTCTATAATTATGTTATCTATTTTCAATTGTACTTGAGGGTTTGTTTTATGTTTTCCAAATAGCATAATCTTTGTTTTGCTTAAATTTAGAGACAATTTGTTGACATCAAACCACTGTTTTAATTTATTCATTTCTGATGTGATGACCTCCAAAAGCTGCTTCAAATTGTCACCGGAACAAAAAATATTCGTATCATCGGCAAATATAATCAATTTCAGTATATTTGATACTTTGCATATGTTGTTAATGTATATTATGAAAAGCTTTGGACCTAACACAGACCCTTGAGGTACTCCACAAGATATGTTCATGTAAGCTGATTTATGTTCACCTATTTCTACAAATTGTTGCCTGTTTCTTAAATAGCTTCTCACCCAATCCAATCCAACCCCTCTGATGCCATACCTATCCAGTTTCATGAGTAAAATGTTGTGAGTAAAAGGATGAGATTACTTCTGGTTAAGAGGTTAACTTGACATTATGTAGCTGGACAGGTATTGCTGACTGAATTTGGGCAATAGCTCAGATCGCAGTTTCTGGCCCCTTCGGCAACATAACCAAAAGCTTGGTAGAAGAGTAGATCTTAAATGTAGTCTTAAGGATATATTGAAGGACAGTCGATACTGATAAAATGAACTTGGCATCTTGACTGCCACAAGTGGAAAAGTTTGAATTTGGAATCAAGTAAGAGATTACCCTTCAGTCTGAGGAAGGGTTTCGGCCCGAAACGTCGCCTATTTCCTTCGCTCCATAGATGCTGCTGCACCCGCTGAGTTTCCCCAGCAATTTTGTGTACCTAAGAGATTACAATTGGTGAACACATACATAGCAGGGGATTTTTAGGTTAGTGCAAATAGTAAAGATAAGGCAAGATGGTTTTGAAAACAAGGGTGAGAATTATAAAACAAGACATTGTTTCAACAAGAACTAGTGCAGTGCAGGAAGGTCAGACATTATATGAATGTGAAATGATGTGATTTAAAAGACAGGCAGAATTTTTAAATTGACCATACATTTATCCAGAGCACTGCAGAAAGCAATTTTGGTGTTTATGTTCTACTCAAGCCCCTTGTTCTCTTTCCACATCTAACTCTTTCAGTATAACCTTTTATTCCTTTCTCTCCCCTGGGAGTGATTCAGTGAATTGATGCTATTCAGCTCAACTGCAAGTTCCAAATTCTAACTAAACTTTGATTAACAAATGTCTTCAAGACCTCCTGGTTTCCCCACAAATAGAGAGTTCTCCCTCTACCTTATAATAATAATAATAATAAATTTTATTTAATGGGCGCCTTTCAGACATCTCAAGGACACCTTACATAGTAATCGGAATAAAAACATATAATCGGAATAGAACAGGTAAAAAAGACATCACAGAGACACAAATTAAAAACAGAATTCAATCCAAAAACAGAAAATCAAAAACACAGTGTGAAGAGAGAGCAGCGGCAGCCAAAGCGCGCCAGCGTCCACTCTCTCTTCACGGCAGCCATCTTGGACACAGACCTACAGGACTACAATTAGACAAAAAAATCATCCCCCCACATTGGATAGCACTGTGGGGGAAGGCACAATGTCCAGTCCCCACCCCATGTTCACCCCAAAGTCAGGCCTATTGAGGCCACCGCAATTGCCTCTACGGAGGCCCCTTATGATTACATCATCTAAAGACTGCTATCAGGCTATTCCATAGACATTTCTAGACAATGCAGTATCAGGTTTTTCATTCTTACCTGTTGGGTATAACTGCTCTGATGAGAACTCCTGCTGCAATGCTCTTGTGTGAATGGTTATTGGAAATAAAGTGTGATTTTTGTATTCACGTCAGTAAATACTAGAAAGCAAGGCAGTGAAGCCCTTTTGAGATATCCTGTGAGGTTACCATTGAAAAGATAACTTTGTGTCAAATGCCTGCAGTATTTTTTCTAAGCTCCCTGATCCCAATTTTCTAACACAAACTGAGACTTAATACATGAACCACTGAGTTTGACTTGATTGGTCCAGAGGATCGTTTCCACGTTAGTGCTTCTCAAATATCTTATGCTATCCTTATTTAAATAAATGATGCAAATTGTGATAGTCTCAGTAATGAGTTAAACATTTTGGAAGGTTAACGGGAAAATATATATCCTGACTTCTACGAATCTCAACAATCACCTCTGTGCAAGTAGAACCCCTCTCAAATCAGAAACATCTGTCTCTGACAAAATCTTTTCTAATTCTTTAAGGGTTGCAATTCATTTTCTTCTATCCACAAGACTTTTTCTACCTATTCAAAACTATGTAATGGTAAATTTGTATATGTATCCCAAATAGTAAGCGCGATGCCATAAGAAAGTGGAACTAGCCTTGGTTAACAAAGAAATAATGTTAAATTGAAATGTAAAGCCCGCGCAGCAGCAAGAACAGATGATAGATCCGAGGACTGGGAATTTTTGAGGAACCAGCAGCAAAATATTAAAACTTTCATAATAAAGGAAAACAATTTTTTTTTTAGAGAAACCTTAAATTTCAAGACAGTTAAAGTTTCTATAGTGTGTCTTTGGGGACGACACTGGTTTCGGCAGTGACCACACCAACACTGGCAGTAGGGTGAACTAATGTGATATATTGTATTTACAGTGGTAAGACAGTCCAGTTCTGCATGGGGGCATTGTCCCTCGCTGTCAGAGCACATGTGCGATTACGCTGGCGATCATGGGCTTGTCCCTGGTTTGCGAAGGAGGAGGCATGGTGATCTCAGGCTTCTTCCTCAAGTTCAACATTGCCCCAAGAGGAAATGCGCTCGCTCTTGTGCCTGGGTTTGATAGGTAGGCTGGCATGTTCAATAGGCCGACCAATCTCAGCTAATTGGAACCATCTGAGGATTGACCTCTGCTGGCCTTTCAGCCAGTTAAAGGGATCAGAGCGGCATCCAAGGGAGAGGGCACTGTCATAATAGATAAATAAAAGGATGCAAGTTGCTAAGGCAAGTGTGGCACCTCTAGCGAATGACGCAGAGGGAATAGCATCAGAAAGTAAGAAACAGCAGATATGTTAAACCAATTTATTTACCATCATGGAGGGCATTGCAAATATCCCAATGATAACATATCCCAAACTGCATGGAGGAACTTGGAAAAAAAACAATCATGAGGACAAGGTATTAGAAGAACACATTGGACCTTGGTGGAGTACATGCCTTAATCAGCATCAATGGTGCAGAAGTGGAAATGGTTGTGAGCTTTAAGTTACTAGGCTTTAATATTTCAAATGATCTATCGTGGATCGACCACATTGATGTCAGCCAAGAAGGCACACAACGCCCTTACCTCCTGAGGAGACTGAGGAAATGTGGCATGTCTCCAAACCTCCACAGATTCACACTGTTGGGTTGCAACAACAGCTCCGCCCAAGACCATGAGAAACTGCAGAGAGTTGTAGATGTAGCCAGGTCTATCACAGAGACCAAACCCCACCATTGACTCAATCTACACTTTAGGCTGCCTCAGAAAATGACTTGTCCCACCCAGGTCATTCCTTCTACTGCTTGTTCCTGTTTTGTAAAAGATCCTGCTGCAATTTTTGACAACGATTTTCACTATCTGCAATATCATACAGTTTTGTATCATATGCAAACTTGCTAATCTTGCCATGCACATTCTCATCCATGTTCGATCATTTTGTTTGAATTCTTTGAGAATGCAATGTAGGTGGTGGGGAACCTATAGTTGTGGTGCATTTGGACTTCCAAAAGGCATTTGATAAAGTGCCACAGAAAATGCTGATGCACAAGTCAAAAGCTCATGGTATTGACAGGAGTCACAGTGAAATGCAGCATGGCAACAGGCCCCTGGGCCACTAACTCCACATTGACGATCGCGCACTCATTTTTATTCTACTCTTTTTTTTAATACTCTCCACATTCCCATTTTCTCTCCATTATATTCTACTCCTCGCCGACACTTCTGAGGCAGTTTACAATGGCCAATTAATGTATCGGATAAAAATCGCGAGAAACCCATGGGTATGAATATAGAAATGCAGAGGACTCCAGTAGGTTTGGTTAGTATAGTGTTAGTGATGAAGTGTTGATTGTTGGAGTAGTGGGAGGCAGTGGTGCCTGGCATAAAAGAGCACCGTGCACCCAATTGATGTCCAATACTATTTTGGCTGATGTTAATTTAATTTATGTTTTCAGGCAGTCAAATGAGCTATAATCATTTGTGAAGTAGCAAACAATTTTCAGGTTCCGTTTAGTTGTTCAGAGAGGCTTTACTTTCTGCTGGGCTTTTCACCACCACAATGACGTGGATTGGAAACTGATGAACTGGTAATTCAACTAGTGGAGTACCTTTGGGATTATGTCTTGGCCCTTAGTCATTTATGGTTTATATTAATGAGGTAGATGATCATAAAGTATCCACGCATGTTTTGATATGAAAATATAATGAAGGGCATGTTCTGATGGGGATATTTTGACTCTGCACCAGTAAGTGATTGGGAAAACTTGGTAACTGGACTTTAATGTGAGAAAATATGAGGTGATGAACTTTGGCTGAAGGATAGAGACTGCAGATGAGTGAAGTAGAGAGGGACCGAGGTGTTTTCATACATGAATTATTCAAAGTTGGCAAATAATTGAGAATGGCATTTGGTCTTGCAAAATAAGTTACGTTTAAAAATAAGAAAATTCTGTACTGTACACAGCTGTATCTGGTTTTGATCAGGCCATATAATATGCACAGTTTTGTTTTCCTTACCTGAGAATGGATACAGTAACAATAGAAGCAGTCAAAAGGTGACTCACCAGGTTAATTCCTTGGAATAAGGCTAAACGGGTTGGCCCTGCATTCTTTGGACTTTAGAAGAATAAGAGGCGACCTTGTTGACATTTGAATGGAGAGATTTTTTTTCTACCTTCTTAACGTGAAGATAGTGGAGAGCAGCCATCTTGCTGAAAACAGAAATCAACTTAGAAAAATCGGCGGGAAGAAGTAGAGGAGTGTTTTTGCTAGTTCAGTGTTGCTGATTGAGGAGGCAGGACATTAGATTGAAACCAGCTCAGCAAGAGGCAGAGTAGCAAATAAAAGAAGGCAAGGTACAACGGAGCAGTCTGTTGGGAGCGGCAGTGTTGAAGGGAAGTGCTGTGTTGAGGAAAAATACAATTGAGGCTTTGGCTCAAGAGGCTTTGGTGAGAATGGCAGAGAACGGAGTGCTGACCTGTCAAGCCCAGAGCAGAGAAGCAGCGAGCGGGAAGTGTAAATGGGAGTTGGAAGCACATAAACATAGAAACATAGAAAAATAGGTGCTGGCGTAGACCATTCGGCCCCTCGAACACATAGTTATCATTGGGCATATTATAGTCAGGGAATAGACACAATTCTCTGTCACGAGAATCGAGAGTCCCGAAGGCTGTGTTGCCTGCCTGGTGCCCGGGTTCAGGACATCTTGTCTGACCTGCAGAGGAATTTGGAATAGGAACGGAAGGATCCAGTCATCGTGGTTCATGTGGGTACCATTGATGTAGGTAGAACATGGAAAGAGGTTCTGTGAATGGAATTTGAGCAGCTGGGGTCTAAATTAAAAAGCAGAACCAAAAAGGTAATATCCTGAGGTACAAGCAAATTGGCATACGGTCAAGAAGATTAAACAGTTGAACGCGTGGCTCAAAGATTGGTGTGGGAGAAATGGATTTTAATTTGTGGGACATTGGAACCATTATTGGGGAAGGAGGGAACTGTTCTGATGGGACGGACTCCAATTGAACCCGACTATGGCAAACTGCATGGGGAGATGGGGGGTCAACAAATTGGAAATGTGTGGATGAAGTTAAAGGAAGGAGAGTGCAGGAGAGGTTAATGAAATCTGCAAAAGAATAGGACAGAAAGTTGAAACATAAAACATATGTGCAGGAGTAGGCCATTCGGCCTTTCGAGCCAGCACAGCCATTCGCTTTGATCATGGCTGATCATCCACAGTCTCTTCCGTTCCTGCCTTTTCCCCATATCCCCTGACTCCGCTATCTTTAAGACCTCTATCCAACTCACTCTTGAAAGCATACAGAGAATTGGCCTCCACTGCCTTCTGAGGCAGAGAATTCCACAGATTCACAACCCTCTGTGAAAAAGTTTTTCCTCATCTCCATTCTAAATGGCTTACCCCTTATTCTTAAACTGTGGCCCCTGGTTCAGGACTCCCCCAACAACGGGATCATGTTTCCTGCGTCTTGCGTGTCCAAACCCTTAATAATCTTATATGTTTCAATAAGATTCCCTCTTATCCTTCTAAATTCATAGAAACATAGAAACATAGAAACACATAGGTGCAGGAGTAGGCCATTCGGCCCTTCGAGCCTGCACGGCCATTTAATATGATCATGGCTGATCATCCAACTCAGTATCCTGTACCTGCCTTCTCTCCATACCCCCTGATCCCTTTAGCCACAAGGGCCACATCTAACTCCCTCTTAAATATAGCCAATGAACTGGCCTCAACTACCTTCTGTGGCAGAGAGTTCCAGAGATTCACCACTCTGTGTGAAAAATGTTTTTCTCATCTCGGTCCTAAAGGATTTCCCCTTTATCCTTAAACTGTGATCTCTTGTCCTGGACTTCCCCAACATCGGGAACAATCTTCCTGCATCTAGCCTGTCCAACCCCTTAAGAATTTTGTAAGTTTCTATAAGATCCCCCCTCAATCTTCTAAATTCTAGCGAGTACAATCCGAGTCTATCCAGTCTTTCTTCTTATGAAAGTCCTGACATCCCAGGAATCAGTCTGGTGAACCTTCTCTGTACTTCCTCTATGGCAAGAATGTATTCCCTCAAAACTGTACACAATACTCCAGGTGTGGTCTCACCAATACCCTGTACAACTGCAGTAGAACCTCCCTGCTCCTATACTTTTGCTATGAATGCTAACATACCATTCACTTTCTTCACTTCCTGCTGCACCTGCATGCCTACTTTCAATGACTGGTGTACCATGACACCCAGGTCTTGTTGCATCTCCCCTTTTCCTAATCGGCCACCATTTAGATAATAGTCTACTTTCCTGTTTTTGCCACCAAAGTGGATAACCTCACATTTATCCACATTAGACTGCATCTGCCATGCATTTGCCCACTCACCCAGCCTATCCAAGTCACCTTGCAGCCTCCTAGCATCCTCCTCACAGCTAACACTGCCTCCCAGTTTCGTGTCATCCGCAAACTTGGAGATGTTGCATTCAATTCCCTCGTCCAAATCATTAATATATATTGTAAATAGCTGGGGTCCCAGCACTGAGCCTTGCGGTACCCCACTAGTCACTCCCTGCCATTCTGGGGACCCGTTTACTCCTACTCTTTGCTTCCTGTTTGCTAGCCAGTTCTCTATCCACAACAATACTGAACCCCCAATACCGTGTTCTTTAAGTTTGTATACTAATCTCTTATGTGGGACCTTGTCGAAAGCCTTCTGAAAGTCCAGATATAACACATCCACTGGTTCTCCCTTATCCACTCTACTAGTTACATCCTCGAAAAATTCGTCAGACATGATTTACCTTTCGTAAATCCATGCTGACTTTGTCCAATGATTTCACCACTTTCCAAATGTGCAGCTATCCCATCTTTAATAACTGACTCTAGCAGTTTCCCCACTACCGATGTTAGACTTACTGGTCTGTAATTCCCCATTTTCTCTCTCCCTCCCTTTTTAAAAAGTGGGGTTACATTAGCTACCCTCCAATCCTCAGGAACTACTCCAGAATCTAAAGAGTTTTGAAAAATTATTACTAATGCATCCACTATTTCTGGGCTACTTCCTTAAGTACTCTGGGATGCAGCCTATCCAGCCCTGGGGATTTATCGGCCTTTAATCCATTCAATTTACCTAACACCACTTCCCGGCTAACCTGGATTTCACTCAGTTGCTCCATCTCATTTGACCCGCGGTCCCCTGCTATTTCCAGCAGATTATTTATATCTTCCTTAGTGAAGACGGAACCAAAGTAGTTATTCAATTGGTCTGCCATGTCCTTGTTCCCCATTATCAATTCACCTGTTTCTGACTGCAAGGGACCTACATTTGTTTTAACTAATCTCTTTCTCTTCACATATCTATACAATTCCAGAGTATATAAGCCCAGCCGCTCCATTCTATCAACGTATGACAGCCCCGCCATCCTGGGAATTAACCTCGTGAACCTACGCTGCACCCGCTCAATAGCAAGAATGTCCTTCCTCAAATTTGGAGACCAAAACTGCACACAGTACTCCAGGTGTGGTCTCACTAGGGCCCTGTACAACTGCAGAAGGACCTCTTTGCTTCTGCACTCCCTCAGAACAGACTCACTGGCCGAATGGCCTAATTCTCCTCCTTTGTCTTATGTCTTATGATTGTGCTAAAGAGTAATTCTCCTCCTTTGCTCCTATACTCAACTCCTCTTGTTATGAAGGCCAACATGCCATTCGTTTTCTTCACTGCCTGCTGTACCTGCATGCTTACTTTCAGTGACTGCAAGTAATATGATTCTATATTTAAAATAACAGGATTCAATATGATCATAGCCGATCATCCGAAATCAGTACCCCGGTCCTTTGATTCCGTTAGCCTGAAGAGCTATATCTATCTCTCTCTGGAGAACATCCAGTGAATTGGCTTCCACTGCCTTCTGTGGCAGAGAATTCTACAGATTCACAACCCTCTGGGTGAAAGATGTTTAATGTAGATTAGGAAGGGATAAGAATTGTAAATTAAGAAGGGATAAGAATCTAAGGTCAGGTAAAATTGGGACCTATGTGAGAGGAAGGGTGGTGAATACTGAACAGAAGGTGTTAAATATTTGAATGCATGCAGTATATGGAAGAAAATGGGTGAGCTTATGGAACAGTTAGAAATTGATAGGCACAACGTTGTGGGCATTACGCAGACGTGGCTGAAAGAGGATCGGAGCTGGGAGCTGAATGTCCAAGGTTACGTATCCTATAAAAAGACAGACTGGTAGGTAGAGGGTTGGGTTAGCCCTGCTGGTAAGGAATTCATTCCATAGGAAGGAGTGACATAGGATCAGAGGATGTTGAATCCTTGTGGGTAGAACAAAGAAACTGCAAGGGTAGAAAGAACCTGATGGGAGTTATTTACAGGGCTCTGTAGAGTAGCCAGGATGTAGAGTACAAATGACATCAGGAGATACAATGGGCATGAAAGAAAGGCAATGTTACAGTGGTCAATGTTACAGTGGACTTTGGATGGATGAGGAGGGAACTAATTGAAACTTACTGAACAGCAAAAGGCCTGGATAGAGTGGATGCGAAGAGTATGTTTCCACTAATGTTAGAGCTTAGGACCAGAGGGCATAGCCTCTGAATAAAAGAACGTACCTTTAGAAAGTAGATGAGGAGGAATTTCTTTAGTCAGAGGGTGTGGAATTCATTGCCACAGATGGCTGAGGAGGTCAAATCATTGGGTATTTTTAAGGCAGAAATTGACAGATTCTTGATTAATAAGATTGTCAAGGGTTATGAGGAAAAGGCGGGAGAATGGGGTTGAGAGGGAAAGATACATCAGCCATGATTGAATAGTGGAGTAGACTCGATGGGCTGAATGGCCTAATTCTGCTCCTATGATTTATGAACATGAAATGCATGTAACACTTCGGCAGCATGACAGTGTAGCTGTCAAAATGTTTCCACTAATAGCAACATGGAGTCATACAGCAGGAAACAAACTCTTTGGCCCAACTTGCCCATTTCGGCCAAGATGCCCCATCTACGCGAGTCCCACCTGCCAGCTTTAGGCCGATATACCTCTCAACCTTTCCTATCCTTGTACCTGTTCAAATGTCATTTAAATGTTGCTATAGTACCTGCCTCAACTACCTGCTCTGACAGCTTGTTCCTTCTGTGTGTTTTTCTCTCTCTCACCTGTAAACCTATGTACTTTGGTTCTTTATTCCACTATTCTGAGTAAAAGTGTGCATTCATCCTATTTATTCCCCTCATGATTTTATACACCTCTACAAGATCACTTATCAGCCTCCTGCACTCCAAGGAGCAGTCCTGGCCTGCCAACCCCTAAAGCTTAGGCCCTCCAGTCCATGCAACATCTTCATAAATCTTCTCTGCACTCTTTCCAGCTTAACAACATCCTTCCTGAGGAACCAAACCTGAGCACCATCCTCCTAATGTGGCCTCACCAACATCTTGTGCAACTGTAACATAACAATCCAACTTTTATACTCAACTTTTATACTCAATACTGATGAAGGCCAATGTACCAAAGACTTTCTTGACCACGATCTACCTGTGACGCCACTTTCATGGAGCTATGTGTCTGTACTCCTGGACCTCTCTGCTTTAACCCACTCCACAGGGCACTGGCATTCACTGTGAAGGTCTGTCACTGGTTTGACTTCCCAAAATGTGCCACATCCTACTTATCTGCATTAAACTCCATTCACCATTCTTTAGTCCACCTCCAGCTGAACAACGTCCTGCTATCTATTTTTTTATAACCATCTTCACTATATAAGATATCACCCACTTTAGTCTCGGCTGCAAACATACTAATCATGCCTTGTACATTCTCATCCGGATCGTTGCTATAAACCACAAACAACAATGCGCCCAGCACCGATCCCTAATGCACACCACTAGCCGCAGGTCTCCAGTCTGAAAAACAACCTTCCACCATCACCTTCTGCTTCTTTCTATGAAGGCAGTTCTCTATCCAGTCAGCCAGCTTTCCCTGGATCCCATGTGATCTTGCCTTCCATAAGCTGAGATGTCATAGGAGCAGAATTAGGCTGTTCAACATATCTGCCATTCAATCATGGCAGATCTATCGTTCCCTCTCAACCTCATTCTCCTACTTTCTCCCCGTAGCCTTTGACACCCGTACTAATCAAGAACCTGTCATTCTCCGCTTTAAAAATACCAAATGACTTGGCCTCCACCGCCGTTTGGTGCAGTGAATTCCACAGATTCACCAACCTCTGACTAAGGAAACTCCTCCTTATCTCCTTTCTAAAGGTATGTCCTTTAGACAATAGGTGCAGGAGTAGGCCATTCAGCCCTTCGAGCCAGCACCACCATTCAATGTGATCATGGCTGATTATCCCCAATCAGTACCCCGTTCCTACCTTCTCCCCATATCCCCTGACTCCGCTACCTTTAAGAGCCCTATCTAGCTCTCTCTTGACTCCCTCAATAGCAAGAATTTCCTTCTTCAAATTAGGGGACCAGAACTGCACACAATACTCCAGGTGTGGTCACAATAGGGCCCTATACAACTGCAGAAGGACCTCTTTGCTCCTATACTCAACTCCTCTTGTTATAAAGGCCAACATGCCATTTGTTTTCTTCACTGCCTGTTGTACCTGTATGCTTACTTTCATTGACTGATGAACAAGGACCCCCAGATCCCGTTGTACTTCCCCTTTTCCCAACTTGACACCATTTAGATAGTAATCTGCCTTCCTATTTTTGCTACCAAAGTGGATAACCTCACATTTATCCACATTAAACTGCATCTGCCATGCATCTGCCCACTCCCCCAACCTGTCCATGTCACTCTACATTCTGATAGCATCCTCCTCACAGTTCACACTGCCACCCAGCTTTGTGTCATCTGCAAATTGCTGAATGTTACTTTGAATCCCTTCATCTAAATCATTGATGTACATTGTAAATAGCTGTGGTCCTAGCACCGAGCCTTGCGGCACCCCGGTAGTCACTGCCTGCCATTCTGAAAGGGACCCGTTAATCCCTACTCTTTGTTTCCTGTCTGCCAACCAATTTTCTGTCCATGTCAGCACTCTACCCCCAATACCATGTGTCCTAATTTTGCCCACTAATCTCCTATGTGGGACCTTATCAAATGCTTTCTGAAAGTCCAGGTACACTACATCCACTGGCTCTCCCTTGTCCATTTTCCTAGTTACATCCTCAAAAAATTCCAGAAGATTAGTCAAGCATGATTTCCTCTTCATAAATCCATGCTGACTCAGACCGATCCTGTTACTGCTATCCAAATGTGCCGCTATTTCATCTTTTATAATTGACTCCAGCAACTTCCCCACCACTGATGTCAGGCTAACTGGTCAATAATTCCCTTTTATTCTGAGACTGTGCCCTCTGGTCCTAGACTCTCCCAATAGCAGAAACTTCCACTCCACATCCACTCTATCCAGGTGTTGCGCTAGTTGGTAATTTTCAATGAGGTCCCCCCCTCATCCTAAACTCCAGTGAATATTTCTGGAGTTATTTTGCTGCATAATTTATCCTCTGCGTTATCATTATCAAAAGCTTGTGATTGTGGGTTATGGTTTGGGTTATAATCAGATTGAGATATTTAGTTTATTCCTGTTCAGAAATATTGCTATTGTACTCGAGATCTTCCCCTCATAAACACAGCCCAAGAGCTGCCTGTCTTCTGTCCAATCCGTAGTTTGTTACGCAATATGGTCAAAGCTAGTCTGTCCACAGTATATTTGCCAAGTATGGCTGTCATTTTCTGGAGTGATGTTTACTGTAATTTTGTGAAATGTTGATTATATTGCCCATTTCAAGAGAACTAAGCACTTCCAACTGTCTTGTGCAACAGGAATAATGTGTTAAAATATGAATAAGGATTCAAATTGCATGTAGACTGACAGGTAAAATTAGAAAAAGTGATTGGGTAAAAGATAATATGGCCTAAAATGAATTGCTTTGCAATAATAGTGTCAAATAGCTTGAAAACCTGCGTAGAATTTGGAGGGCATGTTCACTAGTGTGCATTCATTGTCATCGTCACAAACATGAGATTTTGTTTCTAACAGCTTAAAATATTGTTCAAGTAGCCACTGATTTAAATGGCCAATGATTGCAGAAGTAGCAGCAGATAATCCTTCTTAAATATTGAAACAAATATAATGTTTGATTTGTAATCCGAAAATAGGTTAGATTTTTCCAATTAAATAGTATTTCAAGCAAAAAATAGATTGCTAAAGAAACTCAGTGGGTCAGGCAGCATCTGTGGAGGGAAATGGAGGAGATGATATTTTAGGTGGGGTCCCTGCTTGTCCAGACTTGAAACGGCATGTGTTCAATTCCCGCGACAGATGTTCCCTGACCCGCTGACATTTACCAACAGTGTGGTTTTTGCTCAAGAATCCTACATCTGAAGCCTCTTCTGCCTCTAAATAGTATTTTTGTTTTTAAATTGGTTATTTCAGAATTTTGTGTTCAAGCTATATTTTGGAAGTGAATTATGACCTGTTTTTTCCTGCACTGATGTGTAAGTATATGGAAGCAATTTTGTCTGCAAGATTGACAACATCAGTTACTGCACACGTACCAACAAATGGCACATGTATTTACATTTCCCAAGATGATGGCATTAATGCCTCATGTAAGCCTTTTCCGTGCAGTACTCGTTATGTGATTAATCAGAGATACTTTCTGATGCTTGTGTTATATGCATTAGAATTTAGTTACCCTTCTATGAATAAAGTAGAACAATCAATCAGAAAAATTGTTAGGAAGAGGGTGTTACTGAATAAAGAAAATTAAAGTAAATGATTTTGATTTGCTTTATGCTTGATGGTTTCCACCGAGCAGTTAATGAATATTTTAAAATTTCAGTCTTTTTAATATTCTTCTTTTCTGAAAAAAAGATGTACAAGATCCAGTAATTAAAAAATGCAAATAATTTAGACATTATCAATGAAGAGACAATTTATTTAAATAATTTTACTGCAAAGTATTCTGGCAAAAAATTGTGGGGTGTCAATGTTGTCGCCCAAACACCCTTCATCAGAATTGGACAAATGAAAGAACAGTGATTTGTAATCCAAAAATAGGTTAGAACCGTCTGTGTATATGCAGTGGAAAGCTTGGTAGAATACGTAAAGAGAAACCAGACAGAATGTTTCTTGTAGCGAGTAGAGGTAACAATTATTTTAAAATCTGGCAGCGAGAGACTGAAGAGATAGAATCATACAAAACAAAGGTGCAGCCGTATATCTGGAAAATAAATAAAGAGCAAGGGTGCAATTATTAAATGTAGTGCTGAGAACTGCAACATGCTCAATTAGTAGGTGAGGTACAGTACCTTGAGCTGATAGTGGCATGATTGAGCTAATAGGAAGGTGGAGGAGGACAGATTAAAATTGACAAGTAACTAGAAGCTCATGGTCACGCTATAGACTGATGGAGGTGTTCTACCAAGTGGACACCCAATTTGCGATTGGTTTCTGGAATCTGGAGGAGATCATATTGTGAGCACTGCATAGAGTACACTAAATTGGAAGACCTGCCAGTGAATTGCGACTTCAACTGGAATAAATGTTTGGGTCGCTGCTCAGTGGTATGACATGTAAGGACTGCATTGGAAAGGTAATGTGTTGTGTGAAGTGGAGTGGAACAGAGAGTTGCAACAAATGGTCCATTTGAAATTGTAAATCAAAAGAGAGCAGGGAAAGATGTGGGCTGATGGTGGAATGTTTTTGAATATGGCTGAAATTATGGAAGAGAATACATGGAATGTAGAGACTGGTGGGATGGCTGGTGAGGCCAAGAGGAATCCCATCACTGATCTGACTGGAAGGGTAGGCTGTAGGAACAGACGTGCAGGCAATAGAGGAGACATGAAACTTACAAAATTCTTAAGGGGTTGGACAGGCTAGATGCAGGAAGATTGTTCCCGATGTTGGGGAAGTCCAGAACAAGGGGTCACAGTTTAAGGATAAGGGGGAAATCTTTTAGGACCGAGATGAGGAAAATATTTTTCACACAGAGAGTGGTGAATCTCTGGAATTCTCTACCACAGAAGGCAGTCGAGGCCAGTTCATTGGCTATATTTAAGAGGGAGTTAGATGTGGCCCTTGTGGCTAAAGGGATCAGTGGGTATGGAGAGAAGGCAGGTACAGGATACTGAGTTGGATGATCAGCCATGATCATATTGAATGGCGGTGCAGGCTCGAAGGGCCGAATGGCCTACTCCTGCACCTATTTTCTATGTTTCTATGTTTTCTATGATTGAGAGCCCTGTCAGCCATGGTAGGTGGAAAGCTATAGTTAAATAAAAAAGAAAGACCCTCTGAAAGTAGTGTTGTGGAAAAAAGTCCTTATCAATGCAATTATGACAGACATGAAGAACGTGGGAGATTAAAATGGAATCCGCATAGTAAGCGACATGAGAGGTACTGCAGTTGATATAACTCTGGGAGTTGATGGGCTAATAATGAATATTAACCTTTTGTTTGGAATGGATTAGAACTGTCAAGGAAGGAAAGAGTAAGGATGAACCATGTTAAGGTGAGTGCAGAGTGGAAATTGGTAATGAAATTGAAGATAGACACAAAAAGCTGGACAGGCAGCATCTCTGGAGAGAAGGAATTTTCTATAAAGTGCAGCAGATGGTGAAGAAGGGTTCGCTGGTGCAGACCAGCGGCATCGGCACCTAGTTTTAAGGTGAAATGACACAAAGTGCTGGAATCAGTTTGAATAAGGGTCCCGCTGTCACCTATCCATGTTCTTCAGAGATGCTGCCTGACCCACTGAGTTACTCCAGCATTTTGTTTCCTTTTATTAACCATCATTTGCAGTTCTTTGCGTCAACTACATACAATGACAATACTGACCTTGATTATAGCGGCCAATCGGCAATAACGGACACCATCATCTCCCTATGGTCCGTTATAATGAGAGTTTACTGTGTGGTGTTTCTTTTAGTTACCAAATTTAGTTGCTTTTTACACATCTCACCAGTTCAGTATTTTTTTTTAATTCTCCCGTCGCTATGCTTAACATATGATATCAAAGTCCTCTCTTTCTGATATTCCCGATTATTTGAATCGGGCAGTTTCTACAAAATGTTACCCCCTCAGAAGCCACTGTGAAATTACTTCATGATTTCTGGGACACACAGAAGCAAGCTCAGTTTTACAAGTGCTTATTTTATACTTGGTGCTTCGTCACATTAGATATCAGTCTGAACAGAGAGACCGAGCGGTATAGGTACAGGGTGGTGAAAAAGTTGTTTGTTCATGGCCAAGGCATTGAGTATAGGAGTTGGTATGTCATGTTCTAGTGTACAACTTGTTGGTAATGCCACCTTTGGAATATTGTGAACAGTCTTGTTTTGTGTGGATAATCCTGGGTGTGGAGGGTTTGAGTTAAAAGGAGAGGATAGGTGTGATGTAATAGATGTTTATAATATCATGAGGGCATAACCACAGTCTTTTCCCTAGAATAGGGGAATCTAAAACTAGAAAACCTATGAGATGGGAAAGATTTAAGTGGCACCTGCAGAGCGAGATTTTCATACAACTGGATGCTGCATTTATGGAAGTATTAGAGGCAGATTTAATTAATACATTTAAGAACCACTTGGGATAGATACATGGATAGGAAAGATTTGAAGGGATATGGGCCAGGTGCTGTCAAGTGAGATGAGCTTGGCTAAGCAACTTGGCATGGACGAGTTGGGCTGAAGACCTGCTTCCATGCAGTATATCTCTGACTAAATTTGCAATGGATCCTTGATGTCTTTCCCTTATTGTATTATCCAGAACTCCACACATGATCAAAGAGTCAAAAATCTTTCAGTCATATGTACCGGCAACAGAACAATGAAAATCTTACATTCTTTACCCTTATAGGCCCATTAACACAAAACACACTAATAAATATACAATAATCAATAATAATCAGTAATATTAGGAAAGAGGAGCGACTCCTTTAAGTTGATTCCAACTGTTGCCATTTGCAGGTTTGCATGTCCAAAACTGGACATGATAATATTTCCTTTACTAACTTGGTGCATCTGAGCTACTGCTTTTAATGTCTTCTTAAATTAACCTTCTAATTGTCAACTTTTCTGCAGTGTCTAGCTTTCCTCTTTCCATATATTTCAGTAAGATATACCATGTCAACTTATGCTAAATAACATTTGTTACATTTTTTTCCATTAAACACCTGTTTTTCTTGAGCTTGGTATCTTGTCAAAGGCTTTCTGAAAATCCACAGACACTATTCCCGCCATTCACATCTTTTCTCAAATCTGCTCAATGGGTTCATCTTGTGAAGTCAATGTTATCCATTTAAAATTATTTTCCCCTAATTCAGATGTAATTCAACTTTTTATAGGATTTAAACATTTTCTGGTCATGAAATATTAAATTATCTCTATTTCATTGGAAAATGGGTAATGCATTTATCTCTATGTACATCAATACCTTTGAATGTACAATATACCTTGTTCAAAAATGTTTCAGAAAGGTATTCTTTGTTTTTGTACCAATACATTAACCTGAGCTTTATTTCCTCAGATGAACTACGACAAGCCATTATAGCCATGATGAACAGAAAAGATGAGCTGGATGAGCAAAACAGGTACCGTTTGCTGCAATGTAAATGTTGACGAACAAATCAATCAATTCAAAGGAATGTCACAATTAGTAACCTTTTCAAATGAACTCAAATACCAGAGATATTTAGTGTCAAATTTATTTACTCTTTCTTTAAGCATAGAACAGTACAGTCCAGTACAGTCCCTTGGGCCCACCACATATGGATAATCCATATCCTTCTATTCGTTACGTATCTATATGTCTATCCAAAAGTCTCTTAATGTCAATATTGTACCTGCCTCAACCATCACCCTACCCTGGCAGTGCGTTTCAGGCACTCACCCACCACTGTGTAAAAACAAAAGTTGCCCCACACATCTCCTTTAAACTTTGGCCCTCTCACCTTAAAGCTATGCTCTTTTTGTATTTACTTTTGACTGTCTATATCCATCTAATGCTTTACTCAGTAATAAACATGTATAGCTGTACCCCCCATGTTATGCAAGTTAGCTGAGTACTTGTAATCATGTCACTAAACCTCATTACATTGATAAAACATTGCAATCCAATGATGAATTGATGTTGTTCTCCTTCTCTGACACAATTCTAAAATCCTCTAGTTATGTTGGAATAATAAGTGTTCAGAGAAACAGTTGCTGATTCTGCGCTTGGTCTCGCTGATGTAATGGAGGCCACATCGGGAACACAGTTCCCTTGCACTTGCGCTCTGTCTGCCAAAGCCTTAATTCCCCTTCCTATTCCCACACTGACCTTTTTGACCTGAGTCTCCTTCATTGCTAGATTGAGGCCACACGCAGACTGGAGGAACAGCGCTTCATATTCTGCTTGCAGATCTTACAACCTAATGGTATAAACATTGAATTCTCCAATTTTAGGTAACTGATCTACAACAATCCCCTCCCCGCACTTCTTTCCCCCTCTACCCACCAGGATACGCACCCATTTCTGTCCCCCCTCCCCTTCCACCTACATTCTTTCCTCTGCCTTCATTATCTGCAAATATAACACCATAAGACATAGGAGCAGAATTAGGCCATTTGGCCCATCAAGTCTACTCCACTATGCAATCATGTCTGATCTATTTTTTCCTCTCAACCCCATTCTCCTGCATTTCCCCTGTAACCTTTGATACACTTGGTTATCAATCTCTGTTTTTAAAATACCCCATGTCGTACATGGCAATGCAGTCAACAGACTCACCCACCCTCTGGCTAAATAAATACCTCCACATCTCCATTATAAAAGTAAATCGTTTAATTCTATGGCCTCTGGTTCTATGCTCTCCCATTACTGGAAACTTCCTTTCCATGTCCACTCTATCTAGGCCTTTCATTATTCAGTAGGCTTCAATGAGATTCCTTCTAAACTAGTGAGTTCTCACCTTTTGTATTTTCATCTCTGGCCTTTGTCCAATCATCTGCCTATCAACCCCCCCCCCCCTCCCCCCCCCCCCTCCCCCCCCCCTCCTCCTCCCCCTCACCTATTACTCGCCAGGCTTTGTTCTGCCCCTCCTCTCCTCTCATTTTCTTTTCCCCTCCACCACAATCAGTCTGAGGAAGGGTCCTGACCCGAAACGTCACCTATACATGTTCTCCAGAGAAGCTGCGTGAGCTGCTGGGTAACTCCAGTACTTTGTATCTTTTTTTGTAAATCAGTATGTGCAGTTCATTTGTTAATTAAAATATCTTGCACTTGCTGTGATGACTATAAAGCTGTTAGTGTTCAAGAGTCATTCAACATGGAAACAGGCGCTTGGTGCCCAACTCATCCATGCCAACTACAATGCCCCATCTGAGCTATTGCCTTTGCCTGCATATGACCCATATACCTCTCCACTTTTTCTACCAGCATACCTGCCTAATTGTTTGTTGAGTAAAGATCCATCTTGTTGACTCTAGTCTATTATCATCATTTGGTCTGTCAAATACACCATTTTACACCCACAGCAAAGTGGGCCACACAACTCATTTAGTTTGAGTTAAATGCGGGATGGGCAATAAATGTTGGCATTGTTAATGTAACAATGTTACAAAATTTTGAGATTTAAAAAATCAAGTCTGCAATTTATCCCATCAGATAAAGCATAAAAAGAAGTTTAATGAGACACCTAATTCACTTTCATAACTTCAGTATTAAAAAAGTTATGGCCATTTTCATACTCGGAAATTAACATCTTGTTCCCTATTGCTTTTCCATTGACTTAACACAAAAGCTGTGATCGAGGACAGTCAAAAGCCCATAACTTTCTTAAAAATTAAGTGAACTGAATGAAATTTTCAGTTATTATAGATTGAAGCATTCTGAAACAAATATAAAACATCTTACTTGGATGACCTGAAATGAAAGCATACAATTAGTTAATTACCTAATTGTAGTTAAGTACAAAATTGACCGTTGTGTCAGAAATAGTAATACTGATTGTTGTGGAGGGGGAAAGAAAGTGAGAGGAGAGGAGGGGCAAATAAAGCCTGGTGAATAATAGGTAAGGGGTGGTGGGGGGGGGGGGGGGGGGGGGTTGATGGGCAGACGATTGAAAATTCAAAAATGTGATATTCTCAAGATCAGAACTTTAATATTATTGTATTATATGCTGTAAGTCCTTAACAGATAGGTGAATAAATTACAATTTCTAGCAATAGACCAGGTCTTTATGGAGAAGATCAGTTGCTAGCTGGTACATTGGCATATCATAATCAGTGGCATCATCATACTCCTCAGATTGTAACCAATAAACAACTCTGTACACCTTGTTTTTCCTCAACTTTTCAATTTTGGCATTGTAAACTACAAGTTTTTGCTCTTCAAACATCGCATGACATGCCTTTCTGCCCACCCATTAAGAATGTCCTGTAGATTCAATTTCTTAAGAAAAGGATATTTTAAAAAAATAGCCGAAGTATCCAAATAACAGACTAATCCCATTCACACGTTCACAATATAACATGATTTTTAAATCTCACTGTCATGAATTTATATTCCAGATGGAAGGAATTTAATGTTTAATTCCCATAAATTTATCTAGAAACATCCACTCAATATAATCAAAATTATAATTTTTTTGCACAATACATGGGACTAAAACTAATATTTAGTATAAAAATATTGACTACTAGACCAAGTGCAGACCCGTTGGGTCTGCTCCCCCAACGCAGCCGTTCCCTACCCGTAGCCCCCACGGGAGATGTGGTCCTCCAACTCAAGGGGCTCAGGAATCAGCAGTGCGGCTGTTTTTAAATGGCGTCTTTGAGGCGAGATGCGGACACTAGCAGCCGTAATGGTCGCTGGCCAGCAGGAGGCGACAAAATGAGTGAGTGGGGGGGGGGGGGGGGGGGGGGGGGGGGGGGAAGAAGGATTTTATTAAAAATGTGTACATAAACTTGACAAAATTTAATGAGGAGTGGATACTTGGAATGAAAAGTGAAATCTCTACCGAAATGGAAAAATTCAGGGCGTTTGTGGGTCTGACGTTGGCGTAGCAATGAATCAAAGGCTGGCACCCACAGGCTGGCAACCACAAGTCAGGCAGAAAGCCGGCAGCCAGCCAGCAGCCACACAGTTTTAATAGTATACTAGACCAAGTGCAGACCCGTTGGGTCTGTTTCCCCAACGGCGTTTGGGGGGGGGGGTTGAGAAGAGGGAAGGGAGGGGAGAGGAGGAGGAGGAAACGGGATAGATTTGGGAGGGAAAGGAGAGCGGGGTAGGGGGTGAGAGATGGGGAGAGAGATGTCGGGGAGGGGGGATGGGGAAGATGGGGAGGAGGGAGAGGGGTGGGGGAGAGAGGGGAAAGAGTGGGGAGGGAGAGTGGAGGGGAAGGGGGAGAGAAGTGGAAGAGTGGGGAGGGAGGGAGGGGTAGGGGGAGTGATGTACCTGCCTTCTCTCCATACCCCTTGATCCCTTTAGCCAACGCAGCCGTTCCCTACCCGTAGCCCCCACTGGGGGGGGGGGGGCGGCATCACACACACTAACCACCCCCACACACAGAGTTGGAAAAGTGTATAAACATCGTTGTATTTGAGCATTGGGCACATTGTGACATCACACGATGGAAAGTTCACCATTGGCTGGGGCTCCTGCATAGGCATATGTAAATGAATCCATTCCGATTGGACATATGTGAACATTGGGCATTGTGACATCACACGATGGAACGTTCAGCAGGGGCTGGGGCTGGTGAAGCTTCTGTGGGTGAGAAGCCAGTTTAGTTTTGAAATTTGGGGGGGGGGGGGGGGGGTAAGGATTTGATTAAAAACGTGTACTTAAACACGACGAAATGTAATAAGGAGTGGATACATAGAAAGAAAAGTGAAATCTCTATCGAAATGGAAAAGACGTCGGCGATTCTGCGTCCATGTTTCGGAGTTGCAGGGAATCAAAGGAAGAAAAGCGGCAGGAAGCCGTACATGTAAATGGATCCGTTCCGATTGGACGTCCGCGAGCGTCGGGCATCGCGTTTGAACGTCTGCGAGCATCGGGCATTGTGACATCGCACGGCGGGAACGAATCGAAAGGCAGGAAGGGATCCGGACGCCAGCCGGTCGGATGGGGCGAGAGTTTTAAATAATAGATAGATAGATATAGATGTATTACAATAACACAAAATATAGATGATTTAGATGCTCTTATGACATGATTGTTCAAAAAAAGAGCATTTAAATCATCGTGCGAGTGGGTTTTTCTGTAATGCGATCGATTGGAACGTTGCATTTGCGGTTAATTTGAACTCCATATCGGCAGGAAAAACACTGCCGGTTCGTTTGGGGCCCAAATCACATTTTCGCAATGTAAAATTAGATTAAAGTCATCCCAAGAAGCAAGTTTATATGTAAAATAAACGTCTTACCCTTTGTTTTGTCCCATTCTTGCAACTCGTCACGTTGTAGGCATTGAGGGCGTTAGAAGTCGCTTTTTATTTTAATCTAATTATTAAATTGTCTCGCGGGAACGGGAACGGAAGTCCGATCGATTATTCTTCAGCAGCTAGCAGCCCGAGGAAATCCGCCTCCGATAAGCAGTACAAAACGGCATTTTAATCCCGCCCCCCCCCTCCCCCAAAGGCGCCAAAGTCACGCACACGGCCAGTGGCAGAACTGCAGCGCCGCTGAAGCTAAGTTTTGTAACATCGCTAGTTAATGACACCTCGATCCAGAGAATAAATTCTAGATACCATAAATATGAATATTGGACAAAATAATGTTTAGCTGGTTCCAAAATAAAATCACGAAAGCAAATGCAGAATATTCATTGCGAAATTGTGTCTGACAAATCTGATGATGGGGTCATCAACAGGATTGATAGTAGGGGAGTGGACATTGGCTGTACGGACGCAAGGTTGGCCTGTCTGGAAGGCATGGACTCCAAAGTGAGCTTGCCAACTGGATTCAGAATTGGCATGTAAGAAGGAGGCAAAGGCTAGTTGTGGAGGGTTGTTGTTCTGATTGGAGGCCTGAGACCAGTGGAGTGCCGCAGGGATCCTTGCTGGGCCCGCTGCTGGTTGAATGAATGAATACGTTTATTGGCCAAGTATTCACATTCAAGGAATTTGCCTTGGTGCTCTGCCCACAAGTGACAACATGACATACAGTGACACATTAGGAACGACACATAAAACATTAAACATTAATAATAAAACATTATTGATTAAACATGTGAATTAACATTGTTATAGATATTAACGATTTAGATGACAATGCAGACAGTCAGAACCTTTTCTCAGGGTGGAAAAGTCAAAGACCAGATGGCATAGCCTTAAGGTAAGAGGGGCAAAGTTTAAAGAAGATGTGCAGGGTATTTGTTTTACACAGAGTGGAGAGTGACTGAAACGTTGCGATGGGTGGTGATGGAGGCAGATGTAATGGGAATTTAAGAAGTTTTTAGATAGGCACATAGTTGTGCAGAGAATGGAGGGACATGGAGCTCATCAGCACAATGGTCGAAGAACTGCACCATCACAACCTACTAACTTGCCCATCTCATCCGAAACCTAAGAAATATACATAATGCTGGAGTAATTCAGTAACTCAGAGTAACTCAGTAACTCAGCGGGTCAGGCAGTGTCCTTGGAGAACATGGATAGTCAGATAATGGATAGTCAAGAGATCTCCTTAATGCTGACAAATAAATTGTATGTTACTCACACTTGGTAGTGTGTAGGGCCGGAGAAGTTTTGGAATGTTTGAAAAAATCAAATTTTGCAGTTTTTTCACCCAGAAGAAAACTTGAAGGTTAAGCCACATTTGCATTACATGTCTAATCCAGTATATTTGTCTGACTTTAGTTGAATTTGCTCTAATTTGGGAAAGATAGGAATGGTGGACAACAAATATTCAAGTGGGTACAAAGATAGAAAAAAAATGTGAGGAAACTGTTGAACAGATTAATAATGCACAGAGAAGCTGGAAAAGTCTAGGGTCCAGCATTAGAAAATGCAGCATGAGGCGATTGGATGAGAATGTTTTCCAATGAAGTGAGGCTGAAAGAAGTAAGATTTACGAAGGGCCAGGCTTGTTGATGCTGAGGGATATAATGTGAAGTTGAAGATACCTCTGTCAGTGATTAAGACCACATGATTTGAGAGTACATAGAATGGGCATAAATGAGGAAGAAATGTTTAGTGGAAATAAGATGATGATGAATTCAGCATAGAAAACTTTAAGTTACCTGATGTAGCGGAATTGCCCATGATTTGTTGCAGAAGCTTTCGCGTGAAAGTTCGAAGGAAATCTGGGATGAATTAAGTATGGGTTTCAGGATACAAGATGATGGAATTAGAGTCATAGAGTGAAACAGTGTGGAAACAGGCTCTTCGACCCAACTTGCCCGCACCCGCCAACATGTCCCAGCTACACTAGTCCCACCTGCCTGCGCTTGGACCATATCTCTCCAAACCTGTCCTATCCATGTACCTGTCTAACTGTTTCTTAAATGTTGGGATAGACCCAGCCGCAACTACCTCCTCTGGCAGCTTATTCCATACACCCACCACCCTTTGTTTGAATTATTTTTGTTTAAGGTGATGATTGTACACTTTTCCATCAGTGTTGGTGACTTCTATCTTGCTTGGTTCTCAGCTTTAAATAATTTAAAACTTTTATTTTCTCATTGAACAACACTAGAGTAGAGAATAAAACAGGTCATTCAATCTACAGTCGATATTTCTGTAAGAGATATAAAATGGCTGCAATCATACTTTTGTAGTTGATATTAAAAATATGCTTATGGTAGGCATAAGCAGTCAAGGGTTGTAGAAGTTATAAAGCCATTTTGACGTTTTGTAACTTTGAATATGATTTTCTACATCTGACTGCTTTGTAGGTCTGGTTTAACAGATGGTAAATCCTGTTTTTCCAGATCACTGCGGAATTTACTTGATGGTGAGATGGAGCATTCTGCAGCGCTCAGGCAAGAAATTGACAACCAGCAAAAGAAACTGGCAGAGCAAGAAGAACGACATGCTGCCAAGATTCAGGCTTTGACAAGGTAGGGGATAGGTGGATCAACCTGGAACATTGACCCACAGAGAGGCACCGTGCATCATAGGCTCATAGTCCCATGAGGGCGATTGTTTTTTTGATACTATGTTTCTTATTGCCAGTTTGAGGTTTGGAAATAAGAAATTTTGTTAAATACAGAAATTAGATTATAATAAACAAAAAAGTTTCCTTTAAACATATGTAAAAACAAAGAACAGCAGGTGCTGGTTAATACACAAAAGGACACAAAATGCCAGAGTAACTCAACAGTTCAAGCAGCAACCCCAGAGAACATGGATAGGTGACGTTTCGGGTCGAGACCCTTCTCTCTGATCGTAGAGAGGGAGAAGAAAGCTACAAAAGAGGAGAGGCAGAGCCAAGTGTGGCAGGTAATAGGTTGACATAGGCGAGGTGGATATTTGATAGACAGATGCTTGAACAAAGGCTGGAGATCAGAAAGTAAGGTATGAGACAAGTTTGAAGAGTTGTGGATTGTAAAGTCAGAGGGGGAAAATAGGAGGTGGGGGAGAGTACAGTTGAGGCACAGAGTATGGAAGTGGGAGGGAAAGGGTGGGTGGGTAGTGAGAGGTTACCCAAAATTGGAAAATTCATTGTTCATATTGTTGGGTTTTTAGCTAAATAAGCGGAATATAAGGTGCTGTTCCTCCAGTTTGGGTGCAGCTTCACTCTGGCAATGGAGAAAGCCTAGAAAGGTCAGTGTGGGAATGGGAAGATGAGTTAAAATGGTTAGCAACCAAGATATCCAGTAGGCCTTGGCGGACTGGGGACATGTATTCAGTGAAATGATCGCTGAGTCTACACTAGGTTTCACCGATGTACAGGAGCCTTCATTGGGACCATTGGATGCAATAGATTCGGTTAGAGGAGATGCACATGATCCTCTGCCTCACCTGGAAGGAATGCTGGGGTCCTGGATGGTGGCGAGGGAGGAGGGGTTATATCTCTTGTGGTTGCAGGGAAAGTACCTGGAGATGGCAAAGGTTTGGGTGGGAAGGGATCATCTGTGAACCAACTAGTTGCAGAGGGCGCAATCTCTGTGGAAAGAGGAAAGAGGTGTGGATGGGAAGATGTGACTTGGCAGGATTACGTTGGATGGGACAGAAATGTCGGAGTATGATGTGTCGAATGTCGAGCCTCATGGGGTGAAAGGTGATAAATGTCAATTAACCTGTGCTGAAGTATATTCTTTTAAAAAATAACATCAGACATGGATGAATCCAATGTTTAAGATGCTTGTTAACAAATTGTTTTCAATGCAGGGAAAAATATCCTTCATAAAACTCCTAAGAAAATGTAAAGTCGTGTTTGTACAAAACTACAGCATGAACTCAGGACATTGCATTTTCCATTCAGTATAGCCAAATTCCAGAAATCATCTCTGCTCAGTTTTATTCCATGCTTTTACATGGATTTTGTGTTTCTCCTCAGGTTCATGATATGTGGAAACAAAATTAATACATTCTATCTTATTGAGCTTAGGAAATATAATTGAGTGATAGCTACTGCCACCTGTTCCAGAACAGTTGCCAGCTGAGAATGTGGAAACTTGTGCAAGCACGTATTGACTCCATTAAGCAGAACAAACCCAAAGTGACCAATTACTGTACAATCAGACAATGCACTCATTCACCAACAGCATTATGGGCAGTGCCATCTACAATGCTATAATGTGGCATTTAGTCAAACTTTGTTTTTTAATTATTTACCTGATTTTAGACAAAGGATGTTGAAGTTTACTAAGTGCTTGTGCATTAATGTAGGCCAACTGACTGCAATGTCAGTGGGGGAGAACTTTGGGACCAGTGATCATAATTCTATTAGTTTTAAAATAGTAATAGAGAAGGATCGGACTGGTTCATATGAGGTGGGAGAGATATGAAATGAATACTTCTCATTCATTAATGCTGCGGATAAGAACACGGTAACTAAGGAATTGAGATAATGGAACTGAGATGTCTTAGATCATACACAAATTACCAAAGACAATGTCTTTATGTTTTAAGGTAGATAAATGCTCAGGGTCTGACCAAGTTTATCCAAGTACAGGTACATCCATGGAGGAAGCTTGAGTGGAAAATGGGGGGATGATTTTTTTTTGTCTGTAAGTAATCCTGTTAGTCTTTGTCCAAGATGGCTGTCGGAAGGGAGAGTGGACGCTGGCGCGCTTTAGCTGCCGCTGCTCTCTTTTCACATTGTGTTTTTGATTTTTTGTTTTTGGACTGAATTCTGTTTTTAATTTGTGTTTCTGTGGTCTTTATTATTTATTTTATTCTGATTATATGTTTTTTATTCCTGTTAATCTCTGTAAGGTGTCCTTGAGATGTCTGAAAGGCGCCCAAAAATACAATTTATTATTATTATTATTATTAAAATACGAAGGCCCTTGCAGAGATATTTGCATCATCTTTAGCCACATGTGAAGTTCCAGAATAGAGGAAGGTGGCTCAAACTGTACAGTTGTTTAAGACGGGCAGCAATGTCAAGCCAGACAACTATAGTGAGCCTGACATCAGTGGGTGGGAAAGCTGTTGGAAGGGATTCTTCGGGACAGGATCTATAAGCATTCAGATAGGCACGGACTGATTAGAAATAGTCAGCATGGTTTTCTGCGTGGGAAATTGTGTCTCACAAATCTGGTAAAAGTGTTTTAAGAGGACAGCAAAGGAATTGCTGTGGGAAGGGGGACAATAGACAGTGTCTATATGGACTGAAGCAAGTCCTTTGACAAAGTCCCACATGGGAGGCTACTCTAGATGGTCAGATCGCATGAAATCCTAGGATTCAAATCCAATTGGATTCAAAATTGGCTTGAAGGAAGGAGTCAAAGGGTAGTTGTGGAGTGTTGTTTATCTGATTGGAAAACTAGGATGAGTGGAGTGCCGCAGGGGTCAGTGCTGGATCCATTGCTGTTTGTTATATACATGATTAATTTTGATGACAGTGTCGTTAATGCAGATTACACTAAAACTGGTGGTATAGTAGACAGTGAGGAAGGATATCTTAATTTACAACAACATCTAGAGCAGCTAGGAAGGTGCGCCAAGGAATGGCAAATGGAACTTTGTTGTAAAGGGGTGCGTTCCTATCGAACTGTGCCCTGCTTCCGGCATCAGATTGGAGGAGAGTGCGCCTCTGGCGCTATAGATGCACTATAACTTAGTTTATAGTTATAGTATAGTTGATAGGAACTCCAAGACATCCGTTATCCGAACTGTGTTGTATTTGTTCGGACAGTCCTATGCCTTGAAATGGCCTCCTCAGAATCTGCAGACCAACAAGTTATACGTTCATGTAGTGGATGATTGCTCCCTGTAACTGGGTTCACTAGGAGGTCCCTGCTCTTGGGTACAGCCATTACTGGCTGGACTATAATTCCCACAATTTTTGGGGACCAGGCTTGAGTAGGCCAATCTGGCACTACCAATATGCCTGTGGCTTAGTCTTGCTTGATTTTTGTCAAGCATCGGTTTGTGAGACAAATTGGCGGAAAGCATACATAAACATTCCTCCCCAATTGAGGGAGAAAGCATCCACTGCCTTGCTCCTGGATCCAGCTCGCAGGACACATATCTGGGTAACTAATGGTTAGTCTAGATGCAAACGGATCAACATCTGGTATGCCAAATCGTGTAGTTATTTTGTTAAATACTGTCTGATTCAACATCCATTCTGTGTTGTTATTAAACATTCGTGATCCAGCATCTGTCACCGTGTTATATCTACCTCGTAGATTTCCCAAATATTCCTCTCGCTACACCAGTGCCAAATGAGGTTCGACAATCTGTCGTAAGATACAGATTTTACACCACCCTTGTTAATGGATATATGCCACCGCAGTGGTGTTATCAATCTGAATTTGAACAAGCACCGGTTGCATATCGCTACAGAGAACCTTGAGTCCATATTGTGTGCCCAACAATTCTGGGTAATTGATTCCATGTGTTGGGGAATTACAGACTCCTGCTCATTCCATCTGCCCCCACAGCTTTAGGCTGCGTTGGTGTCTCCCCATCCTTAGCCGCTTGCATAGGTCTGAAGAACCCTCGATGGCTTTCGAGCAAAATTTCCCTGAGCTGTCTCCCATTCGTTATCCACCATAGTTATTCAACAATGGCCTCTGCTGGCAATCCATAGTTTGCCAATTCGGCCTGCATGTAATCTGAGTGTTCGTTCCTTTGCTCGCTGTAAATTCTGGTAATGTAAAGGCCCGTGACGTACTGCTGGGAATGCAGCTACTATTTGCCAATTATACTCGCTGTTTGCCTGATAGATGGCTAGAATTTGACTATCAGGTCATTGCAGGCTTAATTAATATTGTCGTTTGCCCCTAGGCAAAGTGATCAACATATTTACTGTTTTTGATAGTAAATTCTAGGTAATCAATTGCCCTTGTAGGTGTCAATTTTGATTTAACTGGATGGATGAGGTAACCAATTCTTTCAAACAGGGTTTTGGTTTGCTTGACTGATGCTTCTGCCAGTTCTTGGTGACTCCAAAATGAAAATGTCCTCCAAATATGCCATTACTATGTGGTTTTGAGACCTTTGTAGTCCCAGAATTGGTTTCCGTAGTTTGGTCAATAGTCTAGGAGCTGATGTCAACCCATTTGGCAGAGCCATGCCATCCAGTTAAACTTCAAATATCTCCTGTTCTTAATGAACAGACACCGAATAGTATGCATCTTTGAGGTCGATGCATGCCATGTGACCATTTTATAGGAAGCTCCTATAAAACAGTAGTTAGACCGTAACAAAAAATTGCTGTTTCTAAAAGTCTGTACTGCACAAATGAGTTAAACCTGGATGAAGTGACATCCTCCATCTGTCACCTGTCCTGGAAGGCAATCCTGCCCAAAATACTGGGCCTGCCTTGAAGACAATTCCGGTCCGAGTTCCAATTCTGCTTGGAACCTATGTATGTTGTGCAGTAAAAAATAATCACATGTTGTTATCTGTTTTTTAAAACCAGATCTGAAATTCATGTTATGGTCATTTTGAACAAAAACACAAGAGTAAAATTACCAACATGTAACTGGTCCACAATCCCTTGTTTCAGTAAACCCAGACCCACCTACCTCCATGGCTACCGGTGGTCTTGTGGTAAGCCCAAAGGCCCCTGATGCGGGTTCCTTTTCTCTCCTTGATTGGGAGTTGGACTGGTAGGAAGTGTGGATTCCATGTTTCTCCTGACCTCTGCTTGGGTCTTGGTCTGAAAACCTTATCATACTGAGCCTGCCTTGTCGGACAATTCTGGCCATAATTCTGAGTCTGCCTTGAAAGACGACTCTGATCATATTTCCGTGTCCAGCTTTCAAGCTACCACCGGCTTCAGTGAACTGCTTACCCCCTATGGAGGTGTGGGATGTGTTGTCGCCTACTGATGAAGTTTGCTTGTCGTTGGTACCTTGATTGGTCCGACAGCTTTTGCTTCCTTCTTCTGGTCTTACCTGAAGAGAGGATTCGGCGGCTAGTTTCTCCAAAGTCACCCTGATGGCGCTGTTCCCTTGCCGGCATTTGTGCGGATATTCTGCCAACTGCTGCCTCTTGAGGCCATATGCATGTGCTTCAGTATGTTCATACTTTAATTCGAGATCAGTTACCTACTGATCTCGAAACCAAATCTAGTTTGAACGTTATGTGAGGTTCAAATGACAAATAAATGGTATTGTATAGTATTGTAATTCGAGATCAGTTACCTACTGATCACTCACACTCCCCTCCATTGAGAGTGAGATTTGTAGGTAGCCCTGAAAACAGGTGCTGCCGCAGGCCCCTGAGGATACCTGCGCTGACATGGCCCCTCCAGCGGGCCTAAATGAGATTCTTGCTTTGGGTCAGACTGAAACTGACCGTGAATGCTCCTCTCCTCAGAGCAGGAGACATTTGCTAGATCTCTATCCAGAGAAGCACCCAGTGGAACCTGGATGATTGCAGAAGTATTTCTTTTCTTTTGTGCTTATTATTAATTTTATGTAAAGCTCTTTGGTGCAAGTTAACTTAAACAGTGCTATATAAGTAAAAGTTACTTACTTACTTCCTTTCTTCTGCTTGTCCCTGGGAAGGTCCCCCCCCCCCCCTGCTTTTGTACTCAGAGTGGTTTCTTCCATATGTACTTCCCCCTCCAATAGGGAAGACATTGGGTTGCCCCATTGTGCGAGACTCCCGGTACTGCCTGCCTGCTGTAGGTCCCGGGCTGACACAGCTCTCTCCTTAGAGCAGGTTATTGTTGGAGCAACTTCTCCAAAAAGTTGCTCCTATGTGGGAGAGTCGTCCTCAGACGCTCTACGTTGAGGGAGGGTATCCCTTTCCCTCCCCGGACTCTTCTGAGTCAACGGGTTGTTTAACTTGCGGGTGGATTTTCCCGTACTGCAGGACCACCAATGGAGCTCTCCTCCTGCAACAAGTCTCCTGCCGGTTCAGCTGCCGGCGCTAAATGTCGGGAAACACCGTTGCCCGCTACTGGGAAGTGCTGCGGTCTTCGGCAGCCGACTTCCCCGCGGACCGTATCCTCGACATCTGGGCCTTGAACTTGCAAATAGTTTCAAGCCCGAAAGAAGGCAGGTAAGTGATTCAACTTTCCTTACCTGCCATCCTAACGGCCTGGGAGGATGCAGTGCTTCTGCCAGTCCGTCGCGCGTTGCGTTCAGACGTAATGACGCTCACGCAGACGGACGGCCCTTCTTCACGTAGTCACTCACGTGACTCCGAAGTAAAATAAGTATGAGCTGTTGCACTTTAGTGTGTCAAACCAGGGCAGGACTTGCATAGCAAATGGAAGATCCCTTGAGAGGATTGCAGAATGGAGGGATCTGGGGGTACAGGTGCACAGTTCCCTAAAAGTGGAGAGTGGACATTGTGGTAAAGATGGCGTTTGGCAGGCTTGCCTTTATTGGCAATGGTATTAATGATACAAAGGTTGTGACATTCTGATGCAGCTGTATAAGAGGTTGGTGATACCACTTTGGAGTACTGTGTATAGTTCTGTTTGCCAGCTACAGGATGTCATTAAGTTGGAAAAGGTACAGAAGAGATTCACCAGGTTGTTACGTAGGCTTAAGGGCTTGAGTTATCAGAAGAGATTGGATAGATTGGGACTTTGCTTTGGAGTTAGGAGGCTGAGGGGTGACCTTATTTAGGTGTCTAAGATCATGAGGGGGATGGATAAAATAAATGTTCACAGACTATTTCCCGAAGGTGGAGTATTCTAAAACTAGAGGGCATAGGCTTAAGGTGAGAGGGGAGATATTTAAGAGAGACCTCAGTCACAACATTTTTCACTCAGTGGTTAGTCTGTATCCGGAATGAGTTGCCAGAGGAAGCTATAGAAGTGGATATAATTATGACTTTAAAAGACATTTGGACTGATATACGGATGGCTATGGGTCAAATGCAGACAAATGGGACTCGCCCAGTGTGCCAACTTGATCACATGGGCAAGGCGGGCCAAAGGGCCTGTTTCTGTGCTCTACAGTTCAATGACTCTCTGTAAAGATTCCAAACTAAGGTCAGAAATATAAAAAGGTGAATGGTGATTTGCTCGCATTTAGTGTACAATTGAATACATTTTTGCAATTTCTTTTTCAATTCTCCATTCCTTTAATGTGCCAATTCACACCCTAACATAATCAAGTTTCCAATTGTTTGCTGTATGCACATTGAATCATTGGCATAATTTGTCAGTAGATTTATGCTTCTTGTGACGGTATGTTGAGCAATTCCCTTCCTCTAGCTATAAGCTATTTTATTGTATTATATTTGTTTTATTGCAAATGGCAAATGCTGTGACTATTTATTGTAACCCTTTTGCACGTACTTCTGGAACTATATTTTGTGTTTAAATTACCCGGAAAGCATTAACAGATTCACAAAAACATTTCTCAATAAATATTGGCGTGCCTTTGCTGATGGCAGATTTTTCAAATTTAGAACTTGACAAATTATGGTTATATGTTGACTGGTTATAACTCAACAAGGTGTATGTCTTAGCAATTTAATTCGAAATGTATTTGGCACTTGGCTGTCTATTATGAATACAACTGATTGACAAAGAAACAGAAGCTGCCAAATGTGAGCATGTGATTCACAGACTGAGCAAAGACATTGTTGCTAACTATTGAGAGTAGTGGTTGTTGTGAATTAATGAAGAAATGAAGATGAAATTATTTTTCTTCTTGAATATTCTTCCCACACATCTAGCACCAATTTACTTCATAGATCTATCTTAAGAGGTTTAATTTTGTACAATTTGACGTGGGCATTACAAAGCAAAGAATATTTCTCTGTGACCTCCTGACTAACGAGACCTTCAAATAATGTTATTGTTTCTAAATTGTCACAAACTGAGATTTTTATAGATGAATAATTTTATCATGAAAAGTCACCTGAACACATTTTTAAAATTGGCTTCATTGGTCAAACACTAATATGAAGGTAAACTGCAGAGACAAAGCTTTAATAATATTAAATACGATTACTAAAGATGCAATTAAAGTATTTTTAAATTGTATTTCCCAGGAGCTGGGCATTGGCGGAGAGGAGAGAATTTATTGTGTGAACGTGAAAGCATTTAAATAGTTGTGTTTCCATGTGCCCAAGTCCTCTGTGTTTCTTGGTGATGGATGTTTTGGATTTGGAAGAGTAGTGTGGGCTGAAAGCTGTGAGTTATATATAGATGATATACAGTCTGCAGGAGGGTCTCGACTTGGAAAGTCACCCATTCCTTCTCTCCAGAGATGCTGCCTGTCCCGCTGAGTTACTCCAGCATTTTGTGGCTATCTTCAGTTTAAATCCGCATCTGCAGTTCCTTCCTACATATACAGCTGCCACTCTATGGCAATGTGAATGGAATTATTATTCACAAGTGTTGTGTGCGAATACCAATCACGCGGTGGCTTTGCCTTAGATGGTTGTTGTTGGAGCATTCACCTGAGTGAGTAGAAGATATTCTGTGACTCTTGACTCAGCCTAGTAGATATTTGCTAAAGCGTTGGGGTGTCAGCAGGTGGATCAGTTACTGCAGGATATATGGGCTCTGATGCACTGTGTAGCCACATTACGTTTGTCGTTGGTCCAGTTCTGACTAAGGATGATTCTCAGGAAGTTGACGGGAAACAAGCCATGAATCATTGAATGTCAAGGGTAGATGGTTAAGCTTGCTCTTGTTGAAGAGAGAACTGCCGGGCACCGTAGTAGTATAAATGTTAACTGCCACACCTCAGTCCATGCCTGAATGGTGTCCAAGCCTTGTTGCAAGCAGCCACATTTGCAGAGGAGTAATGAATGGAATAGGACATTATGCAGACATCACTATTTCATAAAATGAAATTCAATGATGAAGCATTGAAGATGGATGAGTTTGACACTCTGAGGAATTTCTGCGGTGATATGTTTGTGCTAGGATGTTTGATTTCTATCGACCACAGTGATCATTCTCTGGGTGAAGTTTTGCTCAAAACCATTGCAGTATTTTTCCCTTATTGCCCATTCACTTCCATTTTCCCAGCGTTCCAAATGTTGCCTTGAGCAGCCACCTCCGCCTCTCCTCTGGAATTTGTCTCTTTAGCTATGCTTAGATCAAGGCTCTGATGTGATCTGGAGCCAAGTGATCCCGGTGAAACCTAACTGGACATGAGTGAGCATGTACACAAAATTGCTGGGGAAACTCAGCGGGTGCAGCAGCATCTATGGAGCGAAGGAAATAGGCGACGTTTCGGGCCGAAACCCTTCTTCAGACGTGAGCATGTGATTGGTGGGTATATACCACCTCTTAACACTGTGAAGAACATCTTCCATTGCTCTGATGATTATTGAGAGTAGACTGTTTGGACAATAAATAGTTGGATTAAATTTGTGCACAACACATAACTTGGCAATTTTCCACATTATTGGATAAATGCCAGTATTATAACCATTATATGAACAGCTTGGCTACATGTGCAGTCTGGAGCGCAGATCTTTCAGTACTGCAGATGTCTGCTGGTCCCAAAGCCTGTACTATATCTAATGCTCTTAGCTGCTTCTTGATGATACATGGAGTGAATCAGATTAGCTGAAGACTGGTATCTGTAATGGTGGGGATCTCAGGGGGAAGTCTGTGATAAATGCTTATATTAGTCATATTTTGGAGATAATGCATTGTGGAGAATGAAGAATTCCTCATCGAAATGCAAGAGATTTTCTTCAATAATAAATGGATTAATTTAAAAGACAAAAGTAAATAGCAGTTTCAAATTATACAACACATTTCACTAAGCAAAATCGGAAAACCTTGGAGATATAAACATGCAGCCTTCCTTTCAAAATGATATTTAGATAATTGTAACCCTTGATTTCCCTCTCACTCCATCCCTCCCCCATCCTAGTTCTCTGACTATTTTCACTGTCCTGATTAAATGTTACCGATTGTATGCGTTGTTGTCACCTTCCCCGCATCTAACAATGAACCATTCTACATTATCCTTGAGCATAGTCCCCTTTGATCTGTGTTTTCACACCTAACCCTTCCATATCTCTACATGACCACTTTAGATAATTGTACTTTTGTCAGCGCTGCCCGCAGCTAGAAGCTCCGCAGACCATAGCTCCACGATGGTAAATCAGTGCTGCGCCGCTGCTGAAGCTCTGGCTGGTCTCCGGCAGGAAAGGCCGCGCTAATCCAGTTGGTAGGCCGCGAGGAGGGGGTGAAGATGTCACTCGGAGAAAAGACGCCTCTCCGACCAGATAGTGACTGGGAAACGGCTTCCCCTATTCCCCCGCCCCCCCCACCACCCCCCACATAAAAAAGACTAAGCCACCTTTAAAACATAATTTTAGATACGCTAAATATAACAAAAAGAGTGACATGACGGACAACTACTGGCCACACTCGATGGCGCCATCCGATGTCATGTTGTCACGTGCGGGCGGAGCACCAAGCAAATTCCTTGTATGTGAATACTTGGCCTATAAACATTAATTCTTCGCTCAGATTCAGATATACCATATGTAAACGTTGTCAAGTCAAACTAAGGTACAATACACAAAGCAAAGGATAAGATACAGATGCAGAATATAGTTCTCAGCATTGTAGCACATTAGTTCCAAAGTCCAATGTTCTCAATGGGGTAGAGGGGTAGGAGCTTTTTCTGAGTCTGGTTGTGCGCTCATTCAGGCTTCTGTATTTTCTGTCGGATGGGAATAGGGAGAAGAAGGAATGACCAGAATGGGACAAGTTTTTGATAATGGTTTAGAATGGAGAACGGCCCACCCGCACATTACTTATCCTTGTTCCCCAGAGATGCCCGGCCGACCCGCTGATTTACTCCAGCAGTTTGTATCTATCTTTGGTATAAACCAGCATTTGCAGTTCCTTTTTATTATCTTTGATAATGTTGGTTGCTTTTCAGAGGCAGCGTGAAGTGTAGATGGTGTCAACAGCAGGAAGTTTGGTCTGAGTGATGAACTGGGCTGCATCTTCAACGCTCTGCAATTTATTTGCAGTTTTTAGTAGTGCTGTTCCCAAACCAACCTGACACCATGCTCTCCGTGGTGCACCTGGAAACGTTTGAAAGCGTCACTGGAGACATGCTGAATTTCCTTGGGAAGTAGAAGCATTGATGTGTCTTCTTGGCCTTCGCATCAATATCGTTGGTCGACGCGAGGTCATTGGTAATATTAACACCAAAGAACTTGAAGCTCTCAACCATTTCCACTACTGCTCCATTGATGCTGATTGCAGCATGTGCTCCACCATGCTTCCTGAAGTCACCATCTATCTTCCCTGTCTTACTTATATTGCGAGGGAAGTTATCGCCCTGGCACCATGTCACTGTTATCTCTCCTTCCTGTACACCGTCACATCTTTGTTTGCAAGTCAGCCCATCACTTACTGGTGTCGTCTGCAAACTTGTAGATTGAATTAGAGTTGAATTTGTCCGTATGGTTGTGAATCTATAGGGAGTATAGTGGGGGACAGAACGCATTGTTGGGGCTCAGCGGCGTTGAGCATTATTGTGAAGGAGGTGTTATTACCTATTCTCACTGATTGAGGCCTGTGAGTCAAAAAGTTGAGGATGCAGCGACAGCTGATTCCTTGGTCTTGGATATTTAGGGTGAATTTGGATGGGATTATGATGTTGAAAGCAGAGCTGGGTATCCTTATTGTCTAGGTGTTCCAAGCATGAGTTTAGGTCCAAGGAGATGGCACCTACTGTGAACTGTTGCGATGGTAAGCAAACTGTAGTGGATCGTGGCTGGCTGAGAGGCTGAAGTTAATGTGCGCCATCACCTGTCTCTCAAAGCACATCATGATAGTTAGTGGATGTCAGAACCACTAGACAGTATACCTTACTTTATTTTTGGCACCGGGATGATATTGGGTCTTTTGAGCAAGTGGGAACCTCAGAATGGGAGTGAGAGGTTAAAGATGTCTGTGAAAACCTTTGCCAGTTGGTCCATCCAGGCCCTGGGGACGTGGTCAAGTTCTCCATCAGATTCACCTTCAGGAAGGCTAATCTTGCGTCTGCCACATAACTTTGGTTCAGACGCACCTGATACTGGCAGAGCAGGTGGCATTCCACCACCGACCTTCTGTTCAAAATGGGCATAGAATGCATCGAGTTCATCGCTGCCAGACATACTGCCTGCCCGCTTTGTAGCCTTGTTATACCATGCAAGTCTTGCCACAATCCATGGGTATCTGTCATTCCATCGAGACTCCAGCTTAGTCTGGTATTCCCTCTTTGCATTCATAATGGCTCTGCAAAAGTTATAGATAGATTTCTTCTACCTCTTCAGATTCAGATTCAGATTCAGAAAACTTTATTGTCTGTCGTAACAGAAAATCTTCTTTGACGTGGCTCAACATACAAACAGGACAATGTACTGATAAGCAGTCATACAACACAGATTTCTGCGAGCACACACAGTGTGTATAGATCTTAAAAGCAAGTATAAAGATTAAAACTGTAAAAATAGACAAGATAAAAGTTGTGGATACGTGTAAAGTGACAGTGCGTCAGGGTTAATTTGTTCCTTGTTCATTTTTTATTTAAGCTGTTTATGGCAATGGGTATCGATGAGTTTTTGTGGATGTTTTTCTTGGATAGGGGGACTTTATATCGGCGGCCTGATGGCAGAAGTTGGAAGGACTTGTGCAGGGGGTGGGTGGGATCCTGTGTAATGAGGTTGGCTTTCCTTTTAACTGCCTGGGTGTCGAGTACTGATAATTGATTTTGAATTTTGCCAGTTATTTTGCTTGCTTGATTGATGATCCGGGAAAGCTTTGATTTGTCTTTGACAGAGGTGAGGGTGAACCAGGATGTGATGTTAAAGGTGAGTACAGATTCTATAAGTGATTTATAGACAGCTGTTAAAATGTCCTGTCTGACATCAAAGCTCCTGAGAATGTTTGAGAACCTCTTGGGAATGTTTGACGAATGCTGCAGCCTTGGACTTTACCTGGGAGTGGACATCGCAGTTCATACAGAGTTTCTAGTTGGGGAATATGCGTATCATCTTCTTTGGTACACAGTCCTCTACACTCTTCCTAATAAAGTCTGTGACAGCAGAGGCATATTTGTCTAGGTTAGCTGCAGATTCCCTGAATATGCTCCAGTGGAGTCCAACTCAAAGGAGTCATGAATTTCCCTCATTGCTCAACTTCCATGATCTCAATGTTAAATACTCATCCAGGGATTCTCTTGATCCCACCTGCTTTTTCCTGACCATTACCTTAATATCCCTCATCTTCCAGGATTTGCTTATTATGCCAGCCTTACCCATCACTCTAACAGGAACGTGCTGGCAATGAACACTTCAGAATTACTGCAGTGAGCTTGTCTGCTTTCATGGGCTGAAATGTATCTTGTACTCTGGTATCACCTGCAGTGAATGGAATTGGCAGATGACTGGCTGCTGAGAGGGTTGGGGCATCAAAAGGAAGTTGTTAGCAATCACATTTGATTCAAATATTCATTTCTACATTCTGCTAATTCATCTTGATATTTATTGAATTCATTTTTTTCCATTCAGCATGGTTGGGTAGTGCAGTTGGTTACATTTTTTTTTCTTCCTGGGGGATTATGCTCCGAATTCAGTGTATACTGAGTACTTACGTTTTTTTCTGCTCTTCTGGCTGTGCGGATCCTGTGAATAATGATCCAAGACAAATGCTTCCCATTTCCTCTTTGTTATAAATGAACAGCATAAGAGTGGTTATGATATTACAGTCATTTGCAATATCGCTCAGATTAGCCACAGAGGTTTGCTATCTAGAATTTAACCCCCTTCCCCCCCTGCTACAGTCAGTATGAAATGAGTCATTTGAAGGCATATTAGAGATTGGCTTGGCTTTTGCTAAATATGGCCTGAGGGTGCTTGATTTTGATAGTGCTGGAAATGGAAAACGTACTTTATTTTCTAATTATGCTTATTCGTACCATAATGAGCTGAAAAATCGTTTTTTTGCTGTGCGGATGTTGCAAAATTGTATTCTTGTAGCATACACTGACTATCGCTTTGTAAATTGTCAGTGCAAAATATTAGTTATAACTGCTTATTATAACAGTATAATCATTGTCTTTTTAATTTTATTTGACATCATAGATAAATCAATAAAATAAGCAGTGTCTGTGTACCTCCTTGTGTTTAATATTTATTAAGCATTTAATAACTTAAAGAAGACAAATTATTAAAGGGTTGCACAATATAATATTTTACAGTGAACAATATGGAATCAATCAGATTCTCAATTGTGATGTCTGGAATAAAATTGCGCCACAGCTGTGCTTATAATGTATCGTTTATAAACTGGTTCAGTTGGCAGACGGAAATGTGGGGAAATGATGTGCCCTGAATCATTATGATTGCAGTACCAGAGTATACCTTTGTGGCCTTGAAATGAATTGAATTATTTTTAAAGCTTAGGCTTCAATGGTTAATATACTTTTGGCCAGTGAAGGTAATGAATAATGTATTTGGGTTATTGTTGCGCTTTCCGGGCAAGAAGGGATCGTGACCTTTTATGTATTCAGCATCCTTTATCTTTCTGGGCAGAAGTACACTGAAGGCTGAAGCTTGGCGCAATATTTGTTTTAAATGGAGTTGATTTAATTTGAACTTGTTGTATGCAATCATTATAATTTGCATTTTGAATGCCGACTATACTCAACATCAGAATTACACAATTTTATGAGCATTAAGGGAGGTCAAATAAGACTAAAATCGTACCTGTTTTAATATGAATTTAAGATCAAAGATTGCTTTGGGACACAGTCATTGAGAATCTGAGAAAGAATTTCTATATTTTTTAAAGAAACCGTTTGAAAGCATTTTCATTATGACAGCAAAGAGAGCACTAGTTGAATGTCCAATAAGAATTGTCCCTTAGCGACAAGAAATTGGGCTGACTATTAAATCTTAAAGTTAGCAGTACTAGGTAAGTTATAGGATTCCATTGATAACCATTCAATTAGCATTGATAAACTTATTGTCTGTACTGTTAATAAATTGGGTAAACGAATCATACAATCAGTACAGAAACAGATCCTTCAGCCCACCAAGTCTGAGACAGCCAACTCATTTATATTAATCCTATATTGATTCTCCCCTCATTCTCAACAATTCGGATTCTTTCATTCATCTACACATTAGGGGGCAATTTACAGTGGCCAATTGACCATCAAAGCCACATGATTTTGGTTTGGCCGGGGAAACCAGTGTAACTGCGGGAAACCTATGTGGTCTCAGGGAGAATGTGCAAACTCCTCACAAACAGCACTTGAGATCGGGATTGAACCCAAGACTCTGGCGCTGTGAGGCAGTAACTCTACAGGCTTTAGAAAGTGAACCAAAATATCACACACGTGACCAGATGTCACCACATAAAGTAATACATTAAAAAAATTATTGTAAGAGATTAATCTTATTCATAGCTATTTTCCTACCTACTTAATCATAATGCATGTCTGCTGGAGATATAAACATTCTAGCTTTATAAAATTCTGAGTTTGTAAGATAAAACTCATGAAAAAAATGCTTCCTTGTGACGTCACACACGTGACCAGTCATATTTCACCTCTGACCCTAACATAACATTTTCACTGGATAATCTTTGAAAAAATATGAATCATATTTACAGTACAAAACAATATAACTGTAATGCTTTCAGAATTAGAAGAGATGTATTCCACAATTTTTCATCTTTTTGGTCACATTAGAAGAAATCCAAGAATTTTACCCAGTGGAGTGAACAACACACATCCATGCATCAGGCCAATGGTGGCACTACATCCCCCATATTTGTGGATCTCCAGGATAATATGAGAATTGAGAAAGCTGCTGTTTCAAGATAGACACAAAAAGCTGGAGTAACTCAGCAGGACAGGCAGTATCTCTGGAGGGACCCGAAACGTCACCCATACCTTTTCTCCTGAGATGCTGCCAGCGTTAGTCCATCTTTTTGTGTCTATCTTTGGTTTAAACCAGTATCTTCAGTTCCTTCCTACACAAGCTGCTTTTTAAATACAAATTCATCCTTTATAAACAGATAATTCCTTCAGTGGTACCTGTAGAAAGTCATACAATGATCTGACATAGAAATCAAAAAAACTGGACATCTGAAATAAAACAGAAATTGCTGGAGGTGCTCAGTATATAAGGCACCATTGCTATTCTGACTACATTCATAGCCATTTTCCCATCATGTTCCTCAGTATGTGAACTCTAGGGTTAACCATACTACGACCTACTCAGCTTCCTTACAATTACCTACAACAGCCTCATAGAGTCATAGAGTGATACAGTGTGGAAACAGGCCCTTCGGCCCAACTTGCCCACACGTCCAAGCTACACTGGTCCCACATGCCAGCGCTTGGTCCATATCCCTCCAAACCTGTCCGATCCATGTACCTGTCTAACTGTTTCTTAAATGATGGAATAGTCCCAGCCTCAACTACCTCCTCTGGCAGCTTGTTCCATACACCCACCACCCTTTGTGTGAAAAAGTTATCCCTCAGATTCCTATTAAATCTTTTCTCCTTCACCTCTGTCCTCTGGTCCTCGATTCCCCTACTCTGGGCAAGAGACTGTGCATCTACCCGAGATATTCCTCTCATGATTGTGTACACCCCTATAAGATCACCCCGCATCCTTCTGTGCTCCAATGAATAGAGAGCCATCCTACTCAACCACTCCCTGTAGCTCACACCCTCTAGTCCTGGCAACTTCATACATCTTTTCTGAACCCTTTCAAGTTTGACAATAGTTTTCCCATAACATGATGCCCAGAACTGAACACAATATTCTAAATGCGGTCTCACCAACGTCTTATACAACTGCAACATGACCTCCCAACTTCTATACTCAATACTCTGATTGATGGCCAAAGGGCCAAAAGCCTTTTTGACCACCTTATCTACCTGCGACTCGACCTTCAAGGAACCGTGCACCTGTACTCCTATATCCCTCTGTTCTACAACACTACCCAGAGGTCTACCATTTACTGTGTAGGTCCTGCCCTTGTTCGACATCCCAAAATGCAACACCTCACACTTTTCCGTATTAAATTCCATCAACCATTCCTCCACCCACCTGGCCAATCGATCCAGATCCTGCTGCAATCTTTCACAACCATCTTCACTATCTGAAAAACCACAAATTTTTGTATCATCAGCAAACTTGCTAATCTTGCCCTGTATGTTCTCATCCAAATCATTGATGTAGATGCCAAACAGTAACGGGCCCAGCACCGAACCATGAGGCACACCACTGGTCACAGGCATCCAGTCCGAGAAGCAACCTTCCATGGAGCCAATTTGCTATTCATTCAGCTATCTCTCCTTGGATCCCATGTGATCTAACCTTCCAGAGCAGCTTACCATGCGGAGCCTTGTCGAACGCCTTACTGAAGTCCATGTACACAACATCTACAGCTCTTCCCTCATTGACCTTTTTGGTCATGTCTTCAAAAAAATCAATCAGATTTGTGATATACGACAACCCACGTACAAAACCATGCTGACTATCCCTAGTCAGTCCTTGCCATCCAAATGCCTGTATAACCTATCCCTCAGAATACTCTCCAGTAACTTACCAACTATAGATATTAAGCTCACCGGCCTATAGTTCCCAGCATTTTCCCTGCAGCCCTTCTTGAAATGAGGCACAACATTTGCCATCCTCCAGTCTTCCGGCACCTCCCCTGTATTTAAGGATGACTCGTAAATTTCAACCAGGGCTCCCACAATTTCCTCTCTAGTTTCCTGCAATGTCCTTGGATATGTCTGATCAGATCCTGGAGATTTGTCTACCTTCGGTACTTCTTCGACGGTAAGACTGACTGCACTCAATACACTTCCATTGACTGCCCCAAGTTCCTCCATCCAACTACCTTTCTCCTCGGTAAATACAGAAATACTCATTGAGGACCTTGAAGGTTCTTTAGTAACTTGTCAGTTTCTTTGTTGAACTAAATTAAGGCGCATGTTGCAATCAAAAGCGCTTGAACAATTGGTTGGGAAGAAAGCCAAACTTGCTCCTGTGCTCCACACAAAGGTGACTGCTTTGATTCCTCTCACAATTTTATATACTTTTATCGGTTTGTTCAACCTCTCCTTAGAGCTAATACCCGCTAATCCAGGCAGCATTTTGGTAACCTCCTCTGCACCCTTTCCCAAGTCTCCACATCCCTCCTGTAATGGGGCAACCACAGCTGCAGCATGCAATACTCCAAATGCAGCCTAACCAAAGCCCTCCCAAACTGCAATGTGATTTTCTGACTCTTGTACTCGATGCTAACCTCTGAAGGCAAGTATACCACAATCTTTCTTCACCACTATCTATATGTGTTGCCACATTCGGGGAGCTATGGACTTCGGCCTCAAAATCCCTCTGTACATAAATGCTGTTAAGCTCTTGCCATTAACGACACACTTTCTCCCTACATTTGATCACCCAAAGTTTACCATCTCACACTTGCTCGGATTAAACACCAACTGCCATTTTCCAAGAATTTCAATAGCTGACAGCTGATTTCTATCCCATTGTATACGTTGATAGCTTTGGTCACTGAACGTAAGTCCATGAATTTTGGTGTCATCTGCAAACTTACTAACCAACCTATCTACGTTTTAATCTACTACATTAGCCAACCATAAGGAACTTTATCAAATGCCAAAGTAAAATCCATGTAGACAGTATCCAGACAAAGCCATGCTGACCATCCCGAATTAGCCCATTCTCCTCCAAATGTGAGTAAACCTTATTCTGAAGAATCTTCTCCAATGGCTTCCTTACCATGAGGGTGTCCGCCCTATAATTTGTAGATTATCTCTGCTTGTTAAACAAAGGAACAACATTGGCTTTCCTCCAGTCCTGAAAGATTGACATTTTGTATTTAGTCGGACAAGGGTGGCACGGTGGGGCAGCGGTAGTGTTGCTGCCTTAAGGGCCTGTCCCACGAGCATGCAGCAAGCGCGACCAAACCGGAAGCGGGGGTCGCGCAGAGGTCAAGTGATCCCCGTACAGGGCCTGTCCCACACGGCGAGCGCGACCAAACCGGAAGCAGGGTCCGCGCGGAGGTCGAGTGAGTGACGTGAAGTTCGAGCGGGAAGTTTGCGCATGACGTACGGCGTCAAGACGCTGCGTCTGGCGTCGAGACTCTGCGTATACCCGTCGAGACGGTGCATACGGCGTCGAGGTGGCTGCGGGCCGGCAGGCCGTTGCCGCGTGGAATTTTTGAACACGGTCAGTTTTCCGGAGCCCCGCGCGATGTCGGGACCAGCTCCGCACAACTCCATACGGCTCCGGCGATCGAAGTGGGACCGGCCCCGCGAGGCCGTACGGCTCAAGCGACCACGTTAGGTCGCGCTTGCCGCGTGGAGTCGCATGCTCGTGGGACAGGCCCTTTACAGCGCTTGCAGCGCCAGAGACTCGGGTTTGATTACGACTATGGGTGCTGTCTGTACGGAGTTTGTATGTTCTCCACGTGACCGTGTGGGTTTTCTCCGGGATCTTTGGTATCCTCCCACGTTCCAAAGACGTACAGGTTTGCAGGTTAATTGGCTCAGTATAAGTGTAAATTGTCACTAGTGTGTGTAGGATAGTGTTAATGTGCGGGGATTGCTGGTCGCTGGGGACTCGGTGGTCTGAAAGGCCTGTTTCCGCTCTGTATCTCTAAACTAAACCAAACTAAATATGAATTAAAATGCTGGTACCATGACATGACCACAAACTTGTCAGACTGTTGCTAAAATCAAGTTTGGGTTGACTTGAACGCCAATTCTTTTTTACTAATATTCTTTGCTGAAAGTTGCCTGTTGTGCTAATCATAGCTGGATGACTTTGTGACTCCACTCACATAATGGCAGGATGAATCTTATGTGCTTCGACAGTATCCCTGTAAACTATTCAGTTTATGACGGGCGCTAAATGCTGGCCTTCAGAGACTTGTATTAATAGCATGCCTCTACAACTTTATCTCAAAGTGCTTTTGAAAAGGACTGACTATTTCAGTGACAATATATGTGAAACATACTTTCTTAATCAGAAGTGAGCTAATGAAAGGATAATCTGTCATTTGATGATTTGATCATCAAAATTATCAATCATGATGTTCCAAGGTAATACATAGGATAATTCCTAACCTCCTTCCTCTCCTCTCCCCCCCCCCCCCAAAAAAAAACTGTTGGATCTTCTATGTTGATGTGAATGGGTAGGCAGAGCCATAGGTTAATGCGCATGCTTCATGCTTCTGTTTCTCCCATCTTTTCAGGCATTGACGTTTACCATTTTCTGGGAGAAATGTATTTTTTCATCTTCCCTCTCTTATTCTGTCTAACTGCTGTAAATATATGCTTTCTAGTTCTTGACTACCTCTGCTGAAGAGGAATAGATCATTTTTATTTACTCCTTCCAGACCCCTCATAATTTTATAGTTCCAAGTCAACCCCCCAGTCACCCTTTTCTGTTCCAGCGAAAGCAACCCAAACCTATACAGTGTAAGTAAGAACTGCAGATGCTGGTTTAAATCAAAGGTAGACACAAAATGCTGGAGTTACTCAGCGGGTGAGGCAGCATCTCTAGAGAGAAGGAATGGGCAACGTTTCGGGTCGAAACCCTTCTTCAGACTGAAGAAGGGTCTCGACCCGAAACATCACCCATCCTTCTCTCTGGAGATGCTGCTTCACCCGCTGAGTTACTCCAAACCTATACAGCCTCTCCTGGTGGCTATTATTTGATTTGCAGTACCAAACATGTGCACATTCCTTTTCAAGTTACTATTATGTTAAATGGATTTATACAAACGAAAGATCAGTTTCATGAAAGAACATCATGAAAGAAACTGATCTATCATAATCTCCATGCAACTATCATGATTGCCAGCTTTCAATCAATGGTCGAATTCTTGCCGCAGAATCAGAAGGTCAAGGGTTTGTGGCACTTCAGAGATTTCTGGACCCAAAACATCAGCCATTCCTTCTCTCCAGAGATACTGCCTGTCCCGTTGAGTTACTCCAGCATTTTGCTATTTTGCATTTTGTTATCTCAATATAATTGAGACTTGTTTTTAAGTAGGAGACCACCAAAATATTGTGGCTTTAGGATACGTTGCTCCTCTGCCCCTTTTAACCTTCAAATGGAGGTAAGTTGAAAGAAGTTCTTGAAATAACAATTGGGACCTGAGATAACGTCTACTCCAGGAAATATCTTGTACACAAGATCAGGTTATTTACAGTGCTGCATTCAGAAAGTATTCAGACCCCTTCACTTTTTCCACATTTTGTTACGTTACAGCCTTATTCTAAAATGGATTAAATTCATTTTTTTTTATCAGCAATCTACACACACTAGCCCACAATAAAAAAGTGAAAACAGGTGTTTAGAACATTTTGCAAAATAATTAAAAATAAATAACTGAAATATCACATTTACATAAGTATTCAGACCCTTTACTCAGTACTTTATTGAGGCACCTTTGGCAGTGATTACAACCTCAAGTCTTCTTGGGTATCACGCTACAAGCTTGGCACACCTGTATTTGGGTAATTTATCCCATTCTTCTCTAGATCCTCTCAAGCTCTCTCAGGTTGGATGGGGAGTGTTGATGCACAGCTATTTTCAGGTCCCTCCAGAGATGTTCGATCGGGTTCAAGTCCGGGCTCTGGCCGGGCCACTTACGGACATTCACAGACTTGTCACAAAGCCACTCCTGCGTTGTCTTGGACGTGAGCTTTAGGTCGTTGTCCTGCTGGAAGGTGAACGTCTGCCCCAGTCTGAGGTCCTGAATGCTCTGGAGCAGGTTTTCATCAAGGATCTCTCTATACTTTGCTCCGTTCATCTTTACCTCGATCCTGACTTGTCTCCCAGTTCCTACCGCTGAAAAACATCCCTACAGCATGATGCTGCCACCACCATGCTTCACCGTAGATATGGTATTGGCCAGGTGATGAGTGGTGCCTGTTTTCCTCCAGACGTGACACTTGGCATTCAGGCCAAAGAGTGCAATCTTGGTTTCATCAGGCATGGGAATCGTGTTTAGGTGCCTTTTGGCAAACTCCAAGCGGGCTGTCATGTGCCTTTAACTGAGGAGTGGCTTCTGTCTGGCCACTCTACAATAAAGGCCTGATTGGTGGAGTGCTGCAGATATAGTTGTCCTTCTGGAAGTTTCTCCCATCTTCACAGAGGAACTCTGGAGCTCTGTCAGAGTGACCATCGGGTTCTTGGTCACCTCCCTGAATATGTTAGTAAGTCTCTATCCTAAGGCCCTTCTCCCCCGATTGCTCAGTTTGGCCAGGTTCTATGAAGGGTCTGATTGGGGGTAAATTGGCCCTTTATAGCAATGAATTATTGCATGCAAAATCTTAGCTAAGAAGTAATGATTTATCACTAGCTCACATTTTTGTGTTAGATAATAGGTCAATAACACGTCACACTGTAGACTCTTTAGTTAAAGCATACATTTCAGTCATTTTCAGTGTATTCGAGTCAGCAAATTATACAGGGGTTGTACAGTTGACCGTCATTCATCAGTTATATATTGGAGAAAATAAGTTAATGCATTATTTTATAGAAATTATTTTTTGTTAAGATTTAGGATATGGTCTGTCTAAACCATTGGATGGTGCTCAATGGGTTAAAAATTGCACATGACGTGCATAAGAAGATTAATGAAACAGTAAAAGGTTATAATTTATTAAAACTTCGGACTTTAATAAATACGATAAATATTCCACATACTATAATATCTAAACCAAGATAGATGGAAAGTAAGAAAACATGTTATGTTAAAAGGCATGAGTACGATACTGTCAGGACATATGGGCAGGTGAATAAAATAGTAGTTCATTGGACAAGTGCACATCAAGTAAAGAATAAAATACATGCTTTAAAAAAAGACAGAACCAGCTGCAGTAAACAAAGAGTCGTGGCTAAAAGTGATGGTTGATTGGGAGCTAAATATTCAACACAAAATGTTGCATTTATATAGCACCTCTAAATGAAAGGCAGTGGGTGATTACCCAGAAGAGAAGTAAGCAAAGGCTAGTAGTGCAGGCATCCCCTGTGTCCATTCCCTTCTTAAACGAGGCCTCTCAGAGGAAAGCACCACCAGCCAAACATGTGGCATGGATTTCTGTGCTGCATAGCAGGATAGAGCTATTGTAACTGGACAGTCGATTGTAAGGAAAAGGACAGACATTTTTGTGGGTGTGGACAAGACTTTCAAATGGTATGTTGCCTCCATTGTGTTATATCTCAGAATGGCTGCAGTGTATTCTGTAGGGGACGGGTGAACCTTCATTAGTTGTGACACATATTGGTATCACTGGCATGGGGAAAAAAAGGATGGGGTTTCCGCAGCGTGAATAAGGGAGTTAGGTAGTGGAATTAAGAACAGTCTCAGAGTGAGGCCCAACGTAAATTGGAGGAACAGCGCCTCATATTTTGCTTGGGCAGCTTACACCCCAGCGGTATGAATATTGACTTCTCTAACTTCAAGTAACCCTTGCTTTCCCTCTCTCTCCATCCCTCCCCATCCTAGTTCTCCAACTAGTTTGACTGCCCTCCTGATTAAATTTTACTTTGTATGCCTCGTTGTCAACTTCTCCTAGCTAACAGTAATCTATTCTGCATTTTCCTTGACCTTCCTCCCCTTTGATCTCTTGTTTTCACACCTTACCTTCAATATATCTAGTCTCCCTCTCCCCTGACAGCCTGAAGAAAGGTCTCGACACGAAACGTCACCCATTCCTTCTATCCAGAGATGCTGCCTGTTCCGTTGAGCTACTCCAGCATTTTGTGTCTATCTAAAAGACAGTACCTCCATGGTTGTAATCTCTGAATTGTTTCCAGTGCCAGGTGCTGCTGAGTATTAGAGCACAATGATAGGTAATTTAATGATGTGCTAAAAGGGCTCCTAATGGTCAGTGGAAGATACAGATATGTGGGCAAGTCACAGAGTAATAGAGGTATAGACAATAGCTGTGGTAGAGCTTATAAGCTTGTGCATGGTGAAACCAGCTTGCATAAGTGGCATCGAAGCATCACTTTTAGTTGAACTCAACATCTTCTGTGCACTCTTTTAAAGGGAGAACAATGACACTCCGGTGATCTCCTTCTCTGAAGCCAATGTTATCTACACAAGGATGAATCTATGCACCAGCCAAGGCATCATACTTGGCTCAGTGCTAAAGTGGGCCAACTGGCTGGAGTACTCAAGCACATCTTTAAACTCTTGTGACTGCAGACTGAGGTTCTCACCTGCATTAATAGGATAAGAAGAACCTACCTTAGTAACTACCGCCCAGCAGCATTTACATCAACCCTAATGCTTCAAGCATTTGCTAATGGCGCAAATCAACCAATGCCTCAGAAATAATCTGTATCCACTTGCGTTTGCCTATCGCTACAGCCGGTCAACAATGGATGTTATCTCACAGGCTCTCCCCTATGTCAGCAAAGTTCATTGACTACAGCTTGGCATTCAACAAAATCAACACTTGTAAACTCATCACCAAGTTCAAAACCTTGTCCTCTGAAACTCCCTTTGTAACTGAATCCTTGACTTGCTCATGGGGGCATCTCCTCCTCATTGACCATCAACACAGGTACATCTCTGGTTCTTTGCTAAGGGTCCTGCCCTGCTCTCTTTACACCCAGGACTGTGGCTAAGCACAGCTAGTCAAGAGTGTTTTATTGTCATATGTTCCAGATAGAACAATGAAATTCTTATTGCAGCAGCACAACAGAATGTGTAAACATAGTACACTGTAAACAATATAATAAATGAGAAAACAAGTTCAGTGTGTGTATATATACACATATACACATACAGTGGCTTGCAAAAGTTTTCATACCCCTTGAACTTTTCCACATTTTGTCACGTTACAACCACAAACGTAAATGTATTTTATTGGGATTTTATGTGATAGACCAACACAAAGTGGCGCATAATTGTGAAGTGGAAGGAAAATGATACATGGTTTTCAAATTTTTTTACAAATAAAAAACTGAAAAGTGTGGCGTGCAAAAGTATTCAGACCCCTTTACTCTGATACCCCTAAATAAAATCCAGTGCAACCAATTGCCTTCAGAAGTCACCTAATTAGTAAATAGAGTCCACTTGTGTGTAATCTAATCTCAGTATAAATACAGCTGTTCTGTGAAGAACATTGTTGCAACAGTTGGCTGCCAGCCCAAGAATCTATTCGGCCCACAATGTCTATACTAGCCCTCTGGAAACCTGTACCTTCGGCCCGCAACACCCATACTAGCGCAACAGAAAGCCCCCCCCCACTGGCGAGGAATATTGGAATTGGTGGAGAGGTGGAATATTGTGTTGGTGACCAGCCCTCCCGTGTGATGCTGGGACCCAACGGGTCCCACTTAGTCTAGTATATATATATATATATGTGTGTGTGTGTGTGTGTGTACAATGCCATCTGTAAATTTGCAGAACTCTGTTCTTGGCTGAATCACAGGTGATGATAAGTCTGCTCCAGGAGAGAGAACACCAAATGGGCGGTGCGACAACAACCTCTCGCTCAATGTCAATGAATATAAGGAACTAATTGTTGACTTTGGAAAGGGAAACGTCAGGAGACCTTGTGTCAGTCTTCATTGGCGAGTCAGTGGTGGTAAGAGTTACCATCTTCAAGTTCTTGATGGGCTGAATGGCCTAATTCTCCTCTTATCCCTTATGACCTTTCATATTCCTGAAACAATCATCTTTTTGACATTCACGTGCTCTTAAGGGCCTGTCTCACTTGGCAATTTGTTCAATCAATCAATCAATCAATCAGATTTATTCATCACAAACACAATGAAGTGCAGTGAAATGAACTTGCCAGCAGCGGTACAATAAAAAAGAACACACAATACACAATAAAAATTTAACACAAACATCCACCACAGCATTCTTCACTGTGGTGGAAGGCACAAAGTATAGTCAGTCCTCCTCCATTTTCCCCCGTGGTCGGGGCCATAACCTCCGCAGTCGCCGTTGCGGGCAGCCAGATGTCAGGCCCTCTCGTCTGGAAGGTAAGTCCAGAATTGGTGACGCCAGTGTCACCGGTGACATGTCCGTGTCGCCAAAAGATTTTGAACATTTCAAAATCCAGCAGTGACAAAAAAAATGTTGCGACACTTGAAAACACACCGCCGCATCATGCCACAAATTTTTCGGTGATCTGATATGTCAGTCAATGATGCTGGAAGTCACTGAAAAAATTGGCAAGTGGTTCTTTAAGGGCCTGTCCAACTTGGGCGTCATTTGCGCGTCACGCAGATGGTGCGCAAAGATTTTGTACATCCCAAAATCCTGGGGCGCTGTGAGCGACCGCGCGTCACTGCCTACATCACCATGTACCATGTGCGCTTAATGAGCATCATACGTGCGTAATGCGCATCATGCGCGCATCATATGCGTGGCACGACGCGCGTGTCGTGCATCGTGACGCGTAAATGATGTGTATTTTATGCGCAAATGACGCCCATGTGGGACAGGCCCTTTACTCTCAACTCTACCTCATTTGGTAATCCCATTATTGTATTTGAGTTTTTTCCAGCATTACTTAACATTGCACAATAGTGGCGTGTTACACTTGTCGTAAATCCATCATTATCGCATGTTTACTCCTTGGGTTTCATGTGAACAAGGAACTACATTGCACGCTGGTGTATACGGCAATAAACTAATCTGAATCTTGAATGTGCATTTGGTGTTGTGCAAACTGATGAAAATCACTTTCATAAACAGTAACCACGCATAGTTAAATATTTTATTAGCTGTGAAGTGCTTCAGAACATTCCGAAATAATTAAGAGTATGAGATAAACACGTCCTTGTTTTTAGCTCTAACTGTTCCAATCCATGTTAAAATGCAAAATCATAAATAAAAAACGCGATTTAAGGAACACAACGTGGTATTGAAATCAGATATGAGATTCGTAGTCATTCCCAGTGAATAATGAACTCACCACACTGTCCTCTGTGAATTATCACCAATTTATCACAAACAGAAATTAATTTCATACCTTAATGCTTCCCATGACATGCGGTAGGTTTCATCATCACATAATAATTTGTCAAGCTCAACTAATTTACTCTGTTATAATTACAAGGCTGTTGAATAATTTTTACACGAGCTTCATCACGCATACCTCATATTAGCCATTCAAGAACAAAGTCCAAATGCTCGTTTTCAGGTCCTTCCAGAGCCTCATACCTCCTGATCATTGTAATCTCCAGTCGCAATCCTCCATGTATGCCTTAGAGATAAGTGCAGTCAGTCCTCCAATGCCATTCACTGGCACATGTCCAATTTTAATCAAAGTGTCAACCACATCTGTACATTCAGTTACCTTGGGCCTAAATGCATTCCCAAAATTTGTCTTTCACAATAGCTCATGGCTTAAGATTTAGTTTTTAGTTTAGTTTCGAGATACAGCGCGGAAACAGACCCTTGGGCCCACCAGGTCTGCGCCGACCAGCGATCCCCCATATATTAACACGATCCTACACACACTAGGGATAAGTTTACATTACCAAGCCAATTAACAGACAAACCTGTACGTCTTTGGAGTGTGAGAGGAAACTGAAGATCTCGGAGAAAACCTACGCAGGTCGCAGGGAGAACGTACAAACTTCGTACAGACAGCACCCGTAGTCAGGATTGAACCCGGATCTCTGGCGATGCATTCGATGTCAGGCAGCAATTCTACCGCTGCACCACCATAAAACTTTCTTTGATAATCTTTGTCAATTTTTGAAAGCCTTGATGATTAATAACAAAAACATTTCGATAATAGTGTAGTTATTATGGATCTTATGTTTTCATGGTGTCATGCAGCCCAGAAATACGCCTTTTGGCTCATAATGCCTTTGCCAACCTCCGTAACGTCTGTCCAACCTCTCCGTAATAAATGCATGGTAGATCTGGCTGACAACAATAGCATCATCGGCGAACTTGAGGAATGAGCTGGCATTGTGTGTGGCTACACAATAATTGATGTTGAGGGAATAGAGTGGAGGACTGAGCACACAACCTGCGGGGCAATAGTGTTGAGGGTTGGGAGGAGGAAATGTTCAAAACAAACGTAAAACCATAGAGCTATTCTGGTGGAGATACATCATTAACACAGATCACTCCTGGTTTCAATTTCTTGCCTGTGATGGTATTCAGGTCCTTCCATGGTCACTTTCAGTTTATTTGTGGGTTCACTCTTTGCATCCCTGATCGCCTTGCAGAGATCATACTTGGTCTTCTGTTACAGTCCAGAATCAGTGTCCTTGAAAGCTGTGAAGGTGGACTTTAGGAGAGAGTGAATCTTTCTGTTTTTCCAATGTTTCTGGTTAGGATAGGTTCTGGTTAGGTGCTTCTGGCTGCGGCGCGAATTTTAAATCTTTGACCGCCGGCCTGCGGCCTACACCAGCCTGAAGCCGCGGTCTTCGGTGGGGAAGAGACGATCCTGGACTTACCTTGACTTTTACCTTGTCGTTTATCATCTGGATGCCTGCAGCGACGGCTGCGGAGGGTTGAGGTCCCGACCACGGGGGAAAATGGAGGAGGACTGGCCAATTTCTGTGCCTTCCACCACAGTGATGAATGCTGTGGTGGATGTTTGTGTTAAATTTTTATTATGTTTGTGTGTTCTTTATCATTGTACCGCTGCTGACAAATTCATTTCACTTGCACTTTATGTGCAATGTGACGAATAAAACTGATTGATTGATTGATTGATTGATAGACTCTAAATGTATTTTATAGGAATGCAGTCGTCGATGTATTTCTTGATGAAACCAGAGGTGACTGAGATATACTCGTTCAGGCTGGATGTAGCGGCCTTGAACATGTTCTAGTCCACCACTCAAGGAAATCCTGAAGTAGACCTTGACCTCCTCAGTACGCTGCTGTATTACTGTTTCATTTGTGCCTCAGGCTTCAGTCAGGCCTCAATGCTCCGACAGGACCAACATTGAGAGATAACAAGACTGGCGTTGTTGAGCCACAGGCATACCTGATGGTGGTGTTGTGGTGGTCAAGAGTGTTGACACCCTGTATGCGTCACCCATTCCTTCTCTCCAGACATGTGGCCTATCCCGCTGAGTTACTCCAGCTTTTTGTGTCTACCTTCGACATGCTGATGGTATTTGGGGAGTACGCTTCTGAAGACAGCTTGATTGAAATTTCCAGCGATGACGAACAGGGCATAAAAATGTGCTGTCTCAAAAGAGTATAATTTGTTCAGTGCCATCTTAACATTGGCTTGGGGTGGTCTGATGAACACTGATAAGATAGGTGGTTTCTTTTGCTAGATAACAGGGAGAGCATTTCATGAACAGACATTTTACAATACCAGAATTTTGCTCAGAATTTTACTGCAGCATGAAACATTGATCAAAAACCAGAGGTCACCTCCTTTTCCCTTGCCTAAGGATTCGGAATGGTATAAATGATAAATGGAGGGACCCTCAGGCAGTATAGTAAAGGCAGATGAGTCACAGGTGAGCAATGTTTCAGTGAAACAAAACACACTGCTGTCCCTGATGTCCCTTTGAAAGAGCAGCCTTGCTCTAAGCACTTCAAATGTTTTGTTGAATGATTGGTGGGGAGGGATGCCTGTCATTTCAATTGCACTTTGAGCCCCTCCCCCCAACCCCCGATGGCCACACTTCCATGTTTTGTTATTACTCACTGCTGTGCCGGCAGCGATGGATCTAATAAAGATCAATAGTTCCGAGAGCTCATTTGAAATAGCGATGAGTGACAGGAGACTTTCGGAGCTGGAACTCAGGGCTTTCTCAGTGCTGGAATGAATAGATAATCGGAGAAACAATCATAAAAGTTTGTTTTAACTGTTTTAGAAGGAACTTTGTGTTATATGCACTATCTTGACCACCACTACAATGAGATCAATGACCTATTGCTGATGATTGTTTTGGCAGAACATCAGGAAAATTGGTTTTGGTTAGATCAATGATCCCTTTGAGAGGAAAAATGGTGAATGTTATTTAACATCATATCTGATAACTCTGGTGAACATGCTGTGGCGGTACATTTCATGTCATGTTATTTGTTTAATATTAATTGTATATTTATTGTATAATTTGGTAAAACAGCACGGTCATAAGAATTGTGTTGTTAATTTGTGAATCAAATATATTAAAACTACTGCAATTTTTTTTGTGATTTTCTTTTGTTGAAGCAATTAATCTTGCATTTGGTAAACTATTGAAAATATAATCCATCATTATTCTTACAATCTACTGCTGTGTCATTTTTCTTCATTTAACACATCATTTTGATTAACTTAAGGTCTGTTTTGGATCCTGCAGGGAAAATGAAGTGTTGAAGGTGCAGCTGAAGAAGTACGTGGGAGCTGTCCAAATGCTGAAGCGTGAAGCAAGCCAGTTGAACGATGGTAAGGATATGGTATCAGTCAATGGAGAAAGTCTGAATGTAATTTTTGTAATGTACAGTAATGCTTACGCAGTATCTTATCAAGCTATCCCTTGAGGGTAAATGGGCAATTTCTCTCCTGCTAATGTACTGAAAAGTAATTCAGTTGCTTTAATTGACATAAAAAACATTATTGCTTTTATCTTCTGGACTTACTAAGTGAAGAATAATTAATAAATAATGCAGTGAGGTTTGAGTACATTTCATAATGGGGGAATAGCTTCTTACAGTAAATGCAGTTTATCTGAAAGACTGTATTTCAAAAAATATAATCATTGTCAAATATTTATGACATTTCTTGGATAACATATATTTCCATCTATGTGCAAGCAATTTAATGCAATCATGAGCAACTAAAGGATTTTAAAATACTATTGAAGAGTCTCGTTGTGTCACCTCATCTTATATTTAGAACATAAGCCTATTTCTATTTTAAAGAACATTTGGGTAATATGGGATAAGTTTTTAAATATATTCAGAACAGTTTGAAAATAATCCTGAGAAAAAAATTGTGATCATGCACATTCTTGTATATCTTAAGGAGGTTCTTAAAGAAGGATAGTGAAGGGAAGAGGCGAAGGAGTTTCATGAAGGATTTCCAGAGTATTTGAATTCATACTGATAAAACAGTATAGGACAAATGGCATGTTGGAGGTGGCTATGGGATAATTATTTCACTGTTGAGGGTTACAGAGATAGGGGAGGAGATGCAACAAGATGATGTCTGTGCAAGGATGTGTGCTTTAAATTGGGGAATCAAACAAGCCGGTGATGCCGGGGAATGAAGTAGTGCAAGGCAAGATATTGGTGGTACAGCTAGATGAGTTTAAGAGGAAATAGATGGCCAACAAAGAAAGTGGAGGAAATTGGATTACGACTGTGACAGAGACACAAGTGAGTGTTTCAGAAACAGCTGGAATGAGGTGTCAATGATGTGGCAGTTGGCAATCGTAATGTAGTGGTGTGGAAGTTGTAAATTCAGTATGGTATGAAATACATTTCCTTTGTTAATAGTCTGACTAAATGGGTGAAATTCACAAGTGGATAGACCTCTTGTCAGGTCACTGATACGGTAATCATTTCGATCTTCCCATCATTCAGAAGGGTATTATGATTGGACAGTACAAGAAGCAGCATATTTAATCAAGAACGTGGGGTGGGGAAGAAGCTTGAGCTACACCTCTGCATTATGTAAATAGAGGATTCAACATTGAGCTTTCCAAATATGTTTAGTCTATTAACAATTTTGACAAATTTTAATTAGACCAATGGATGGAATAAATGATGCGCATAAGAACTTTTAAGAATTACTGATACATATATAACTTCACATAAATGTTTGTCTCAGAGATTGTAAAAGAATAGGTTGAACTTTGTTAAAAAAATTGTACAATAGCTTCAGCTGATATAGAATGTAACCTGGATATAATAGTGGTATAATAGTTGGTATAATAGTGAGATCGTCAGCCTCTGCTGATATTATAATAAAAAAAACATAGCAACTTCTGATGTTTACAAACGTTTAGTTAAGGGGCTGTCCCACTGCGGCGACCTAATTGGCGAGTTTAGAAGAGGATGCCCTCGACTCATACTCGCAGCATGGTCGACCCGAGGTCATAGGAAGTATTTGTAACTCTCCTTCATGTTTGAGAGTAGTCCCCACGTACTCGAGGCCTCAGCTAGGTCGTGGCGTATTTTTCAACATGCTAAAAAATGCCCGCCAGTAATAAAAGGTCGCCATGGAAAAAATCTGGGTTTTTTTTACGTGTAGGTTTAGTCGAAGTAGGTCATAGTAGGTCGGCATGTTATTCGTAGGTAATCGAGGGTAGTCGAAGGTAATCGAAGGTAGTCGTAGATAGACTTCAACATAGTCGAAGAGAGGTCGAAAGAGATCGAAGGAGGTCGTCTTCACTCTCCACTATTCGGTGTCCAATTTTCCTGAAGCTAGCTGGTCTTCAACATAGTCGAAGGAGGTGGAAGGAGGTCTTCTACATAGTCGAAGGAGGTCTTCAACATGACACTTTTTCAAACTCTCCTAAACTCTTCTAAATTCGCCAATTAGGTCGCCGCAGTGGGACAGGCCCTTTAAATCCGGATGCTGGCATAAATGATTTCCATTCTACCACATCCGAAATGTCTTCGTTCTTCGGTAAACCTGGCTTCCCCTCTTCTGTTGTAGTTGGATCTCTCACTCGTATCTCCTCTGTGTCGTGCAGTTCTGCTCCTCTCGTGATGGGGCAAGGATGGAGTTCCCCGGGTCCTTGCCTTTCGCCTCACCAGCACCTGCATTCAATGCATCCTTCTTCAACATTTGCACCACTTTCTGCTTTCCAAAAAGACCCCCCCCCCCCCCCCCCCACACACACAACTTATTGGCACACTTCCATACCTCCTCCCTCACAATCATGCCAGGCGAGACAGAAGTTTCCATGCACCTCCTTTAACCTCATCTACTGCATTCGGTGCTCCCAATGGTGCTCATCTACATTGGCGAAACCAAGTGTAGACCAGGCGACCGTTTCGCTGAACATGTGCCTAGGCCTACTGGATCTCCTGGTTACAAACCATTTTAACTTCCCTTTCCGTTCTTATATTTACTTTTCTGTCCATATCTCCTCCATTGCCAGAGCGAGGCTATACACAAACTGGAGGAACAGCATCTCATATTCGTAGTTTGAAACCCAATGGTATGAACACTGAATTTTCCAATTTTGGGTAGCACCCCACTTCCTTTTTTCCCCCTTTTATTCCCCCCTCTCTTACCTGTACTCTACCTGGGTGCACACTCATTTCTTCCATTATCCCAGCCCCTTTCCCCTTCCCCTGCCTCCTTCCAACCTTTATCCCTTCCTCTGGCTTCACATTTTATACACCTTCTTTCCTTTTCTTACACCTTTTCTATCTCTTTTTAACTATCTTTGCCTTACTCTCACTCTCTCTCAGTCTGAAGAAGGGCTTCGGCCCGACACGTTGCCTATTTCCTTCACTCCTTAGATGCTGTTGCACCCGCTGAGTTTCTCCAGCACTTTGGTCTACCCTCTCTGTCTCTCTTTGTCTCTCAATCTACCCCCATCTCCCCCTCTTGCCCTTTCTTCTTGGATCTTACATGATCACTAACAGTTTCCTGAGTTATCTTACCCCTTGCTGTTTCAATAATGCATGTTATGTTTTATTCATTACTAGCCCTGTTTCTTCTTTCACAGATCGAGCTATTCCTTTTCATCCTTGTTTGTTCTTTTGCAGACTGAGCTACTTGATTGGGACTTCCACATTAATTGTCACACATGCTGTCACCTATTTATTTTTCCTTCAGTACTTTGATTGTTTTAACCCCACCTTTGTTCTTTCCATCTCTTCATTGGTGTTTTGCCCAAACTTTACTTGTTTTGATTCCTATACTTAATAAGCATGTTCCTTGTGGAATTAATGTACTTGTTTCAAGTGGCATACATTACTAGACACAAAATGCTGGAGTAATTCAGCGACAGAGGCAGCATCTCTGGAGAGAAGAAATCGGTGACGTTTCGGGTTGAGACTCTTCCGACTGAGCCAAGGTCTGAAGAAGGGTCGCGACCCGGAAAGTCACCAATTCCTTCTCTCCAGAGATGCTGTCTGTCCCGCTCAGTTACTCTAGCATTTTGTGTCTATCTTTGGTTTAAACCAGCACCTGTAGTTCCTTCCTACACATACAACGTTACGATATTTTTGGTGGATTGTTAAGGTACTTATTCTACCCTTGGTAATCTTTCCATTTCAAAAATTAAACCAGTCTTAATTAGTGTGCTGATCTTCATTTTAGACATAGTCCCACCAACATTTGCACTTAACTGACCATATTTGGGGGGAACCTTTTATTTACTTTTATTCCTAATGTGAAAAATCTTTAATAAACATTCAGTGTAAATCAGCATCTGTAGTGCCTTCCTACACATTAATAATGTTGTTGTGTTAAAGTAGGTTCTAGTAAAGTATGAAGAGAGACCATGATGCAACCAGTCAGAATACTTGCTATACTGCATCACTAGATGATTGTCAGAGTATTCGGTGAAATGCTGAATCTCTTTAACCTCTCAGAAAGTAGAGGTACTGACGCACCTTCTTTGTGATTATATCTACGTGCTGGGTCCAGGGAAGGTCATCCCGACTTCTCAGTTTCTGAGCTCAGTCATTAATTCCTTGGTTTTGTTGCCTTTGAGTGAGAGATTGTTGCAGCACCACTCAACCGGGTATTCTATCCCTCTCCTACATGCAGATTAATCACCAACAACAGTGATATCGCTGGCATTGGAGCTGTGCTTAGCCACACAGTCATGGGTGTAATAGAGTAGAGTTGGACACTAAGCATGCTGCTTCAAGGGCACTAGCGATGATGTTCAGTGAGGAGGAGATGTTGTTACCGATCCATGCTGATTAAGGTTTGCAAATGAGGAAGTCAAGGATCCAGTTGTAAAGGGAGACTCAGATCATGAAGCTCGGTGATGAATTTGGAAGGGATGATAACGTAGAACGCTGAGCACTCGTTCATGAATAGCAGCCTGCCGTTTGTGTTCCTGCTATCCAGATGGTTCAGTGCAGAGTGGAGAGGCAGTGAGATAGCGTCTGCTATTGACCTGTTGTGGCAATGGGTGAATTAAAGCAGGTCCAGATAATTTCTGAGGCAGGAGATGATTCATTCCATAACCAACCTCTCAAAGCACTTTGTTATGGTGGATGTAAGTGCAACTGGATATTGAGGCTAGTCATTGTGCTCTTCTTGGGCACAGATATGATAGATGCCCTTTTGAAACAGGTGGAACCTCACACCCCAGAAGCAAGAGATTGAAGATGTCCCCGAATCCTCCAGCCTCCATGGTCTTTAATCATGCTAAATGATTGTTGCCGCTGAACACCACATCTGGAACTGGAAAAGCAATTTTACAAGTGTTGAAATTCATTCCTTCAAAATAACATAAAATTCAAAAGTTACAAAAATTAAAATTATTAAATATTTTAAAAGTAACTTAGTTTCCACATTTTGTGCATTTTCCTTTTGACTTGTCAAGGGCACTTCATTCTATGACTCCTATGATATTATTTTGAATTTCTAATTACAATACTTATTATATTAGTTAAAATTAACCCAACCTTAAATGAACCTGGTTTGAGGGCACAGAATTAATGTCAGTGGGAATTATTTAAAAGGGACCTGAGGGACAACTTTTTCATACAATGAATAGTGGGTATGTGAACGAGCTGCCAGTGAAATTTGTAGAAGCGGGTAGAATTGAGACATTTAAAAGACATTATTATTTCAAAAATAAAAATTATTCAGAATATAAAATATATACAAAACAAAAACTCTTCAAACCTCTCCGTGTCTATAACAGTGAGAGGTTTCAACAGTGCCATATTCAGTAGTGTTTGCACCTACCTTTAAAGATAACGTATGTATTCAGAAGAATATTAAATATATACAAAACAAGAACTGTTCAAAAACTCTTCCACTATTCTCAGCACTTATACATTCATTAGTGTTATATTCAGTAGAGCTCACAAACTATCCTTATACCAAACACCCTTGACACTAATGTGGCCCCCCTCGGGGTTGATATCCCTTCCCTTGTTTGAGGGGTGTCTCCACCAGACCCTACCTCCAAGGATCTCGCCGCGGAAGGACCTAGGATTGTGATCCACCCCCATAGAACCATGGTGTTCCTCAGCACGTACTCCTGCAGTCTAAAATGGCCAATTGGGCAACATTCCCTGATGGACATCTCGTTCTGCTGGGAAATCAACACGTTTCTGGCAGATCAAAGTGCATCTTTCACCGAGTTAATGATCTTCTAGCAGCACTCTGAATGTGTTCCTGGGAACAGTCCGTGTTGAATGACCCAGTCATACTCACGAACATGGTTCAACAGTATTTATTGAAAAGCACATATAACACACTACAGCATGTTGCTTCTGCTGTGTAGCAGCATGGTCTGCCAGCACAAGTTAGGTTGCGATAATACGAACAGTGTAGTAGGTGGAGCTTCTAATAATAAAGCACTACATTGGTTAGTAAGTGAAGTAACCAATCTACATCTTTCCTTGTAGAAATAAAAGTGGAGCACATCTAAATAAAAGTGGCCTATAAGAATAAACACACTACTACGTGATGACTGAAAAATACAGTGCCCGAAACGCTAATAGCGCATACAGGGACGTACAGATGGTTTAAACAAAATCCCCGTATCTAAGGGGTGGCCTACAAACCCGTCCCGCGCGCATACGGTACAGAACCGCATCTCCTCCCTTCATCGCCGAAATAACTGGGGCCCATGCGACGAGAGCACTGATGACCCGGGGGATGAACACAGCTGACGAGCGGGGCACCGAACGGGGTGGTGAGGCCATAGGGGGCATAGCCAACGGCTGATCTGCAGCAGCAGAGCGCGAGGGAAGAGACAGTCTGACAGTAGAAGGGTAGACCGGACGCGTGGTGTCTGGATACTGGACCGCAGGACGTTCAAGTTCAAGTTCAAGTGAGTTTATTGTCATGTGTCCCTGTATAGGACAATGAAATTCTTGCTTTGCATCAACACACAGAACCTAGTAGGCATTTACTACAAAACAGATGTGTGTCCATATACCATGATATAAATATACACACACATGAATAAATAAACTGATAAAGTGCAAATAACAGAAAATGGGTTATTAATAATCAGAGTTTTGTCTGAGCCAGGTTTAATTGCGTGATGGCTGTGGGGAAGTAGCTATTCCTGAACCTGGTTGTTGCAGTCTTCAGGCTCCTGTACCTTCTACCTGAAGGTAGCAGGGAGATGAGTGTGTGGCCAGGATGGTGTGGGTCTTTGATGATACTGCCAGCCTTTTTGAGGCAGCGACTGCGATAAATCCCCTCGATGGAAGGGAGGTCAGAGCTGATGATGGACTGGGCATTGTTTATTACTTTTTGTAGTCTTTTCCTCTCCAGGGCGCTCAAATTGCCGAACCAAGCCACGATGCAACCGGTCAGCATGCTCTCTACTGTGCACCTGTACAAGTTAGAGAGAGTCTTCCTTGACAAACCGACTCTCCGTAATCTTCTCAGGAAGTAGAGGCGCTGATGAGCTTTCTTGATAATTGCATTAGTGTTCTCGGACCAGGAAAGATCTTCAGAGATGTGCACGCCCAGGAATTTGAAGCTCTTGACCCTTTCAGCTATCGACCCGTTGATATAAATGGGGCTGTGGGTCCCCCTCCTACTCCTTCCAAAGTCCACAATCAGTTCCTTGGTTTTGCTGGTGTTGAGGGCCAGGTTATTGCGCTGGCACCATATGGACAGTTGCTCGATCTCTCTTCTATACTCTGACTCATCCCCATCAGTGTATACGCCCCACAACAGTGGTGTCGTTAGCGAACTTGATGATGGAGTTCGCACTGTGACTGGCCACGCAGTCATGAGTATAGAGTGAGTACAGCAGGGGGCTGAGCACGCAGCCTTGAGGTGCTCCTGTGCTGATTGTTATCGAGGCTGACACATTTCCACCAATACGAACAGACTGTGGTCTGTGAATGAGGAAGTCGAGGATCCAATTGCAGAGGGATGCGCAGAGACCCAGTTCTGCGAGTTTGGTAACCAGTTTGGAGGGGATGATTGTGTTAAATGCCGAGCTGTAATCGATGAATAACAGCCTGACATATGAGTTTTTGTTGTCCAAATGGTCCAGAGCGGAGTGGAGGGCCAGCGAGATCGCATCCACCGTTGATCTGTTGTGGCGGTAAGCAAACTGCAGTGGGTCCAGGTTTTTGTCGAGATAGGAGTTGATTTGCTCCATGATCAACCTCTCAAAGCACTTCATCACCACCGGCGTTAGTGCCACTGGTCGATAGTCATTGAGGCACATCACCTTACTCTTCTTGGGCACCGGTATAATTGATGCCCTTTTAAAGCAGGTGGGGACCTCAGACCTCAGAAGTGAGAGGTTGAAAATGTCCGTAAAAACTCCAGTCAGTTGGTCCGCACAGGTTTTTAGAACACGACCGGGTATACCATCAGGTCCAGGTGCTTTTCGGGGTTCACCCCTCTGATGGATTTCCTGACGTCGGCCTCTGTGACTGAGACTGAAATGCCATCACAGCGAATGGGGGATCGGGAAGGCACATCAGCATTCTCCCTATCAAAGCGTGCGTAAAACGCATTGAGCTTGTCAGGGAGTGATGTTTCGCCGACATTCGAGCTGCCTCCTGGTTTCGCCTTGTAGTAGGTGATTGCATTCAGGCCCCGCCACGTGGTTCCTTCACAGGAAGGACTTGGTTCCTTCACAGGAAGGAGATGTTGACGGTTGCGTCTGTAGATTCCTCCGTCGGCGCTTACCAGGTACGAGCGCGGCTCTTGCAGGGCTGTGGATGTGACCCAAACGGCCATAGCCCTTGTCAGTCTGTAGGCGGACGACTTGCCCACTGGAGAGAGGTTTAAGTGGACTTATCGAAAAATCGCTTCAGGGCGTCGTGTTTCAGCTGGAGTTGTTTTTGTACAACAGGTGGTGAACGAACCTGTGGCTGCAGCAGCTGCTGGGGCACGGGCAGGGCAGCACGGGTTTGCCGAGACATCAGGCGTTGGGCTGAAGACCCTAATATTGGATCACGGGCGATATTCCTTAAGTTGAGCAGGTCCAAGTAGACATCGGATTTGGCAAGGTGTGAGTGCTCCATTAATTGTTTGGTGATCCGGACAGCTTGTTCTGCGAGTCCGTTTGACTGTGGAAATTCAGGACTGCTGGTGACATGGCGAAAATCTCATCGTTGAGCAAAGTTTTTGAAACAGTGTCTGGTGAACTGACTGCCGTTATCTGACAGGAGGTGTGCACGTGCGCCATGTACGGAGAAATGGCGCGACAGCTTTAGGATGACAGCATCGGATGTGATGCTTTGGAGCAGGTCGATTTCGAACCAGCCCGAATACGAGTCAACGAGAACCAGATAGTGTTTTCCAGGCACTCGAATATGTCGGTGACGACCGTGGACCAAGGCAGAGGATGAACAGGGTGTGAGAGCAATGGCTGCTTCTGTTGGTGTGGCGTCAGGCTGTTGCAGACAGCGCAGGCTTCAACTTTTTCGCGCATAGCATGTGGAATGCGGTATGTTGCTCGAACCACAGGTAAGACATTTGAATCAGTCGTGATGTTGTATTTGATGGGTAACTTCCTAAGCTTATCGTCAAATAGTTCCTTCTATTGCGAAAGTATCTGCCGGGTGGAGCCCTCAGAGGGAGATATTTGATGGACAGCAGGCCCAAAAGATACCAGTCCTAGATCCTGGCACGCGTTAATGCCAAGCTGAGTTGCAGCTTTCCCACGGACAATGCAAAACTTCAGTTTGTGAGCTTGAGACTCCAGGCGGCAGTTCAGTTCAGTTTCTCCAAGTGGGAACAACTCCCCTCCCCCGTAGGCTAGCAAAGTGGGCGAAGTGTTTATAATACGTTCTGCACTACGGTTCCGTTTAAATTCGGATAATGACATGACATTGCATTTGGCACCAGTGTCAATCTTCGCAAAGCGATGGTGTTACTGACGTGTAATTTCATAAGCTTAAGGTCAAATAATGATAATGGTCTCTGATTGGAGGTGTGGGTTTCGAATCCCACTTCTGACACCATGTCGAATTTTGCTTCTGCTGTGTAACAGCATGGTCTGCCAGCACAAGTTGGGTTGTGATAATATGAACAGTGTATTGAATTGAATCCTTTATTTGTCATTCAGACCTTTCGGTCTGAACGAAATGTTGTTGCCTGCAGCCATACATGTAATAATAACAACACACAATAAACACAAATTAACATCCACCACAGTGAGTTCACCAAGCACCTCCTCACTGTGATGGAGGCAAAAGTCTTAGAGTTACTGTATCTTCCCTCCTCTTCTCCCTCTGCACTGAGGCGATACCCCACCGGGCGATGGTAAGTCAGTCCTGCGGTTCAAGCTCCGCGGCCCGGGGGTGGTCGAAGCTGCCGCCCTCCAGTCCAGCGAACGCAGCTGTTACCACGGGAGCTCCGGAAAACAGGCACCAGCCTGTGACCTGCGAGCTCCCGACAATGTCGTCCACTGACTCGCGGCCGGCCCCGGATTCAGGTCGCCGCCGCCAGAACGCCGCCTCAGCCACCGGAGCACCGTCTCCGCCCCGCACCGGGCCGCCCTCACGGGAGCGTCTCAACCCCGCACCGGGCCGCCCACACGGGAGCGCCTTCCAGCCGTGTAGTAGGTGAAGCTTCTAATAATAAAGCACTACATTGGTTAACAAGTGGTAACCAATCTACAATCCGTAAATCAGAGTGTCCTCTGTCACGGTGCTGCTCGGGATAAACAATGGCAAGGGCTGTTGCATCATTCTCTAGATTATCTTTGTAAATCCACACTCGGCGAAGAGGCGAGCATCCATCTCGGCTCCACGGTAGCCTTCCTGAGGGCAGTGTGCATTGCTACCAAAATTCTGATGGTGCAGGAAAGATCCGACTGGTAGGGCCTCTCTCACCAACGGCTAAGCTTGGTGCTTATTGGGAGAGTTCTGGCGATCAGGCATTTCGCCAGACAAGCTGGGCAGTCTGCTCAGGGAACCACGCCACAAAATCCATTGGGTCCTTGTCCTGCAGTGCCTGCAAGATGTTCCGTGCTAATCACTGCCCGATGGACTTATGGTCAAAGGTGTTGGCCTGGAAGAACCTTTTCACGAAGGATAGATGGGGCGGCAATGTCCAGCTGACTGGGACATTGCACGGCATCGGAACTAGGGCCATCCTTCGCAACACCGGGTATAGGTAGAACCTCAGCAGGCAGTGACACTTCATGCCCACGTACTTCGGCGCTATGCACAGCCTGATGCAGCCAAACACGAAGGTGACCATCAGGATGAAGGATACTTTGAGCTGGCTTTTGGCCCCGTTGTCCGTCGACATTTGCATCGTGATCCATCAGATCCACTCCATCTTTGAACCCCAGATTAACTGGATGATGGCCCAGGAAATCGCTGAGGCAGAGGAGTTGGGGGACGGGTCACACTTGCGCCAAGTACAGCAGCCCCGAGAGCTCCTTGCATCTGATGACCAAAATATTCCTCGTTATTGAGAGGCAACGTTGCTTCCACAGACCCAATTTCTTCTTGACCGTGGCTATTCGCTCCAGCTAATTGTTGTCACACGCCTTGCCTCCCCCCCACCTCCAACCTGAACCCGATCCCTTGCCACTCATCTGTATGAGGGGAGTACCCACTGGACTCTCTGACAGGAACATAGATTGGAAAGGTTTGGTGGAATCAGGGCCAGGCACAGGCAATTGGGACCATTTCACTGGCTGTTTGGTCAGCATGGACGGGTTGAGCTGCAGGACCTCTTGCATGCTATGTAGTTCTGTGATTCATTGTCATTATTGTAAAAAAACTATTGCCACAAATGATTCAATTTGTGCAGAAATGTGGAGTTATTTTAGTTTTAATGCATTGATAATGTTTTAATTTAAATTGGTTTTAAAGGAGGAAGATGACTGAACTTTATTGCCTTCCATTACTGTGAGGAATGTGGATTGCACTGTGGTGGATGTTTATGTTAAATTTTATTTTATGTGACTGTGTGTATTGTAGCTTTTCACTTAGTATGGCTGTATGGTAACTCAAATTTCACTGTTCCTTAATTGGTTAAGTGATAATAAACTCGAACTTGAACTAGATCAGTTATAATAGCAAATGTGGCCTCTTGTGCCTTTCTGTGAAACTATTCTGTCAAAAAGTGAAGTAATTTGAGTTGATTTCTAAAAGGATACAACAATATTGGTTCGTTCATCAAAAGGATTAAATATTGAAGATCAAAATCATACTGTTTTAATAGTTTATCAACAAGAGTAGCTCAATATCATATATTGTCATTGTAAAATCTTCAACTAAAATACAAGGTTTAAACAGAGAAAATAAATTGAAAAACTAGGAAGCAATAAATTGCAAGAATAAATCAATGACAAATTGCTACGGTTGTATGCTTTGAGAATATTTTGATACTTAAAAACATATATTGACTAAGTGGTAAATGTACAATTTGATAAATCTTTACATCCTAAATGCGTGTTGGGAATAGTTTTAGTGTATTTTTTTATCAAAAATGTCACTTTTATTGCTGAGGCATTTATAGCAAATGTTGTTGAATGCTTTTGCATATTAGAAATATTGATGTGATGACAGTGTCTCTCTTCAACTAACCCCCTCCTTGCTACTTCATCAAAATATTAAAGTTTAAAACTCGAGAAGTGGCAATTTAGCTTTACCTCCTGCAATGTACTGCACTGTCAGATTGTGGTTCAGCAGATGTTCCACTGGAGCCAAATGGTTACTCAGCTGTGGTATCACACCTATGATGTAAGGTAATTTGCTCCATGTTGTAACTGGTAACTTCATGGCTCTGGGGTGAATAGATGCAGCGTGAAAAGAAAAATTCAATTTCAAATGTGCAAAATAATAGTTGATGTTTGTCAGCGCTATAAAGTTTATTTTAACAAGCATTTCAGCATGTGTGTTGAATGAGTGCTAAGTTCCAGTTCTACCCCTTGAGTACCAATGGCCATTTTAAGATTGGCATTTATGAAATGTAAACTTAGTAGATACACTAAGGAACTGCCACAACTAGCAGTGCACAAAGAAACTATTTCTATTTTGTTAGAAGAAATTTGATGTTTTAGTGCACCTTCAAGCTCTGACTAACACAAGATTAACAGCAAAGATAGACACAAAATTCTGGAGCAAGTCAGCGGGACAGGCAGCATCTCTGGAGAGAAGGAATGGGTGATGTTTCGGGTTGAGATTGATCAGTCTGAAGAAGGGTCTCGACCTGAAACATCGTCAGTCTGAAGAAGGTTCTCGACCCGAAACGTCACCCATTCCTTCTCTCTAGAGATGCTGCCTGTCCCGCTGAGTTACTCCAGCATTTTGTGTCTATCTGTGATTTAAACCAGCATCTGCAGTTCTTTCCTACAAAGATTAACAGCATATTGCAACTGGACATGTTCTCTGTGTTCTTTTCTACTAATGTGAAATTTCTTCATTTCTCATTTAAAAACCATAATGGCAGTGAAATTTGTGAAATTTCCTGAATTCCTGATATTTTTGAAGAATATTTAGTCTTAGTTTTTAAAAAGCAATATAGTGTCAGATTGTATTCTAGCTGAACATATATGTCGTTTCAGGGAAATGAAGCCGATATTTCTCATATTTTCCAATGGCATATGAGACCGTTCTACCCATTGAATCTATGCCGGGTCGCAGGCTTCCCATAAATCCCATCCTCCATTTTTTTTTCCCTGAACATAAGCACAAGCTTCATTATTCTCCTGCCACCCATTTCTACTGTGGGTAATTTTCAGTTAATTAATCCGATTCCAGCTAACTAATTGACAAACTACATGTCTTTGGGACATGGGAGGAAACTTGATCACCTGGGGGAAACTGATGTGGTCACAGGTTCAGGGATTAAGATTTATTTTGTATTTCTGTGACATTTTGCTTAATTTGTACCATAGCACTGTTCATATAACCCACATCTTAAAGAATTTGTTGTATTTGAACATTATTTGTCCATTAAACTCAGTGCAGAATTAAGGCTGATAATAACGGATAAAAGTATTTGTAAATATTGTGCTGATTTTTAAATATTGATCAATTTCACTGGTCTGGAAAAAGAAGAATTTAAGGTGTTGAATCCTCTCTCTGCATATGGATAACAGTTCTAAGAGATAGCAAAGTACCCAATTTTAATTGAATTTCAATTTTGTTGGATTTCCTCTGTCAATTGGTCCTGACTCATTAGTGTTACTAGTGGAATGCTTTGTGCCAGACCTAGCTTGCATTGCATGCTCAGTCCCCACGGCCTCACTAGCACGTCGAAGCCCTGTGGGCCCAATTAACCGCCACTGTCAAAGTCCAGATAACCAGAGACATTTGAAGGTGTATAGATTTCGATCATTGCAAAAAGCAAAGTTATTTAAATGAATACATTTATTTAAAACACATTTAACTGATGAGGAATATAAAACGTAATTTAAACGACAGCATTAATCAAAATAAAAGACCCAAACCACTTCACCTATCGTTGCAATGAAGCCTGACAACCTCATTCAGATGGGAAATGTACTTGGTGCCCTGGCTCTGCATTATGAAGCTCCACTCTTGGACTCAGAGGAAGGTCAGATAAGTCCGCATCTGTGCTCCAGTGCCTTCAATGCCTCAGTCCTATGTAGGGATGCAAGTCAGGAACACACTTACCCATACCATGATGTTAGCTGGTGGTTCTCTCTGCAATTGTCCTCTTCAAAGACATTGTTTGTCCCATGAAACATGGAAGATCCCATTTATACATCTTGCATCACACCTCTGACATAAGCCTGCGCTTCTGTCAAATTACAGTCATGATCTTGTGAGCGGAAGTGTGCTGGATGGTACACAATCAATTACTGCTGCTATAGCTATTTTCTGTTCCCAGGCTCAGTGATTTAAAAAAATGTCCTTGGTCCTGGTTTGCTTACTTCCTTGGTTAGTAGACTGCTTCTCTTGTGTAGGAAGATAGGCACAAAATGCTGGAGTAACTCAGTGAGTCAGGCAGCATCTCTGGAGAAAAGAAATAGGTGATGTTTCGGGTCGAGACCCTACTTTAGACTCTGAAGAGACTGAAGAAGGGTCGCGACCTGAAATGTCACCCTTTTCTCTGGAGATGCTGCCTGATCCGCTGAATTACTCCAGGACTTTGTGTCTATCTTAAACCCCTGTCTCACGTTGTGCAAGTCCACCCACGAGTGATCCCGAGTTTAAAACAAATCAAACTCGTGGTAATCACGTAGAATTAATGTAACGGGGACGTCGGAACTTGTAACGCTAACGGCAGGTACTCGGGAAACTTGTGAACTCGTGAAAATCTTTCAACATGATGAAAGATTTCCATGAGTCAAATTTACTCTTGAAGTAAAAATGTTAAACTCAGGCTTGATTATGACAGTGGCCTTGCCGAGGCAGCGTGAGGTATAAATGAAGTCAATGGAAGGGAGGTTGGTATGTGTCTTGGACTGGGCTGCGTCAACAATTCTTTGCAATTTCTTGCAATCTCCGATGGAGCTGTTCCCAAACCATGCTGTGTTGCATCCCGATAAAATGCTTTCTATGGCGCATCTGTAAAAGTTGGTGAGAGTTGTTGGGGACATGCCAAACTTCCTTCTAAAGAAGTAGAGGCGTTGGTGTGCTTTCTTAGCCATTGGTTCAATATGGAATTGAACTCCTAGGAATTTCTACTTCGGCGCCGTCATTGCAAACAGGTGTATGTATACCACTTTGCTTCCTGAAGTTGAACACTATCCCTTTTGGCTGGCTGACATTGAAAGGTTGTTGTCTTGACACCAGGTCATGAGGTTCTTAATCTCCTTCCTGTACTGCGTCTCATGATTATTTGATATTCGGCCCATAATGATGGTGTGATCTACGGATTTATAAATGGAATCAGATTTGTACATGGCTGCACAGTCGTGGCTATACAAGGAGTAAAGAAGGCGGCTGAGAACGCATCCTTGTGGAGCACCAGTGTTGAGGATTATTGTAGAGGGTGATTTGTCCCCTATCCTCACCGATTGGGGTCTGTGGGTCAGGAAGTCAAGGATTCAGTTGCAGAGATGTGTGCTGACTCCAGGTCCCGCGAGTGTGGTGATGAGCTTGGATGGGAGAATGGTTTACAAGTTCAACTATGGATGGCGCTGCATCAAGCCCTTCACTGTGGGGGTCTATCCTATTCAATCTGCCATTGCTTGTGTAATCCTTTGGGCTGCAGGGTTTAATGCTTTAACCTACTATCCATCTACCAAGGGTTCTAGATGCTTGTGTATTCTTGCATGCTCAGATCCAGTCCATACGATTTTTGATAGAGCATAATTTCCTCGATGTTTGTGGCACTTGCTTTTGGTAGGAAACTTAGGAAACACATCAGGAAAGTTATTTAATTCTGAAGATGATATGCCTGCATTTTCCTTTGTTTATTGGAACAATTTCTGCCTGAACCAGTATTGTCACAATAGACAATAGACAATAGGTGCAGGAGAAGGCCATTCGGCCTTTCGAGCCAGCACCGACATTCAATGTGATCGTGGCTGATCATCCCCAATCACGTTACGGCATAAGATTGCAGTTGCATTTATATGAAGCTTCAGTGTAATCCAGCTTGCATCACCAGTCAGAAGAGATAGAATAAATAACCAATAACTAAAATAAACTCTCTTTAAAAATATTCAATTGAAGGTCTTCTTTGAAATAGTGCTACAGTCACAAGGAAGGAAACGTGACAGCCAATTTACACACAAGAAGTCTCTACAAACAATGTGTGATTATGACCTTTAGTATTTTTGGTCATTTTGGCTGGTTCCATCAGCCCACCATTTCTTCCTTATCTGATTCCACTTACCACATTCCTTTCTTATCAGACTCCAGAATTTGCAGCTTCTTGTGTTTCCACATCACCTTCCAGCTATCAACATTACTCTCCCCTTCACTCACCTGGCTCAATCTGCCCATCACGGGCAGCACGGTGGTGCAGCGGTAGAGCTTCTGCCGGACAGTGCTTGCTGCGCCGGAGACCCGGGTTCGATCCCGACTACGGGTGCTGTCTGTACAGAGTTTGTACGTTCTCACCGTGACCGCGTGGGTTTTCTCCGAGATCTTTGGTTTCCTCCCACTCTCCAAAAACGTACAGGTTTGTAGGTTAATTGGCTTGGTATAAGTGTAAATTGTCCTTAGTATGTGTAGGGTAGTGTTAATGTGCGGGGATCGTGGTCGGTGCGGACTCAGTGGGCCGAAGGGCCTCTTTCCGCGCTATATCTCAAAACCAAACTAAACTCAACTAATCATCTCCGTTGTCACTCGCCAGCCCTTGCCTCATCCCTCCCTCTCACCTCTTCATGGCTCTCTCCCCTCTACTGTCAGTGGTAATGCAGGGTCTCGACCCAAAACGGCAACCATTTCATTCACTCTACAAATGTTGCCACAGCCGTTGAGTTCCTCTAGCTGTTTTTATTTGCATGTACACATTTAAAATGTTTGTGTGCATGTACATTTATTTTAAAAACTAGAACAGGCAGCAATATGTTCACAGCATTTGATATGTAGACAATATGGGAATAATCAATTGTATAGTTCATTACATATTGGAGTAGTGGAAAGATTTTTGCTTTAGCTATTTCCAGGATGGATTTTATCAATTTCTGTCAAAGCAGGCATAGTACTAGTGTAATCGGGAATCTAACTGTTCAGGATTATTGAGCAAAAGTTGAAAGACTGGAACACAAGAGGTAATGCTTTAGATTGGTACAGGACCAATTAGTAAGGAACACTGATATAAAAGCAGTGGAAATGGCCATGTGTGCATTTATAGAAATGTATTGTGCAACTGTGGCATTAGAACAATGAAACTGGCTTCAGAATAACAATATACAAAGGAGTACAAGACCTATAGAATCAGAGCACGAAGAGAGGCTCCTTAGTCCACTGAGTCTGCACCAATCATTGTACCAACTACACCAGTCCTATATGAATTCCATTTTATTTTCTCCACATTCACTTTTTTTAAATCATTTTGCCTTTGTAGATTCTAGGCCATTATTTATGCCCACGCTAAATGACTTCTGAACAGATGTGTCTCCTATACCAATTCAGAGGGCAGCTAATGCGAATCACATTGCGAGGGCCTGGACTTGCATTTAGGTCAAATCAAGTAAGCATCGCATATTTCCTTCACTTAGGAAGATGCGCAATAACGACGGATATTTATGGTAGTCTAATAGTTTTGAATTGAAATGCAATTACTGCTGGATTTGAACTCAGATCTCTGGATCTACTGACTTTATATCTCTGGATTCTAATCCAGTAACAGCCTCAAGATAACCATAGTCTTAACGAACCTTGCATATAAATAGACAATAGACAAATGACAATAGGTGCAGGAGTAGGCCATTCAGCCATTCGAGCCAGCACAGCCACTCAATTTGATCATGGCTGATCATCCACAATCAGTACCCCGTTCCTGCCTTCTCCCCATATCCCCTGACTCCTCTATCTGTAAGAGCCCTTTCAAGCTCTCTCTTGAAATTATCCAGAGAACGGGTCTCCACCGCCCTCTGAGGCAGAGAATTCCACAGACTCACAACTCTTTGTGTGAAAAAGTGTTTCCTCATCTCCGTTCTAAATGCCTTCCCCCTTATTCTTAAACTGTGGCCCCTGGTTCTTGACTCCAACATCGGGAACATGTTTCCTGCCTCTAGCGTGTCCAAACCCTTAATAATCTTATATGTTTCCCTCTTGTCCTTCTAAACTCCAGAGTGTACATAATCTCTCACTTCTTCAACTAATCTCTCACTTCTGGCCATCCTGGCCATTCCCTCTTTTCCCCTCTCCCATCGTGCAAAAAGTATAGACGTAAAAATGCACACCTGCAGATTCAGGGACAGTTTCTTCCCAGGTGTAATCAGGCAACTGAAGCACCCTACCACAACTAGAGAGCAGTCCTGAACCACCATGTACCACATTGGAGACCCTCGGTCTATCTTTGATCAGAATTCATTGGCTTTATCTTGCATTAAACATTATTCACGTTATTCTGTTTATCCTGTATCTGTACAGGGTGAATGGCTCGGTTGTAACCATGTATTGCCTTTCCGCTGACTGGTTGGCATGCAATAAAAGCTTTCCACTTTACCTCAGTACACGTGACGATAAACTAAACTCAGATCTTGAATCAGGAAAGATTGCAGGAAAACAAGGAACTCCAGCAAAAGTTTTGAACATGGAGGGAACGTTCTGCTCTATATCTGCAGTGTCTCGGGTTGTTTACAAGCACTGGGGGGTATATCTCAAGTTGTGAACGATGCCTCTGTCAATGGACTGTGAAAATTGGTGTGAAGTCAGTTCAGCAATTTCACTTCTTTACGTTGCGGCCTGACCTTGACCGTGTTTAAATGATTGCAAGTACTGTATGAGTGTGTTTAGCTAAAATTCAGTGCCGCTTCTGTACTGGGAGATACGTTGACTTTTACACTACAGCAAAAACCATGCTTAGAGTATAACTCCATGTCTTATCTCTCAGAGATGTACTGATCCAGACTCCTGATGTGTTATTGTGATAGTATTAAACAATTTTTCCTAGGTGTAGTAAATCACTTGGAAGTCGTTACACAAAAATAATAAAATATCTTTCTGAAAAGAAAGTTCTGAAGTAACAAACTTTTCCATTTCTGTTTACAATTTTGCATCTCAATAAAATAATTTTCCAATGCAGTTGAACTGAATTTTTTTTCCTATCTATGAACTAATGATTCATCCTAGTGCCGTGATACACTTTTGCAGCTGAAGATAGTATCTGTAAATGTAATGCTTTATCCAGTTATTTCCTTGTGTGAGTGAGTGGTAGTTCATGTGATTTACTCTGAAACAGAATAATGGCATGTAGTTCTTGCATTGTCCTTTACATAGAGTGTTCAAAAAATAGATTCATTGATTTCTAAAAGATTCAGCACAGCATTCGGATACGATTCATTAACTTTGTTTTGTCATTTATATCCTAACTCCGTGGAATGAGTTGTGCACTTATTTGAAGCAGAGTTCCAATTGCTTTTGTATATTTCATAACATTCTTGAAAGGTCTATGAAAGTAATTAATTATAAATGCTATGTTTTCCCGCTGAGTTCTGAGAGCGATTGCATTGGAGTCCCAGAGATGGGTGAATTTTTCAACATAAAAATGTGTTAATGAGGCTTGCTCTAAATACGCATTGGCCTTTCTGCCAAGTGACTCGGGCATCTGGCCAGCTATGTCCACCTTGGACTGGAAATCAGTTTACCTTAACATAAATTGAAGGTTGGAAATATTAAGCATGAACAGCAACGTGGAATGAAAATGATTTGGCCACATTATGTCCTGCCATTTTAAATGGGGTGTTGTTAATATAACATTGAGAAAAGGTGAGACTCATTTGCACTTAAAACATTTGTTCTTATTTTCCTAATTGTGGTTCAAATGGAAATGAAAGATTGTAATTTTTTATTATAGACAACATTAACAGAATCACAGTAATTTATAATTGCAGGAAGTGTATATCAAAAAATAAAGCAGGATAGCGTGCCTGTCATGTTGCGTATGAAACATGGTCCCCGTTTTGCAAAGTGGTTATGGCAGGCGTGCATATCTTTAACATAAGCTATTTTGTTACTAAACATTGAACACATATTACATTACTTTAGTTTAATTTAGAGATACAGTGTGAGGGAACAGACTGTTCGGCCCACCGAGTCCACACCGACCAGCGATCCCCGCGCATTAACACTATCCTATACACACTAGGGACAAGTTACACGTATGCCGAGCCAATTAACCTACAAACCTGTATGTCTTTTGAGTGTGGGAGGAAACCAGTCTCAGAGAAAACCCACGCGGTCACGGGGAGAACGTACAAACTTCGTACAGACTGCACCTGTAGTCGGGATTGAACCCGGGTCTCCGGGGCTGCAAGCGCTGTAAGGCAACAACTCTACCGCTGCGCCACCGTGCGGCCTGTTTCAACCTGTTATGTTGTATAAAACATTTTTCTGTTTTTAAATTAATTCTGGTAAACTCACATTTACAACTAATCCTTTTACTTTGAGAATCTGGTAGGAACTGAAAACTATTACTAGAGTAGAATCTTTCATGGCTCTTGGGTATTTCAGTGTTTTCAGAGTGGGTCATTGTGGCTGACCTGAACTTGTAAACATAAAATGAAATAGAGTTAAAAGGGAAGCCTCTTGGGAGGGAGAAGTATGTTTACGAAAATAACTTGCTCCATTTAGTCTTAGAGCAGTAGACTTGAAGGGGATGACCTGCAGTTTGAAAGGCTTCATCATTGAGCCTGTGGGGACAGGCATTAACTGAAGTGGAAACTTTGTGGATGTGAGAATGAGAAAAGTGATGGAGATTTATTTTGAAAACGTTAATCCACTGAACACAATTTTGAGTTTCAAACTGATTTTTGTTTGAGTGATTTAGTAATTTTTGCATTCAATTTAACAAATCAAACACAGAAGGAAACATTGCCTGTCCATTTCCCTCAGATGCTGTCTGGCTCATCGCATTCCCTTAGCAGTTGTTTTTTTGACCACAATACTATCCTTTATATAAAATATTTCAGTCCATCGATTTCCTATCTTACTGCTTTCATGTCTGACACTATTCATTGTTCTCCAATTATGGTGACAATGTTTCTCTGTTCGGAGGTTACTTAGTAACTATTTAATAACTATTGTTAGACTTTGGATAATCTCAGCACATGCAAAAGAATTCAGTTCTAAAATTAAATGTAAGTTGTTTCTGCTTGATGTGTTTCTGTTTTTGATTTCATTTAGATTTCCACAACAAAATTGGGTTGGTTGATTGGAAGACCCTGTTTTAAACCAGCCCTGAGTTACATTTTAACATTGCCAAAATGATTGGAAGAGTTCATAAGTCATAGGAGCAGAATTAATCCATTTGGCCCATCAAACTTTTTCACATAGAGAGATGCGAGTCTGTGGAATTCTTTGCCTCAGAGGGTGGTGGAGGCCGGTTCTCTGGATACTTTCAAGAGAGAGCTAGATAGGGCTCTTAAAGATAGCAGAGTCAGGGGATATGGGGAGAAGGCAGGAACGGGGTACTGATTTGGGATGATCAGCTATGATCACATTGAATTGCAGTGCTGACTCGAAGGGCCTACTCCTGTACCTATTGTCTATTGTCTATAAATCAAATCTACTCTGCCATTCATTCAACGCTGATCTATCTTTCCCTCTCAACCCCATTCTGCTGCCTTCTCCCCATAACCGCTGCCAGCCTTACTAATCAGGAATCTGTCAATCCCCGCCTTAAAAATATCCATTGACTTGGCTTCCACGGCTGTCTGTGGCAATTAATTCCACAGATTCACCACAATCTGACTAAATAAATTCCTCTAAATTTCTAAACATAGAAACATAGAAATTAAGTGCAGGAGTAGGCCATTCGGCCCTTCGAGCCTGCACCGCCATTCAATATGATCATGGCTGATCATCCAACTCAGTATCCTGTACCTGCCTTCTCTCCATACCCCCTGATCCCTTTAGCCACAAGGGCCACATCTAACTCCCTCTTAAATATAGCCAATGAACTGGCCTCAACTACGTTCTGCGGCAGAGAATTCCAGAGATTCACCACTCTATGTGTGAAAAAAGTTTTCCTCATCTCGGTCCTAAAAGATTTCCCCCTTATCCTTAACCTGTGACCCCTTGTTCTGGACTTCCCCAACATCGGGAACAATCTTCCTGCATCGAACCTGTCCAACCCCTTAAGAATTTTGTAAGTTTCTATAAGATCCCCCCTTAATCTTCGAAATTCTAGCGAGTACAAACCGAGTCTATCCAGTCTTTCTTCATATGAAAGTCCTGACATCCCAGGAATCAGTCTGGTGAACCTTCTCTGTACTCCCTCTATGGCAAGAATGTCTTTCCTCAGATTAGGAGACCTAAACTGTACACAATACTCCAGGTGTGGTCTCACCAAGACCCTGTACAACTGCAGTAGAACCTCCCTGCTCCTATACTCAAATCCTTTTGCTATGAATGCTAACATACCATTCGCCTTCTTCACTGCCTGCTGCACCTGCATGCCTACTTTTAATGACTGGTGTACCATGACACCCAGGTCTCGTTGCATCTCCCCCTTTCCTAATCGGCCACCATTCAGATAATAACCTACTTTCCTGTTTTTGCCACCAGTGGATAACCTCACATTTAACCACATTATACTGCATCTGCCATGCATTTGCCCACTCACCCAGCCTATCCAAGTCACCTTGCAGCCTCCTAGCATCCTCCTCACAGCTAACACTGCCCCCCAGCTTCGTGTCATCCACAAACTTGGAGACGTTGCATTCAATTCCCTCGTCCAAATCATTAATATATATCGTAAATAGCTGGGGTCCCAGAACTGAGCCTTGCGGTACCCCACTAGTCACTGCCTGCCATTGTGAAAAGGACCCGTTTACTCCTACTCTTTGCTTCCTGTCTGCCAACCAGTTCTCTATCCACATCAATACTGAACCCCCAATACCGTGTGCTTTAAGTTTGTATACTAATCTCTTATGTGGGACCTTGTCAAAAGCCTTCTGAAAGTCCAGATATAACACATCCACTGGTTCTCCCTTATCCACTCTACTAGTTACACCCTCGAAAAATTCTATAAGATTCGTCAGACATGATTTACCCTTCATAAATCCATGCTGACTTTGTCCAATGATTTCACCACTTTCCAAATGTGCTGCTATCTCATCTTTAATAACTGATTCTAGCAGTTTCCCCACTACCGACGTTAGACTAACTGGTCTGTACTTCCCCGTTTTCTCTCTCCCTCCCTTTTTAAAAAGTGGTGTTACATTAGCTACCCGCCAATCCTCAGGAACTACTCCAGAATCTAAAGAGTTTTGAAAAATTATCACTAATGCATCCACTATTTCTGGGGCTACTTCCTTAAGTACTCTGGGATGCAGCCTATCTGGCCCTGGGGATTTATCGGCCTTTAATCCATTCAATTTACCTAACACCACTTCCCGGCTAACCTGGATTTCACTCAGTTCCTCCATCTCATTTGACCCCCGGTCCCCTGCTATTTCCGGCAGATTTTTTATGTCTTCCTTAGTGAAGACAGAACCAAAGTAGTTATTCAATTGGTCAGCCATGTCCTTGTTCCCCATGATCAATTCACCCGTTTCTGACTGCAAGGGACCTACATTTGTTTTAACTAATCTTTTTCTCTTCACATATCTATAAAAGCTTTTGCAGTCAGTTTTTATGTTCCCTGCCAGTTTTCTTTCATAATCTATTTTCCCTTTCCTAATTAAGCCCTTTGTCCTCCTCTGCTGGTCTCTGAATTTCTCCCAGTCCTCTGGTAGGCTGCTTTTTCTGGCTAATTTGTACGCTTCATCTTTTGTTTTGATACTATCCCTGATTTCCCTTGTTATCCACGGATACACTACCTTCCCTGATTTATTTTTTTGCCAAACTGGGATGAACAATTGTTGTAGTTCATCCATGCAGTCTTTAAATGCCTTCCATTACATATCCACCGTCAACCCATTAAGAATCAATCGCCAGTCTATCTTGGCCAATTCACGTCTCATACCCTCAAAGTTATCTTTCTTTAAGTTTAGGACCCTTGTTTCTGAATTAACGATGTCACTCTCCATCCTAATGAAGAACTCAACCATATTATGGTCACTCTTGCCCAAGGGGCCATGCACAACAAGACTGCTAACTAACCCTTCCTCATTACTCAATACCCAGTCTAGAATAGCCTGCTCTCTCGTTGGTTCCTCTACATGTTGGTTTAGAAAACTATCCCGCATACATTCCAAGAAATCCTCTTCCTCAGCACCCTTGCCAATTTGATTCACCCAATCTATATGTAGATTGAAGGTACGTCCTTTAATTCTGCAATGGCCACTGATCCTAGACACTCCCGCTAGTGGAAACGTCGTTTACACATTCACTCTATCCAGGCCATTCACTATTCGGTAAGTTAATGGGGTTACCCCTCATCCTTCTAAACTGCAATGAGTACAGGCCCAGTGTCTTCAAACGCTCATCATATGTTAACCCAATCATCCCTGAGATCATTCTCGTAAACAGCCTCTGGACCGTCAGCACATCCATCCTGAGATATGGGGTACAAATATTCTCACAATATTCCAAATGCAGTCTGAGCAGTGTCTGATAAAGCCTTAAGGGCCTGTCCCACTGACGCAACTTTTTCGGCGACTACGGCACCCGTCATAGGTCGTTACAGGTCGCCGAAATTTTCAACATGTTGAAAATTCAGCGGCTATCAGAAATACGCTACGACTCTCTGGGCGACTGAGGAGACTACTCACGGCCATACAGGCGACACCCTGGCGACATGTCGCGGGGTGAAGCCTGTACGGTCGTGAGTAGCCACCCAAAGAGTCGTACCCTGTTTTGGTCGACGCTGGATTTTTAAAATGTCGAAAATTTTCGGCGACCTTTATTGACCTATGACGGGTGCCGGCAGGCGCCGAAAAAGTTGCGTAAGTAGGACAGACCCTTCAGCATTATATCTCTTTTAAAAAAAAATTCGAGCACTCTTGAAATAAATGCTGGCATTGTATTTGCCTTCATTACTACTGATTCGACTTGCAAATTAACTTTTTGGGAATCCTGCACCTGCACTAGTCCCTTTGCATCTTCAATTTCTGAATTCTCTCCCCATTTAAAAAATAGTCTATGCCTTTTTTCCTACTACCACACTTTGCTACACTATATTCCATCCGCCACTTCTCAGCCCACTCTCCCAACCTGTCCAAGTCCTTCTGCAGAGTCCCTGCTTTCTCTAACCCCTCTGCCTATATTTGTATCACCTGCAAACTTGGCCATAAAGCCTTCAATTCCCTCATCCAAATCATTGATATACATCATGAAGAGTTGCGCCCCCAGCACCGACCCCAGCGGAAATCCGCAGGCCAATTAGGAAATGTTTGCCTTCTGCCATCCAGCCAACCTGCTATCCATGTTAGTACCTCCCTTTGATACCATGGACTTTCATATTTAGCTGCGTCATGTGTGGAACCTTATCAAAGGCCTTCTGAAGATCCAAGTAAACCAGATACACTGACTCTCCTTTGTCTATCCTGCTATTTACCTTCTCAAATAATTCCAACAGGTTAATCAGGCAAGATCTCCCTTTCACAAATCCATGCTGACTTCGGCCTATTTTATCATTTGCTTCTAAGTACTCAGAAACCTTATCCTTTATAATGGACTCTATAATCTTACCAACCACTGAAGTCAGGCTAACCAGCCTATAGTTCTACTGTTTAAGAAAGAACTGCAGATGCTGGTAAAATTGAAGGTAGACACAAAATGCTGGAGAAACTCAGCGGGAGAGGCAGCATCTATGGAGAGAAAGAATTGGTGACGTTTTGGGTTGAGACCCTTCTTCAGACTGATGTCAGGGGACGGGTTAGAACAAATATAGAATGTAGGCGGAGACAGTGGGACTAGTGGGAGAACTAGGAAAGGAGGGGGGGGGGGAATGAAGAGAGAGAACAAGGGCTACCTGAAGTTAGAGAAGTCAATGTTCATACCACTGGGGTGTAAACTACCCATGCCAAATATGAGATGCTGTTCCTCCAAAAGCCTCCTAATATGAGGGGCCCACAAAGCCTACAACCGTATCTTTCCCCAGCCCCGCACAGCCCGATTTTATCTTCTCTCCAAAATCCACAAACAGAACTGTGCTGGCAGACCCATTGTTTCTGCTTGTTCATGCCCTACAGAATTAATTTCCACATACCTCTACTCCATCCTATCCCCTCTGGTCCAATCCCTCCCTACCTACGTCTGACACCTCACACGCTCTTCGTCTCTTCAATGACTTCTGTTTTCCAGGCCCCCACTTCCTCATCTTTACTATGGATATCCAGTCACTACACACCTCCATCCCCACCAGGAGGGTCTTAAAGCCCTCTGTTTTTTCCTCGACCACAGAACCAGCCAATTTCCATCCATCAATATTCTCCTCCACCTAGCAGAGCTGTTCCTTACCCTCCACAACTTCTTCTTCGACTCCTCCCACTTCCTCCAGATCCAAGGCGTAGCTATGGGCACTCGTATGAGCCCCAGCTAATCCTGCCTCTTTGTACGTCGAACAATCCCTGTTCCAGGCTTACACTGGCCCTATTCCTGAACTCTACCTCCACAACATTGACGACTGCATTGGCGCTACCTCCTTCACCCATGCAGTCTGACTTCATCAACTTCACCACTAATTTCCATCCTGCACTCAAATTCACGTGGACCATCTCCGACATCTCCCTACCGTTTCTAGATCTCACCGTCTCCATCATAGGAAACAGACTATTGACCGACATCTACTACAAACCTACTGAAGCCATAGCTATCTTCACTACACTTCTTCCCATCCTTCTTCTTGTAAAGACTCTATTCCCTACTCCCAATTCCTCCGTCGAAGCTGTATCTGCGCTCAGGACGAGGTTTGTCATAGGAGATGTCTTCATTCTTTAGGGAACGGGAGTTCCCCTCTTCCATTATAGATGAGGATCTCACTAGGGTCTCCTTGATATCCCGTAGCTCCACGCTCACTACCCCTCCCCCTCTTGTAACGAGGACAGAGTCCCCCTTGTCCACAACTTCCATCCATCAGCCATCGTATCTAAATGACTAAAAGTCTGATCTTGACCACTTCCTGTTGTTCCGTATATTGAATTTAGAAAAAACGCTGCCACTTACGGCTGTGATTTTTGACCATCTTGCTCAGAGTTCCCCTCCGCTGTGCAGGACAAGAGGGCTTTTCCCATCGATGAAAAATAAAAGAGGTATTAGTATTTAAAAAATGTTGAGATTCTCTCTACTAAAGGCCACGCCCCTTCCGGAGGGACTATAAAACCCGGAAGTGTTGAGTGCCTCAGTCAGTCTCTGCAAGATGGGGGAAGCGAGAGGGTCATGTCTCTCAGTCTGAGCTGTGAATAACACTGAACACATGTCTACTAAACTGTGAGTGATTTTACTGACCTGTCAGTGCTCTTAATGTGGTTTGTAAATATAGTTTGGAAATGCTAAAGCTGCGTTGCCTTTGGTTTGGAAATGCTAAAGCTGTGTTGGCTTTGGTTTGGAAATGCTAAAGCTGTGTTGCCTTTGGTTTGGAAATGCTAAAGCTGTGTTGTCTAATTAAAGTTGCCTTGCCTAATTAAAGTTGCCTTGCCTAATCGAAAAGTTGATTTGAGAATGCCTTGCCTAATTGAAAAGTTGATTTGAGAATGCCTTGCCTAATTGAAAAGTTAGTTTGAGAATGCTAAAGTTGCCTTGCCTAATTGAAAAGTTGGTTTGAGAATGCTAAAGTTGCCTTGCCTTATTGAAAAGTTGGTTTGAGAATGCTAAAGTTGCCTTGCCTAATTGAAAAGTTGGTTTTAGAATGCTAAAGTTGCCTTGCCTAATTGAAAAGTTGGTTTGAGAATGCATTGCCTAATTGAATAATTGGTTTGAGAATGCCATGCCTAATTGAAAAGTTGGTTTGAGAATGCCAAAGTTGCCTTGCCTAATTGAAAAGTTCGTTTGAGAATGCCTTGCCTAATTGAATAATTGGTTTGAGAATGCCATGCCTAATTGAAAAGTTGGTTTGAGAATGCCAAAGTTGCCTTGCCTAATTGAAAAGTTGGTTTGAGAATGCATTGCCTAATTGAATAATTGGTTTCAGAATGCCATGCCTAATTGAAAAGTTGGTTTGAGAATGCCAAAGTTGCCTTGCCTAATTGAAAAGTTGGTTTGAGAATGCCTTGCCTAATTGAAAAGTTGATTTGAGAATGCCTTGCCGAATTGAATAGTTGGTTTGAGAATGCCATGCCTAATTGAAAAGTTGGTTTGAGAATGCCAAAGTTGCCTTGCCTAATTAAAAAGTTGGTTTGAGAATGCCAAAGTTGCCTTGCCTAATTGAAAAGTTGGTTTGAGAATGCTAAAGTTGCCTTGCCTAATTGAAAAGTTGGTTTGAGAATGCTAAAGTTGCCTTGCCTAATTGAAAAGTTGATTTGAGAATGCCTTGCCGAATTGAATAGTTGGTTTGAGAATGCCATGCCTAATTGAAAAGTTGGTTTGAGAATGCCAAAGTTGCCTTGCCTAATTAAAAAGTTGGTTTGAGAATGCCAAAGTTGCCTTGCCTAATTGAAAAGTTGGTTTGAGCATGCCAAAGTTGCCTTGCCTAATTGAAAAGTTGGTTTGAGCATGCCAAAGTTGCCTTGCCTAATTGAAACGTTGGTTTGAGAATGCTAAAGTTGCCTTGCCTAATTGAAAAGTTGGTTTGAGAATGCTAAAGTTGCCTTGCCTAATTGAAAAGTTGGTTTGAGAATGCTAAAGTTGCCTTGCCTAATTGAAAAGTTGGTTTGAGAATGCCTTGCCTAATTGAAAAGTTGGTTTGAGAATGCCTTGCCTAATTGAAAAGTTGGTTTGAGAATGCCTTGCCTAATTGAAAAGTTGGTTTGAGAATGCCTTGCCTAATTGAAAAGTTGGTTTGAGAATGCCTTGCCTAATTGAAAAGTTGGTTTGAGAATGCCTTGCCGAATTGAATAGTTGGTTTGAGAATGCCATGCCTAATTGAAAAGTTGGTTTGAGAATGCCAAAGTTGCCTTGCCTAATTGAAAAGTTAATTTGAGAGTGCCAAAGTTGCCATGCCTAATTGAAAAGTTGGTTTGGGAATGCCAACGTTGCCTTGCCGTCTATATAATTAAAAGTCTAATCTTGACCACTTCCTGTTTGTGCTGCATATTGATTTTAGGAAAAATGCTACCACGTACAGCTGTGATTTTTGGCCATCTTACTCAGTCCCCCTCCGCTCATCAGGTGACGAGGATTTTTCCTATCGATGAAAAATAGAAGAGTTACTAGTGTTTAAAAAATGTTGAGAGTCTCTCTCCTGTCAATCACGCCATGAAGGCCACGCCCCTTCTGGTGGGAGGGGGGAGGGACTATGAAACCCAGAAGTGTGGGAGTGGCCCAGTCTCTGCAAGATGGAGGAGGGAGAGGTCACGGCTCGCTGTCTTTAGTGGCCTTGCACCCTGCTTGAAATGGTATGAAACAGCACTTGAATTTGGTGGCCTTGCACCTTGCGTGAAATGGATTTCCAAGGAATAGCCGTGAGTCAACTGCCAGCCCACCAGCCGTGAGTGAGCTGCCAGCACAACAGGTTTGAGTGACTGAGCCGCCAGCCCAAGAATCCATTCGGCCCACAATGTCCATACTAGCCCCCCTGAAAACCAGTCCATTCAGCCCACAACACCCATACTTGCGCTCCAGAAAGCCCCCCCCTCCCACTCCCACTGGCCACCAATATTGGAATTGGTGGAGAGGTGGAATATTACGTCGGGGGACCAGCCATCCCGTGTGATGCTGGGACCCAACGGGCGCCACTTAGTCTAGTACAACATATAATCCTCCAACATTTTCGCCACCTCCAAAGGGATCCCACTACTGGCCAAATCTTCCCAACTCCACCCCTTTCTGCTTTCCGCAGAGACCCAGCGCAAATTGGAGGAACAGCATCTCATATTTCGCTTGGGAAGTTTACACCTTAGCGGTATGAAAATTGACTTCTCCAACTTCAGGTAGCCCTTGCTCTCCCTCTTCATCCCCCCCCCCCCCCCCCCCCCCCCCCCCCCCCGCCACCCTTCCCAGTTCTCCCACTAGTCCCACTGTCTCTGCCTACATCCTTTCTTTGTCCTACCCCCTGCCCTGACGTCAGTCTGAAAAGGGTCTTGATCTGAAACGTCAGTTTCATTCTCTCCATAGATGCTGGCTCACCCGCTGAGTTTCTCCAGCATTTTGTGTCTACCTATAGTTTCCACTGTTCTGCCTCGCTCCCTTTCTTGAACAGCCTTCTGCTTGGTTTCCTTCTTGAAGCTTCAATAAGGTGCCCCCTCATCCTTCTAAACGCTAACGAGTACTGATCCTGTGCTGTCAAACACACATCATACATTAATCCAATCATCCCCAGGATCATTCTCGTAAACCTCCTCTGGACTCTCTCCAAGTGCTAACATTGCATTTGCCTTCCTTACTACTGATTCAACTTGCAAATTAACCTTTTTGGGAATCCTGCACCAGCACTCCTGAGTTCCTTTGCACCTCCGATTTCTGAATCCTCTCCACATTTAGAAAATATTCTGCGCCTTTATTCCTACTACCAAAGTGCATGACTGCACATTTCGCACACTTGCTATTCCATCTGCCACTTCTTTGCACACTCTCCCAACTTGTCCAGGTTCTCATTGCTCAACTTTGCGGATCATGAACATGTTAAGACATTATTACTCAGTGTACTCAGAAAATGCAGTTGAGGTGCAAGTAAATGCAGATCCATGAAGCGGAGATAGTAATGACCATTCTTATCTGTAATCTGCTTCCTGCAAAGCTAATGTGCTGTGATGGTGCTGTGGACTGCTACAGTGGATAACTTTGTCAGGTCTTGAAGGTCTTTGTAGAAGGTCTTCGGCGAAAACCAGCATCTACATGTACTTCTTAAGCATTGTCAGGTCTTCAATCGGCATTACAACAGGACAGACCTTTCAAATATCTGAATAGAACAATATAGCACTACAGTAGGTTCATCAACCGATGGTGTCTGTGTTGAACATGATACCAAATTAAACTAATTCCTTCTTTCTGCACATGATCCATATACCTCTCTCCCCTGCATATTACGTGCTTGATTCATATCTGCTTCCATCCCCAGCCCTGGCAGCACGTTCCAGGCACATTTCATTCTATGTAATAAAAAACTTGTCTTGCATATTTCCTTTAAACTCTTCCACTCTCACTAATAAACTTATTTCAGGTTTTCCCTCAGCTGAGGTGCTGCAGAGAAAATCTCCTACATTGGTGAGACCAAGCGTAGGCTTGGCGATCGGTACGAATGAATGAATACGTTTATTGGCCAAGTATTCACATACAAGGAATTTGCCTTGCTGCTCCACCAGCAAGTAAATAAAACATTTCAGTTCAAAAATTAAGTCTAAATCAGTTCTGCTTGATATAGTTCTATTTTTGATTATAGCTATTTTAAATTATATTTTTTATTTAAATATTTTGTTAGACACTTTTTAAAACGTATTTGAAAGCCATTGACAGTGGTGCAACATTAACAGCCTGTTGTCTGGGGCAGGATCTGAAGATGCCACCTGAGGTCTTGATTTCAATTGTGGCCCTTTTTTGCTCACAAGATAACTGCTAGTTGGTCAGTTGGAACCACAGAGCTGTAAATAATGAGTATAACTGCGGGAAAAGTGCAGGGCAGGCACGCTCTGGCAACTTTGGATTGAAGTCTTCCAGCCCGTTATATGATGTTATGTGCTTTTATATTTATGTATTGTTATGAAGTGAATTGTCCTGACAAGGCAAAGATTTAATGTGTTAAAAAGAACTGCAGATGCTGGTTTAAATCGAAGGAAGACACAAAATGCTGGAGTAACTCAGCGGGTGAGGCAGCATCTCTTGAATGAAGGAATGGGCGACGTTACGGGTCGAGACTCTTCAGTCTGAAGAAGGGTCTCGACCCGAAACGTCGCCCATTCCTTCTCTCCAGAGATGCTGCCTCACCCACTGAGTTACTCCAGCATTTTGTGTCTAGCTAAGATTTAAGGTCTATGTAACATCCCAGGAAATGGTGCAGTTAATGATGGCCTCATTAATGCCTGAGCACGATATTCCAGAATTTAGCTTGACCGACAGAGAAGAAAGAATTATATATTTCCATGTCGGAATGTTGGAGACGATGGGATCTGTATGCATATTCTTCTACTTCTTGGTGTTGGGTGTTGTAGAGTAAGAAGATGCTACTGGGAAAGCACTCGTAAGTTGCTGTGGATAGCACGCAGCGCATCCATGATACTACAGCATAGAGGATGCAAGATGTAGCTCAAACAAATTTCTTTGTCATGAACAGCAAGTGTTGTTAATTCATCTGCACTTTCAATTTCCTCTTAGCACCTCTGATTTGCCAAGTTGCAAAATCCGAATTCCAGTATGAGTTCAACAGTAGCTCGTTCTAATAAACTACTGAGCAGGTCAAAGCTATCATTGTAGCATACTTCTCCCTGCAGGGGTCCTGGTTCAGCATGCAGCTGAAACCATCATTTGAGTCCACATAACCTTAAGATTTACTATCAAGGCCTTCAACGAAGGTCAGCATGGACTCGGTGGGCCGAAGTGCCTGTTTCCATGCTGTATCTCTAAACAAAATGAGTACATTTGCATTCATCCAAAATGCTTCCTGATTGGATATGACTCTTTTGTTTGTTGGACTAACTTGGCTTCAGGTCTGGCAACACCACAATTATACTTTTTTTTTGCATTGTTTTAAAATGTTGCAGCAACCTCATCCCTTTCTGTGAAGCTTTACAGTTTTCTGAGAACTGCATTTCTGAACTCTGCTGTCACTATTGTTTTGTTGTCACAGGTTTAAATACCATGTCTTCAGCTGTGTTACCCCCAGGCTCTGGAATTCCTTTCAGTGACAAATGTGATCATTGTCCCTTTGTAGTGTTTCAGGATGTTTAGTGCTCAAGTAATCTCCGCATAGTATAAGTTGTTTATACAAGTGCATTTATCAAATCAAGTAGAAAGTGTGCTATCACTCTTCTCGTGGGCAGCTGAGATGTCAGGCGATGAGCTACTTGCCTCAGAATAACCAGTCCCTGACAAGCTGTTCAAGGCATGGCATTTCTTGCACTGTGACTCACAGAGGCAGAGTCTCTCAGCCTGTGTAAGAGGGAGGGAGAGAGAGAGAGAGGCACACACAAGGTGGATGTGAAATCTCACCTGCCTGTTTCAGTGACAGACACCCGCCGCCAGTAAATGAAGGCACCCCCATCTGTCTCCCCCTCCTCTCCCTCGACTCCCCCACCTTTCCCTCCCAACTCCAGTCCCGTCCCGACCCCCTGGGAAACTGAATAGAGCAACAATATAGATATAGAAACTGAAACAATATAGAAACTGAATAGCGCAACATGGCAAAAACATCTCTGACACGCTTTACCCCCTTTCTTTGAGATTTTCTGGGAGCCATCTCTGCAAGTGTTCCTGTTAAAAAGATTATCCAACAATGACAATTAGGTGGGACGTCCTCGAAGGACACATGTTCCCTTGTCGATATTTTTACTCACCTTCTGTCCCCTCTATCCAGCTTCCGGGTTTACCGTTCGCAGGAGTTCCCACGCGCTATATCTCTAAAATCTGAAGTTAGGTAATGTCCAAAGGAACTGCAGACGCTGGTTAATGCTGGTTAATACGCACAGAAGGACACAAAATGTTGGTGTAACTCAGCAGGTAAGTCAGATCTGGGAAGAAAAACATAAAAAGCTGGAGTAAGTCAGCGGGTCAGGCAGCATCTCTGGAGAAAAAGAATAGGTGACGATTCGAATCGGAGCCCTGCTTCAGACAGCCTAATCGGAATTGAGTCTGAAGATGTGTCTCGTCCCGAAACATCAGCTTTTTTTCTCCAGAGATGCTGCTTGACTCGATGAGTTACTCCAGCTTTTTGTGTCTGTCTTCGGTTTAAACCAGCATGTGCAGTTCATTCCTTACACGGGTCTCTGTACAACATTGATTGGTAGCGTTCCGGACCCCTGGACCCGAGGACTCCGACCTGTATCTCTCAAAGAAGTACGTGAAAAATTTCTCACGGACCATAAAAATGCGTAACCTTTCAGTAAAGTCCCTTTTAAAGTCCCTTTTTTAGAAGGAACTGCAGATGCTGGTTTAAACCGAAGACACAAAAAGCTGGAGTAACTCAGGCAGCATCTCTGCAGAGAAGGAATGGGTGACGTTTCAGGTCGAGACCCTTCTTCAGCCTGGTTAAGGATAAGAAAAACGAGAGATAATGTGGAGAGATAAAGAACAATGAATGAAAAATATGCAAAAAAGTAACATGATAAAAGTAAAAAAGATGATTAAGGAAACAGGCTATTGTTTGCTGTTTGTAGGGTTAAAACAAGAAGCTAGTGCGACTTGGGTGGGGGAGGGGTGGAGAGAGAGGGAATGCCGGGGCTACCTTAAGTGAGAGAAATTAATATTTATACCACTGGGCTGTAAGCTGCCCAAGCGAAATATGAGAATGAGGTTTAGATTTGACTCCAGCTCGTTCTGTGCCAAGTTGCACTGATTTATGTGTGGCCGCCCTGACATTGTCAGGGCGGCCACACACTGTGCAGCCATCATCAAAGGAGTAACATTGCTTTTCAGTACCATTGTTGGGGACTGAAATAAATATTTGATGACAGTTTCCCCTCCTAACGTCACATGAACAGAAAACAGCAATGTAGAACGAAGAATACGAGAGAAAAACAGGCGAACATATCCATTACTTATCCAAACGTACAGGATGGGTCTCGAGCGAAACTGCTAAATACAATCTTGAGCCTTACTCTCTGGGATAGTTCTAATTTATTGTGAGATTGAGACAATTGTCTTTCCAGAACCATAAAGATCTTCAAGCTGGTGTGATCAGTCACTTCTTCTTCTTATCGAGTCCACACACAAGATTAGAAGTTGTTCAGCCAGAGCTGAACACACTTCTCGGCATCTGCACAATGGTGTCTGTCTTGCACTTCTTGTGCTTCTTGTGCGTGGTGGTGGAAAGATTGGTTGAAACAGGGCCGCGACGTGAACGCTCTTTCCTTGGCCCCGATCAGTCACTGGGAGAGTTTCATTTGCTTCCTTTTGACTTCAGATGCAAAAAGTCTCCCTAATGTCTTGGCTGATTGCTCTCTAGATGTCAAGGGCATTCACTCTCTGCTCTCCTCTGGAATTCAGCCCTTGTATCGCTGTTTTGATCAAAGCTGCAGAAAGGTTTAGAAGTGAATGATACCCATAGAAGTGAAACTGAGCTTCGGTAAGCAGTATGTTGGTAAGTGCCACTGAGGTAGATAGCACAGTTAATGACTTATTCATTACTCTTTTGGTTGGCTAGTAATTGGCCGTATTGATTTGTACTGGTTTTTATGGACAGAATATACCTGACAATTTTCTGCTTGTTTACATCAATGATGTAAAGCTATGCTGCAGCAGCTGTTTTAGGTGCAAGAGTATTTTGTGCAGACATCCCCTGTGCTTCTGCTCAGAAGCTGAGTGTAAAAAAAGCTTAAGGCTTTTTGCTGAGATGAGCCACGGTTCTAAAATATTGTTTAATCACCGTGGTATTAATAATAGCATAGAGATAATCTAAGTAAATATCTGCATACATTCTAAACATTTTAATTAATATTGGTACAATCGACATACTTTGCCGAATCATTATTTAGTCATTGTTCGTCCGGCCCCAACTAAAGATAAGAAAGTGACCTGCTACCAAACAACGTTGCTACTGCGTAGGTAGACACAAAATGCTGGAGTAACTCAGCGGGACAGGCAGCATCTCTGGAAAGAAGGAATGGGTGACATTTCGGGTCGAGACCCTTCTTCAGACAGAGAGTCAGGGGAGAGGGAAACTGGACATACGGAAGTGTGTAAAGAGAATGTAAGGCATGAAAACGACAGATCAAAGCAGCCGATGATCAAAGAAATGTAGGATGATTCATTGTTGGCTGAGAGGAAGGTGACAACAAGGCATACAAACAGTAAATGAATCAAGTGGACAGTGAAAGTAGTTGGTGAGCGACGGAGAGAGAGGGAAAGCTAGGGTTATTTGAAGTTAGTGAAATCAATGCTCATACCGCTGGGTTGTAAGCTGCTCAAGCGAAATAGAAGATGCCGTTCCTCCAATTTGTCGATCCATTCTGTCACTACTGCCCTGTAGTGGGACACTGATAAAGTCTACATTGTTGATCTTTGCTTGGATGAATCAGATTTCTGCTTGCTAGATAAATAACATCTGCCTTGTGTTCAGAACTGAAGATTGTGAATTCATTGTGTGAAAGTGCGCGAAACATTTAAATCAATGTAACATTATCAACTGGGAATTATTCTCACAGACCTCCACCCTGATCCAAGATTTGAACTCATATTCAATCTTGTGGAGATTAATCCAGGTCTGTGGATGAGCATCCTGCAGTACCATTATTTTGGCCTAGCTTATTAAATTCTGACAGAGACCATTGACTGGACAAGTAAACTTTGATGCTTCATCCAAAGATGCTGCCTGATCTCCTGAATATCTCTAGTAGTTTTTGGCAGTGAATAAAATAAGTTTTTATTTGTAACGACAAACAGAATGTATAACACAACCGCGTGCTGGGTCAGCCAAATATCTCGAAGCTCCTGCTACATGGGTGGAACTCGATTAACTGAGGACCCAAAAGCCCGCAAAAACACACCCGTGATCACGTGACGGTGCCAGCCAATAGCGAGGGTTCGCATTGCCTCAAGCCACCACGAGGTGCCGCTACAATTTTCAGCTTTTGTTTCAGATTTCCAGGCATGTCCATCTTTACTTTTGCATTGATGTTGCATCTTGTTAAATGTCAAGAATGACAGAGAAGTGACACAGGAAATTGGAACTGCATTCAGCGTTGACTTGTGACCCAACCAAGGCAGTGCTCAGAAATAGTGCTGCCTTTTCAGTTTGGTATTTTCATCTTCTGATAATTTCGATTGTTACCGTGACTATTTATTTACTAATGATAGTGGAAATCCTCAGATGATTGCAAAACAAATTAAGCTACTGGGGTTTTACAGTTTGAATGAGTTCATGCAATTTATAATTTTCATTAAATGGATGTCATGAGTGCACCAGTGGCATGCTTTACACAAGGAAAAAAATCTATATGCCAGCAACAGTCCCATTTTTCTTCTCGTACACTGTGTTCATTTTGCTTTCAGTGGTTTTAATAAGCATCTTGGGCATCTGGAGTGGATAGCAAAATGAGAACAGCTGTCGTAAAAACATTATCAGGGAGCTGAATTATACTCCAGCAAAAGATTTTGATAGAGATACAAAACAGAATGGGCACTGGAGACATAATTCAGGAAGGTTGAATTGGAATTAAACCAGCAAAAGATACAAATGGGCATGTGTAATGTAATGAATTAAACTGAGCTACAAAAATTATCTTATTAAATTTATTATACACCACGAATGTTGAAGTAAAGTTATTGAGCACAGAAACATTTCCTTAGGCCCACCATGTCCATGCTGCCCTTCTTACCCATGTGTTCTATCCCATTTGCCAATACAAGGTCTGTATAGATCTCTGCCTTGTCCATTTACTGTAAGTGGCCGGTAAAATCTCTTAAATGGTGCAATTGTATTCAACCACTTTCTTCTCAGGCTGCGAATTCCACACTCAAGCATTCTGTAAAGAAAATCTTGCCTCTGATCCCCTTTAAAGTTCCTCCCCCTCACCTTAAACCAATGACATCCTATTTTTATCGATCTGAAGAAGGGACTCGAACCGAAACGTCACCCATTCCTTCTCTCCAGAGATGCTACCTGTCCCACTGAGTTACTCCAGCATTTTGTGTCTGCCATCCTATTTTTAATATCCCTACCATGGGAAAAATAACCTATTTGTCCCATCCGTCAGTGTCCCTTATAGGTTTAATTAACTATATAAAGTCGCCATTGAAAAGATTGAAGGACAACTAGATCTGCTGCTCTCTCAAGTCGAATGTCTGACAATCCCAGCCTGTGCATATTAATACAATGGGCATAAAAGTAGATATTTTCTAACAAATAATTGTGTGCCGCAAGTAGAAAATATGCTGTTAGAAATGGGAAAATTCTTGCATCAGACCATTGTCTGGATTTCACATTCTTGAATCATTCTTCTCTTTGGTTTACACAGTTCTTTTAATACTGTGATTAATTCATCAGTGAAACTTCCTCCACAATTCTCTTTTGTGGTTTCTTCACCATTAGCATATTGTCAGTGTTTTGAAGTATTTTTCTGTGTTAAAGTAATTTGCTGTTTTCTGTGTTAAAGCAACTTGAAAGGTTAAACAAAATATTAAACTTAACGTTCAAAAATATTATCCATGTAGAGTCATAGAGTGATACAGTGTGGAAATAGGCCCTTCGGCCCAACTTGCCCACACTGGCCAACAATGTCCCAGCTGCAGTAGTTCCACTTGCTTGCGATTGCTCCATATACCTCCAAACCTGTCCTATCCATGTACCTGTCTAACTGTTTCTTAAACAATGGGATAGTTCCAGTCTCAACTACCTCCTCTGGCAGCTTGTTCCATACACCCACCATTGCGTGAAAAAGTTACCCCTATTAAATATTTTTCCCCTTCACCTCGAACCTATGTCCTCTGGTCCTCCATTCCCCTACTCTGGGCAAGAGACTCTGTACATCTACCCGATCTATTCCTCTCATGATTTTGTACACCTCTATCAGATACCCCCTCATCCTCCTGTGCTCCATGGAATAGAGACCCAGCCTACTCAACCTCTCCCTTTAGCTCACACCCTCTAGTCCTGGCAACATCCTCGTAAATCTTTTCTGAACCCTTTCAAGATTGACAATATATTTCCTATAACATGATGCCCAGAACTGAACACAATATTCTAAATGCGGTCTCACCAAGGTCTTATATAACTGCAACATGACCTCCCAACTTCTATACTCCATTCTCTGACTGATGAAGGCCAAAGTGCCAAAGGCCTTTTTGACCACCTTATCTACCTGCGACTCAACCTTCAAGGAACCATCCACTTGTACTCCTAGATCCCTTGCTCTACAACACTCCCCAGAAGCCTACCATTTACTGTGTAGGTCCTGCCCTTGTTCGACATCCCAAAATGCAACACCTCACCAAACGATCCAGAACCTGCTGCAAACTTCCACAACCAACTTCACTATCTGCAAAACTACTCACTTTTGTATCATCAGCAAACTTGTGAATCTTGCCCTGTATGTTCTGATCCAAATCATTGATGTAGATGACAAACAGTAACGGGCCCAGCACCGAACCCTGAGGCACACCATTAGTCACAGGCATCCAGTCCGAGAAACAACCTTCTACCATCACCCTGTGCTTCCTTCCATGGAACCAATTTGCTACTCATTCAGCTATCTCTCCTTTGAATGCCTTAATGAATGAAATGCCTGGACACAACATCTACAACTCTGCCCTCATCGACCTTTTTGGTCATGTCTTCAAAAAAATCCATCAGATTTGTGATATACGACCTCCCATGTACAAAACCATGCTGACTATCCCTAATCAGCCCTTGCCCATCCAAATGCCTGTATAACCTATCGCTCAGAATACTCTCTGGTAACTTTCCAACTACAGATCTTAAGCTCACCGGTCTATAGTCCCCAGAATTTTCCCTGAGGCCCTTCTTGAAAAGAGGCACAACGTTTGCCACCCTCCATTTGTCCGGCACCTCTCCTGTATTTAAGGACAACTCAGAAATTTCAACCAGGGCTCCCGCAATTTCCTCTCTAGTTTCCCGCAATGTCCTTGGATATGTCTGATCAGGCCCTGGAGATTTGTCTACCTTCCGACACGACAGTACCTTCAGTACTTCTTCAATGGTAACACTGACTGCTCTCAAGACACTTCCATTGACATTGAATGTTCTATTAACTACTAAAATGCCTTGTATAACATGACATCTGAGTTTTTAAATATGTATGATTACATAAATTTATTAGGTGAGATGTTGGGGGAGGAGAACATTTAGAAATGTTCATGAAGGAACTATCGATGTTGGTTTAAAACGAAGCTGGGGTAACTCAGCGGGTCAGACAGCATCTCTGGAGAAAAGGAATAGGTGACGTTTCAGGTCGAGAATTATAAATGTAGAGATTAATAAGGTTTAATTTATACTTTGAAATGAATTCATTGACAAAGTTGTTTTGACTATATGTTGGAATGCAGAACTCAGTGTATTTTGCTTTAGGTAATACATAGATACATAGAAAATAGGTGCAGGAGTAGGCCATTCGGCCCTTCGAGCCTGCACCGCCATTCAATATGATCATGTCTGATCATCCAACTCAGTATCCCGTACCTGCCTTCTCTCCATACCCCCTGATCCCTTTAGCCACAAGGGCCACATCTAACTCCCTCTTAAATATAGCCAATGAACTGGCCTCAACTACCCTCTGTGGCAGAGAGTTCCAGAGATTCACCACTCGCTGTGTGAAAAAGTTTCTTCTCATCTCGGTCCTAAAGGATTTCCCCCTTATCCTTAAGCTGTGACCCCTTGTCCTGGACTTCCCCAACATCGGGAACAATCTTCCTGCATCTAGCCTGTCCAACCCCATAAGAATTTTGTACGTTTCTATAAGATCCCCTCTCAATTTCCTAAATTCTAGCGAGTATAAGCCAAGTCTATCCAGTCTTTCTTCATATGAAAGTCCTGACATCCCAGGAATCAGTCTGGTGAACCTTCTCTGCACTCCCTCTATGGCTATAATGTCCTTCCTCAGATTTGTAATATATTACAAAGGTACTTCGGGAGGCTGACACAAAAAGCTGGAGTAACTCAGCGGGTCAGACAGCATGTCTGCATAGAAGGAAGAGTTTAGAGTTAGAAAGTGGGAAATTGCAATGGCGGAGGAGAGGCAGAAAGAACAACAAAGTATAAATTGACGAATTGTCAAATCATATTTGATGAACTGATTAGCATATGACATAGGGTTTACACTTACAGTGTTATGATTATTATCTCCATCTACAAAGCCAATTCAATAGCCCCACAGACCCACAGTTTTTCCTCAAATAAGATGCAGGTCCACCGCTGACTTTCCGACTCTCTTGGCTCCAGAGCCTTGCCAGATTATCTGTTTTGTTGGAGCAACAGAGATCACGTAATAATAATTCAACAATACCCCTCTAACCCAGTAATTATACCCCTCCCGTGTCTCTACAGCACCCTGTATGACTGTATGAAAGTTAAATGAAACAAATATTAATTAAATTAAACTTACACCTTGCATGGGCAGCCTGGGCGCTGGTTAACGGGTTGCCCATGGAAGCCCCGATGAGTCCCGCGGGACCGAAGCGTCGCTTTCCCGGCACATTATCTGGGCTAATCCCCCGACCTGAGATTTGCATTTTCCGCACAGGGGCGGTTGGAGGACTGCCCGGAGATCAATTTACTTTTGTTGAGGTGGCACTTCCAGAGGTGGTGCCCGGCCAGGGCGGAGGCCCAGGATGACCACATAAGTGTTGGGTTAACGGCGGTCGGTGGGTTCGAGCCCCCGGAGGGCTGACCCAAGCCGACCACAGAAATGCAAGCTGCAGAAATGGGAGCCAACGCCGAGATCAGCGGACTCACCCGGCCTAGACACCAAATGTTCGGGGGAACTTCTGAACATAATGTTTTCCCGGATTAAATGAGGCAGCTGACCATCAGTTGCCGGAAAATTGGTACACTGAAGAATGGTCTGACAAAGGGTCTCGACCCGAAAATGTCACCTATTCCTTTTCTCCAGAGATGCTGTCTGACCCGCTAAGTTACTCCAGCTTTTTGTGTCCATATACACTGCACTAACCTGGCAAAATAAGTTTACACAAAAAGCTGGAGTAACTCAGCGGGACAGGCAGCATCTCTGGAGAGAAGGAATGGGTGACGTTTCGGGTCGAGACCCTTCTTCAGGCTGATGAAAATAGGATGTCATTAGTTTGTGAAGGGGAGGAGCTTTAAAGGGGATCTGAGCAAAGTTTTTATTTACAGAATGCTTCATGTGTGGAATTCACTGCCAGAGAAGACGGTTCGAGACCCTTCTTCCAGTTACTCCAGCTATTAGTGTCTATCTTCGGTTTAAACCAGCATCTGCAGTTCCTTCTTGCACAGAATAAGTTTAGTCTTTTGGATACATCTTTTGCAGGATTTCTTTACATTAATTGTAAAAGTTGTGCTCTTTGCCATAACATTATATAATAACGCTATTTGCTGAGATGCTTAGATTTTGATGTTGTTTTTCCACTGATATGTATAAATTACAGAGATTTTTACATTATTTCCACATCAGGTTAATTGCCCTTGCAAATACAATTGGTCTTCGACAGTTAATCATGCCTGCTTTCAAAAGCTATTTTGTTTTTTTATAATGAATATATTGCTGAGATTTTCAATATATTTTTAAAATGTAACAAATTATCAGATCATCTGAGTTTGTTAATTTTGATTAATCATAATAATATGATAACATAATGTTGCCAGCCCTCAAGAGGTGGTTTATGAAAATTAATTTCTTAAAGAATGGGAGGCCTTTAAAATGAGTTAGCTAGAGATCAGGGCCATGCATGTTCTTATTAGAGCGAAGGGCAATGCTGACAAGAGAAGTGAACCCTTGATGACCAGAGGTATTGAGGCTCTGGTCAAGGAAATGGAGGCCAGCTGGGGTTAAGTGAATACCTTGAGAAGTATAGTGGAGGAGGACATGTTTATAGTTTAGAGATACAGCATGGAAACAGGCCCTTAGGCCCACCAGGTCCGCGCCGACCAGCAATCCCCACATGTTAACTCTATCCGACACACACTAGGGACAATTTTTACATTTACCAATCCAATTTGCCTATATTACTTTTTGGGGTGTGGGAAGAAACCGAAGATCTCGGGGAAAACTCACCCAGGCCACGGGGAGAACGTACAAACTACCTACAGCCAGCACCCGTAGTCGGGACCGAACCTGGGTCTCTGGCGCTGCAAGCGCTGTAAGGCAGGAACTCTACCGCTGTGCCACCATGCCACTTAAGGGGAAAATCAGGAGGGCACAAAGGGAACATGAGGCAACTTTGGCAGATAAAGGAAAGGCTGATCCAAAGAGATTCTACAAGTATATTAAGGACAAAAGTATAACCGGGAAGAGAATAGAAGCCTTTAAAGATTAACAGAGTTGTCTGTGTATGGAGCCACAGGAAATGGGTGAGGTGTAGCGAGTCTATCCACATCTCTCTATCCACATCAATACTGAACCCCCAATGCCGTGTGCTTTAAGTTTGTATACTAATCCCACATAAGAGATTAGTATACGAACTTAAAGCACACGGCATTGGAGGTTCAGTATTGATGTGGATAGAGAACTGGCTGGCAAACAGGAAGCAAAGAGTAGGAGTAAACGGGTCCTTTTCACAATGGCGGGCAGTAACTAGTGGGGTACCGCAAGGCTCAGTGCTGGGACCCCAGCTATTTACAATATATATTAATGATATGGATGAGGGAATTGAAGGCAATATCTCCAAGTTTGCGGATGACACTAAGCTGGGGGGCAGTGTTAGCTGTGAGGAGGATGCTAGGAGACTGCAAGGTGACTTGGATAGGCTGGGTGAGTGGGCAAATGTTTGGCAGATGCAGTATAATGTGGATAAATGTGAGGTTATCCATTTTGGTGGCAAAAACAGGAAAGCAGACTATTATCTAAATGGTGGCCGATTAGGAAAAGGGGAGATGCAGCGAGACCTGGGTGTCATGGTACACCAGTCATTGAAAGTAGGCATGCAGGTCAAGTCAAGTCAAGTCAAGTTTATTTGTCACATACACATACGAGATGTGCAGTGAAATGAAAGTGGCAATGCTCGCGGACTTTTGTGCAAAAGACAAACAACCAAACAAACTATAAACACAATCATAACACACATATTCTTTTACATAATAAATAATGGAAGGAAAAATGTTCAGTAGAGTTAGTCCCTGGTGAGATAGGCGTTTACAGTCCGAATGACCTCTGGGAAGAAACTCCTTCTCAACCTCTCCGTTCTCACCGTATGGCAACGGAGGCGTTTGCCTGACCGTAGCAGCTGGAACAGTCCGTTGCAGGGGTGGAAGGGGTCTCTCATGATATTGTTGGCTCTGGAGTTGCACCTCCTGATGTATAGTTCCTGCAGGGGGGCAAGTGAAGTTCCCATAGTGCGTTCGGCCGAACGCACTACTCTCTGCAGAGCCTTCTTGTCCTTGGCAGAGCAATTCCCAAACCAGATGGTAATGTTCCCGGACAAGATGCTTTCCACCGCCGCTGCGTAGAAGCACTGGAGGATCCTCGGAGACACTGAATTTCCTCAATTGCCTGAGGTGGTAAAGGCGCTGCCTTGCCTTACTCACGAGTGCTGAGGCGTGTGATGCCCATGTCATATCCTCGGAGATGTGGACTCCCAGATATTTAAAACAGTTCACCCTATCCACAGGATCCCCATTTATCCTCAATGGAGTGTACGTCCTCGGATGATGTGCCCTCCTAAAGTCCATGATCAGCTCCTTCGTTTTTTTTATGTTCAAGAGGAGGCTGTTATCCTGGCACCAGAGTGCTAGATCAGCCACCTCCTCCCGGTAGGCCTTCTCGTCGTTGTCTGAGATTAGGCCCACCACCACAGTGTCATCAGCAAACTTAATTATTGAGTTGGAGCTGAACCTAGCCACACAGTCATGTGTGTACAGGGAGTACAATAGGGGGCTGAGGATTCAACCCTGGGGCGATCCTGTGCTCAGGGTGAGGGACTTCGATGTATTCCCTCCCATCTTGACTACCTGGGGCCTGGCGGTGAGAAAGTCCAGGACCCAAGCACACAGTTGAGCCCCAATTCCATTAGCTTCCCGGCCAGTCTGGTGGGGACTATCGTGTTGAAGGCTGAACTGTAGTCTATGAACAGAATCCTCACGTAGCCCCCCTTCTGGCTGTCCAGATGGGAGAGAGCGGTGTGCAAGACCTGGGAGACCGCATCGTCCGTGCAGCAGGCAGTGAAGAAAGCGAATGGTATGTTAGCTTTCATAGCAAAAGGATTTGAGTATAGGAGCAGGGAGGTTCTACTGCAGTTGTACAGGGTCTTGGTTTGATCACACCTGGAGTATTGCGTACAGTTTTGGTCTCCAAATCTGAGGAAGGACATTATTGCCATAGAGGGAGTGCAGAGAAGGTTCACCAGACTGATTCCTGGGATGTCAGGACTGTCTTATGAAGAAAGACTGGATAGACTTGGTTTATACTCTCTAGAATTTAGGAGATTGAGAGGGGATCTTATAGAAACTTACAAAATTCTTAAGGGGTTGGACAGGCTAGATGCAGGAAGATTGTTCCCGATGTTGGGGAAGTCCAGGACAAGGGGTCACAGCTTAAGGATAAGGGAGAAATCCTTTAAAACCGAGATGAGAAAAACATTTTTCACACAGAGAGTGGTGAATCTCTGGAACTCTCTGCCACAGAGGGTAGTTGAGGCCAGTTCATTGGCTATATTTAAGAGGGAGTTAGATGTGGCCCTTGTGGCTAAGGGGATCAGAGGGTATGGAGAGAAGGCAGGTACGGGATACTGAGTTGGATGATCAGCCATGATCATATTGAATGGCGGTGCAGGCTCGAAGGGCCGAATGGCCTACTCCTGCACCTAATTTCTATGTTTCTATGTTTCTATGAGTCCAAACTTTGTGATCAAACGGTTACTTTATTAGCAAGATAAGTTTAACATACATGTGCGTTAGGGACTCTCTAACATAAGAGTCATTGCTGCTGCTGCTGCTGAGCGAGGGTATTGACTCGAGCTCAGCTACCTGTTGACTAACAAGCTCTGGATAAGATCTGCTGATGTAGCAGGACACTCCCCTTAACCCATGACATCATGTGACAGTCCTCGTAACCACTGACGAGGGTTCGACAGTAAGTGGTCTGACCAACAGCCGACGCCACAGGACCCCCATCCCCCTCCCAAAACCGGAGGAAGGAAAACGAGCAGGCCGACGAAATGCGGCAGCCAAAACTCGTAAACCCACAGGCAAAAAGGGATAGAGCACTCTCATCTGCTACTGGAAGGTGCGCAAGCATGGTCGAGGGCGGCTCCTGCAACGGGTCGTGGGCCCTTGGCGTGGTCGTGGTCAGCCAAGGACCGTGGGGGCAGGCGAATGATGCAAAAAAATGCAGGATGGATGAGGCACAGTTGCATCTCATCGACCAGCAGGGGATCGGAGAAATACGGCACCCAGCAATGGCTTGGAGACGTCGGTAACAATGCAAACCAAAGAAAACATAATAAAGGAAAAACAATAAACTAATAACTAAACCTGGCTAGGTCATTACGATGAAATAGTAAAAAGAAAAATCATACTACAGTGAGCAAACATAATGCAACGTCCAAAGTCGTAGGAAGGTAAAAGTTCAATGGTTATGTTGCGAATGGTGCAGGATGGCTCAGGAATCCAATGTCCGATGAGAAGCTGTGCTGGAAGCTGGAAAACTGGGGGTTGCAGTGACACCATCCTGTCCTGAAGTGGCGCTGCTGACGGCGGTCAGGCTGCACCATCCAAGCTGAGGTGGCGCTGTGGACGACGTTCAGACTGCAGAGACACCATCCGGCCAGAAGGTGGCGCTGTTGACGGCAGTTAGAGCAGATTGAGCGTCGCTTCCGGCCGGCCGTGGTGGCCATTTTGACAGCCGACCGAGGCGGGCAACCGAGGCGATTCCTGGATGCGTGTAGGGCGGCCGGCATCAACAGGCCTCGCCCCACCGCTGCAGGTAGGAACACCACCCACTGTCGCCAGTGTCGTTGGAGACCGGCTGCGCTGCCGCGCCCCTGACGGAGACTGGAAGCTGCCGAGGAATCCGTCGCAGGACTGCCGATGCACGACTGGCTGAGGTTCCACCCCGCTGCTGGGCTGACCACAGTCCAACCGGAAGGGCAGCCAGTGGCCGGGGATCATCGAAATCCGCGCCGGCGAGCAGAAGGACGTCTTTGGACAGCCGCCCCAGGTAGGCCTGCTCGATGGTAGGCCGCGAGGAGGGGGCGAAGATGTGGCTCAAAGAAAAGACGCATGCAGGACCAGGTAGTGACTGAGAAGACGGTTTCCCCCTCCCCTCCACCCCCCACATAAAAAACCTTGTTCTGCATAGGGGCCAGGACGCATGTCCGTGAGCGGATGGCGGGCCACATCAATCACGTGTACACATGGAACCCGCCCCCATTCCATCCTGCATGGCAGGCATCAAATCACAGAAGGTGCGCGGCTGGCCGACAGCTTTGCGCAGGATGCGATACTGCCAGAGCTCGGCGCTCAGCTGCGCTCGGCGGGCTGGATGATTATGGGGAAAAAAATCTGCCTATGATTTCGCGTTACAGGCCGCATTCGGCCCAGGGGCCGTAGGTTGCTGACCCCTGATCTAGGCCTTTCATTATTCGGGAGGTTTCAATGACCCCCACATGCTTCTAAACTCCAGCAAGTACAGGCCTAGAGTCGTCAATGCTCTTCATACTTTAACCCAGGCTGGTCTTATTTTTCTTGGAGGTTAGGTAGCTGAGGGTTGGCCTTACAAAGAGGTATAAAATCATGAGGGAAATAAATAAGGTGAGGGTGCGAAAGTTTAAAACTCGAGGACAAATGGAAATGGTATCTGTGGAGTAAATTATTAAGACAGAGGCTGGTACACATGTGGAACTCTCTGCCAGAGGAAATGGTAGAGGCGAATACAATTATGACCCAATTAAAGAACATTTAACCAAGTACAGGTGCACAACATTTTATCCGAAAGCCTTGGGACCAGACACTTTTCGTAATTCAGAATTTGTCGGTCTTCGGAATGGAATTTTTTAGAGTAGATTTTAATGGCTGGCTCAGTGGTAGAGTGCTCGGATCATATCCGCAAGGTCGCGAGTTTGTGCCTTGATCCCGGCAGTTACTCGATCGCGAGTTTGAGTCTTCAATGTCGTTTTTTCTTGCAGAATAAATGTTTGTATGAAATGCAGTGTAGGAGAGGTGTACTGACTGTGTGGGCAGAACTTTGGAAGTGATTGCCCACCAGTCTAAAAAGCCGCTGTGTCTCCCTGTCCCTGGGATAGCAGGGGGCGATCAAACAGCACAATACCCCCCTCCCCCTCCAACTCCAGAGGAATCCGCTCCCCGATGGGCCGCTACGGCGACAAGTGGCAGTTTGCCCACAGCCCGAGCTGCGCCCCCTCATCCGCCACCCCAAGAACAAGACGTACCTTGCACACCATCAGCTTCTGCCCCTACGTGTTCCTCTGGAGTTGGAGCGGGGCTGGGCTGGAGTTGCTGCTGGCTGTGGGTCTCTGGGATCTCCGTGCTTGCAGTGGGCCTGGGGGTCGGTGGGCGGCGGTGGGAGCTGTGGAGCCTGTGGACCTACGGACCTACCTCCGTGGAGCTAGCCAGCTTCGGAGCGTGGAGAGCTGCGGGGGCTAGCTGCTGCGACCCGACTCCGGTGGATGGTGACACCGGGAGCTCGCAGGTCCCCGGTGGGAGACTGCTTTGCGGGGCACCGGCAGCGGCGACTTCTCCCGCCCGAATTACGGGGTTGAGAGTGACCTGGAGGGGGGCCTTACAACGCCCGGCGCGGCTGTAAATTGCTGCGGACTTGCTAGCGCCCGCCGGGGACTCCAACATCAAGACCCGGGGCAGGGCCCTACATCGCCCGGCGTGGCTTTGAGTGGCCGCGGACTTGCTAGCGCCCGCCGGGGGCTTTGACCTCGACTTCGGGAGAGGAATGGAGAGCAGGGGAGAGACAAGTCTTTGCCTTCCATCACAGTGAGGAGGAGACTCACTGTGATGGATGTTTATGTGAATTGAATTGTGTTGGTGTGTGTCTTGGTTCTTTTTTTGTATGGCTGCAGAAACCAAATTTCGTTTGAACCTCATGTGAGGTTCAAATGACAAATAAAAGGTATTGTTATTATTGTATTGTATTGGTGTCCCGTTGGTCCTGACGTCTCCGGCCACCCCCCTGGACTGGAGCTGAGACTGGGAACTGTACCGCCCTTGCCCCCTCCCTCTGCAACTGCAAACAACCCCAATCTCCTGCAAGGGCGGTACAGTTCCCGGAGGATGGCAGGTGGCCGGAGGCGTCAGGACCAACAGGAACCCGCTCCCCGATGGGCCCCTACGACGCCCCGAGCTGCGCCCCGTCATCCGCAACCCAGGTTCCTCTGTAGTTGGAGTGGGGCTGGGCTGGGCTGCTGTTGGCTGTGGGTCTCTGGGTTCTCCGTGCTTGCGGTGGGCCTGGTGGTCGGTGTCCAATTGGTCCTGACGTCTCTGGTGACTGGCACGGTCTTGCTGCAATCGCCGACGTGAAGACAGCGCAAAGCCCCTGCGCCGGTGCAATGGGCGGGGAGCTGGAGAGGGGAGGGAAGGGGTCACACACATGGCCGGGAAGCAGAGGGGCGTAGGTGGGGTGAAACTGAAGGGAGCGACAATCTGCACTGTGTATCTTGAGTCTACCGTAGGAACTTTTTAACTCAGCGGGCAGGCAGCAGCATATTGTCAATTATTAACCCTCCCGCGCAATATACCCTCACCTTCTCTTTTATGAATGGGGATTTAGTTCCCCTTTCTTCGAGGACCGACCGGAGGTTCCGCTGTCACCTCTGCGGGCCGCCCTCGGTGAACGTTTTCAAGGACCTTTCTTCAAGGACCGAAAAAATGGCCGCTATTCGGAGGTTTTCGTTATTTGGATCTTCGGATAAAAGGTTGTGCACCTGTACATGGATAGGAAAGGTTTGGAGGGATATGGGCGAGGGGCAGGCAAGTGGGACCAGCTCAGTCCGGCATGTCGTCTCTTCATTTCTCTCCACAAATGCTGCCTGGACTGCTGAGTTCTCCAGCAGTTTTTGCTCAAGGTTCTATCATTTACAGCCTTATGTCTTCATTAATTATTTGGTAGAATGTCATTTTCATTTCTTTTATCTCAAATAAGTGTGGGTGTTTTTCCCTTCTTGCTAATAAATCTAAAATGAAAATTATTACCAGTAGCCTTTGGGTTTTGCGATATTAGCCTACGTCTTGAAGTCAGTGGTAATACGATCAATGGTTGTCACTGAACTCAAAAGCTGGTCACCATGATGGAGGAATCTCTGTCACAAGGGCTTCGTCTCTTCTAAATCTGTAAGGCAATCGGTCAAGAGATGCCGAGCAGTTCAGCAAGTGTGATATCATCTCGCTGGCTGAGTAGCCATCCTCACTAAAGAGGTGTCAGTTTGATGCTATAATAATGATAATATTGTTAAACACAATATCTGTGACCAATTACGTTCATTTCAAATTCTGCATTTCTGTTTTCACATTTTCAATGACTAATTTGATTGGTACCGAGATTTTTTTTGCTTTCTCATTAGAGGCAGACAGAAGCTGCAACAGCAGATATTGTGATACTAGTGCTTAAAGTTATTCAGCCTTGTATACTACCAGATTGAAGCCATCAAGTTTATGATTGATGTGATTCTATTCAATTAAAACTCATGAGTTTGTTACAAGTGGGCAATTTAACGTTTTTATGCAGGAAACTAATTTGTTTGTGGAGAAGGTGACTGTTTGGCGATACTGGTGATTTTGTTTTTCTAAGCTGGTGTCATGGATGGTGTAGATAGAAAAGGTCGTGGTGATACTGGGATTTTGGAGGCAGTGTCCTAAAGTGATGTTTTTTCATGTATGCAACTGATATGTTGCATGTTTCCATATTCTTGAGTTTTGAATTAATTTCATACTTGCAGCTTTTGTCATATTTACTTGTTTTATTTGCTAGATTCGAAACAGTGGCTTTGCCACAAGGCAACTATGTGTTTCATGGATTTTGACGATAACAATAAAGGTATTTTGTCACTAAATTGACAACACACCTGTTCTTTTAAAGAGAAACCATGTACAGTGTTTGGGACATTTGGGACAAATACCCATCATCTATTTATTTGCCTCTGTACTCCACAATTTGAGATTTGTAATAGAAAAGATCACATGTGGTTAAAGTGCACATTGTCAGATTTTATTAAAGGCCATTTTTATACATTTTGGTTTCACCATGTAGAAATTACAGCTGTGTTTATACATAGTCCCCCCATTTCAGGGCACCATAATATTTGGGACACATGGCTTCACAGGCATTTGTAATTGCTCAGGTGTGTTTAATTGCCTCCTTCATGCAGGTACAAGTCTTTCTGCCAGTATTTTGTTGCTGTTCATCGACATGAGGACCAAAAATGTGCCAATGAAAGTCAAAGAAGCCATTATGAGACTGAGAAACAAGTATAAAACTGTTAGAGACATCAACCAAACATTAGGCTTACCAAAATCAACTGTTTGGAACATCATTAAGGAGAAAGAGAGCATTGGTGAGCTTACTAATCGCAAAGCGACTGGCATGTCAAGGAAGACCTCCACAGCTGATAACAGATGAATTCTCTCTATAATAAAGTAAAATCCCCAAACACCTGTCCGACAGATCAGAAACACTCTTCAGGAGTCAAGTGTGGATGTGTCAATGGCCACTGTCCGCAGAAGACTTCATGAACAGAAATACAGAGGCTACACTGCAAGATGCAAACCACTGGTTAGCCGCAAAAATAGGATGGCCAGGTTACAGTTTGCCAAGAAGTATTTAAAAGAGCAACCACAGTTCTGGAAAAAGGTCTTGTGGACAGATGAGACGAAGAATAACTAATATCAGCGTGATGGCAAGAGCAAAGTATGGAGGAGAGAAGGAACTGCCCAAGATCCAAAGCATACCACCTCATCTGTGCAACACGGTGGTGGGGTTGTTATGGCCTTGGCATGCATAGCTGAAGGTACTGGCACACTTATCTTCATTGATGATACAACTGCTGATGGTAGTAGCATAATGAATTCTGAAGTGTATAGACACATCGTATCTGCTCAAGTTCAAATAAATTCCTCAAAACATTGGCCGGCGGTTCATTCTACAGCAAGCCAATGATCACACATACTGCCAAAGCAACAAAGGAGTTTTTCAAAGCTAATTTAAATGATCAATTCTTAAGTGGCCAAGTCAGTCACCCGATCTGAACCCAATTGAGCATGTCTTTTATATGCTGAATAGAAAACTGAAGGGGACTAGCCCCCAAAACAAGCATAAGCTAAAGACAGGCCTGGCAGAGCATCACCAGAGAAGACACCCAGCAACTGGTGATGTCCATGAATCACAGACTTCAAGCAGTCATTGCATGCAAAGGATATGCAACAAAATACTAAACATGACTACTTTCATTTAAATGACATTGCTGTGTCCCAAACATTATGGTACCCTGAAATGGGGGGACGATGTATAAACACTGCTGTAATTTCCACATGGTGAAACCAAAATATATAAAAATGGCCTTTATTAAAATCTGACAATGTGCACTAACCACATGTGATTTTGTTTTCTATTACAAATCTCAAATTGTGGAGTGCAGAGGCAAATAAATAAATGATGGGTCTTTGTCCCAAACATTATGGCGGGCACTGCATCTTACTTATACAACTTTGAAAATATCTTAATTAAGTTCAATAAATCAAATAGAAACATGGGCTGGGTATTTGCAGCTGGTGCTTGTTTTAATTTTATGTAAGGTTGTTAAAGTGTGATATAATATTACATTAATGAAAGCCCCCTAGAGTTTTGTTAATGATTGTTAAATATTGTAGGCGATGAAATTATACTCATGATACAGTGTTCTACTTAGTGGATGTAGTTTCAGTCTCGATAGATTAACTTAATTTCATTTTTTAAAGGGTGGACGATGAAATACACATATATGGATCATAACTTTTTTTTTTTTCATTTTCATTCTGCAAGGTATAATTGATTAGAAAGGTGAGGATTGGATGTGGAGTCATTGTTTTTCTAAAAATAATTTTCATACAGATATATCAGCTGAATGTAATTTACAAACCATACCTGAAGAAGTTCCACTCAATAGCTGTATTATAAATTGCAGTGTAAAATGTAACCTGATCTTTTCTGACAACATTCATTGTCGGTGCAGAATGAAATAACTACCAATACTTGTATTATTCTGGTCAGGACCGTTAATAGGTCAGTGATTTGAATCACAAAAGCCTTGTGTTTCATAATCATAGAATGGTTTAACCGTTGGATAAACTATTCTTAATCAGTAAAGCTATGGAAGTTTTGTACCTGGGTTCAGAGAGACCTGAATGAGGAATTTGAAATTTAAACCAGAGTTAATATTCTGCTCCCATTCTTGATTGAAAGGCAATAACTTATGTGAGGGAATGTGTGTGCACCGACTTTGACTGAGGATGGGGTCAAACATGGTGTTTACTGAGATTCTGTGCTCAATGGAATACTCACATCCAGACCTGTGCACAAGGAAAGGCTGATTAGTGGTGGTATTCCTAAACAATTGTAGCCCAGTTTAAATCCATGTTGATCCATTTAAACAGCAGCAGCACATCTGCTCAGATGGAATGGAGTTTAAGTAAGGAAGTAAACCAATCCAGCAAGCAATATTTATGGGAAAAGTAAGAATGCAAGGATTCGCTTTGAAACAAAGCCAACACCTAAACCTACATCATCTCCCGGTTGCTAAACACTTTAACTCCCCCTCCCATTCCCACACTGACCTTTCTGTCCTGGGCCTCTTACACTGTCAGAGTGAGGCCCAACATAAATTGGAGTAACAGCACCTCATATTTTGCTTGGGCAGCTTACAACCCAGCGGTATGATATTGACTTTTCTAACAAAGTAACCTCTATCCATCCCTCTCTCCATCCCTCTCTCTATCCCTCCCCCAGTTCTCCGACCAGTCTGACTGTCCACCTGATCAAATTTTATTTGTATGCTTTGTTGCCACGGCCCCTTAGCTAACAATGATCTATTCGTCCTTGAACTTTGTCCCCTTTGATGTCTCATTTTCACACCTTACCCTTCCATATCTCTGTGTCTCCCTCTCCCCTGACTCTCAGTCTGAAGAAGGGTCTCGACCCAAAACATCACCCATTCCTTCTACCCAGAGATGCTGCCTCTCCTGCTGAGTTACTCCAGCATTCTTTGTCTATCTTCGGTGTAAACCAGCATCTGCAGTTCCTTCCTACACATAAAGATTAGGAAATGTTAGATAATTCAAATTGAACGACTGGAACATAAGACTTGTGTGTTAAAGTGTTCCTGTGGGTAGAAGTGGAAGTCTGGTCCAGGAACGAGACTGGCGTGAGTGGTTTACTGCCTTTGATTACTGAGTGACGGGAGGACATGGTTGTTTCACTATTTCCTATGCAATAAATTCCCAATCAGCATTCACTTATGATGAAAATTAGCTTTATTAATTTCTCGAACATAATTATGTAATTTGAGCACTTGAAGCTGGCTGCATAGCAATATTAAATGAGCTTTGGGGCGGGTCACCAGGTGTCAAGTGTAGAATATTTGATAAAAGGATTAATGATTAAATATTTTCAACCAAAAGATGTGGTGCTTAAAATGTTCAAAGGAAAGGAAAGGAGGTTTTGCAGATATCTGAGAATCTTCATTCCAAATCATTCTTATGGCTGCATAAGCACGTCACCAATGGTTAAACCAGTAAGATTCATTATCAGATATGATTCGCCAGCATTATGGACAGAAGACTAATCTCCTCTTTGCTGCCTTTATTTCTTTAAATAGCACCTTTATAAAACTTAGTTTGAATATTGCCTATGTGATGATATTTTTCTTCCTGTATTATTAAGTTTTCACATATACGAAATGCAAGCAGAAGTGATAGATATTCTCACTGTTTTGGCCATCATAATCTTAGTCCTGATGCAGAGTTCTAGTTTGGTTTTGTATCTTGGTGTCTCAACCATTAGTCTTTTGCAGTCATTTGAACAGCAACTTCTAATTTGATTGTGTGCAGAATTTGTAGCTGTTCTTCTTTAAAATTCACTCTGTTTACACCGCAGGGTCCTCTTTTAAACTCCACCTCTTGTTTGTACAAGTACCTTTATACAGCTGGTTTTAATAGAGCTACAAATCGCTAATTTTAGTCAAGCCACTGAAAACATCATTCTCGGATCTCCCACTGATTCACTCTTTGTGAAGCAACAGGCTGCTCCTCTGTGTAATTTGGGGTTTTTTTGGCTCGATTTTTAATGTAAATGGAGTGTAAGATCTAACGTTGGCAGTCCATGCTGAATTAAATCTCTGAAAACAATGTTGAACTCTGCACAGTTCTAAAATAACGACCGTGTTTTAATGATAAAGCTACCTGAGAATACATGTGACCACTGCTGCTTAATCTTCATTGTGGTAACATCACGCCTGTGATATTGATTTCAACACCTGTGGTAGTTCAGTTGGCTTTATACATTTCTCACTCACATTCTCTCTGACTTTTGCTGCTTTCACCCTATCAGTTTCTTCCACCTCCTTTCATTCAATGGACTTCCAGCCTTTGCCCACATTTGTTTTTGTTGCCATTTTGATGTGTCCAATTTGCAGATTTTTGGAAGATTGGATATCCATGTATTGTGTACTGAAGTTATATAGTATTCAGCCAAACTTCATTATTTGGAAATGTGCATCTTTTTGACCAGAAGTACTAGCATGCAGTTTTTTTTAGGAGATATGCATCTGAAAATCGGTGTTTCCAGAATGGGATGTGATAACATAGATTTTGGGCTTGACTTGGACTGCCCTGGAAATTTGACTTGACACCTTTGGGCAGATTCTTCCTGTGCTTTACATATGATTTCTGTATCACACGTGTACAGGTTCATGGTAACTGGAAATGGGTCACTTTCCCTCGTGCAGTTTCAAATAGTTGTAACTCCTGGAACAAACGTGCTTGCCTTATCCTGTTGTCTCAGCGGATGGGAGCCTTCCGGAGCTGGTTGCAGCCTAGCTACAACTAAGGTTCTGGAATCCAGAAAGTGACAGGTACAGTAGCGGGGGGGGGGGGGGACTTTATTGAATGAGTTATGAGGGTTATGGGTGAGGTCAGATCAGATTGAAGAAAGGATCCGTTGCTAAAATGATTAGTTCCTGACATCCGTTCGCAACCATAACTTTTCGTAAATTGGAACTGAACAGAAACCGTGCTTGGGAGAGGATCACAGAATCAGCTGGGGAGGGAGGGAGAGCAGATACAGCATGGGTGGCCACTGACCCGTGAGTGAGTGTGAGTGTATAAGCGTGGGTGAGTGTGTGAGTGAGTTTGTGTGAGTTTGTGTGAGTGGGTGAATGAGTGTGTGTGAGTGAGTATGAGCATGGGTGAGTGTGTGAGTGTTTGCGTGTGAGTGGGTGAGTGTGTGAGTGAGTGTGTGTGAGTGTGATTGAATGTGTGTGTGTGTGAGTGAGTGTGCAGGTGTGTGAATGTGTGGGTGAGTGAGTGAGTGAATGTGAGTGAGAGTGACTGACTATGTGAGTGTGAGTGAGTGTTAGTGAGTATGTGATTGAGTGTTTAAGTGCGAGTGTGTGATTGAGTGTGGGTGAGTGAGTGGGTGGGTGTGAGTGTGTGACTGAGCGAGTGAGTGTGTGATTGTGTGACGAGTGAGTGAGCTAGCGGGTGAGTGAGTGTGAGCGAGTGAGTGTGAGCGGGTGAGTGAGTGTGGGTGTGTGAGCGTGTGAGTGAGTATGTGAGTGAGTGTGAGTGAGTGTGTGATTGAGTGTGTGAGAGAGCGTGTGAGTGAGTCAGTGTGTGAGTTTGTGAGTGTGTGAGTGAGTGAGTGTGTGAGTCAGTGAGTGAGTGATTGTGTGAGTGAGTATGTGGGTGTGAGTTAGCGAGTGTGTTAGTGTGTGAGTGAGTGGGTGAGTATGTGAATGAGTGAGTATATGATTGAGTGTGTGAGTGGGTGGGTGAGTAAGTGTGTGTTGGTGAGTGAGTGTGTGTGGGTGAGTGTGTGAATGAGTGAGTCACTGAGTGAGTGGGTGGGTGAGTGAGTGAGTGTGACTGAGTATGTGATTGTGTATGAGAGTGAGTAAATGTGTGATTGTGTGGGCGAGTGAGTGGGTGATCGAGTGAGTGTGAGCAAATGAGTGTGTGAGTAAGTGTGAGTGAGTGTGTGAATGAGCGAGATATGCACAGTGTTTGAATACGTGAGTGTGTGTGAGTGAGTGTGTGTGAGTGACTGAGTCAGTGTGAGTGAGCGAATGTGTGAGTGAGTGAGCGCGTGAGTGAGTGTATGTGTGAGTGAGTTAGTGCGTGAATGAGTGAGTGAGTGAGTGTGTGAGTGAGTGAGTTAGTGAGTGTGGGGTGAGTGAGCATGTGAGTGAGTGTGTGTGAGTGAATGTGTGTGAGCAGGTGAGTATGAGCGTGTCTGTGAGCGAGTGTGAGTGAGTGCGTGCGTGTGTGCAAGAGTGTGAGTGTATGTGTGTGAGTAAATGAGTGAGTGGAGTGAGTGTGCGTGTATGAGTGAGCGAGTGAGTGTGAGTGGCGAGTGAGCGTGTGAGCAGGTGTGTGAGTATGTGAGTGAGTGTGTGAGTGAGTGTGAGTACATTTGAATGTTCGAGCAAGTGTGAGTGAGCATGTGAGTGTGAGTGAGTGTGAGTGAGTGTGTGAGAGTGTGAGTGAGTGTGTGAGAGTGTGAGTGAGTGTTGTAGATCAGTCTCAGTCACTGTATTCCTAGCCCATGTCGGGTGTTCGTAGAGACCGTCTCGGGGGCAGGGGATGGCGGGCTGTACTGGGTCTGGAGGCAGGGGCTGGATCTGCAGCTTGGTTACCTCGTGGTTATTAAAACTGAATTTGAAGTTAAACAATTTTATTTTCACAACTTCAGAAGTTTTATTTCGTAACATTAACGGCTTGAGATTCTTCAACCGAGATCTGTTTTTGCAAGAGAGAAAAAAAGGCTTGCCTGCTACACGGTATAGCTAGCAGACTATCTGTCCACATTCCGGAGGCGGATGCATTCCGGAGGCTGTACCTACTTGTCTTTGACGGTAATATCGGCGAGAAATGGCGGATCTTTGAGCAAGAATATGACATTTTCATCGTTATGGCACACTCTGACAAGCCACCCACTATGTTGTCAAAAAGACATAGAAACATAGAACATAGGTGCAGGAGTAGGCCATTCGGCCCTTCGAGCCTGCACCGCCATTCAATATGATCATGGCTGATCATCCAACTCAATATCCCGTACCTGCCTTCTCTCCATTCACCCTGATCCCTTTAGCCACAAGGGCCACATCTAACTCCCTCTTAAATATAGCCAATGAGCTGGCCTCAACTACCTTCTGTGGCAGAGAGTTCCACAGATTCACCACTCTCTGTGTTAAAATGTTTTTCTCATCTCGGTCCTAAAGGATTTCCCCTCTATCCTTAAGCTGTGATCCCTTGTCCTGGACTTTCCCAACATCGGGAACAATCTTCATGCATCTAGCCTGTCCAACCCCTTAAGAATTTTGTAAGTTTCTATAAGATTCCCTCTCAATCGCCTAAATTCTATGGAGTACAAGCCGAGTCTATCCAGTCTTTCCTCATATGAAACACCTGACATCCCAGGAATCAGTCTGGTGAACCTTCTCTGCACTCCCTCTATGGCAATAATGTCCTTCCTCAGATTTGGAGACCAAAACTGTACGCAATACTCCAGGTGTGGTCTCACCAAGACCCTGTACAACTGCAGTAGAACCTCCCTGCCCCTATACTCAAATCCTTTTGCTATGAATGCTAACGTACCATTCGCTTTCTTCACTACCTGCTGCACCTGCATGCCTACTTTCAATGACTGGTGTATCATGAAACCCAGGTCTCGTTGCATCTCCCCTTTTCCTAATCGGCCACCATTTAGATAATAGTCTACTTTCCTGTTTTTGCCACCAAAGTGGATAACCTCACATTTATCCACATTATACTGCATCTGCCATGCATTTTCCCACTCACCCAGCCTATCCAAGTCACCTTGCAGCCTCCTAGCATCCTCCTCACAGCTAACACTGTCCCCCAGCTTAGTGTCATCCGCAAACTTGGAGATGTTGCCTTCAATTCCCTCGTCCAAATCATTAATATATATTGTAAATAGCTGGGGTCCCAGCACTGAGCCTTGCCTGACATTTATGCAACTGCAGGATGAAGAACAAATAAAAGCATGCAGCAAAGCAACTAACCTTGTTGCATATGGGGGCAGCAAAATCAAACCAGTAAAGTTGCAGTGCCACCTAGAGGGACAGTTACACACATTACCATTTTATGCCATCCAGGAGAGTGCTCTGCCATTGCTAGGGCTGCGTGCATGCAAGCAAATGAGGCTGGTCTTATTCAGTAAGGATGTTCACCAGTTGACCACCGCTGAAGATGATTTATCACACCAAATTCAAGCGGAATAGGGCGATCTCTTCACTGATGAGCTTGGAAAGCAGCCGGTAACCTATTCGATGACAGATGACCTGGATGTTAGACCTATTGTTCGTCCTGCACATCGCATTCCTGTGGCTATGAAGGACAGAGTCAAAGCTGAGCTAGACAGCATGCAGGTATTGGGCGTCATCAGTCCTGTGACGGAGCCAACTAATTGTTCAGTTAAGTTTTGTTTACAAATACATCTCTAAACGATTGGGTGTCATCTATGGGAGCCACCAACAAAAAGAACAAGCAGGAAATCAGAATATGTATCAATCCAGGAGCCCTGAACACTGCTCTGAAAGGGCCATACCACCCTCTGCACACAGTGGAAGAAGTGGCTGCACACATGTTAAATGCAACGACATTTTCTGTCTTGGATGCTAAGAACTCCTTTTGGCAGATTTCACTTGACTACAAGTCTTCAATGCTAACCACTTTCAGCACTTTTTTTGGTCGCTACATGTTCTTACGGATGCCGTTCAGACTCAGTCAGTGATATGTTCCAGCGCTCCATGGAACAGATTTTTAAAGGTTATCCCTGCACGATCATAGTAGACGACATAATCATTGCAGGTAAAAATGTTGAAGAATACGACGCTAATTTGAGGAGTGCTCAACCGGGCCAGAAAGGTGAACAAAGCTAAATCCTTTCAAATGCAAGTTCCGGTTGAACCAGGTCAGCTATGTTGGACACATTTTCACAAGTGGAGGCCTCAAAGCTGACCCTTCCAAAACAACAGCAATCAGTGAGATGCCAGCACCAACAGATGTCCCCGCTCTACAAAGGTTTCTGTGGATGGTCAATTACCTCGGGAAATGTATCCCCAACTTCAGTCACCTGTCAGACTGATGAAGCTCTGAAGAAGGGTTTCGGCCCAAAACGTTGCCTATTTCCTTTGCTCCATAGATGCTGCCTCACCCGTTGAGTTTCTCCAGCATTTTTGTCTACCTTCGATTTTCCAGCATCTACAGTTCCTTCTTAAACATGCTGCCGAGGAGGACAGTTTTTATGTCATGACGGTCAAACATATTTCCTCTTCTCGCTTAGAGGAACTGGGGTTACACACAGCAGATGACGCAACTCTGCAGACACTCAGCACTATCATCAGACATGGATGGCCCAGCAAACAACACATGCTTCCGCATGCTATTCGAACTTATTTTCCTTTCAGAGATAAATTAACCATTGAAGACGGGGTCATCATGAAGGGTCATGAAGCAGTCATTCCCTTCTCACTACAAACAGAGTACGTCAGCATCATGCACAGAGGGCATCCTGGGGCAGAAGCTACTGTAAGAAGAGCAAGGGGCATAGATTTCTAGCTGACAATGACAGATGATATCAACAAGGAAGTACAATCATGCTCTGTGTGTAACAGCACAAAGTCGCACCAGCAGGAAGAACCACTTCTGCTACATCCAGTTCCAGACCTGCCCTGGTCCACGATGGCAACAGACATCTTTGAATGGCACGGTCAGCAATACTTGGTGCAAGTGGACTCATAATCCGGCTGGTATGAGATTGACCTGCTTCGTAATACTACTTCAGCAGCTGTCATTTTAAAACTGATGAGACACTTTTCAATGCATGGAGCACCACACACCCTCATATCAGACAATGCTGGACAGTCCACAAGCCAGCATTTTAAAGACCGCTATGCAGTAGGACTTCACTCATGTTACCAGCAGCTCAGAGTATCCCCAATCTAATGGGTTAGCTGAAAGAGCAGTCTGCAGCGATAAACAAGTCATGGTGTAGTCTTACAGAGACAAAACTAATGCTTTTCTAAACCTCCTCAATCTTAGAAATGTGCCACGTGACAAAAAGCTTGGCTCTCCTGCGCAAAGACTAATGTCAAGGCAAACATGTACTACACTCCCAGTCTCAAGGAAACTGCTTGAACCACATATGCGCAAGACTAAGGAGGTTCAAGCCCAGCTTCTAAACAAAAGACTGTCACAGAAAGTGCTATGACCAATCGTCAACTACTCCAGCCTTTGATGGAAGGCCAGGTTGTCAGGTTATAGACCCCATAAGGCTACAACCGAACGTGCATGGTAAAGGAGATATGCCAGGAGCCCAGGTCTTACATTATTCACTCGGAAGGAAAGCTATACAGGAGGGATCACAGACACATTTTGCCTGTAGTCGAGCCTGCCCAAGCACATCTAAATCCATGTGATGCTGCTACTGATCACCAGGATACTGGACTTGGATCAGAAGACGATAACGCTTTCACAAGAGATGGACGAGAAACAATGGACACTGAGCATCCTCAGGTTCAGGTGCCTGTGCCCGTGGCCAAGCTGCCTTTGAGCACCACGGAGGGGTATGACAGGACGCGCTCAGGTCGAATCAGCAAGTCAAATCCCAAATACACACACTTCACTATATTGGTCATTTTGTCAGGTCAAGTCAAGAGAGTTTATATAAGCTTTGCTACAGTTAATATGTTATTGTTTTATTTATATTGGCATGAGCTAAGGAAAGGGAATGTAGATCAGTGCCAGTCACTGTATTCCTAGTCCATGTCGGGTGTTCGTGGAGACCGTCCTGGGAGTACGGGATGGCGGGCTACACTGGGTCTGGATGCAGGGGCTGGATCTGCCTCATGGTTACCTCATGGTTATTATAACTGAATTTGAAGTTAAACAAACTTGTTGTTATTTTCACAACTTCATACAGGTGTGTGAATGTGTGAGCATGTGGGTGTGTGAGTGCATGAGTGAGTGATAGTGTGAGTGTGAGTGATTGAGAGTGTGAGTGAGTGGGTCTGCTCTGTGCTCCCAGTTGGGTTGGGGCTTATGCAGCCTCTGCTGTGGTATCCACTGTGACAGGGAAGACACACACAAAGTCCCGTACCATCAATTAGCCGGCCGTCTGCAAGCCCGCAGCAGCTGACAAATCCTCCCGCCATACAGACCTCCGAACAGTGGCTCAAACCACAAAAGAATATTGCTGCACCTCCAGGCTCCTTTGACCACATTGGCTAACTACAAATCACTTGATTTACATCACAGATTCACTTGTGAAGCTCTGCTATAAAGTTAGGAATGCCTAATTTGTTTCAAACAATTTGTTTAAAAACTGATTGGAAAATTTGGTAACACCAAGAATTTGTTAGTCAGAATTATCGTAACGCTGGGACTGCCTGTATCACTCAGAACCAGGGATTACAGGTAACAATCTGTTACACATATCCAGAGCTCAAGGTTTGAGAGATTCTCACCTTTGCCTTTCAACATTTCTTGGTTTAGTTTAGCATAGCAACAGGCCTTTCGACCCACCGAGACCATGCCGATCATCACCGTGCATACGTTCCACATTATCCCAATTTTGCATCAGCTCCCAACACACAAGAAGCAATTTACAGAGGTCAATAACGTACAAACCCATACATCTTTGGGATGTGGGAGGAAACTGAGCACTTGGAAAAAACACATGTGGTCAGAGGAAGAACGTGCAACATCTACAAAATCAGATTCCAATATCAGGGTGTAAACAGGGTCTCTGGCGCTGTGAAACAGCAGCTCAACCAGCTGCTGCACTAGGCCACCCGAATAATTCTTAATTTCCTACTTAATTGATTATTTGTTGTCTTGCTGTATCTCATCTTTATTGCTGCCTATCTTTATCATTCTCATGTTGTGAGTTCTTAATAACCTCTTGGGCCTGTCCCACTGAGGTGATTTTTCAGCGGACTGCCAGCGACTGTCAAGTTGCCGGCAGTCGCCTGAAAAACTGGCAACTGGAACGGCGACTGTCAGAATTTTTTTCCCAATGAAATTCACCGGTCAGCACCGGCTACAACCTACGAGAACCTCTGAGAACCTTCGACCTCCTGGCAACCCATTAGGACCTCCTGACTCGAGACCTGACTGAATTCTCGCTACTCTCCATGGCGACTTTATTCTAGTCGCCGCTAATTTTTCAACATGTTGAAAAATTCACGTCGACCATAATGAGGCCGCGACTAGTTCCCAGAATGTGGGAACTCCTCACGACCATGAAGGTGACTCCTCGGCAACCACCCGCGAACTTGTGGCGACCATGTGCCGACCGCAGAGTCTCCTGCAGTTGCCTAAGTGGGACAGGCCCATAAGAATGAGGCCTGAATATGTTTTGCTTTTTTATTTTATGAGATCTTTTTTTTGTGAGTTTGGTGCTTTAGAATTGTGCTTGTTTAGTTGAGTTTCTTTTTATTCCTGTTATGGTTATACGTGAAACTTTGTCCAGGAGTTTTAACATGTTTCCTAAATCTTGTTGATGTTAAATTCTCCAATTTTCGGTTAAAAAACCTCCCGACCCTTTCTCGCCCCCCTCTCCTTTCTTCTCCCACTCCCTTTCTACCCCTAACCCCCTCCCTGCTTCTTCCTTCCCTCCTTTCTTCCCTCCCCCCTTTCTTCACTCACCCACTTTTTTCCTTTACTCCCCCTCTCCCCCTTTTATCCCCCCCTTCCTCTTTCTCCCCCTGTTCTTTCTACCCACCATTCTCCCTTCCCCCTTTCTCTCCCCCTCCTCTCTTCCCCTTTCTCTCTGCCTTACTCTCTCCCCTTTCTCCCCCGTTTCTCTCCCCCCATTCTCTCCCCCCCTTTCTCTCCCCCCTTTTTAGCCCCCCTTTCTCTGTCCCCTTTCTCTCCCGCCTTTCTCTCCCCCTTTCTGTCCCCCTATCTCCCTATTTTCCCTCCCCCCACTTTCCCTTCTCCCGCTTTCTCTCCCCCATTTTCTCTTCCCCCAAACCCCTCCTTACTTCCTCCACCCCTTTCTTTCCCCACCCCTCCTTTCACCCTCCCCCCTCTGCGCTCTCTGGCCTCGCACCTAGATCTCCCCTCACCCTCCTCTTCCACCGACATTCCTGAATTTGCAATTCTCAATCCCTTTGTCTCACAATTTTTGCGTTTTGACGTCTGCCCTGTGTCGGAATCTCCCCCCCCCACCTGTATCCACCTATTACATATAACCATATAACCATATAACAATTACAGCACGGAAACAGGCCATCTCGGCCCTACAAGTCCGTGCCGAACAATTATTAACCGTTAGCCCCACCTGCCTGCGCTCATACCATAACCCTCCATTCCCTTCTCATCCATATGCCTATCCAATTTATTTTTAAATGATACCAACAAACCTGCCTCCACCATTTCCACTGGAAGCTCATTCCACACCGCTACCACTCTCTGAGTAAAGAAGTTCCCCCACATGTTACCCCTAAACTTCTGTCCCTTAATTCTGAAGGCATGTCCTCTTGTTTGAAACTTCTCTATTCTCAAAGAGAAAAGCTTGTCCACATCAACTCTGTCTATCCCTCTCATCATTTTAAAGACCTCTATCAAGTCCCCCCTTAACCTTCTGCGCTCCAGAGAATAAAGACCTAACTTATTCAACCTTTCTCTGTAACTTAGTTGTTGAAACCCAGGCAACATTCTAGTAAATCTCCTCTGTACTCTCTCTATTTTGTTGACATCCTTCCTATAATTGGGCGACCAGGCTTTATCCTGCCCCTCCTCTCTTCCAGCTTTCTTCCACACCCTCCACCCCAATCAGTCTGAAGAAGGGTCCCAACATGAAGTGTCATCTATCAATGTTCTCTTGAGATGCTCCCTGACCCAGCACTTTTTACACGTTTTTTTCCTGCGTTCCGTTTACTAGTTGAAGCACTAAAGTTTTATTTCACGGGTTTGAAGTTCCTACTAGAAATGAACATTCCTTATTTATGCGGTGTTCCGACGTGGTTCTTTCAAGGGATGCTTTGTGTGTCGTAAATGATTAAAATAGCAAATGCCGGTTTGCTTTAAAATATGGAATTATTTTGTTTACTACAACAACAAGCCATAAATGTCTCTTCATTCTTGACGGTACTGAATGGATGAATAAGACTGGAAATACATAACTGTCTGCTCAGCTTCAACCATGGAAAAAAGATTAGTTGAAGGTTCAAACTAAATGAGAACTTTATTCTTTGAGAACTTTTCTGTCTACAGTTCCAGATAACTTGTGCAATACCAACATTTTCTGATTTAAATTTCCGACATGGGCTGGTTGTTTTTTTGCAAATTATGTTCTGTTTTACGTTAGGGAGTACGCCACTACATTTAAGCGTAGATTCTGCGGAAACAGGCGAGACTCCAGGATGGTGTGCTGCCTCCCTGGTGCCAGGGTCCAGGACGTCTCGGAGCGGCTGTACGGCATCCTCAAGAGGGAGGGGAGCAGCCGGAGGTTGTTGTGCATGTTGGAAGGAAGAGGAAGGGGGTTCTGCAACACGAGGTTAAGGAATTGGGCAAAAGACTGTAAAACAAGACCTCCAGGGTAGTGATCTCAGGATTGCTTCCAGTATCTCGTGCTAGTGAAGGTAAGAACAGGAAGATAGTGAAAATGAATGTGTGGTAGAGGAGTGGGTGCAGGGGACATGGATTTAAATGTCTGGATCATTGGGATCACTTCTGGGGCAGGTGTGACCTGTATAAAAGGGACGGGTTGCACCTTAACTGGAGCGGTACTAACATCCTGGTAGGCAGCTTTGCTAATACTACGCGGGAGGGTTTAAACTAGATTGTCAGGGGGGTGGGATCTCGTGCAGGACAGAGGCACGTGAGAGGCTAGAAGTTGGTATGGAGGGTGGTGAGGGAAAGGTTAGTGGGCAGAATAGGCAGGTGAAAGGCAGAGAGCGAGGAAGGAGGGTTGGTTTAAACTGCAGGTATTTTAATGCAAGGGGCCTGATGGATAAGGCAGATGAGCTTAGGGCATGGATAGGTACAAGCGACTGGGACGTTGTAGCCATGACTAAAACCTGGTTAAGGGACGGGCTGGACTGGCAGCTCAATGTTCCGGGGTACAGGAGCTTCAGGAGAGACGGGTGACGGTAAAAGAGGAGGGGGGTTGCAATGTTGGTTAAGGAGGATGTCAAGGCAGTGATCAGAGGTGACATTACGGACGGTTCGTCTAGTGAGGCTATATGGTTGGAGCTGAGGAACAAGAAAGAGATGGTCACCTTGTTGGGGTGTACTACAGACCCCCAAATAGTCAACGGGAATTAGAAGAACAAATATGCCAAGAGATTGCAGACAGCTGCAGGTCAAATAAGGTTGTAGTAGTAGGGGATTTTATCTTTCCCAATATAGACTGGGAAAATCATAGTGTGAAGGGTTTAGATGGGGGGCAATTCCTCAAAAGTGTTCAGGAGAGTTTTCTTAAGCCGTATGTGGAAGCCCCCCACATGTGAAAGGGCAACACTGGATCTAGTATTGATAAATTGGGAAGGGCAAGTTAATGAAGTGTGTGGAGGAGCCTTTTGGGACCAGTGACCACAGTTCGATTAGGTTTAAAACAGTTATGGATAGGGACGGAGAGGGTCCACGTGTTAAACTGGGGTAAGGCCAACTTTGAGAGTATAAGACCAGGTGTCGCTCAAGTTGACTGGAGCAGGTTGCTTGAGGGGAAAGGAACATCGGCCAGATGGGATGTTTTTAAAAGTGTGCTTTTAAAAAAGTGTACAGGATATGTATGTCCCCGATAGAGTGAAGGGCAAAGCAGGCAAACATAAGGAAGCTTGGCTGACGAGGGAAATTGAGGCATTGGTCAAAAACAAGAAGGATGCAGGGGACAGGTATAGGCAGCTGGGATCAAGTGCATCCCTGGAGGAGTTTCAGGAACTAAGGAGTAAACTGAAAAAGGAGATCAGAAGGGCAAAAAGGGGCTAGGAGATAGCTCTGGTGGGTCAATCCCAAAATATTTTAGAAATACATGAGAGAAAAGGGTAACTAGATAGAGAGTGTGGCCTCTCAGGAATCAAAGCGGTCATCTCTTGTGTGGAGCCACAGGAGATGGGCAAAGTTCTCAATGAGTATTTCTCCTCTGTATTTACCGAGGAGAAAGACAGTTCGACTGTGGAACTTGGGGCAGTCAATGGAAGTGTCTTGAGAGTAGTCAGTGTTACCATTGAAGAAGTACAGAAGGTACTATCGTGTAGGAAGGTAGATAAATCTCCAGGGCCTGATCAGATATATCCGAGGACATTGCGGGAAACTAGAGAGGAAATTGCAGAGCCTTGGTTGAAATTTATGAATACAGGAAAGGTGTCAGAAGACTGGAGGGATGGCAAATGTTGTGCCCCTATTCAAGAAGGGCCAAGTTAACATCCAACATTTATAACACTCTTAATTGCGCATACCCTATCTTCTGAGATGTATAGGCGAGCATGGGAAGACGAGTTGGGTTCATTAATTTCAAAGGATACCTGGGAGGAAAGCATTACATACATTACTGCTCTCTCAATGTCATGCACTCCCTGATACAATTCAAAATACTGCATAGACTTTACTATTCAAAGACTAAATTGAATAAGATCTTCCCAACGTCTCCCCTATTTGTGATAAATGCCACCTCCAAGAAGCGACTTTAACCCATTCTTTTGCTTCCTGTACAAAGACACAAAACTTCTGGAGGGGAATATTTGATATCTTCTCTAAAATACTTAAAATTAAACTGGAACCAGATATAAAACTGATCACATTAGGTATGTCAGAGCCTGTTCTAAGCTAACAATATTTCAAAGACGTTTCCTTGATTTTGGCTTAATAACTGCTCAAATTTTGGAAAAAGGCAACAGTTCCCACAGTGAAGATGTAGATTACTAATATGTCCGAGACACTACATTTAGAAAACATTAGGCTTGTTTTGGTGGAAAAAGCAGATCAATTTCTCAAAACATGGTCGCCTTTCACTGAATTTCTGCAACAACAGAATGGTTAAACACAAATGCCAGGGATGGGTGTGAGGGGGGGGGAAGGTATATGCCCATCTTCCTTTTTCTTATTTCTCTTCTTTCCTCTTGTACTTCTTTGGTAGTTTAGGGGTCTTTTCCTTTCTTTCTTTTATATTAGTTCTTTATCTTCATTCTCCTTTTTTCTTTTTTTTGACTTAGGTTTCAATGTTAAAAATGAAGCTGTACAGCAATTGTATAACTGTCATGTCGATTGCCTTATTCCTGTACAATTGCTTCTAATAAAATGAATTCACAAAAAAAAAAAGAAGGGCTGCAGGGAAAATGCTGGGAACTATAGGCCGGTGAGCTTAACATCTATAGTTGGAAAGTTACTGGATAGCATTCTGAGGTTATACAGGCATTTTGATTGGCAAGGGCTGATTAGGGATAGTCAGCATGGTTTTGTACGTGGGAGGTCGTGTCTCACAATTCTGATTGATTTTTTGAAGATGTGACCAAAAAGATCGATGCGGGCAGAGCTGTAGATGTTGTGTACATGCATTTAATTCAGTAAGGCGTTTGGTGTGGGCAAGTTGGGCCGAAGGGCCTGTTTCCACACTGTATCTCTCTATGACTAATATTTTTTCTGTAAATATTTTTTCATACACGGATATCTAATAAATGGATAACATGAGATCTTATTCCTTAAAAATCTTATTATGGCTTGAAGGAACTGCTTAATTCAATATTTCAACTGCTTGATTCAATACTTCTAATAGAATAATTAAGATCAGGATAAAAATAATGCTGTCTCTGCACTATATGCTGAAGGTTTATTGGACCATGCTTGAAAGCATTTATTACATTTAAACAAACAGGCACAGAGTGCAGGAGTAACTCGGGGTCAGGCAACATCTCTGGAAGACATGGGTCTGCAAGGTTTGGGTTGGGATCCTTATTTAGATTGGCCCTGTCTCCTGTAAAGAAGCCATCCCCTCTTCTCAATTTGTCTGTCTCTGCTGCATCTGCTCCCAAGATGAGGTTTTCTATTCTAGGTCCTCTTTCTTTCGTAACTGTGTTTCCCCCTCCCCTTTGTAGAGGGACCCCTCACCCCTGTCCCTCTCCTGTTGTGGACTGATCCCTCCTCCATGTCCAGCAGTTCTGCTCTTGCTCCCCCCTCCCAGACGGAACAACGAGAGAGTTCCCCAGATCCTTACCTTTCACCCCTCCGCACCGAACACATCATTCTCCTGACATTCCCGCTATTTTCAACGTGATCCCATCATTAGTCACATCACCCCTTTCCGCTTTCCCTAAAGGCCTCTCCCTCCGTACCTTCTCGGTTTACTCATAGAAACATAGAAACATAGAAAATAGGTGCAGGAGTAGGCCATTTGGCCCTTCGAGCCTGCACCACCATTCAATATGATCATGGCTGATCATCCAACTCAGTATCCTGTACCTGCCTTCTCTCCATACCCCCTGATACCTTTAGCCACAAGGGCCGCATCTAACTCCCTCTTAAATATAGCCAATGAACTGGCCTCAACTAACTTCTGTGGCAGAGAATTCCAGAGATTCACCACTCTCTGTGTAAAAAATGTTTTTCTCATCTCGGTCCTAAAAGATTTCCCCCTTATCCTTAAACTATGACCCCTTGTTCTGGACTTCCCCAACATCGGGAACAATCTTCCTGCATCTAGCCTGTCCAACCCCTTAAGAATTTTGTAAGTTTCTATAAGATCCCCCCTCAATCTTCTAAATTCTAGCGAGTACAAGCCGAGTCTATCCAGTCTTTCTTCTTATGAAAGTCCTGACATCCTTGGAATCAGTCTTGAAAACCTTCTCTGTACTCCCTCTATGACAAGAATGTCTTTCCTCAGATTAGGAGACCAAAACTGTACGCAATACTCCAGGTGTGGTCTCACCAAGACCCTGTACAACTGCAGTAGAATCTCCCTGCTCCTATACTCAAATCCTTTTGCTATGAATGCTAAAATACCATTCGCTTTCTTCACTGCCTACTGCACCTGCATGCCTACTTTCAACGTGCCTCCACCACTCGCCACATCTTCCCATCTCCCCCCATGTCTGCCTTCCGCAAAGACCGCTCCCTCCGTAACTCCCTTGTCAATTCTTCCCTTCCCTCCCGTACCACCCCCTCCCCGGGTACTTTCCGTTGCAACCGCAAGAAATGCAACACCTGTCCCTTTACCTCCCCCCTCGACTCCATTCAAGGATCCAAGCAGTCGTTCCAGGTGCAACAGAGGTTCACCTGTATCTCCTCCAACCTCATCTACTGCATCCGCTGCTCTAGATGTCAGCTGATCTACATCGGTGAGACCAAGCGGAGGGTGGGCGATCGTTTCGCCGAACACCTCCGCTCGGTCCGCAAGAACCTACCTGACCTCCCGGTGGCTCAGCACTTCAACTCCCCCTCCCACTCCGAATCTGACCTCTCTCTCCTGGGTCTCCTCCATGGCCAGAGCGAGCAACACCAGAAATTGGAGGAACAGCACCTTATATTCCGCTTGGGGAGTCTGCAGCCTGCAGGCTTGAACATTGAATTCTCCCAATTTTGTTAGCCCCTGCTGTCTCCTCCCCTTCCTTAGCCCTCGGGCTGTCTCCTCCCATCCCTCAGCCCTCGGGCTCCTCCTCCTCCTTTTTCCTTGCTTCTCCCCGCCACCCCCTATCAATCTGAAGAAGGGTTTCGGCCCGAAACGTTGCCTATTTCCTTCGCTCCATAGATGCTGCTGCACCCGCTGAGTTTATCCAGCTTTTTTGTGTGCCTACTTTCAATGACTGGTGTACCATGACACCCAGGTCTCGTTGCGTCTCCCCTTTTCCTAATCGGCCATCATTCAGATAATAGTCTACTTTCCTGTTTTTGCCACCAAAGTGGATAACCTCACATTTATCCACATTATACTGCATCTGCCATGCATTTGCCCACTCACACAGCCTATCCAAGTCACCTTGCAGCCTCCTAGCGTCCTCCTCACAGCTAACACTGCCCCCCAGCTTTGTGTCATCCGCAAACTTGAAGATGTTGCATTCAATTCCCTCGTCCACATGATTAATATATATTGTAAATAGCTGGGGTCCCAGCACTGAGCCTTGCGGTACCCCACTAGTCACTGCCCGCCATTGTGAAAAGGACCCGTTTACTCCTACTCTTTGTTTCCTGTCTGCCAGCCAGTTCTCTATCCACATCTGAACCCCCAATACCGTGTGCTTTAAGATTGTATACTAATCTCTTATGTGGGACCTTGTCAAAAGCCTTCTGAAAGTCCAGATATAACACATCCACTGGTTCTCCCTTATCCACTCTACTAGTTACATCCTCGAAAAATTCTATAAGATTCGTCAGACATGATTTACCTTTCATAAATCCATGCTGACTTTGTCCAATGATTTCACCACTTTCCAAATGTGCTGTTATCCCATCTTTAATAACTGACTCTAGCAGTTTCCCCACTACCGATATTAGACTAACTGGTCTGTAATTCCCTGTTTTCTCTCTCCCTCCCTTTTTAAAAAGTGGGGTTATAGTAGCTACCCTCCAATCCTCAGGAACTACTCCAGAATCTAAAGAGTTTTGAAAAATTATCACTAATCATCCACTATTTCTGGGGCTACTTCCTTAGGTACTCTGGGATGCAGCCTATCTGGCCCTAAGGATTTATCGGCCTTTAATCCATTCAATTTACCTAACACCACTTCCCGGCTATCGTGAATTTCACTCAGTTCCTCCATCTCATTTGACCCCCGGTCCCCTGCTATTTCCGGCAGATTATTTATGTCTTCCTTAGTGAAGACAGAACCAAAGTAGTTATTCAATTGGTCTGCCATGTCCTTGTTCCCCATGATCAATTCACCTGTTTCTGACTGCAAGGGACATTTGTTTTAACTAATCTTTTTCTCTTCACATATCTATAAAAACTTTTGCAGTCAGTTTTTATGTTCCCTGCCAGTTTTCTTTCATAATCTATTTTCCCGTACCTAATTAAGCCCTTTGTCCTCCTCTGCTGGACTCTGAATTTCTCCCAGTCCTCTGGTAGGCTACTTTTTCTGGCTAATTTGTATGCTTCATCTTTTGTTTTAACACTATCCCTGATTTCCCTTGTTATCCACGGATGCACTACCTTCCCTGATTTATTCTTTTGCCAAACTGGGATGATCATTTGTTGTAGTTCATCCATGCAGTCTTTAAATGCCTTCCATTGCATATCCACCGTCAACCCTTTAAGAATCAATTGCCAGTCTATCTTGGCCAATTCACGTCTCATACCATCAAAGTTACCTTTCTTTAAGTTCAGAACCCTTGTTTCTGAATTAACTATGTCACTCTCCATCCTAATGAAGAACTCAACCATATTATGGTCACTCTTGCCCAAGGGGCCACGCACAACAAGACTGCTAACTAACCCTTCCTCATTACTCAATACCCAGTCTAGAATAGCCTGATCTCTCGTTGGTTCCTCTACATGTTGGTTTAGAAAACTATCCCGCAACCCAAACCAACCTACTCCCCACTTTCCCCTGGAAACGCAAGAAATTACACCTGTCTTTGCACCTTCTCTCTCATATCCATCAAGGGACTCCTGCCGGCCTTCCAGGTGAGACAGCGGTTCACATGCACCTCCTCTCACTTCATCTACTGCATTCGGTCCTCCCGATGTGGTGAAAATAATAAAAAGGAGTCTGACGAAGGGTTCCGACCCAAAACGTTGTCTATCCATGTCTTCCAGAGATGCTGCCTGACATGCTGAGTTACTCCAGCACTCTAATTTTGTAAACCTGCATCTGCAGTCCTGTATACCTACTTATTGTATTAAAAGTTATGTTAAAACTTCACAAAAACTTTCTATGGACAGTGAGCATTCCATTGAGATAAACTGAAATATGTGAAATATGTATAACATGGTTCACATTTAAAATAGCAATGCTCTGCATAATGTGATATGATGCGCTATATTCTTTGAAATGATCTGCTTTGATGACTGATGGGCCTTCTGTGATAGTACAGCTCCATCATGCAGACCTGGGCACTGAACCTGCATGTATTGTGAGAGTATTTTGCCTTGTAATATGGGGGATGAAGAAAAGCCAAAAAAAACAGTCAAAATAGAATAAATGAGAAAGAGAAAAGACCATAAATCTTCAATACCAAATCAGATTTTATACTGCAGAAATACAGTATTCTGAAACGTTAAACATTTCTTGTTCACTATAATATCTCAAATCTATTGGAAGAGTTAAGCTGTTTCTCCTATCACAATGAAATAGGAACTCACTATGTGTCCGTACTTGATTGTTCATTTTGTGGCCTTCATTTTCGATAATTTCTGACATGTTTTGTTAACCTTTTAAGGCATTATCACATTGTACCCTCGCCACAATTGCATCATAGTCACGAAATTCAAGTATTTAATTTTCTGCAGCATTTTGCAGTGTTTCATGATGAGGTACGGCAAATTTTAACGCCACTGCTTCTTTTCAGAGTTTTAGATCCAGTGTTTTTATGCATCCAATTTGTGGTGTCTTCTCTGAATAAGCAAATTACTTCCAAACCAAACTCGAGTCTGCAGGCAATAACTTCTTGATTACTCAATAGGGACCTAATGTACCATCTGTTCTACTTTTGATATTCCATGATGATTTCTCAACAGGACTGTTTGCCTGTTTGATATAATATTTTATTTGCGGATCACATTTCTCTGCTTTAATAGGTTAGCCTATACCTTTAGTTTAGTTTAGTTTACAGATACAACGCAGAAACAGGCCCTTCGACCCACTGAGTGAATCTGCGCTGACCAATGATCCCTACACACTAACACTATCCTACACATGCTGGAGACAATTTACAAAGCCAATTAACCTACGTCTTTGGAGTGTGGGAGGAAACCGGAGCACCTGGGGAAAACCCAAATTCCGTACAGACAGCACCCGTAGTCGGGATTGAACCTGGGTCTCCAACTAGAGAGTGGTCCTGACCTACTATCTACCTCATTGGAGACCCACGGACTATCTTTAATTAGACTCTACTGAACTATATGTTGCACTAAATAATATTCTCTTTATCCTATATCATGAGCACTATAAATGGCGTGATAGTAACTATATATAGTCTTTCCGCTGACTGGATAGCATGCAACCTAAACGTTTTTCCACTGTACAAGACGAAACTAAACTAGAATCTCTTTGTAACTTAATTAGATATTTTCTATAATATGGCAACAGAACTGCACACTATATTCAAGGTACAGTCTCACCAAAGTCTTGATCACCTGTAACATGATCTTCCAACTCATATACTCAGTGCCCTGTCCGATGAAGGTAAGCATGCCACATGCCTTCACCACCATTTTCAGGGAACTATGTTCTTGCACCGACAGATCTCTTGTTCTATAACATTTCCCAGGGCCCTGTCATTCACTGTGCCTGCCTTGGGTTAACTTGCCAAAATGCATCACTTCTCACGTCTGAATTAAATTCCATCTGACCCAGTTCTCCTCGCCTGCGTTGGCCTATTACCTGTGTGCCAGAAGGAACTGCAGATGTTGGTTTAAACCGAAGATAGAGACAAAATGTTGGAGTAACTCAGCGGGACAGGCAGCAGTCTGAAGGTTTCGACCTGAAACGTCACCTATTCCTTTTCTCCAGAGATGCTGCCTATCCCGCTGAGTTATTCCAGCATTTTGTGTCTATCTTTGGCCTATTACCTGCCAGGCTTTGTCCTGCCCCTCCTGTCTTGTAGCTTTCTTTTCTCCTGCCCCATACAATCAGTCTGAAAAAGGGTCCTGACCTGACCTGCTGAGCTACTCCTGCACCATCTTCCATTTGCTGTCCCTTGATTCATTTACCCATTTGATCTAGATCCTGTTGTATCCTTGGACAATCTTCATTCTTGCCCACTACCACCAATTTTGGTGCCTTTCACCAACTTACCACCTTCATTCTCTTATAATTCGTTAATATATGTGACAAACAATAGAGGACTGAATGCCCATTCCTGTGACACACCAGTGGTCACAAGCCTCCAATCTCAACCACAGCCCTGCACTCAGCCATTTTTGTTGTTATCGTGAAGTAAATTGAAGTAAACAATTTGCCAGCTGAAGTTTAGTTATTATGTGTGACGACTTAATTTTTCATCAATTATCAATTAATAGTTAAGAATGTTGGAGATGAACGGGATTAACTTGGATAAACTCCATAAATGAGGACGGGTGATACTGTATGTGATTAACTCATGTCTGTTCTTTGCAATGCAAGATGCACATTAAATTTGTGAGGCTTGCTGTTTCAGTTGATTGCTATTTGTAGGCAGCACTAAGTGTGCTGTTCATTAGTTGCTTCTGACAACAGGGTGCCTGATACCCTAAATGACTTGGATTGCTTAAAGACCGTTTGCATCTCTGGAAAGAGAGATGAACTTGGGGCGTGAGAAGTGGTAAGAGACCTTTGAAAAGTGGATCTGCTGTGAGGCTCTTGAAGAGGCTGAATAAGCAAGGGTGTAAGCATCAAGGTTTTCTGACAATACATTGGAGGCCCCAGCAAGAACTGGAGCAAACGAGAAGTGTCTTGTATTCACTGATGATCTGGGCTTAGCAATTATATCTTTTACGGGTATATATTCTTTCCAGAATCTGTTGCGACCTGATGAGTTAAGGCCTTCCCCCCTTCCTCCTCCTCCCCCCCCCACCCCCCCACCCCTTCCCCCCCTCCCCATCAGTCTGAAGAAGGGTCTCGAGCCAAAGCGTCGCCTATTCCTTCACTCCATAGATGCTGTCTACCTTCGAATTTCCCAGCATCTGCAGTTCTATCTTAAACATAAGGCTGGTTACAAATCATTAAACTTGTTATTTCCAATTCCAAGACATACAGAGGAGCCATTGGGTCAGATCCATTTACTTCATATATTATTGCATAATCTTGTAAAAAAAACTGCGCACTACATCAAATAATTTGGCTTCTCTCTCTTGTCATTTTGGCCTTCTTCCAGCAATATATTGCCTGACTGTAACTTCTGTTTTTATGAAGGGTTTTGTTGAAGCTGACAGCAGCACCAAATGTGAACAAACAATGTGATGTCAAATTATCATTCATAGACTCTAGTTAGTTGGTTCTAACTTGTCATGGAGGTTTGCGCTGAATCTGATGGCCCAGATGGTAAAATTTGATCCATACAGTAAAACTGTTTTATTAAAAAAAAGCAAACTCTATGCAATGAACATTCAAAAGCATAATTGCAATCCAAGTACATGTGCTGTGTATGCAGTTTGTAAATGTTAAAAAGTAGTTTTGCTGCATGTTGTCAACCAAATCTGTATAAACTTGTAATGCAGTCTCAATGATTATCTGCTCTGAGCTGGAAGGTAAATTTTTACAATATATTCCAGGTGAATCGATATAAAATCTTACAAATATAATCAAAAATTGAGTTATTTGTGCAGAAAGCTCCTCTCTTCCATTTTAGCCTCTTAAATGAAAATTAGATAATGTTCTAAATTACATATTATTCTTCATGAGGAGCAAAGCTCCTACTGTTCCAGAAGATGTACCTAATTGAGCATGGAGTGTTTCCACCAAAAATAAAAGATGATGAATAAATATCTTATCAACTGAATTAATAATGGGATATAACTAATATCACCATGGAGATTAAATTCCGCTTTAACTTTTTGGCATTTACTTAATTATCAGACCAATTGCCTTGAAAATTCAATCTAAATTTTCCTGATATTCCATGGATGGGAAAGATTTTGAGAGATATGGGCCAAATGTAGCTCTAGCTTAGATATGGCATCGGGATCGACGTGGCTGAATTGGGTGAAAGGGTCTATTTCTTTGCTGTACGATTCTATCTGAACTAAAATACCTATTTATTTATTTATGTAGGTAGTTTTCCCGTATATCTGTTTTGAGTTCAGCCTGATCCAAAGTGGGTCGAGATTTAAAGAGCAGCCAAGTACAGAACCCTCTCTAAAAGCTTATTAAAACCAAGACTACAATTCATATTAAGCACTACAAATAATACAGAACATGCTCCTCCGATAGTCGTATAATAATCTTCACCAAGAGACACTGGTTGTAATTTACAACATTTGTGAAGATGTGCCTCCTTCCCATTAGTTAATTATCCATTGAACACAGCAGAAGAGTTTGGGCTGATAGATTTGGGTTATGTGACAGCCTTCAACTGCTGTCAAACAATCTCTTTACAAACATAGAACCTCAACTCTTTAGAGTTCAATGATCTTTGAAGATTTATAAAAATGGAAAGTTGAGATTTTGCTTTTACATTTTCATTCTATATCTCCTGTCTCATGTATTCCTGAAGCTATCTTTTTTTATTTTACTGCAGTTTACTCTGAATCATTTAATATTGATTTAACTATTTCAATTCATACCTGGTTTAGATATTGGTCACTTATACCCTGAAATTTGATTATATGTACTTTAACGGAATCCAAGGGCGGCACGATGGGCCGAAGGGCCTGTTTCCACATTGCATCTCTAACCTAAACTAAACTAAATTTGCAATAGTGGAATGCAGCATGCAAGTATTATTATTTGACACATATTTTGCATAAATGTGGATAAACTTCTACCTCTGTGTGTCTCTGTGAGAGTTTGTCAGCATGACTTATTGTTGCTTCGTCTATTTATAAATGTGATGTGCATTGAGCTGTAAAAGATTCCAAATACTTTAAGTTGCTGATCAAAAGCCCACATGTTCTTTTGCTACTGACTGTGAAATCTGAAATGACATATTTATACGTGAATTCGGTATTAAGACTGGCCATTTAAATGAGTCTGCATGACTCCCAACTTTGTAGCAAAGTGTGTTCCAACTACTGTGATGTAATTTAAAAAAAATCTGTATTTTGCCGAGTGATAGATACACTAATATAAAATGAAGAAAATGAACGGATAAAAACACATTCATTGTCATACTCATTGAACAAAAATATAATTCAACTGAAATAAACAAATCTGTAATGGCTAGGATTTCCAATTATCCTAGCTTTGACAGATAGAAGAGAATAGTTAATTTAGTGAAGGTATCAACTATGTAAGTAGCATTATATTAAATAGTTTATTCTGCATTATTGACTTGTGTCTATGTAACTCCTACAGGCCCCAATACTTGCATTTTGGCAGAAGATAGACACGAAAAGCTGGAGTAACTCAGCGGGTCAGGCAGAATCTCTGCATAAAAGGACCCGAGACTAACTCTCAGTCTGAAGAAGGGTCACAACCCAAAACGTCACCTATTCATTTTCTGCAGAGACGCTGTCTGACCCGCTGAGCTTACTCCAGCTTTTTGTGTCTATCTTTGGTTTAAACCAGCATCTGACGTTCCTTCCTACACATTTGAATTTTGGCAAACAGCATTGTGTTAGGTTTCACTCAAATGTTAAATTGACAACTTACTATGAATATATATTTGTAATAAAGCTGAATGCAAATGCAAAAAGTAGTTATTGGATGAGTTACATAAGGAAAGTGCTGGAGGGCACAATAGCGTTGTAGTTATGGGGCAATTATCCAGAAGTTTGAGACTTGAGCAGAATGGTAATGTTGAACTTGAAACTACAATCGTTGTGAAAATCCATCTGGTCTATTCATGCCCTTCAAGGGTTGGAAATGTGCTTTCTTATCCTGCTCAACATTATTTCACTCTGGATTCACCAATGCGATTGACTTGAAACTGCCCTTTGTACCAGCCCATGTCTGTTCAGTGAGCAATTAAGGATTTATAATAAATTGCAAGCATGCCAACGCATTTCACACCCTGTGCATGGAAACGTGCGCTTGAGCCCGCTGCGTCCATGCAGACCTTTTTGTCTACCTGCACTAATCCTGGAGAAGGGTACACAGAAAGGGATGTGAAGAATAAGTAGAAGTTTGAAGGAAAATATGATTATTTTAAAGTTCAGCCTTGTTAGCCCCAGGAGCCAAGGTACGTCAGTAAAGCAGGGAATTTGGGCGAGCAGGATATGGTGCATTTACTACTTATGCAGCCGAGTTTTGGCTGAGCTGAAGTTTACGAAGGATGCCAGGATATCATTGGAATAGACATCCCAGAAGTAACAAAGACATGAGAGAGTTTCAGACACATCAACAATGTTCTTTTTCCTGGATGAATTTCATAAATAAATATATTCTTAATAGTTATGTTAATTTTTGTTGTTGCAAGCTAAAAACACAAAGGCTATATGTTACATTGTTTAATACATTGCATCATTGCATAGATGTTAAACAAAGTGATTGTTTGTTAATTTCAATGGCCAGCTACAGTGAAACGGACATACTGTGTTCTTAAGCGATAATGGTGCCTGATTACTGCAGGGAGGTTACATGGAAATAGTCTCTTTTTGTCTGGACTTTTGTTTCCCAAGATAGCTAGTTCTCCATCTGTCAATTTCCAAACTAACTTTTAAGTGGTTCTCTAGTTCCTGATAGAAATCAGTTATTCTATCAGGCCCACAGTTATCAATCAAGTTATATTCATTTTGTGTCATAGAAATAGACCTTATAGCTTTCTAATGGTTATTTTGGATGGCTGTCTTGTTGGTGCTGCAATGTACACCTGAATATTTTCATCGTCAACAATGATCAATCATTACCCTGGGGAAAACCAAACTGCTGGAGCAGCTCAGTGGGTCGAGTAGCATCTGAAGAGGCAAAGGGGTAGATGATGTTTCAGGTCATGACCCTGCATCAGGATCCTTCAATCTCTTGTGTCTACATTAATCTTCGAATATTATGATGTGGACATTGTGGATGTCAGAGCTTAAACGTGGAAGCTATTGTGGAAAACAATTAACCAATTTAATTGCTTTCCTATCTGATAAACATTGTTTACAACAGAAGGTACAAATGTGCGATTTTGAATGTGATATGAAAAATTCAGTGCAGAATTTGTGATTTAGATTCATTGAGCTATACTGTATGTCAATGCTAACCAAACGTTGACTCTGATTCTTGTTTGGCTTTTGTTTGTCTGCATTGTCACGGTAATATATTACTATTTTTTAATGTTTAGACATTTTGTTCACCTCCAGGCTAAATAATTTGTGACTTTTATGTTAATTAAAAGCAACTATTCAGTAAGTGAATAAATACCAACACCTTTTGTGATTAATTTGATTTTAATTGCTCATCCGAAAATGTTATAAAACTTGCTGTCTTGGATAAAATGCCTGTCATTCAAATTATACTTGCAGAACAGGTTGGCATAGATAATGAATGTTGCTTATAATCCCTGAAACAAATCTGTCAAGGAAAGGTATTTTCAGTCTTAACAAGTGTTGAAATAATTTAGCAATTTAAAAATCCTGAATATATTAATTCTCTGCAACATAGAGCCACGTTTCAGTGCCTCTTGCAGAAACATGGGTCCAAAATAGGAAGCAGTGCCAGATCAATTCCTGGTTAAAAGATCTTAAATGCCATATGGAGAGGAATAAAACAAAGAGGGGAGGAATGAGTTCTGGTTACGAGCTGCTAAGAGACGTCCCGAGCTCTGACGTACCTGCTACGGACATTCTACGTGCTTACCACGAGTTTGATTTTTTTTTAAACTCGGGAGAGCTCTTGAATTACCTCGTACAGTGGGACAGGCTCTTTCAACTGAGATAAGGAAAAGGGTCTTCAGATGATTGGAAATTTATTATAGCCCCCTTTCCCCCCAAATGTCAGAGGGAGGTAGAAGTGTAAATCAGAAGATGTTTTGCTGAGATAAAAAAATATAATAAGGCAGCTAGAGCAAGAAATTTCAATATTCAATCTCGTGAATAAAAAGTAAGGAAGATACAGAATTATTGAAATGCATTCAAGAGAACATTTATAATCTGTATGCAGTAAGTGAAGTAGAGTTTTTTTTGTTGTGAACAGTTTTAGAGAATTAATTGGATAAGGTGAGCAGCAGCAATGGTGAGTGTTTTGGGGCAGTAATGATAATTAAAAAAATTATACCACTGTGCCAAATCTAGCTCAACCCAACTCGCAGAACCTCAGAGTCCACCCTTCTTCACATGCCTAGTTTGATGCAGAGGAGAGATTACATGGACAGCAAAGCCTCGGTCAACATTTTTTCAGGCAGCCATTTGCAATGGCCCCACCACTAGAAGGCACCAATGGTTAAAATGCAGGAACGGAGGCTCTTTATCTGCATGCACATAACACTCTAATAACATTTAAATTGATGCCACCAATTATATAGATGGGCACAATCTAATCATCATTAGTGAGGAATGGCTGCAACGTGTTCAAGATTGCAAATTGAATATATCAGGAGACTCAACATTTGGGGAAATAGACCAAATGGAAAAGGAAGGAAGAAGTGGTTAAGCTAAAAAATATTTCTCCCTTGATTTCACTAATGTTTAATTAAACAAAGGACATGCATTTTTATGGGTTTATGAGGTGGTTTACCAGAGTGATGCTTGGACTAAGGTATAAGCTACAAGCTACAAGCTACAGGGAGAAACTGGACATTTCTCTGGAATGCTGGGGATTGAGGGAGACTAGTCTGAAGAGAATACAATTAAGAGAGGCAGAGGTAGGGTAGATAGTCAGAACCTTTTCCGTGGGGGATATAAAATATCAAATGCTATGGGGCAGAGCTTTAAGGTGAGAAGTGGCAAAGTTTAAAGGAGATGTTTGGGGATAGTATTTTACATGAAGGGTGGTCATAAGAGTGATAGGAGTAGAATTAGGCCATCAGGTTTATGCCACCATTCAATCATGGCTGATCTATCTTTCCCTCCTAACCCCATTCTCCTGTCTTCGTTCCATAACCCCTGACAACTATACCAATCAAGAATCTATCTATCTGCCTTAAAAATATCCACATTTTTCTCCTGCCTTCACATCCTTCTGTGGCAAAGAATTCCACAGATTCAGCACCCTCTGACTAAATAAATTTCTCCTCATCTCCTTCCTTTAATTCTGAGGCCATGACCTCTCGTCCTTGCCTCTCCCAATCGTGGAAACATCCTCCCCACATCCACTCTATCCAAGTCTTTCACAATTCTGCATGTTTCAATGAAGGTGGTGAGTGCCTGGAACCCACTGCTGGAAGTGGTGATGGAGGCAAATACGATTGAGGCATTTAAGAGGCTTTGGGATAAGCACATGGATATGCAGGGAATTAAAGGGTATGGATCAAGTGCAGCCAGATAAGAGTTGGTCTTGGTATAAAGTTCGACACAGAGATTGTGGGCCTAAGGGTCTGTTCCTGTGCTGCATTCTGTATTCTATAAGATTGGTCAGAGGGAGGATTATGTTTCTGGTAATAGCCCCAATAATAAAGGATGAATCGAAGCAGGAGAACAAAAGGATCTTGGTTCCGAAAATCAAGATGAAGAATCACTTTAGATGGGACTGCAAAACACCAAAATGGAGGCAACACTTTGAGAGGTTTGCCCTCAGCCAATAAAATTTGAAGAAGGGTCTCAACCCAAAATGTTACCTGTTTTTTTTCTCCAGAGATGCTGTCAGAGATGACCCTTTGAGTTATTCCAGCTTTTTGTGTCCATCTCCGGTTATGTAGAGGAGCGTATGGTTCAGGAAATGAGTGGAAAATTTGGGAAATTATTTTGTCTGAAAGGGAAGAGTTTATAATACTGCCAAAAAGAACAATGAGAATTATTTGAAAATCTCAGATTTCAGCAAGAAATTGATGAGAGGGAATGTAGAATAAAAGTTTAAAACAAACAATAAGCAAATACCAAGAACGTCTGTTGATATGTAAAAAGAATAAGGTTAGCATAAGGTAATGTTCATGCCTAACAGATTGAGGCTGCTGTAACTATATTTGGAAGAAGGAAGTAAATGAGCTCAATCTTTTACATTTGTCTTTGCAGAAGATATTACAGGGAACCTAAGGAAATAGTAAAGATCAAAAAACTGGAGTGATTGGGGAACTCATTGAAAGCTGATAAATCCTTTGGGTCAGGTGACCTGCATTCCATGGACACTATGGTGATGGATATAGCTTTCATCTCTTAAGGTCATAAGGGATAGTAGTAGAATTAGGCCATTCGGCCAATCCTGTCTATTCCGCCATTCAATCATGGCTGATCTATCTCTCCCTCCTAACCTCATTCCTCTGCCTTGGGGCGATCAGCCATGATCACAATGAATGGCGGTGCTGGCTTGAAGGGTCGAATGGCCTCCTCCTGCACCTATTTTCTACGTTTCTCCCCATTACCTCTGACACCTGTACTAATCAAGGATCTATCTATCTCTGCCTTAAAAATATCCACTGACTTGGCCTCCACAACCTTCTGTGGCAACGAATTCCACAGATTCACCACCCTCTGACCAAATACGTTTCTCCTCATCTCCTTCCAAAAAGAACATCATTTAATTCTGAGGCTATGACCACTATTCCTAGACTCTCCCACCAGTGGAAACATCCTCACCACACCAATCCCCCAAAGTTTAATTTGTGGAGAACGTTTATAATCTTCCGAAGTTCCATAGTTACAGAAGGTGGTAAATGTTACCCAAATCTAGGAAAGGAGGTAGAGAGAAATGGGGAACAAGTAATGAGTTACCTTGGCAGCAGTTATTGGAAAATGTTAGAATTTATTGTTAAGGGAGTGTTAAGTGGGCACCTTGATAATAATCATAATAAAAGTTAACATGAATGAATGTGAAATTATGTTTAACAGGTATGTCAGAATTTTTAAAAGAATTTTACCATAAAAATAGATAAAGGTGAAATAGTTAAACTGGTGTATTTGTACTTTTATGGAACCTTTGATAAGATGCAACATAAAAGGATTGAAGATTGTGTCACAGATAGAAAACTGAGAGTAGGAGTGAATGTGGCTTTTTGTGGTTAGAGGGCAGTGAGTCATGGGCTGTCATAAGGATTTACAAGGCCCCTGCTATTCATAATCTCTGATTCAATTCATTGATTTGAATGAGAGGATAATGTGCATCAGAACCAATTTGCTAATTATACAAAGCTAGGTAAGGGCGTGGGTAGTGAGAATGTTGCTGAGAAACATCAGTCAAGATTGGGTTTCGACGATGTGGCAGATGAAATGTAATTTGAACAAATATGAAGCCATCCACCTAGGTAGAAAAAGTGGAAAAGCATGGTAATTTTTGAATGGTGAGGGATTAAAAAATGCTGCTGTTTCAAAAGACTTGAGTGAGCTTGTACATATATCTCTGCACGTTAACACACAGCGAGCAATCATAGTGTTAGCAATGTTGGCTTTTATTGCAAGATAATTTAAGCACAAAAGTAAAGATGTCATTATGGCCCTCCTCACACCACATCTGTAATATTGTTGCTGACCAGGTGGGATATGTGAGAGAGGGAATGCAATAAAAATAAACATGACATAGAATGCTGGAGTACTCGGTGGGGCAGGTAGCATCTCTGGAGGAAATGGAGAGGTGATTTTGGGTTGGGACCCTTCTTTAGACTGATTGTAAGGGGGGTGGGAGGATTGTGGGGGGGGGGGGGGAGCAGGCTGGTAGGGAGGAGAGGCAGGGCAAAGCAAGGCAAGTAATAGGTGAATAAGGGCGAAGGTGTTTTTTGATAGGCAGCTGGTTGGAACAAACCCCTCCCTTTGCTGCTTCGCACGCCCCCCCCCCCCTTCTTTTCTTCCATTCATCCCCACTCCATGTCCCACTTGGACTTGCACCTTTTTCCCCCCTCCCTCTCCACTCATATTCCTTCCTCTGGCTTCACACATTTGTAACTCTATTCCTTTTGTCTCACACCATCTCTCTTTTAATCTCTGGCCTTTGTTCCAACCATCTACCTTAACCCCCCCGCCCCCCCCCCCCCCTCACCTGTGTTTACTATTTCCTGCCACTTCTCTCTCCCAGCTTTCACCTACAATCAATCTGAAGAAGGGTTCCGACCCGAGACATCACCATTCCATGTTCTCCAGAGATGCAGCCTTAAGGGGCTGCCCCACTGTGGTGAACGTAATTGACGAGTTTAGAAGAGTTTAGGGGAGTTTGAAAAAATGCCATGTTGAAGACCTCCTTCGACAGTGTAGAAGACTAGCTTTGTCTAGCTTCGGGAAAATTGGACACCGAATAGTGGAGAGTGAAGACGACCTCCTTCGACCTCCCTTCGACTATGATGAAGACTATCTACGACTACCTTCGACTACCCTCGATAACCTACGACTAACATGCAGACCTACCGCGACTAAACCTACGAGTAAACCAAGTATCGATTTTTTCCATGGCGAACTTTTTTTACAAACGGGCATTTTCAACGACCGAGCTGAGGCCACGAGTATGCGGGGACTACTCTCGAGCATGAAGGAGAGTTAGAAAGACTTCCTAGGACCTCGTGTCGACCATGCTGCGAGTATGAGTCAAGGGCAAACTCGCCAGAACTCGCGGATTAGGTCGCCGCAATGGGACAGCCCCTTTACCAGCACTTTGTGACCATTTTTTGTAAATAAGCTTCTTCAGTTCCCCATTTCTACATTTCCACCAAGATTACTGCGATGCTGATGTTTACTGGGATGAGGAGAGATGAGGCAAACTTGTATTTTGTTCTCTAGAATTTAAAACAGACGATATTGAAATGCACATAATTCTTGGAGGGCTTACTAGGTGGTAAATGTAGGAATGATATTTTCTCTGGATGGTGTCCAGAGTAAGGTTTCAGATCTTAAAATAAGTGTCAACTATTTGTCACTGATGTGAGAAACAAATTCTGATGGGTGGTCGATTATTGGAGCTCTGACCTAAGGAGGAAGTCAAATGTAGCTGGTGAATATGTTGATGAGCAAATTTGATAATATCTTCAGAGATATGCAGACCTCTGATGACATCCCACACAGCTTCCTTGGCCATTTCCAGGCTGTGTCTGCACCGCCACCGCCGACCCTTACGTGCGCTCCGGCCACCCGCGGGCCGCGACCAATAACTGCCGATCCTTGCATCTGCCCCGACTGAGGCCATTAATCCAGCACTTTGTGTAATAACCAGCAACTGCAGTTGCTTGTTCCTACTGCTTATACAATAATAATACCGTACATTATAGGTCACAGTGGGTAATAACGAACTCCCCCACCCCTCCCCATATGGTATGTTATAATGAAGGTTTACTGTAAAATTGGGTCCATTCTACACTGGATTGAATTCCTACATAAAATTGTTTATAGTGTAATTACAGCTGCTGATTTACACAAGTAGTGTTCGAGCAGTTCTTCAGGTGATCCTCTGAGACTACATTAAATGTTATTTTTATCAAAGTTTTCTCATCTGATTAACAGCTGAAGTCATTGTGGCACTTATTTAATGTTCAGTGATATTTTGAGAAAAAATTGCATCCTTCACTTGAATACATAAACAATTAATTTAAATTTGAATTGTTTATTAATTAGGAGTGCCAAACTTGAGAGTTTAAATCTTTATGTTATTAAATCTTTATTATTACTTACACATCATTTGAATGAGGCAAAATGTGAAATATTACTTTAATTCATCATGCCCAATTGTTAATTTCAATCAGGATCTATTAGCTATTTGGTGCTCCTTGAAGTTCTAAATATCTTTGTATGGTGCAGTTATACTAGGATGGGCTTGTAGGTTTGCCCCCGTATTTAAACATAGCAGCAAAACTGACCGATTGTAATTACCAATGTAATGCAGGACTCAAGGATTCGGATCAATGAATGGCGGATGCACAAGGTGAAGAGCACAAACAATTATTTATTCAAGCAAACACATGACAAAAACACAAAACAAAGATCAACTATCAATAAAGAAACAATACCAAATAACTTACACTCCCTGCGTATTCTAGTATCCTGTCTGCACTCTCTCCCTCTCTCTCTCTCTTGCTCTCTCTCTTTCTTTCTCTCTCTCTCTCTCTTTCTCTCTCTCACTTTCTCTTTCTCACTTTCTCTTTTTCTTTCTCTCTTTTTCTTTCTCTCTTTCTCTCACTCGCTTTCTCTCTCTCTCTATCTCTCTCTCTCTCTCTCTCTTTCTTTCTCTCTCGCTGAACAACAGGTAATTATGTGTCAAGCTAGCTATCCTCCTTGGTACTACAATGGTGTGAGTTATGTGTCCTATCAGACATCGAGATAGTCGCAGATGTCTCTGGGAAAGCAGTGACCTCGCAGAGTTCCTCATGATCTCCTGGTCCCTTTCAATTAGCCCAAGCATTCATCGAAAGTATCTACTTGTTTTTCTAAGCATGGTTGGAAATGTGGTGGTGCTCATTTAGTTGACAACTCCATTTTAGTTCACAGTCTGTTTAACCCTTACATTACACTGATGGAGAAACATGACCATTGTGGCAAAAACCTGCCAGCAAGTGACCTTGAAAGCAAAACACTTGATAGGAATAATTACCTCAAAAAGTAGTTGATATAAAAAGTGGTTGGAATTGAAATGTTAGTAAAGTGGAAGCACCTGTTAACCCGGATGTAAATGGTGTAAATCAACATTGATGTTTGTACATTTCTTCATATTTTTACTTCAAATGGTTCCATAGGGTTCTGTTATTGACCATCAAAATTAATTCATCCTATTTATTTTGCAAATACTTTGATATTTCCATCTTTGAAGTGTAACCTAGTTTACTTTAAGACGACCAATTCATTGGTGGTTGGTCATTAAGGGCTGTGACACACCAAGCCTGACCTGCACTTGTAACATCCCCCGCGATTTGGGAATGAAAGTAAACCTATCTGCTAGTTGCTGACGGAGAAAGTGAAGGTGGCAGGTCAGCAGTGGGTTTGACCAGTCAGGGCCACAATGGAATAATTAACTGTAGAGCTGGCCTCAACCGTTGTATGTAATAATACTTAGTCTGCACAAACCTGTGCATACATCAGTAGTCTTTCTGGGCAAATGGAAAGGAATGCTCATTGCAGAACTAGCCATTGATGTGCAAGCAATTGCTGGTTAAATAGGGAATCTGGAGCAGATTGAGCACTTTGAAATGCTCAGTTGAGCAGGTGACCAGATTACACATTTAGTGGAGAGGTGCAGAGCAGAGATTATCAACTAACATGTGGTTTAAAAAGTTGGTCTGTAATTTTTGCCGAAGCACCAAAGAATCATCATTGTGTCTGAAGCAGACTTATTTTCAAAAGGCTTAGGCCCCACCTACACTTTTAATTATCACATTAACTATCATATTACAGGAAAGAAGCTGAGCAGAAGGTTTAAAAAAAAAAGTAGCTATCATAAAGGATGTATAGGAAGGAACTGCAGATGCCGGTTTAAACCGAAGATGGACGCAAAATGCTGGAGTAACTCAGCGGGACAGGCAACATCTCTGGAGAGAAGGAGTGGGTGACGTTTTGGGTCGAGACCCTTCTTCAGATAATAGTTAAAGGTGTAATAATCTCCTTAGATGATGCTTGAATGTATAATAATTTGTCACTAAAAGCTATACATTGCTTTTTCACACAATAAAACATTAAGCTGTGTAACTTTAAGTTTATCTTTCATCTCATCTCATTTAGTTTTTCCAAACTTGAGGAGTGGTGATACAGATCTTGTGATCCCAGAACCTAAACCTGTGGTGGATAATGATGAACTGGCAAGCACCTATGAGCGGAAGCTGATTGAGGTAACACAGTCTCGGGCTTTCTTGGTTTATTTAGGTATTTATCTTTTTGGGTAAGCTTCTCTTGATGAATGTAATCGTCTTGCTGCGAACTATTCAACATTGGACCTGCACTTTGCAAGAGTGGAAAGGTGATATGTTGACTGAAAGTCGTTGAGAGTTTACAATGTAGGTGACCTTTAGATTGCAGAAATGCATCATCAACTTTATACCAGTGCACTAATTTCTTCCTTCTAGGGGAAAGGATATTTCTTACTCTCCCACCATAAACAGTGGTAAAGCACCTATATTTTTGATCTTCTGCATTGATACTCATGAATCAATTAAAACAACAGTGCCAGTGTATAGCATGAAGCAAGAATGTGTAGAAGATGATGAAGGGGCAGGTGTACTTGGGCATCGGGGACCAGAAGTTTCATATGGCTAATTTCACAACTCAGTTCATTTAGCACACTCAATGGATAAATGTAATCAAATTGAAATTAAATTAGTTTTCGGGGTCCCCTGATGGCTTCCTGTTTCATAGGGAGAGCTCTATGGTTTGACCCACTGTTGAATCACTGTAAGAAGTCTCTGTGGATAGTAAGGACTTTGGCTTGGCCGTTCAGCAAGTCAATTAGTTGGTCAGAAATAATGAATATAAAGGATGAAAAATCAATAACTATGACAAATGTTGAGGCATGAAATATTCCAGAAAAGGCTGCCAAGTAAAAACAGAATCTGTATCTTCACAAGTGAGCTCAAGGTTTGCAGATGTTGGTCTGTGATGAAACACACAACCCTAACGTTAAGGTAAGGGCGATAAAGGTGAGCAGGAGGCAGCAGAAAGCAAATGTAACTCCACCCAGAAGCATCTTACTTAACGGGTTCACTTTTAAGATTTCCACCTGAACTTTGGTTTCTTTTTTCTGTGTTGAAACAATCGCTTCTGTACTGTAACATTGCAACACCAAGTATCCCAGATGATGGCTGGAAATATTTCTGGAGTATGCTTTGAAATTTGATTTTACTATATGGTAGGTTTTTAGACTTTTCCCAGTTGCTTTTTGCATTTTGTTTGATAAGTTTCCTGTTTGCCTTTTGCATATTTGTATGTGTCTACCTTTCCGATCCATGTACAAGTGTGGCACTTGACATATTTCAGTTAATAATTTTCAATTACTTTTTATGTAAATTGTTAATTAAGTCACAAGGTGCAAGTTTGATAGACACTGAGTGTTTGACATTTGAGCATGAGAGAAATGTTACTAATTGCTGTATGTGCCATTCAATACTTGATAATGGAGAAGATTAAACCATGGCTATATGGTAAATATATCGTGAAGTGAACGTTCTGAAATTTGATTTATTTGAAAGATTGTTCTTTGATTATTTTACTGTCAATTTTCTTTGCGGTGTAATCTTTGAAATGAGACGCTAAGCAAGTGCTTTCTCCACCTTAAACAAAACACTTGAATCATGTTATCTCATTCTGGCCCAAATTAGTTTTTCTCAGAAGTAGATCAATTGATCTTTTTCATACTATTCAATAATATTTGTGCAGGTAAGTGTTTAATGTGGTAGGAGTGATACAAATGTTATATTTGTTGATTTGTTTGCTTATTTAATCAGTTATATATAATACTATAAGACTAAGCGGGACCCGTTGGGTCCCAGCATCACACGGGAGGGCTGGTCACCAATGCAATATTCCACCACTCCACCAATTCCAAGACTGCTCGCCAGTGGGGGGAGGGGGGCTGTCTGTTGCGCTAGTATGGGTGTTGCGGGCCGAAGGTACTGGTTTCCAGAGGGCTAGTATAGACATTGTGGGCCGTATGGATGCTTGGGCAGGTATCCAACTGTTGCTACGATTTTAAAAGCCAAGCCAAGGCAAACAATTGGGCTGCAGACACCCGACAACCAAAATTCATTTTGTGAACACAAACTTGTTAAAAAAGTGAGGCAAACAATTGGGCTGCAGACACCAGACAACCAAAATTCATTTTGTGAACACAAACGTTAAAAAAGGCGAGGCAACCACTTGGGCTGCAGACACCCGACAACCAAAATTCATTTTGTGAACACAAACTTGTTAAAAAAGCGAGGCAAACAATTGGGCTGCAGACACCCGACAACCAAAATTCATTTTGTGAACAGAAATTTGTTAAAAAAGGCGAGGCAAACAGTTGGGCTGCAGACACCCGACAACCAAAATTCATTTTGTGAACACAAACTTGTTAAAAAGGCGAGGCAAACATTTGGGCTGCAGACACCCGACAACCAAAATTCATTTTGTGAACACAAACTTGTTAAAAAGGGCTGCAGCCACTTTACAGCCGCATCGAGGGGACTCACCGTGGAGTAGACGTGCATTCAGTGTGATTCGCAGCTCAGAGAGCCGTGATCCTCTCGCTTCCTGGGTCTGGCAGAGACTGAGTGAGGCACGACACTTCCTGGTTTTATAGTCCCTCCCCCTGCCGCCAGAGAGAATGGGGAATTTTGTAAAAACATTAATATCTCTCTCATTTTTCATCAACGGAAAAAATCTGAGCGAGGTGGCCAAAAATGACGGTCGTAGGTGGCAGTGTTCTCTCGGAAAACGCAGCACAGTCGGCCAAAAGCGGTCAAGATCAGAGATTTAGTAATATAGACTAGACGAGGCGCGGACCCGTTGGGTCCCCCTCCCCAACGCAATATTCCACCTCTCACCCATACATGAGGCGATGTTCAGTCAAAATGGCGATCCCGGCCCGGTAACCCTCCCCCAACAGCGCAGGCGCGTATACCGGGCCCACTGCGCACGTGCGGATAGCGGGCCCACTGCGCACGCGTGGATAGCGGCCCTGGCAACCCTCCCCCAACTGCGCAGGGAATGACTTTGTGAAATGGAAGGAAACTTACTACTATACACCCCAGAATGTTGAGTCAGGCACCCCTAAAATTGTAGCGCTATCGAGTACCGTTTTGGCTGTATTTTGAGCCTATACAGGCATGCAGAACAAATCACACTTTTGGCTATATTTTTAAAGTTTATAAAGGAAATACTTTGTCAAATCGAACAAAATGCGCTACTGCACACCGCAGACTAAACGTGAGTAAGGTGGGCCTAAAATTGTGGCGCTATCGTGTACCGTTTTGTCTGTATTTCGGGCACATATATACACACGTATATACATACAAGATGAGAGTTTTAGTTTTAGACTAGACCAATTGGAGCCCGTGGGGTCCCTGTCACATGGGAGGGCTGGTCCCTGAACGCAATATTCCACCACTCACCCCTAGCCCCCAACTGCACAGGCATAGCTGATGGGTTCCCGCCAGAGATCCCCGTTGTTACAGCAACCCTCCCCAAGTGCGTCTCATCATCCCTCTTCCCACTACTATCCTCCTCCATTCCCCCTCATCCCCAGCATTCCCTCCCCCTCCTCTTCACCCTCCCTGTTCTTTCCCCTCTCCTTCTCCCCTCCCCCACTCCCTCCCTCACCTCTCCCTCCCTCTCCTTTCCCCTACCCTCAGTCACTCCCTCCATAACCCCTCTCCCCTCCCTACCCCCCTTGACGTAATTGTGAGGTGGAAGCTGCTGTAAATGAGATCCCATTGTGATGTCATTGTGGGGTGGAACACTGTTGACGGGCAGTTTATGTAAATGACAATAGACAATAGGTGCAGGAGTAGGCCATTCGATGTGATCATGGCTGATCATCCCCAATCAGTGCCCCGTTCCTGCCTTCTCCCCATATCCCCTGAGATGAAATGCCATTGTGATGTCATTGTGGGGTCGAAATCTGCTGGTGGAAAATAATAGTTTTTGTAAAAGTTTAAAATGTCAATAACATATAATGTGCCATCAATCTGAACGAAACTTGTTGACTTGACATCACAGGACAATGGTGAATAAGGTACAAAAATTGTAGCATTATTATGTACAGTTTTTGCGCGGATGTATGTATGTACAAATATAGAAATATTGAAATATAGAAACGATGGGAGTGTTAATAATATAGACAGATAGATGAGTTTTAGACCAACTGGGACCCGTTGTGTCCCGTTCCTCCAACGCAATATTCTACCACTCAACCTTAGCACCCAAACTGCGCAGGCACGTCGCATTTCCCCTCATCCCCAGCACCCCCCCCTCTTCACTCTCCCTCTTCTTTTCCCATTCCTCCTCCCCTTCCCCACTCCTTCCATCACTTCTCCTCCTCACCTTCCCTACCCTCCCTCCCTCCCTCCCTCCCTCCCTCCCTCACCTCCCTCCCTCCCTCCCTCCCTCCCTCCCTCCATAACCCCTCTCCCCTCCCTAGCCCCTCCTCTATCTCTCCCCCACCTCACCACCCCCCTATCCCACTCCCCCACTAAACACAATGTTTAAATAACATTAAACAACAATTCTCACCTTCTCCTCTTCCTTTCCCCCACTGAGGATGGCTGAGGACCCATTGGATGCCCAGTGCGCTGCCAAGTCAAGTAAAGATAGCAAGTGTGCTGTTTTTTTATTTATTTTATTTCAATAACTTGTAAAATATAACATCAATCTATACTGCACATACCAGGACATTGGTGAGCAAGGTGGGCCTAAAATTGTTGCACTATCGTGTACCGTTTTTGCGCATATATAGGCACAAATATATATAGGTACAAACAAGATGAGAGTTTATAGATATTCCATCAATTATATCTCCAAGAAGTGTGGTAATTAACTGTCATAATAATCTTTTATAACCTGTTTATAATCTGCTACAATATTATTAATCTTTGTAATAATGCCACCAGTCTCATAATGGGAGTTCATAAATATTTAGGATGCATTGCACTTTTACCACCAAAAGACTTGTAATCAAACAAAAAATGCTGCAGCTAGACACTAATCCAAGGAAAACAGGACTGAAAATGTTCAGTGCAATGTAGACATTTGCAAAGATATCATTTGCAAAGAGATGACTTGAATATTTAGACAGAGAGCACAGCTATTTGGTTATTGCTGTTCCATTCAAATAAATGCAAGCACGAATTGAGCCATTGTCCACCTCAATGAAATAATTGGAAATTGAATAGACTAACAAATCTTCAGCTACTTATTTTTTATAGTTACAACAAAATCATAATCATTAAATTACTAAAATGTTAATGATTTATAGGATATAAAAACATGAATAATTTAGTTTGGTGTGCATGCCTTAATTGCTCGGGGCATTGAGTATGTATTGGGCAGTGATGCGGCCTGATATGACTTTGGTTAGGCGCCCCATTACAGGAAGAATGTGGAGGCATTTGAGAGAGTGCAGAAGATGTTAAGCAGAATGCTGCCTGGATTAGAGGGCATCAGCTATAAGGCGAAGTTGAACAAACTTGCATTGCATGAATATGTTGGAAAGAATACTATTTCTTGGAAGTTAATTTACTTAGTTGTTATTTTGACTCTAGAATGGATTCCAGGAATAAAATCAACATTAGTGGATATATACAAATTAATAATTCCCACGTTCTCCAAAATATCTAGGAAGGAACTGCAGCTGCAGGTTTAAACCGAAGATAAACACATAAAGCTGGTGTAACTTGAGTTACTTGAGTTACTCCAGCTTTTTGTGTCTATCTACTCCAAAATATACACTGGTACTCCAGTGACCACCAGTCCACAGACTGCAGATTTGGTACAATGCTCTTGATCCTAAAATCCAAACACTCAGGACCATGTACCCGACTTTGTTTCAAGAAATACATCTGCTTAGACTGTGTGCTGTTGTTTCAAGAACCTAAAGTGAAGCCCATTCCTTCCTGCTGCTGCTTGCTGCTGTGTCAGGACCCTGGCATGAATCTCTGCTCTTCGCTGGTTCTTCCTCAACAAAAAGTCATTGCACAGTTTTGTGAGGGTTGGTGCTGGGTGGACCAGATCAAGAGGTGTGATCGCACCTTATCACATGATTCTGGGCTGTTGTAGGGGATTGGCAGCAGCTAGCTAGTGTTGACAGGTTGTAGAGGTCTCTCATCATCTTCTGTCGTATGTCCTGGGAGATTTTGTTTTCACTCCTTTTTGTTTGGCTCCAGAGCTCTCTGCAGCTCCTAGATTTGACAATAAACTCTCTTGAATCTTGAGATTTGCAGATGGTGTGTCCAATAACAGCTTCACAGGCAGTCTCTTCCACGCTGGGCACTGGGGCCATTTATTGCTGGATTTACACCGAGTACCTAATGAGCAGCAAGGCCGTGGGTTTGTTTTGGATTCTTGGCACCACAGTACTATTACTAATGCCTCTGTAAATTAAAGGCTATTGTAGTAATCCCATGAGTACTCTCATTCCTGGGATCACATCCCGAGCACTAAGTGAGATACAGTGTCAATAGTGTATTATTGTCATATGTCCCGAAACGGAACAATGAAATTCTTACTTGCACAAGCCACAACAGATGTGTAAACATTATATTCTGTAAAACTCACACTAAACAACAAAAAAACTTCAGTTCAATAATAATGCAAATCATAAGCCTGATGGTTGTAGGGAAGAAGCTGCTCCAGAACCTGGACGTTACAGTTTTCAGGCTCCTATACCTTCTTCCTGAAGACAGGAGTGAAATGAGAACGTGACCAGGGTTGTATGGGTCTCTGATGATGCTGGCTGCCTTTATGAGGCAGCAACTCTTGTAGATGCCTTTGATGGTGGGGAGGTCAGTACCCGTGCTGGACTGGGCAGTGTTCATCACTTTTTGTAATCCTTTTAGTTCCGAGGCATTCGAGTTGCCAAACCAGGCCGTGATGCAACCAGTCACAATGCTCTCCACTGTACACCTGTAGAATTTCAAGAGTATTCGTTAACAAACCGAATCTCTACAATCTTCTAAGGAAGTAGAGATGTTGATGGGCTTTCTTTATGAATGCATCAATGTGCTGGGTCCAGGACAGATCTTCAGAGATATGCACACCCAGGAATTTGAAGCTTTTGATTCTCTCCACCACCGGCCCATCGATGTTTGTGGATCCATGTCCTTCCTTTTCCAAAGTTCACAATCAGTTCCTGGTCTTACTGACGTTGAGAGCAAAGTTGTCGTTCTGGCACCATTTGGTCAGTCGATCGATCTCCCTCCTATACACTGACTTGTCATCAGCATCATCTGTAATGCCCCTGTCCCACTTAGGAAACCTGAACGGAAACCTCTGGAGACTTTGCGCCCCACCCAAGGTTTCCGTGCGGTTTCCGGAGGTTTTTGTCAGTCTTCCTACCTGCTTCCACTACCTGCAACCTCCGGGAACCGCACGGAAACCTTGGGTGGGGCGCGAAGTTTCCAGAAGTGTCCGTTCAGGTTTCCTAAGTGGGACAGGGGCATAATTCATCCAACAACGCTGGTGACGTCGGCAAACATGAAGATGGATTTCGAACTGTGCACAGCTAAACAATCTTGAGTATAACGTGAGTAGAGCGGGGGGGGGGGGGGGGGGGGGGGGGAGGTGTTGAGCACCCAGCCTTGAGGTGCTCCCGTGCTGATGTTATTGAGGAGGAAGTGTTGCTGCCAAATTGTACAGAATGTGGTCTGATGATGAGGCAGTCGAGGATCCAGTGTGGAGGGATGCGCAGACACCCAGTTCTGTGGGGCTGATAGCCAGCTTGGAGAGGATAACAGTGTTGAACTATGAACAACAGCCGGTCATGTGTGTTTTCATTGTCCACATTGTCCAGTGCAGAGTGGAGAGCCCGTAAGATTGCTTATTTAATGACCTGAACAATTGGCAGCCTTCAAACAACTCAGACACGTGCTCCAGGGAAGATATTCTTTTTGAGATTTTTATTTTTTCTCAAACAAAAAAACTGTGCAGTTAAACTTAGTTAAACTATGATAAGAGGCTTTCTTGTTCTATTGGCAGTTGTGGTGGATTTAAAGTAGATTGAAAATGTCAAGAGACTGCATCCAAAATCAAGTGATTCTGTGCAGCGTCAATAACATAGGCCAAATAAAGTCATTTTTTAATCAATGTGATTTTAAAACTGAAATGTTCCTAGGAGTTCTTATTTCTGTAGTGCCGTGCATCTATTTTGCTTTTACCTATATCATGGATTGGAAGTAGGATAAATGCATTGCCTCTAACAAGTAATTGTGAATTATGTTCTGAAGATCAATCTTCAAGGTCAATCACACTTCCCAGATGTCAATATATAGCTAAACAGTTGAAGGCTCTTTAGGTGTTTGTCTAGCTATATTTAAAATTGGTGTTAATGTTTCTGCCTTCAGTCGTTCAGGCATTGAATCCCATACCTCCACCGCTCTTCTGGAGAAATACATTTTCTTCAACTCTCTTCGAATCCTTTTACCAATTAATATAAACCTAATTTACAGTTGAAAAGTAAAACAAAAATAATCTGCTGGTTAATCCCTCAGATGACTGAAATGTGCTTGGAGCTTGCTCATCACAAAGACAATGAGCGTTCTGCTTTTTGTAGATATAATTTTGGTCTTTCATTGCATTATACCATTTATCGACAGGCATTTAATGTGAAGTAGTTCTGGTGATGATGAATCGATCCATGTTTCTAAGTAATTTCAAACACCAATATTACTTCTGGACAAAATATGGGAAATTAAAGTTGTGACTATGTTGGGCTGCTGATGTGAGTGAAATTATTGTTTTTCTTTGCATGGTGTAGCATTATGGTACTCGAAGTTTAAAAAAAATCAAGACATTATCTGTAAAGGAATATGCTACGTTTGATTAAACACTCTCCAATATTGACCTTTTATCTAAAAATATACTGATTATGGTTTGTGAAGCATATCTTTAATTATTTTTTTAATGTGAGGAACTGCCTTGTTCATAACTGTCTACACTTTGTTAATTAAACTTTTCAATCTTAGCAAAGTCTAATGGGTGTAAGGAACATCAAAGTTCATGGATCGGACAGTTTTGGAGGGATATGGCCAAAAGTAGGCAGGTGGGACAAGTGTGATTTGGACGTGTTTACTGGCGTTGGGCTGAAAGACCTGTTTCCGCGTTGTATCATTCTGTGACTATAACTGTGAATCTATGACTAATGAAATGGCACAAACTCAAAATTAAGTGTTATTAAGTTTCGATTATTACACAGCTATTAAATAACTAATTTCACAAATCTCAGCCTAAGATGACTAGCTCCCCAGTCCCTTGACTAACCTACTCATGTATTCATTGAATGCATTGAAATAATATTTTTCACATAATTTCCAGCAACATTGGTTGTCTTCACCAAATGAGTCTTGCAAATTGTAATCAATGACATCTGAGAATATGGAAGCTGCAGCCTAGCATACTCTTTTTGGTCTTACTATACAAGAACATGGAAAAAGATAACTTGCACCATTTCTTTTCCTTATTATAGCAGAAATTGTCATTTAATTTTAAACATATAATATTACCCTGATTAGAAATACTTATTGTATTAAGAGTAAGTGAAGGCTATCTTTTTGGATTTAATTTCCAAGTCTGATTTGCTTACTTATCATGGGTAGCTTGAATAATCATCTTGCACTTTAGCTCTTTGTAAAATTTTCATATCATTTGCTAACACTAACTTATGATTTAATATGATTAACCTTAATGAGTGCCATGCAGCACATGCAGATGTGGGAGAGAATTCTTATTTTATGTCAAGCTTGTGTATTATATTATAGATGGAACACAAAGTTTGAATTAGGTCATTCTTTCATCAAGTTAAGCTGTCTAAAATGGTCACATTTTAGGCCAGTTTCTCAGTCCCTCAACCCTCCACCATATTTCTAAGTCATTTCGCCTCCATACATGTTATTTTCATACATTCACCAGTTCAAGTTTCAAGTTACATTTATTGTCACGTGCACCAATTGGTACAGTGAAATTTGAGTTACCATACAGCCATACGAATAAAAAGAATACAACACATGATAGAATTTAACATGAACATCCCCACACAACGGAATCAGCGTTTCCCACTGTGAGGGAAGGCAATAAATCAGTTCTTCCTTCCTCTTTGTTCACCCGTGGTTGGGGCCTCGAGCCCACCGCCCTCGCCGTTACGGCGGCCCGATCTTCAAGCCCTCTCGCCGGGATGATCCAAACTCCGACATCGGAACGGAAGAACATTCTCAGCGGCTTGGAGTTCCGAATCGGCCATTGCCCTCTGAATTGATTGTTGGCATGATATTATAACTAATGAAGGAATAATAACAGAGTCAATAAAGACTTGGTTGTGGCAGGCCACTACATGCGCCATAAACAGTACTTCCTTCAGTATTACTTGTGTTTATAATAATAATAATACATTTATTTGTATAGCACGTTTAAAAACAACTCATGTTGACCAAAGCGCTTCACATCAGTTTAGGTACTAATTTGATATATACAACGGTACACAGACCTAACAATACATACATAAACTGTTTACAGCGCCCCCTCAGAGGGGCTCAAAAACGCTTGGGAGTAGAAATGGGTTTTGAGTCGTGACTTAAAGGAGTCGATGGTGGGGGCAATTCTGATGAGGAACGGGATGCTATTCCACAGTCCAGGTGCTGCAACCGCAAAAGCACGGTCACCCCTGAGCTTAAACCTAGACCGCGGGATAGTCAGTAGCCCCAAGTCGGCCGACCTGAGGCACCTGGAGGTAGAATGGTGGGTTAGAAGATTTTTGTTTTATAGGGGGGGCGGGGGCTTTGTAAACGAATAAGAGGAGCTTGAAGTTGATTCTATACCGTACTGGGAGCCAGTGGAGAGAGGCCAGGATCGGGGTGATGTGGTCCCTTTTACGGGTACCCGTCAGAAGTCTTGCAGCACTGTTTTGGACCAATTGCAGGCGGGACAGGGATGATTGGCTGATGCCAGTGTATAGAGAGTTGCAGTAGTCAAGGCGGGAGGAGATGAATGCGTGGATGATTTTTTCAAGGTCGTCGAATTTGAGGAATGATTTGATTTTAGCTATTGTACGAAGCTGGAAGAAACTAGGTTTTACCACAGAGTTGACTTCTTATCAAACTTTAATGCAGAGTCAAATATCACGCCAAGGTTTTTGACATGCGATTTGACTAAGGAGGTTAGGTTTCCAAGGCCGCCTGTTATTGTTTTGATGGGGTCGGAGGGGCTGAGTAGGATGACCTCAGACTTGCTCTCGTTAAGTTGGGGGTAGTTCTGAGCCATCCAACATTTTAAATCATCGAGGCAGTGCATGAGGCTGTTTAAATTAGACCGTTTGTTGGATTTCAGGGGGAGATAGAGCTGAGTATCATCTGCATAGCAGTGGAAAGAAATGCCATGCCTTTGAATGACTTGGTCGAGGGGAAGCATGTAGAGAGAGAAGAGAATGGGGCCAAGGATGGAGCCTTGTGGAACCCCGCAGAAAAGGCTAGCTGGGGAAGAGAAACAATTGCCTATGTTGGTAGAGAAACTCCAGTTTTTTTAGGTAGGAAACGAACCTGCTCAGGGCAATACCATCAACACCAACCCCGTACCGGAGACGGTCAATTAGGATGGTATGGTCCACTGTATCAAACGCTGCGCTGAGGTCGAGAAGGAGCAGGAATGCATACTTGCCAGTTCCTTTACATTGTGGATGGTACAATTGCCATTGGTCCAGGGAACCTGTAAACAGGGTTTGTGAGATGATTGTAAGAGGTGGTATTTAGCCTGTATTATAAAACAGGAATTTTAAGCTTGTAAATGGGAACAGCAAAGGCATCTGCAAATACATCAGGGGTGTTGGCATGCTTTGATACTTTTACATCCGTTTTCTCACTGCCACAGCCTGATGTAGTTGTTTCATTTGAACTTTCTGACTGATTCATCGCTATACCAAATTGGATAGCTGGTATGTGCCAGTCATTAAAGTTTTGTCTCCAGGGTAACTAACTGCTGGTCCCCTGTGGTAGCAATTTTATTGTTAAAACTCTCTTAGTTCTCAATTGTAATCTGTGAAAAATGCACAGAACCTCTACTCTAACTATTGTTTTACCAAAAATAATTGAAAATGCTTTCTGAAATTATACAGCATTACTTTCTGAATAATTGAAAAATTAATTGTCTTTGATAAGTTGGAATAAAACATAAAAAACACATATGTCACAGTGTCATAATTTAATGCATCCATCTTTTCTGTCTTGCAATATCAACATTTAGTTTGTTTTTTCTTGAAGGCTACAGTATTGCTCAAAAACCTTGCCTTTGATATTTGAACTAAATCATGAACTTAAAGAAGCATGTTGAGAGGAAATGGGAAGGTGAGAGTGATGGGTATTTGTGCCTGTTATTGAATACATATGTGTAATAAAAAGTGTGTAATTTGCCACAGGTATTGAAGCAAGGGATTTATTGAAGATAGACACAAAATGCTGTAGTAACTCAGCGGGACAGGCAGGATCTCTGGAGAGAAGGAATGAATGACGTTTCAGGTTGAGACCCTTCTTCAGACATTTTGTGTCAATCTATGGTTTAAACCAGCATCCGCAGTTCCTTCCTACACAGGGTGTTATGCTGAAGATTGTTTGTGCTCCAGATTTATTCCCATGCTTGCATTGATAAGGGCCTAAAATAATGTTCAGTTGCAAGTGAGTATTTATTTGATTTTGAGCAACTCTTTTTGTTAAGCCTTGAGTCGTGCGTGCTGTTCTATATTGGTAATTGAAGCAAAAGGCTTAATGAGGACCACATTTAATTTCACTGCTTCAATATGTATTTTGCTTGGATCTAAAACAAGTCTTCAAAAATTTGCATTCGTTCTCAAACATATGTTAAGAGGATTTTTCCTTCAGGGGAAGTTTAGAACTCGAGATCATGGTTTCAAAATAAAGAGATGCTCATTTCAAAGGGAAGGGAGAAATAAATTTATCGCCCAATGATATATCGTTGGAATTCTAGGAATAGGAGATTGAAATATTGATTAAATCTAGACTGAACCAGTCAGTTTTGGATTTAGCAGATAATTAAGGTAATCAAAAAACAATTAAAGATTATAAATGATGATTCAATTAGTTGGCATCTAACATTATTCCCTGCCAATATATTAGCAACCTGTTCCAACACCTCCTCTCAGACTTCCATCCAGGGACCCCAGCAGCCATTCAAGGTGAGACAGAAGTTCATGTGCATCTCTTCCAACCTCGTCGACCATCTTTGGTGCTCTGGATGTGGCAGCCTTTAACGGCGACACCAGGCGTAGACTTGGCAATTTCAAGTAATACTGCTCCCCCCATCCCAGTGCACACCCTTCTTCCACCTGCTCCCACCATCCCTGTCACCCTGCTCCTCTCTTCTCTGGTTGCTCATCTCTCATCCCATATTTCCCTTTTATTCCTCCCCCTTCCTCTCCTAGTTGTAACATTCCACTTATATATCCCTCTCTCCGGCTTTACATTTCATTCATCCTCGTTTTACCTTATCTGACACCCATTTGTCTCCTTTGTTATTCATCACTAGATATTGATTTGTGTGTTGTTGCATTAGGTGCATGTTTAAGCTGCAGCAATAATGTCCTGTGGCTGGTGCATATGACTCTTGGCTCTTGACACCTCCAACCTTTGTCACTTATTCCACCTATCTGCCAATCAATCAACCCACTCTCTCTCCCTCCACCACACCCCTACCCTCACCATAAACATGTGCATCCACCTATCACTTGGCAGGTTTTTCACCACCCCCACCTCTCTTTTCCAGTTTATACCTCTCTACTCCATCAGTTTGAAGAAAGGTCCTGACCTAATGGGGTGTCCGTCCATTCCCTCCATAGATGCTGCCTAACCCGCTGAGTTCCTCCAGCAGTTTCTTTTTTTTTGCAAAGTGATTTTAATACTGCATATAATGAAGGAGTATAGTAGTTTATGAAACAAACACTGTCCTGTAACTTTCATTGCATTATACTCAATCATATGAGATAATGGACCATAATTACAGTGCTAACCTGTGATTTTTGTTTGTGTGTGTGTTGTACTACAGTTTGTTTTCAAAATGCTTCTTCTAAAGTTAGTGTATCCTTTTGCACCAAATGATCCAGTAAGTGAATTATTTAAAGTGGTCGGAGGAGACTCACATCCTTTACTCCTGAAGCTGGAGAAGTGTAATATTCAGAGAAGCAAGCTGAAAAGAAACATTGCGTTGGACTAGAGCACAAAGGAAACATTCAAAGGATGTAAATATTCATGAGGGTCCATTAGACTGATTGCTGTAGTTATTTGATTGAGTTATAACCAAATGGTAACATAATTGACATTTGCAATCAAGGAAGGAGGTGTTTAAGCGTAGCACGTATGGTGTGGAAAGGTTAAAGGCATGATGTGCTTTTTTATATTTAAAGATGCCTGAATATCCACTAAGACCGAAAGAACTGTAACAGCATTGCAAATCAGAATAAATTAAGACTTTCAAAGTCATTAGAGCTATTTTTGCTTTGATCCCTAATAATGTTTGACTATAGGCAGTCCAATAACATGATAGTTGCATTCCTAAGAAACGACGCATTATAGAAGCAATTGTTGATGAGGAAAGCCGGGGGGGGGGGGACTAGACAGTTTCAGACTCACATTAACAACATTATTTTCCCCTGCAGGATTTTCAAAAATAAAGTTTTTTTTAATAGTTATAAGTTTATCTTTACTACTGCAATTTAAAAATACTACAGGCTGAATGTAAAAGTGTTTAATAGAGTATCATTGCACAATGATAGAAGCAAGCATTTGCCAATTTCAATGGAAATTGTCACAAACTGGCAGATGATGTCCTTAAGGGACAATGGTATATTGGCGGCTTCACGGAAACAACTTTTTTTCCGAGACTATTTTTTTGCAAGACAGTTTTTTTTCTGCTTGTTAATTCCCAAGTTAACTTTTAGGTGGCTCTCTAGTTCCCAATCAAATTTGCATTATAATCAATTTGACCCACATGATACAAATAATGTTCCCGAATTCAATCAGCTCATCAATCATGTTGTATTCAATTCATGGCATGGAACCATATATTATCTTACTCTAAGATTGACGATCTTTTAGAAGATATAATTGCAGGATTATACATTAAACATTAAGCAATGTGTTGTATTTTGTATTTGTTTTATGTGGCTAGATAAAATATTTAATATCAACTTTTTACAGATGTTTATTAGTTAATTGGAATTTTCAGTTTCATTTTTGGTTGTGATGAGAATTTTATTCAGAAGTTACAGAGCCATGCAGATAGTAATTTGCTGCAGTTTATTTTTAAAGATATTCTTTAAATAGGCTGAACTCTTCGGACTTAAGAATTTAAGAATTGAAAGCAGGAGGAAACCATTTTTTTTTGTTTGAAATTGCTCTATATCATCAAGATCTACCTTAGCTCCATTTTCCAGGACTATATACAGATACCTCTATTCCCTTAATATCCAGAAATATGTTTTGAATGCCCTCCGTGGCTGAGTCTCCATTCCCTGGGGGGGAGTGAGATTTCCAAAGATTCACTATCCTCGGAGTTAAGAAATATTTTCTCATTATTTTCCTAAATGGCCTGCCACTCATTCTGCAACTCTGACCTTAGGTTCTAGACAACATCGCTAGGGGGAACTTATTTTCTGCATTCAGCTGCTCTTCATAAGTTTCAACAAAGTGTTCATTTGATCTTTTAAATTCAAGAGAATCCAACCTCTCCTTAAATGGGAAACTAGACAGCCCTGCAACCTGTCTTGCCTTCCTTCTGTCATATCTATCCTCCATAAGGTAGAGAGACCAAAACTGTACGCAGTATTTCTGGTGCAGTTCATCATGGCTCATCCTACAAGGTTGTTTTTCTATGCTTCTATGAAACACAAATATATTAACATCCAAAAGAATTAGGAAGATCAGAAGGATCTGTTGAGGAAGTGTGCCTAATTTGCATGGAAACCAGGAAGCCTGCCTAATGGAGTTGGTATATGGTGTATGCGGGCAGGCTGGATGTCCAGATGGAAGCTCAACAAATCTTTAATCCCTGTGATTATGGGTGGACTTTATTGACGCAGAGCTTGCTATTTGCTTTGCTAATTATTGTTCATGTTGGTTTAAGCCCAATAAACATTCTTAAAAAATGATTTATCATATATATATCCATGACTGTGTACACATGTGCATCCGTACATTCCTATAATATATTTGTTTCTATTATCACAACAATGTACTTGTACAAAGGTTCATCAAGGATTGAGAAAATTCCTCCCAGATGGAAGTTTACAGTGTGTTCAGTGAACCACCACTGGTTATAAACTATTTTTAAATTATTTCAGGACCCATTCCCTCTCAGTTTTGGCTTTGTTGTCTATTATTCTTCTACTTTTGACTTCCTACTTTTTACTGCCACATTTTATTTTATTAATATTTTTTTCTCTTTACTGCTATTCATTACTTCTTGGCCTCTGCCCCAAATCAAATACAAACATTGGTATTGTTATTTTTATTGTCACGTGTATTGAGATGCAGTGAAAAACCTTTTTGCATGCTGCCCAGTGAAATCGTCTATACATGAGAACAATCAAGTATTTGGGCAAGTAATTTGGGCAAGAGACACCGTGCATCTACCCAATCCATTCCTGTCCATGAGTTTGAATGCCTCTTTGAGATCACTCCTCATCCTCTTGTGTTCCAAGGGACAGAGTCTTAGCCTGCTCAACCTCTCCCTTTATCTCAGTTCCCTTGGGTCCTGGCAGCCACCTCGTAAATCTTTTCTGCACCCGTTCCATCTTTCCTATTACATGGTGTCGAAAACTGAATACTCTAAATGTGGCTTCACCAACGTATTATATATCTGCAACATGACCTCCCAAAGTCTATATTCAGTACTGACTGATGTAGCAATGTTACAACATTTTGAGATTTTAAAAATCAAGTCTGCAATTTATCCCATCAGATAAAGCATAAAAAGACGTTTAATTTGACACCTAATTCACTTTCATATCTCAAGTATTTAAAAAGTTATGGCCATTTTCATACTCGGAAATTAGCATCTTGTTCCCTATTGATTTTCTATGGACATAACAAAAAAGCTGTGATCGTGGACAGTCAAAAGCACATAACTTTCTTAAAAATTAAGAGAACTGAATGAAATTATCAGTTATCATAGATTGAAGCATTCTGAAACAAATATAAAATAATCTTACTTGGATGACCTGAAATTAAAGCATATAATTAGTTAGTTACCCAATTGTAGCTAATTTCAAACTTCAATTACTAGATCTAAACATCTATCCATTTCTTAATAAATGATTAACATTTTTAAATAGCCTAAGTGTCCAAATAATATTCACAAATAATTCACAATAAAACATGATTTTTAAATCTCATTTACATTAATTTATAGGCCAAATGGAAGGAATTTAGTGTTCAATTGCTGTAAATTAAAGTCCATTTAAATCAGCTTTCTAGTGGGATCCTGTGAACGCGCTGGTTTAGAACGTTCACATTGCGGTAGATTTGTGCCCTCAAATGCCCAGAAAAATACTGCGGGATATAATGGGGCCCAAATTAGCTACTCGCAACATTAAACTTTGTATAAAGGGATCTTAAGAAGCCCTTTTTAACGTAAAAATAAACAGCCTACCTTCCATTTTCCCCTGTATGAGATCCGACCCGTTGTTGGCGGTCGTGGGTTTAGAGGTTAATTTTTAACCTACTATAACAAGTAAAGAAAACCCTTAAAACTAAAAATAGCTCCAGCTACGGAATCTTCCAGCGATTTTTCGTTAATAATTAACTAGGCTGAAAAACCTCGATTTGAACAGCCTAGGGAAAATCGCGTTTTAAACCCGCCCCCCTCTAAACGGCGCCAAAATCGTGCACACGTGCTGGGACAGATTTTCAGTGATCTTCAGGTAGGCTTTGTAACATACCTAACTGATGAAGGTCAATGCGCCAAAAGATTTTTTGACCACCTTATATCCCTGTGTCGCCACCTTCAAGGGACTGCGTATCTGCACTCCTAGATCCTTCTACTGTACAACACGGCCTAACATTCACGGTGCAGGTCCTGCCCATGTTCGACTTCCCCAAATGCAACACCTCACATTTCTCCGTGTTAAATTCCATCAACCATTCCTCAGCCCACCTGCCCAACTGATTAAAAGATCCTGCTGCAATTTTTTTCAACCATCTTCACTACAATATCACCCACTTTTGTGTCATCTGTGTGACCAGAATTGTGCATAAGACTCCAAAAATGTTCTAATCAATGTTGTGTTCAGTGGCAGCATCATGTCAAAACTGACACTCAGTATGTTGGAAAACAATTTTTACAAAATTGGTAGTTATGCAAATCATCAGTTAAAAAACAATACTTTTTTAGCAAATTCAGAATGATTCACATTGTTATTACCTAAGCAAAGAATTCTAATTATTTTCTTCCAATGTTCACATTTAAATATCAGAATGTTCACAACTTTTTGCAGAGAAATTCATATTAGCTCTCAGGTTAACCTCACTGACATCACTGTGAAACATGAGTTGTAATGCCTATGAGCAATGTGCATGTTGCACATTGGTGTCAGTGTTACGGACTTTGTACAAATACACAGTACCTTTGCATTCTGTTTTCAACGATATAATTGAATAAATGGATTTTCTTTTCTTAAATTCACAAGTCATAGGAACAGAATTAGGCCATTTGGCCCATCGAGTCATTCAATCATGGCTGATCTATCTTTCCCTCTCAACCCCATTCTCCTGCCTTCTCCCCATAACCCTTGACACCCTTACTAATCAATAATCTGTCAATCGATATTTCCTGTTATGTCGTGTAAGAAAATGTGGCATTGAATGAACCTTAAATTGGAAGTGGACACAAAAAAGCTGGAGTAACTCAGCTGGACAGGCGGCATCTCTGGAGAGAAGGAATGGGTGACGTTTTGGGTTGAGACCCTTTTTCACACGTCTGAAGATGGGCCTCGACCCGAAAGATCATCCATTCTTTCTCTCCAGAGATGCTGCCTGTCCAGCTGAGTTACATCAGCTTTTTGTGTCCATCTTTGGTTTAAACCAGCATCTGCAGTTCCTTCCTACACCTTAAATTGGAAGTACCTGAATTGTCTCCAAGCAACCTTTAACTGAATTGCTTTATAAAAGCCAGTCCCCAGTTGTGATTATTGTATAATAAAAGACTCATCATTCTTGTCCCCATTAATGTTTGGCATAGCATATCATGAGAGATAAAGTGGTAACTCTGTCACGATTATTTTTTATGTCTTTTTTTAACTTTTTTATTTCTTGATATTTATCAGTGCTGTCTAGACATTTTGAGGGTATCTCACGTTGTGACATAAATCTCTCCTGTGTATGATTAGCATAAATTGCTCATTGCCTGAGGATGTGGTGTTTCCAAAAAACTTTGGCACTCAGCTGACAATCACAGCTGATTTATTGCTCAAAAATCTTGCATTGCCCTCAAGTCTTCAGATTATTTTGAATTCATGTATCGTTATTGAATTTCCCTACTTGATGGTCAGTTAATTTAGAAGGAAGCAATTAACTTCAAGCTTAATCTATAACGTAGCACAATTTTTAGAACATATTTGCATCACACCTGTTATCTATGAAACGTTAGCTGTCACATTGTTGGTTCGTTGACAACAGAGTTGTATTGGTTGACAACAGCACGACAGAACTTCGGCAAGTTATGCACTTGTCAAAAAACTGGAAGGAGTTAAGAACCGAGCAATGGAAATGAGAAGACATTTTTGAGGACACCAGCGCATCTTCTATTCATTCCTTCCACAGATGCTGCCTGACCCACTGAGTTATTCCAGCATTTTGTGTTTTACGCAAGATTCCAGCATTTACAGTTCCTTGTGTCTCCATCCTAAGTTATATAGGAACATGGTATTAATTTTAAAAAGCACAAGATGAACCAATTGAGTTATTCAAAATTCCTCACTACAAAAGAACGTTGGCATTTTTTTCTCAGTTGCTGACTCGATTGGTAGCATTAACAAAAATATACACATTTCATCGTGACATATTTAATTTTAGCTCAGAAAGTGGCTTTTATGTCGTTGGACACCTTTGTCCATACTTTTTTATACAAAGGCCTCAACTCTATTTAAATATTGGACTTGGATTTTACAATTTTATATAGATGTTGATCACTGAAAGCAAATCCAGTGCTGTGACTCTTTTCTGAATCGGTCCATTGCTTTATACCAGTCTATAATAGAGAAATGTTTGCATTATCCCATAAACCGCTTAGGTAATGCTCATCCTGATCAATCTTGCCAAAGAACAGAACAGATGTGAGCATCTTGTGATACTTGGACTTGTCAAGTGAATAGAAACAGTTGCAAACATTGAAGATGATTTCTGGAGTTCAGCAAGCCATCAAATGAATGCAGCAATGGAATACATTGCCCTCGTCGCACTTCGCAGTTGATGTTCCTATGTGTCAGAGCTGAACTTGATTGTTCCATAGAAAATGTAATGAGCTAAGTTGGTATTTTTATACCAATGTTGCTGTTTCAATTCTGTACATACTCCATGTACTCTATCCCACAGAAAAACTTCTAACCAGGTGAAAACAAATTGATATTCACCTCCTCTCAATCTCATCCCCTACATTATAATTATATCAACTCTTACCTAATAATTATGGGTGAAAACTTCAAAGCTACAGTACTGCTATAAAGTAATTTTAATAATCTTCATGAAAGGTTATCCCCAAATGATGAAGTAATGTTCATGACAATGCTGACTCCCACTTAACATTATCTCATTACACTTTATGCAAAAAAATCAAGGCCAGGTCTGTTGTCTAATTTTCAATGCAGGATTGAAATATAATTGAATGCATTTGATGTGGCAACTGTGTAGGATGTTAATGAATACAGTAGGAAGGAACTGCAGATGTTGGTTTAAACCGAAGATAGACACAAAAAGCTGGAGTCAGGCAGCAGGACGGGCAGCATTTCTGGAGAGAAGGAATGGGTGACGTTTCAGGTCGAGACCCTTCTTCAAACGACCCGAAACGTCACCCATTCCTTATCTTATGAATGCTGTGTTTATCTGATATATATTGTGCCAAATAACACTTGATTTGCCCTCCAGTCAATGGAGAGGCCAAATGTAAATTGAAAGAACAACATGTTGTATTGTGTTTGGCTAACTTACAACTTAATGGCATGAATGCTGACTTTTCCAGCTTCCGGTAACCCACAATATTGGTGCTCTCCTCCCACCCACACTGTTGACCCACTTACTCGGATATCTACTGGAATGTGGAAAGGAAGGCCCTACAACAACTATATTATTAGCACTCAAGTTACTTAAGCATTGGGCTCAGTCTGAAGAAGGGTCTCGACCCGAAACGCCACCCATTCCTTCTATACAGAGATGCTGCCTGTCCTGCTGAGTTACTCCAGCATTTTGTGTCTATCTTCGGTGTAAACCAGCATCTGCTGTTATTTCCTACATACAACACAAACCTGTCTGTCCTGTTCACCTCTCGCACCTCCCCTGTCTTTTACTTGACTCATTCTGCCCAACATCCCTGTCACCTCCCATTCGCTATATCAATTCCCCCCCCCTAATCCTAACTCCATATGTGGCAGTGGAACCAGATATGACCCCATCTGGTTCCACTGCCACATACCATCCTCTGCCTCTCTCCCCTTCCCCTTCATACTGCTATATACCTACAATCTTTCCTCTTCCCTCCCAGTCCATATAGCTGTAAAGCTATCTCTACTCAAAACATTGACGACTGAAGAGTGCCCAAAGAATACAGTCTTGGTAGTTTTAAGTGTGGTGTTCTCTGTTAGGTGTGACTGGTGTACTCACATGCTGGGCTTGGCAATGCACAGCTGCAATGTGCATGTAGACTGTAGCATCAACTGACAGGTTATGGTCATTGTGGAGATCAGATATGTAAAGTTATGAACAACATATGGAAGCACATTTTCAGTGCAATTTGATGCGTGCAAGGCAGAATCCTGGCCTTTGATATTCATCCTTCTGATGCTGACGGTGAATTTGAACTCACAGATGTGTAAGTCAGTCCATAAGCTGGTGATGATACTGGGATATTCAGGCAGCATTGTTATTCGTAACACTGTGCCATCCCAAAGGGGCGCAACGGTAGAATTGCTGCCTTACAGCTCCAGAGACCCGGGTTGGATCCTAACTCCAGGTGCTGTTCGATCCTGACTACAGGAAGTTTGTACGATCTCCCTGTGACTGCGTGTTATTTTCTCCGGGTGCTCTGGTTTCTTCCCATATGCCAAAGACGGCCAGCTTTGTAGGTTAATTGTCTTCTAGTATGTAGGATCGAACTAATGTATGGGTGATCGCTGGTTTGTGTGGACTCGGTGGATTGAAGGGCCTGTTCCTTACTGTATCTTTAAATACGAGTAAATCCTATCCCAAAGAATCGTCTCCGATAGCTTCCCTATCACTGATTGAGATGCAGCAACCTATAATTTATTGGATTACCTTTAATTCCCTTCTGAAACAAAGGTACAACATTGGGTACTCTCCAAGACCTCGCCTGTGGCTGGAGAAGATACAAAGAACTTTGCAAGCCCCTTGCAATCTTCTCTCTTGTCCCTCTCAATAGACTGGGATAGATTCATTCAGGGCATGTGGATTTATCCACCTTCAAAGGTGATTGCACTTTTCTTATGTTTGTGTTCTACTCAAATTGCCTCAGTGGACAAACATCCCAGGATAACCTCTCTGAGTGCCGCTGCAACGTTCTCCCTAATTAGTAAAGAGACTCCTCCACCTCCCTTCCTTTGTCCTCCTTCTCTATCACGACTGAAACACTGGAACCCTGGAACATTGTGTTGCTTGTCCTGTCCCTCTCGCAACCACGTCTCCGTCGTGTTTCTGAGGCAAGTGTGTTCGTAAATTGTTCTCCTTTTAATTAACTGAGTATTTTAAAAAAGTTGTTGTTTTTTATTCATTCAAAGAATGTTGAATACCCTTCCTTAAATTGAATTGGAACATCTATGTCTCTTACATTAGCAGTAATATCCTCTAACCTGGGTACAAAGGAATATTAGTGGGAGATACTTCACTGGGCAATGTGCATCTTAAGCAAGCTATCTACAATTGATATTGATATACAACTTAGCATGTGACTTACTTATTCACTTGATGATGGAAGGTAATAATCGTGAAACAAAATTGAATCAGTAAATTAGTCATTTAAAATGCAAGCAGAACCATTAGCTACAGAATGTATTGTATAAATTAATTTACATTTAAAAATTAAACACACTTCATTACGGTTTTTAAAATGATTAGTCTCTAAGATACACTAATAATTTTGTAATAAATCAGGTATTATTTCTGGCAGCTTTACTGGTGAAATGGTCCCAGATATAAATAAATGTTGTATTTGCTTAAGATAATTATGTTTGTGCCCATGAGCCACATTGATATTAATTTGTTAGTTATCCAAAAGATGAGATTGACTTAGAACATTTGCGCATCTAAAATAATATTCACTTTTCCAATTCAAACATTTCTTTCCGTTGTCTCACTAAATCAAATTATTACATTGTCTATCAAAACTGAATCGCTGTCTTTCGATTGCATGCCTACTGTTTATCATTGTCAATTCAGCTCTTGACTATTTCTGAATCTCAGTTTTTAATTCGCCAAAACTTTAAAACAAATGGCCATGTGGTTTTCAGAATCACTTAATTTTTGCTTCCGTAGCTCCTTAACTGAACCAGCCATAGTAATAATCAACTGCATAATCAAGGACGAGTTGCACCTCTTCTCCCCTCTCCTAGCAGGCAAAAGGTATAGAAGTGTGAAAATGCTCACCTCCAGATTCAGAGACAGTTTGTTCCCAACTGTTATCAGGCAACTGATTCATCCTATCACTACCAGGAAGCAGTGCTGAACTACTGTCTACCTCTTTGGTAACCCTCGGACTATCCTTGATCGGACTTTACTGGCTTTACCTTGCCCTAACGTTATTCCCTTATATACTGTATCTATATACTGTAAATGGCTGGATTGTAATCATGCATTGTCTTTCTGCTGAATGGATAGCACGCAGCAAAAGCTTTTCACTGTACCTGTTTCTTGTGCCAGCATCCAGGTCTTTGACAATAAACTAAACTGAAGACTTGATTTCTGAAGTGAATGACCGACTCAGAACTGCCGAGTTCTTTTACACCATCAATCAGGCACAATTTGGAAGTGTGGTTTAACACTTCCCACTTGGATGAGTGCCGTTTCTGCAATACTCAGGAAGGTCGGAAGCTTCTGGGACAAAGCAGTCCGCTTTTTTGGCACCTAATTCACCATCCTCTGCATTAGTTTTCTCCATCATTGCCTTAAATATCTGCAGACTGCAGTGTTTTGTAAATTGCATTGAAGCAATTTACAAAAGCTTAATTGACAACATGTTACTACCAAGAAGAACAAGGGGTGTAGATGCGTAAAGACAGAATCAAAGTCATACTTGACCTGAAAGTCCTGAATTGAAAGCATATCATCATTTCTTCCGTGCCCCTTGGTCAAAGACCTGGTGCTGGCACAATAAACTATGTGACTACCTCCACAACACTGAATTCAAAAGTTCAAGGTAGTGGCTTACCTCTTTTTGTGGGCAGTGTTTGATGGACTGTAAGTGCAAGTTTTCTGGAGGTGTTCATATCCCAACTTTAATTACCACATGTAAATTAGTGATACATCAACAAGTTCAATTATTTAGAAAATAAAACTATATTACAATACAATACAATACAATACAATACGGTTTATTTGTCACATTACACATAAAGTGCAAGTGAAATGAATATGTCAGCAGCGGTACAATTATAAAGAACACACACAAAACACAATAAAAATTTAACATAAACATCCACCACAGCATTCATCACTGTGGTGGAAGGCACACAATTTGGCCAGTCCTCCTCCATTTTCCCCCGTGGTCGGGACCTCAACCCTCCGCAGCCGTTGCTGCGGGCGTCCAGATGGTAAAAGGACAAGGTACAAGTCCAGGTAAGTCCAGAGTCGGCTCTTCCCCACCGGAGACCGCGGCTTTAAGTTGGTGTAGGCCGCAGGCCTGCGGCCGAAGATTTAAAGTTTAAAGTTCCCGCCGCGCCGCAGCCAGAAGCACCGCAGACCACAGGACCGGCGGTCGAAGCTCCCCTCCAGGGGTGATGGTAAGTCGCCACCGCGCCCGCGGTAGAAGTTGGCCGCGGGCCGGCAGTGATGGCTTCTTCTTCCCCCGGGTCCCCCACGAGGGATCCCAGGCTGTAGACGCCGTGCCAGCTGGAGCTGTGCAGGCTTCAGGCTGCCGGCTGCCCCAGGCCAGCGAAACGGAGCGCTCCCTTCCAGCGAGCCCCAGAGAGGGCTCACCCGCTCCACGCCGAGAGTCCACGCTGCGCCCGCCGCTGAAGCCCCGGGCGCGTCTCCGGGAAAGGCCGCGCCGGTCCTTGCTGTTAGGCCACGGGGGAGGCGACCTGGAAAAAGTCGCCTCCATGGAGGAGGCGGCCGAAACGGTTTCCCCCTTACCCCCCCACACCACCCCCCACACAAAACACACAAAGAAACATTAAAAACATACATTAAAACATACTAAAAAAAATTAAAAAAAGTTGAAAAACTAACGCGCTGCTGACAGGGCTGCCGCCCTGTCCTACATGGATATCAAAATTATAGCAGGATGGGGATGTTATAAGTACGACTTTTCATATAATTCCAATATAATTTTCATGTATGTCACTCATTAATTTGTCACATTGTCCTTTAATATTTTGGGTTAATGTCAAATGAGAATACCATATGTAGCACATTTTGTTCAAAGGGGCAGCACAGTGGTAGAGTTGCTGCCTTACAGAGCCAGGAATCCGGATTCGACCCTGACTCCAGGTGCTGTCTGTACGGAGTTTGTAAATTCTTCTTGTGACTGCATGGCTTTTCCTCGGGTTCTCATGCTTCCCCCCACATTCCAAAGACGTGCAGGTTTGTAGGACAATTGGCTTCTGTAAAATTGTCCCTCATGTTTAGGATATAACTTGTGTATGGGTGATCATTGGTCCGCGCGGACTCGGTGGGCTGAAGGGCCTGTTTCCATGCTGTATCTCTAAAAACTATATGTGATTGCACATTCAATGAAATAATTCCTGCTATTACAATATGAATATAAGGTCACAGTGGTGTAGTTACAATGTATCCTGGGATCTCAGATCAGCTGTTTTAGCATCAATTGCCAGATGGCAATATCTAGTGCATATTGCTTGTCTGCGATTTTAACAGCCATATGTAGGACAGAGCTTTACAGTTTTAAATCCTTTGAGTCCACAGATGTAAGAGTTGACAGTGTGAAACACTTAACCGAGCTCTGGATGCTTTATCAAGTGTCTGTGCAATGGTTCCCCTGAGCTTTCTGTCAAGCTTTTTTGATGTTGCATTGTTTGCCGGAGTTACACTTCAAGTGTTGTCTCACTGAAAAGTATAAAACAATTGGACCAAGGAGATGGAGGATCCAGTTTCAGCACTGCACTGTCAGATTGTGACCCAACATGAGAATCACAGAGTCATAGAACTGAATATTTAAAGAGGAGATAAACACAATAAGCTGGAGTAACTCAGCGGGACAGGCAGCATCTCTGGAGAGAAGTAATGGGTGATGTTTTGGATCGAGACCCTTTTTCAGACATTTCGACCTGAAACGTCACCCATTCCTTCTCTCCAGAGATGCTGCCTGTCCATCTGAGTTACTCCAGCTTATTGTGTCTATCTTTGGTTTAAACCAGCATTTGCAGCTTCTTCCTACACATTGAAAGAGGAGTATTAAATAGGTACAACATTTGGATATTTTTCATATGCATTACATATGTTGTGCTTAGGCATAACAAAGTACATCCAAGTAAATATTTGTGAATTCAGTCCCATCACTTAAAAAAAAGATAAATTAACCATATTTGTAATTTATTTTACATTTATCTGAAGAATAACGGGAACTTTATCCCCTTCTTAAATACTGACCCACAGAGATAGAAGTCCATTAAGTGCTGGGCCAATTGCACATACAGCAAGTGTCATCACCCAGAATCTTGCTGGCATTTTCCAGAATGGACCATGGACTGTGTTCGGGAGCAGGATAAATCACATTATAACTGTACAAGTCATTGGTGAGACCACACTTGGAGTATTGTATGCAGTTCTATTCTTCCAGTTGCAGGAAGGATGCCATTAACCTGGAAAGGGTTCAGAGAAGATTTATGAGGAGGTTACCAGGAATGGAGGGCTTGAGGGATAAGGACAGGTTGGGATCTTTTGCCTGGAACGTAGGAGGTTGAAGGCATTATGTGCTACCTTACAGAGGTACGGGAGCCATAGATCAGGACAATGGGCATCATCTTTTCCCTAGGGATAGGGGAGTCTAAAACTGGAGACAATAGTTCAAGATGAGAGCGGAATTATTAAAAATGGATCTGACGGGTACCTTTCTCACAGAGGATGGTGGGTTTATGGAACGAGCTGCAAGAGGAAACTGCAGAGACAGGTACATGTGCAACGATTATTGCACATTGAAAGGAAAGGGTTAGAGGGATATGGGCGTAACACAGGCAAATGGGACTGGCTTAATGGACAAATTGGTCAGCATGGATGAGTTGGGTTGAAGAGCCTGTCTCTGTGCTGTTTGACTATGTCTCTCAAATCTGACTGATCTGGTGAAAGATTCCTTACCCCTACCATCCTTACCCCAAGATTGTCATTTTATCTGTGAACTAAAGACAGGTTAGAACATAAACCTATAATTTTCTCCATGTTTATGAATTGGTAGGATTTTCACTGTATGTACAACAATATAATAATCTTGTTCATACAGTACGCCTGCATGATGTACAAGTTGCTTCAAATTGACATATTATTAAAATGCAACAGGCAGGGAGACCTGTAACTGATTTGTTTCGATGTAAAAAGAACAACGTACTGGAGGAAATCAGTGGGTCAGGCAGCATCTGTGGAGGAAAATGGACAGAGGATATTTTGCATGGGGAACCCTTCTTCAGACTCATGGGGTAGCGGGGAGAAAACTGGAAAAGATAAGTAGGAATGGGGTAAAACTTGGCAAATAATAGGTGGTTACAGGTGAGGGAAGGTTGGTTGGCAGATAAGTGCAGTGATGCAGGCTAGAAAAGGACACAAGGGTGCCAGATGAGAAGAGAAGAGGAGGTGTGAAATGTAAAGCCAGAGGGAAAGATTTAATTGGAATGTGACTGGGGAAAGGTTGGATAAAAGGAAAATGGGGAACTTGGAGATGGGAGCGGTGGGAGAAGAACATAAGGAGGAAGGGAAGGAATAAGATGGTGGGAGACGTATATGTGCTGCAGGAGGGGTAAGGAGAAGTAGGGGAAGGTGGACATTACTTGAAATTGGGGAATCCAATGTTCATACCATTGGGTTGTAGGATACCCAAGTGGTATATGAGGTGGTGTTTTTTCAGTTTCCGTGCGGGCTCAATCTAGCAATAGGGGAGGCCAAGGATGGAAAAGTCGATGATGAAGGGGAGTTAAAAATGGCTAGCAACTGGGAGCTTCAGTATGTGTTGGCAGATAAGGGGGGTGGTGGTGGGGAGGGGTGAGGGTGGTGGAGAGGGTAGGAGGAGGACGGAAAGTGGGAAGATGTGACTGCTGGTGGGATCACATTGAAGGTGGCAGAAATGTCCTAAAAATGATAGTTTAGATGCGGAGGCTAGTGGTGTAAAAGGAGAGTTCCAGGGAATGTTATCCATGCTCCGACTGGGGGAGAGGGAGCAAGAACAGAATAGCAGGAAACATGAGACATGGGCGAGAGCTCCCTATATCTACCATTTTATTTTCATTCAGTAATGCTCAGAATTAAACATGAGAGAGCAACAATAATTATCAGGTGTCAGTTTTTATTTCCTGACACTGTTATTCTGACACCAGCTTAGATTCACCACAATTCTGTAATCAAATGATCTTAATTCCAACCGGATTGTGTACATTTACAACAATAAAACGTCAGGTGAAGGAAATAGTGTTCGATCATCCTGAATTTCTTTGGAAATTGAAAGACGGGCAAAGTTACCTTCATTAGTGTGAATCCAGTACAAATGCACGATGAAGTTGCTTCAGAACGACAACCTTGACTGGAGACAACACGCATAGAACTATTTTAAACCCCGTGAGACAATTCTTGCTTTATACATATTCATGCTTTTTCATTGGAGCAATTTACTGCCCATATAAGTTCTCTTTCTTTTAGCGATCTACACCATTTGTTCCTGTCACATCTTAATTGGAGGCAAAAATTGTGATGATATTTTATTGGAGTCATCCAGCTATAATATATGATGAGATTTTTCATTATCCACTCTTGGCTGAAAAAAATATGTTGTGTGGTTTATGTTCTGCTGAAGTTGCATTGAATAACTGCTGGATGTATACAAGACACCACGGAGGTGAGGAAAATAAGGAAAATGCTGGGAATATTGAAGCAGCATGATGATACAGTTAACATTTCAATTTGATATTTATGTTATCCTGGGTAATTGACTTAGGCAATGAATTTAGTATAGCAGGTAAAGCATGTATGAACATTGCAATCTCATCAATATCAACTTGGTTCAAAATTAATGGGAAACCGTAGTTATGTATTTCTTTAAGACTAAAATACTCATTATTCTCGTTTCCCCCATTGTTGCATTTGCAGTGACCATGGCCTAAATTTATGATTATTTACCATGACCAAGTTATGTGCTTGACTCATTCTTTGTTCAGAGCCTGAGCTCAGCATCAGAGTGTCTCATAAAATCCCTTATGCCCTGCTCTATAAAACAACAAACATCTGCTCCTAAAGAACTGGATTCTGCAGATAAACAGTGTGATTTATTTATCTTTTTCTCACTTTCTCTAATTTCCCACCACAAAAAAACACAGGCGTGTCCACATGCACACAGTAAAGCAACAGGAATTTAGTGATGGACAGGGAACAGTACACCGCAGAAACAGGCACTTCAGCCCATGATGCTCGTATCCACCATGATGCCAATTTAAAATAATCCCTTCTGCCAGCAGGTGATCCATATCTCTCCATTCCTGCATTTCCGTATCTCTTAATTACCACTATTGTCGTGGCTTCCGCCACAACTGGCAACATATTCAAGACACCTACCATTATCTGTGCACACTCTCTGTCCTGCACATCATCTTTAAACTTTCCACCTTTAACCTTAAAGCTATAGTATGCCCTCTAGTATTTGACATTTGCACCATGGAAAAAATGTTCTGCCTATCCTGCCTCTTGCAATTTTATAGACCTCTATCAGGTCATCCTACAGGCTCTGATGTTCTGCAGAAAACAATACAAGTTTGTCCAATCGCTCCTTTTATCTACTATCCTCTAATCTAGGAAGCCTCTTCTGAATCCTCTCCACATCCTACCTTTAATGGAGCAGCCGGATCCACACACAAAACTGTAAATGCGCACAACCAACGTTTTATAAAGCAGCAACCTCACTTCTTGACTCTTATCAATGCCCCGACTCTTGAAAATAGACGTATGCCTTTTTTAAAAATCACTCTAGCTACTTGTCTTGCTACTTTCAGGGTTATTAACTGTATATAGACAAAAATGCTGGAGTCACTCAGTGGGACATGCAGCGTCTCTGGAGAGAAGGAATGGGTGACGTTTCGGGTCGTGAAGGGCCTTCCTCAGTCTGAAGAAGGGTCTCGACCCGAAAAGTCACCCATTCCTTCTCTCCAGAGATGCTGCCTGCCCCGCTGAGTTACTCCAGCATTTTGTGTCTATCTTTGGTTTAATCCAGCACCTGCAGTTCCTTCCTACTCAATAACTGTATACATTCCTGTCATTAACTATATTCATTCACCTCACACTTGACCATCTGCTTTCTCACCGCCTATGTCTGCAGCTGATCTAGATACTGCTGTAAACTTTGACAGCCTCTTTACTGTCCGCAACTCCACCAATTTTTGTTTAATCTGCAAACTTGTGCACAATAAGTACATACTTTTATCCTGAGGCTGTGCCTTCCAGTTTATAGACATTTCCATTATTTAGAGAAATACTTTTCACGTCCACTCTATCCAGGCCTTTCATTATCTGGTAGGTTTCAATGAGGTACCCCCTCATCCTTCTAAATCCACGAGTACATACCCAGAGCCTTCAAACACTTCTCATACATTAATCCAATCATCCCTGGGATTATTGTCGTAAACCTGCTCTGGATTTTCTCCAAAACCAGCGTATTAATCCACAGATATGGGGCCCAAAACGGCTCACAAAATTTCAAATTTGGCCTCACCAGCACCTTATAAAACCTCAGCATTACATCCTTGCTTTTATATTTTAGTCCCCTCTAAATGAATGCACGCATTGCATTTGCCTTCCTTACCACTGACTCAACCTGCAAATTACCATTTTGTGAATCCTGCACCAACACTCCCAAATCCTTTTGCACTTACGATTTCTCCATTTACAAAGTAGTCTACGCCTTTATTCCTTCTACCAAAGTGCATGGCCATATACTTTGCTGCACTGCATTGATTTGCCACTTCATTGCCCACTCTCCCAACTTGTCCTTCTGCAGCCTTGGTGCTTCCTCAACACCACCTGCCACCACATCTAGCTTCACATCATCCACAAACTTGTCCACAAAGCCATCAATTCCATCATCCAAATTATTAGCATATAAGGTGAGAAGAAGCTGGGTCATCATCGACCCCTGCCAAACATCACTAGTCACTGTCAGCCAAGGTGCCCTTTATTCCCATTCTTTGCCTTCTGCCAGTCAGCCAATCTTCTATCTTGTCTCTAATACCACGGGGTCCTATCTTGCTTAGCCGCCTCACGTGTGGCACCTTATCAAAGGGCTTCTGAACTACCGACTGTTCTTCATTTGTCCTGCTTGTTACCTCCTCAAAAACTTACAACCCTACTGTATGAACATTAGATTCTCCAATTTTAGGTAATCTCTCACAAATCAACCCTCCTTTTCTCCCCCAAACCACTTCTCTCCCTTGTGCCCCTCCACTCACCCCCTCTCCCCTCTCCCCCCACCTGTTTCCTCCCTCAGGGTTTACAATCTGCAACTCTTCAGACTTGTCTTCCTTCATTTCTTATCTCTGACCTTTGTTCCAACCATCTGCTTATCAAACTGCTTCCCTCCCTCGCGTATATCCACCTATTACCTGCCATGCTTTGTCCTGCCTCTCCTCTTCTCCACCTTTCTTCTCCCCCCTACAATCAGTCTGAAGAAAGGTCACCATACAAATCGTCATCTACAGGTGTTCTCCAGGGATGCTGTCTGACGTGCTGCGTTACTCCAGCACTTTGTTTCATTTTGTGTACTCCCAACAGATTTGTCAGGTACGATCTCACCTTAACAAAACCATGCTGGCTTCGGCCTACTTTACCATGTACTTCCAAGTGTCCTGAAGCCTCATTCTTAATACTGGATTCTTGACCACAGATGTCAGATTAACTGGCCTATCATTTATTTTCTTTTGCCTCCCTCTCTCACTCCATTCTTAAACAGTGAAGTATTTATACTTAAACAGGGAATAGAATCACAATTAGATCTCAATTCCCCTACTCTGGGCAAGAGACTCTGTGTCTCGCCGATCTATTCCTCTCATGAATTTGTACACCTCTATAAGATCACCCCTCATCCTCCTGCTCTCCAAGGAATAGACTCCTAGCCTGCTCACCCTATCCCTATAGCTCAGGCCCTCGAGTCCTGCAATATCCTCATAAATGTTCTTTGCACCCTTTCTTGCTTGACAACATCTTTCCTAAAATATGGTGTCCAGAACTGAACACAATACTCTAAATGCGGCCTCACCAACGTCTTATAGAACTGCAACATGACCTCCCAACTTCTATGCTGATGAAGGTCAATGTGCCAAAAGACTTTTTGACCACTCTATCTGTCTGTGATGCAAGGAACTATGTACCTGTACTCTCAGATCCCTCTGCTCTCCAACTTTGCCGTTTATTGTGTAAGTTCAAGAACATCAGATTCAGATTCAGACTCAGATTCAACTTTAATTGTCATTGTCCGTGTACAGTACAGAGACAACGAAATGCATCCGCATGGACATGCCAAATCCTCTCAGATGCTGTAGAAAGTAAATACTCTGACGAGCTTTCTTGATCACCACTTCATATGTGAAGGTTGCTGGTGATGTAGATGCTGAGACGTTATCCACCATCTCTACAGCAGCTCCGTTACTGAGGACTTGGTTATATTCACAAGAATCACTGGGGATGTGGCTTTGCTTCAAAGAGGTTTTGAGCACCTTCTTGGATCTTTTTCTCAGTCCACCTGGTAGTTTCTTCCCACTTGGTTGTGAATTTATTCATTGAGGTCACTCAACAGACTGCAGATGCTGGAATCTTGAGTAAAAACCAAACTGCTGGAGGAACTCAGGTCAGGGAGCATCTGTGGAGGGAAAATTGACATCTGACCTGCTAAGTCCCACTAGAAAGGTCTCTACCTGAAACGTCACCTATTCCTTTTCTCCATAGATGCTGTCTGTCCCGCTGAGTTACTCCAGCTTTTTGAATCCATCTTCTGTTTAAACCAGCATCTGCAGTTCCTTCCTACACAAGTCCCACTAGCAGTTTGTTTTCCACTGAAAGATGGCTTCTTGGATGTGAGATGCGACCACTGTTTTTCTGGGCCTTAAAGTGAACCCTCATTGTCAGAGGTCATGGAGTTTTTCAAACAGTTTACTGTTGTGAATGAGAGAAAGTGCTGCTTTTGGAAAACTAATTGTTTATCTAAGTCTCTAAAAATGGCAGATGTCCTTGCTGTTCGTTTTGAATGGTTAACAACAGACCACCAGGTGTTGGTATTGTGCGCTGATTGATTCAATGTATTTTACATTTTCAGTGCATGAATGATGCTCTTTGGGTAGAGTTGCTCATTGTCACTGTTGGCTCTTTTAGAAATGACCACATTTCCTCTGAGATTGGCGGAACCATTTTGAGAATTATTTCAAACCATTTATTGCTGGCAGAACCCTTGAGCTGATTCAGGGGAAGGCGGAAACCCATTGTTGTAATAGTTATCGTCAGAATAAAATGGAGGTTTAAAAATGGCTGAATATAACTTTACTCAATATGAAAGGTGAACTTTGGCAATGATTTTACTTTATCTGAGGTGCCTTAGATTCTTTTTTTTCATTCATTTTTATTGTGTTAAGGGCCTGTCCTGCTTTCACGACCTAATTCATGACCTTTTTTACTCATGGACATTTTTCATCAGGCTAGAAAAAATGCCCCTACCTACTTGATGCCACGAGTACCTACGACTAGCATCACGGCCTGCTATGACCTACCTACGACCCACCTACGACCCACCTACGACCCACCTACGACCTCCTACGACCTTGTGACGACCATGCTGCGAGTATGAGTCAAGGGCAAACTCGGCAGAGGTCGTGAAAGTGGGACAGGCCCTTTACTGTTATGATTTACAGTAATATAACTATTTGGCCTGAAGTATTCTTTGAATTTACAAATGAATTAGTGGCATGACTAACTTATTTTGGGAATTAACAAAATACAACACCCGAATTAACAAAATACATGCACTTGTTTTGGTAAGTATTTTGTAATTTTAACATACATTTGCAGTGGATTTTTATTAAAGGCTAGATGGCTGGTGGACCCGTTGGATCCTGTTCCCCCAACGCAATATTCCACCAGTCCCCCCTCCTCTCCCTCTATCCCCCTCCTCCCCCACTCTTCCTCCTCTCCTACCCCACTTTCCCCTCCCTCTCCCTCCCTACCTACTTCTCTCCCTCAATCCCCCCACTTTCCCTCCTCACCTCCCCAGGATCTCGATGTAAACCACCGCCGGTCCCATTTTCTCAACCACGTCGGCGATTAAGTTGTACTTGAGGCGGGGGGTGGGGGGGTATGGGCCGAGTGGCCTGGAGCCGTGGAGGGAGAGGCCAAGGCTGCGGCCTAGTCCTTGTCCAGGGTCCTGCTCCTCTCCTTCCCTGCAGGCCCGGAGCAGCAGCGCCGCCGTCCCCAGACCCAGCCACAGCACCCAGGCCTCGGGACCCTGGCGAGGCCTCTACCTGCTCCCGGACTCACCACATGGCGGTTAGCGGGCCCACTGCGAACGTGCGGGGCTAACAGGCCTCCCCAACTGCGCAGGCGCGGCCGGCAAGTGGTGGCGCTGTTTTAAGTTATTTTAAGTTTTAAATGTCAATAACTTCTAAAATATAACATAAATCTGAATGAAACTTGGTGCTGCACACCGTTTTGGCGGAGTTTCCAGAACTCACGCTCTTACAAACAGACATACAAACAAACAAACAAGATGAGAGTTTTAGTAATATATATCTAGGTATTAATAGATTGTCAACTTCAAGTTACTTTAAATAATTAATGCATGCATTGCAAAATATTTGCTTAAGTTTCCCCGTTAATCACTGACTTGTATTTAAAACAATTATGGTTTGATTTACAAATGTTCTAATTTTGAATTTTCACTGAATTGTTACGCGAGACGACATGCTCATGATTTATGAGGTTTCATTTCACTATAATGAGGAATGCTTAATGTTAGCAAAAAACAACAATTCAAATCCCAGTCAAGTGAAGAGCAATTTTTGTTGTGAAGAATGATCACAACGCTGCTGTCGGAGGTTGGGGTAGAGAAGAAAAGCTTGTGGGTAGAAAGAGGATTGAGGTTCGGTGCAAAGAATAAAGGGTTGGGGAAGCAATGGGGGTCGATAGTTGGATTAGGAAAGAGAGAGTAGGTGAATGGGAAGTGGGAAAAAGGTGGGAAAAAGAGGGTCAAGACTTTGGAGGTGAAAGTCTTTGGACTTTGGAGATTTGAGGGATGGGAAAGTGAGTCGAATGTTGCCCAGATACATGACTGCAGCAGGAGATAGCTTGAGCTGGATGGTGGTGGGGATAAATTGGAGGTGAAAGCAGGCTGGTGTATTTTATGAGGAGTACTTTTAAAGAGTATATGATGTATATTATGTATGTTTTAATCATTTAAGATTTATTAATAACATTGTATATTTTTACTTCAGATAAATCCATTGATGTATTTTTAAGTCCTGAGGTGTGTTTGAACCAAATGTTTGAGCTCTAGAATGCAGCCAATGTTTTTAAATTGAAACCAATGGGAAAGACTACCATTATCCCACCATTTTACCAGTGCATAATCCTTTGCAAGTTGAGAAATACCCCATTAATAAAAATACAAATGGCAAATATTGGACATCCAAAACAAAAAGGAGAACTTTGGATATGTTCCTGCAGAGAACAAATGACAAGGGAAATATAAACGTTCCTTTTCAGAATTAAGACTGAATAATGGTAAAAGAATCATTAACCAAACAGGGGGCGAATGAAAGGAGAGAGTTACACGTCGTCAATAAATACCACAATCATTAAAAAGCCTACGTTATTGGGCAAGTCATCATGATTGGTGGATTGAACTGAACAGAATGACTTTCGATAAACTATTGTTCCCTTCCATAAGAATAATGAAATAAATGAAAAAAAGAATCATTTAACTCATGGCAAACCCTAATTGTTAAGACTGAATGCTGTCTAATGCATGGTGAGTCGAAGGGCATTTCCACGCTGTATCTCTAAACTAAACTGAACTAAATCTGTTGTTTCAGGAAGAACAATTCAATCTATCCACATATCTATTACCTCTCATTCTTGGAATCATTTCGATAAAGTACAGAAAGGAACTGCAGATGTTTGTTTAGACCGAGGATAGACACTCAACGGGTCAGGTAGCATCTCTGGAGAAAAGGAATAGGTGACGTTTAGGGTCAAGACCCTTCTTCAGATGGGTTTGAAACGTCACCTATCCCTTCTCTCCAGAGATGTTGTCTGACTCGCTGAGTATAGGAGTAAAGAGGTCCTTCTGCAGTTGTATAGGGCTCTGGTGAGGCCACATCTGGAGTATTATGTGCAGTTTTGGTCATCCCTGCTATTGAGGCAGTGCAGCGTAGGTTCACGAGGTTAATCCCCGGGATCGCGGGACTGTCATATGAGGAAAGATTGGAAAGACTGGGCTTGTATCCACTGGAATTTAGAAGGATGAGAGGGGATCTTATAGAAACATATAAAATTGTAAAAGGACTGGACAAGCTAGATGCTCCCAATGTTGGGGGAGTCCAGAACCAGGGGCCATAGTCTAAGAATAAAGGGTAGGCCATTAAAAACTGAGAGTTGTGAATTTGTGGAATTCTCTGCCACAGAAGGCAGTGGAGGCCAATTCAGTGGATTAATTTAAAAGTTAGATAGAGCTCTAGGGAGTGGCGGAATTAAGGGATATGGGGAGAAGGCAGACACGGGTTACTGATTGTGGATGATCAACCATGATCACATTGAATGGCGGTGCAGGCTCGAAGGGCCAAATGGCCTCATCCTACACCTATTTTCTATGTTTCTACATCAGTCCATACTTTTGTGTCTATCATAATATTTGTAAATCTCTTCCACACCCTCACCAAAACCTTCATATCTTCCCTAAAAAGTAGTATCCAGAACTGAACATGATATTCCAAAAGTTGATGAACTGTTGTTTTATAAATATTAACTAAGCAATAATGACATTTGCCTTTGTGCTCCATGCGTCTATTAATGAAGACCAGAATCCCACAAGAATTTATAAATTCTGTCAAACCGCACAGCTACTATCAATGAACTATTCATCCATCTATTCCCCCCACTCCAGGTTTCATTGTATCCATTTTAGAATTGTGTCCTCGAGCATATGTTTCAGAAAAGTGCATTTTAACATGGAATTTGTCAGTATCCTCTCCTTTGAATCTTGTGCTGTGTTGAATCATTTGTTTTCCAACCCTGTGCTATAAATTGGTGGCGATGACTATAACATCGCAGTTCTCTGCAATTCTACGTGGTATTACTGTCGAAAGTTGACTATTTTTGCATCGTAACACTGTAGGAGCAACAGCAGATTAATGGCAGATGACGATGCCCTTTGGCAAGGTGACACCATGAGCGTTATTTTCATGGATTACCGGCGTTACTTGGTGGAGATAAATCGCTTCCAGAGAGATGAAAATGACACAACAAACTACTGATTTGACAGCGCAACACAATTTAAACAAAGCAGACGTTTTGTTATATATAAGTTTTCAACCATGTACTTTGTACAAAGTGAAGAATCTCTTTATACTGCAGTGCACTCGTTTATATCTTGTTTTTTTGGTGAATATTTTCATGGGGAAATATTCACTATTTCTGATTTATGTCATGTTTCAGAAAACCGTACATAGATTTTGTTTCTTATTAGGCCTTTTCACAACAACGACAGCTTTTTATTAATTTGTTTAAGCGATGTGGGAGTCAGTGACCTGGGCCATCTATTATGGTTCAATTGTAATCATGGTTGGATTGAGTGTCTTTTTAAGTTATCTCTGTGAGGATATTTGTGATTCTTTGGTGCCCAGAGTCATAAAAACCAGCCTTGGGAAAGATAGTAGGTTTCAATTGCAAAAGTGTATTCAACAAACAGATGGATTATTACGATAATCTAATAATTTCATTAGTGATACTGCTTTTTATTCCAAATGTATTTATTTACTTGAATTTATATTCCCCAGCTGTCATGGTGGAACTAGAACATGTGTTTCCTGACCAATAATTCAAGCCTAAAGGTACTTGTCCGACAACTTAAACACTGTAATGTTGCTCGAACTAATATTGTGCTTTTATGTCCCATATGAGGCACTTCTTCAAGCCTGAATGATTGCAGCTTCTACCACCAGTTTGTAGCTTCACAGCCTAGCTTTACTTTGTATCACATTCATGCACCTTCCAGCATGTTTTTATTGATCACAAGGAGCAAATATCGTTAATTTTAACCAAAGCACGACTGCTGATCGAATTAAGGGGAATAAACGCAGATTGAGTGGAGTGCTTAATACTGCACTGTTGTTCTTTTCCACACTGGATAAGTGGATTTGATAACAAGCTACAAGGAAACTAACGGTCGATGTAGATTTACTGTCAACTAAAGAAATGTTTGTATGTATTCTTTAAATCTTTGTTTATGGTTATTTGAGAGCTTTTAAAATTTTCAGTTTACATTTGGTCTGGTTTGGTTCCAGCTGTTGTTTACACAGACAAAATAATGGTTGCAGTTGATGGCTGCTTTAAAAAAAAATCAGGGGATCTTACTTTGACGAAGGCAATATTAAAATGTAATACTTACGACAGCATGGTTGTGGTATAAAAACTTATCAGGAGCTGCGTCTTTGTCAATAATTTCCTCTGTTGCTGAAGTCTTCTCAAATAATACCTCATCAACAATGGTAGACAATGATGACTGACTTCATCGGCATTTTGGTGTGCTCTGAATTGGCCAAAGAGGCCAATGTGGGAATCACATACTCTTAGTTTTGTTTGGTTTAGTTGAGAGATACAGCACAGAAACAGGCCCTTTGGCCAACCGAGTCCGCACCGACATTAACACTATCCTACACGCTCGGGACAATTTACACATACACCAAGCCAATTAACCTACATACCTGTACGTCTTTGGAGTGTGGGACTGACATTGGGAGGAAACCGAAGATCTCGGAGAAAACCCACATGGTCACGGGGAGAATGTACAAACTCCATACAGACAGCACCCGTAGACGGGATCAAACCCATGTCTCCGGCGCTGCAAGCACTGTTGTGCAGCAATTTGCATAAAATTACATATAAAATTCTTTTATATTCAGGCTAGATGCAGGAAAAATGTTCCCAATGTTGGGGGAGTCCAGAACCAGATGTCACAGTTTAAGAATAAGGGGTAGGCCATTTAGGACTGAGATAAGGAAAACCCTTTTCACCCAGAGAGTTGTTAATCTGTGGACTTCTCTGCCACAGAAGGCAGTGGAGGCCAATTCACTGGATGATTTCAAGAGGGAGTTATATTTAGGTCTTAGGGCTAGAGAAATCAAGGGACATGGGGAAAAAGCAGGAACGGGGTGCTGATTTTAGATGACCGACTGGCCAACTCCTGCACCTATTTTTTTTATGTTTCCATCTCTACCGCTGTGACACCGCGGCCGCCCTATTGCAAGGTCAGGCAGATGGTTAGTTTGTGAGAAAGACACAAAAACTGGAGTGACTTAGTGAGACAGGCAGCATCTCTGGAGAGAAGGATTGGGTGACATTTCGTGTCGAGACCCTTCTTCAGACTGGTTAGGGATAAGGGAAATGAGAGAATCAGCATCTGCAGTTCCCTTTTGAACACAGGGAAATGAGAGATATTGACGGTGATGTGGAGAGATAAAGAACAATGAATGAAAGATAAGCAAAAAAGTAACAATGATAAAGGAAACAGGTGTTTGTTGGGTGAAAATGAGAAGTTAGTGTAACTTGGGTGGGGGAAGGATAGAGGGAGAGAGGGAATGCCAGGGCTACCTAAAGTGAGATAAATCAATATTCATACCACTGGGCTGTAAGCTGCCCAAGCGAAATATGAGATGCTGTTCCTCCAATTTGTGTTTAGCCTCACTCTGACAATGGAGGAGACCGAGGACAGAAAGGTCTGTGTAGGAATGGGAAAGAGAATTAAAGTGTCCAGCAACCGGGAGATCAGGTTGGTTCACACGGGCTGAACGAAGGTGTTCCGCGAAACGAACGCCCAGTCTGCGTTTGGTCTCGCCTATGTATAGGAGTACACATCTTGATCAACGTATACAGTAGATGAGGTTGGAGGAGGTGCAGGTGAACCTCTGCCTAACCTGAAAGGACTGTCGGGGTCCCTGGACAGAGTCGAGGGAGGAGGTATAGGGACAGGTGTTGCATCTTCTACGGTTGCAGGGGAAGGGAAGGGGAAGGGGCTGTGGGGGGGGGGGGTTTGGGTGGGAAGGGATGAGTTAACTACGGAGTTGCGGAGGAAACGGTCTCTGCTGAAGATGGGAAAATGTGGTTAGTGGTGGGACCCCGTTGGAGGTGACGGAGATTTCGGAGGATAATGTGTTGTATGCGACGGCTGATGGGGTGGAAGGTGAGGACTAGGGGGACTCTGTCCCTGTTGCGACTAGGGGGAGGGGGAGCAGGGGTAGAGCTGCGGGATACTGAGGAGAAGCTTATGAGGTTGCATCCTCTAAAGCAGTGCTTCTTCATGCTCAAGGTCCAGGTGCATGAACTTGAGCCTCTCATTCCAATCTTCCCTGCTGTTCATCTGAGAGAATACACTGACATTGATTTGTTTGTCTATTTAATGAATTTGAAGGGTTGCACTGAGCCAGTATTGCTGGCATGTTGCCAGTGTCTTGAACTGCATGTGAAAGGTACTGTAGCTCAGAATCGTAGAGAAGAACAGGGTTGTTGCTGTCCAGTAAAGCTTTGTGTCACACCTGACTAATTGATCTTCAAATAGCTGACAAGTTAGTTTCAAGTTTATTGTCACATGCACGAGTACAATGAGGCACAAGGTACAATGACAAACCTTGCTTGCAGCAGCATCACAGGCACATGGACTCACGCATAAAAAAACATGAGTTTCCACAAAAGTCTGGACAATAGACTTAAGAAAAACAAGACTTTAGTGTATAATTGGAAAACAAATCCATGGTAGTGCAGTTGGTGGCCAGACGTGTTCTGTGTTTGAGGTAGGGTTAGGGTTGTGTAGGTTGGGTCAAGAACTTGATAGTTATATGAAATTCCTGAACCTGCTGGTGTGATGCTTCAGGCTCCAGTACTTCCTGGCTGAAGGCAACAGCGAGAAGAGGGTATAGCCTGGATGGTGGGGATCTGTGATGATAGATGTCACCTTCTTGTGGCAGCACCTCGCGTAGATACTTTCAATGGCAGGGACAACAATGCCCGAGGTGGACTGGGCTTAATCAACCACTCTCTGCAGCCCCTTGTGTTTCTGTGCATTAGAATGACCAGACCAGTTTATGATGCAACCAGTCAGGATATTTTCTGCAGTTCATCTTTCAAAGTTTGTTGGAGTGTTCACTGACATACCGAATCTCTTTAAACTTCTGAGAAGGTAGAAATATTGGCTAATTATAACCCTTGTTATAATTAACTGAAATCACCTGAGAAAGTAATGGCCCTGTCCCACTTAGGAAACATGAACGGAAATCTCTGGAGACTTTGCGCCCCACCCAAGGTTTCCGTGCGGTTCCCGGGAGTTGCAGGTGGTTACCGGAGGTTGCAGGTAGTGGAAGCAGGTAGGGAGACTGACAAAAACCTCCGGGAACCGCACGGAAACCTTGGGTGGGGCACAAAGTCTCCAGAGGTTTCCTTTCAGGTTTCCAAAGTGGGACAGGGGCATAAAGAAGCACAGGCGTTTTTTCTGAATTAACGACACCATGCAATAAGCTAGCAGTTCCTGTAGATGGAGTCAAGAGTCAAGAGTGTTTAATTGTCAAAGATAGACACAAAATACTGGAGTAACTCAGCAGGTCAGGCAGCATCTTTGGAGTTACTCCAGTATTTTGTGTCTATCTTTGGTACAAACCAGCATCTGCAGTTCCTTTATATTTGTAATCTCTACTCTTCCTTCTACAATCAGTCTGAAGAAGGATCCCGACCCAAAATTTCACCTATCCATTTTCTCCAGAGATGCTGCCCGACCTGCAGAGTTACTCCAGCATTTTGTGTCTATCCTTTATATTACTGCTTAATTGTCGTATGTACCGACAACGGAACAATGAACAGGCTTGTAAACGCAATAACCAAACAAAAATCAATAAATTATTAACTCCATATTGGTAAGCGGAAGAGCAAAGTCCTTAGTGCAACTAAAGACAGTCCATAGGTCAAAGTTTAGTTTGTGATTTGTAATGTTGAGAGCCTGATGGTTGCTGGGAAGAAGCTGTTCTTGAACCTGGTAGTTACAGTTTTCTTCCCAATTGTAATATTAGAGCATGGCCAGGTTGGTGTGAGTTTTTGATGATGCTGGCTGCCTTTTTGAGCAGAGCCTCCTATAGATGCCTTCAGTGGTGGGGACGTCAGTCCCTGCGATGGACTGGGTGTGTCCACCACCTTTTGTAATCTCTTTCATTCCTGGATGTTTGAGTTGTTGAACCAGGTTGTGAATCAACCAGCCCATATGCTCTCTACTGTACACCTGTAGAAGTTCAAGTGAGTATTTGTCAACATAGCAAATCTCCCCAATCTTCTAAAGAGGTAGATGTTCTTTATGATTGCATCAATGTGCTGGACCCAGGACACATCTTCAGAGGTATTCCCACCCAGAAGCTTGAAGTTGTTGACTTGCTCCACCGCCAACCCATGAGGAGGATAGGTTTGTGGATCCTCCGCTTCAGTTTTCTAAAATCAATCACTCAGCTCTTTGGTCCTGCAGATGTTGTGAGCAAGTTGTTGCTATGGCACCATTCAATCAGATTATCAATCTCCATCATGTACTCTGACATCATTATCCGTAACTCGTCCAACAACAGTGGTGTTGTCGGAGAATTTAAAGATTGGAATTTGAATTGTCCCTGGCAGCACAGTCTGTAAATGAAGTGGAACAGGGATCAGCTTGTAGAGCTTGCTGGTTGCTTTTATCTGCCAAATAGTCCAAACTTTGAGAACATTCTTTTCAAAGTGGGGCAGGTTAATTGGGTCGGTGGCAACCAATTCCAGTAAAGGGCCTGACCCACTTGGGCGACCGAATCTATGAGTTCTGGCGAGTTTGCCCTCGACTCATACTCGCAGCATGGTCAACACGAGATCGTAGGAGGTCTTCATAACTCTCCTTCATGCTCGAGAGTGGTCTCCGCGTACTCGATGCCTCAGCTAGGTCGCGGCGTTTTTTTCAATCTGTAATAAAATGCCCATGAGTGAAAAAAGGTCGCCATGGAAAAAATCGATACTTTTTTTACTCGTAGGTTTAGTCGTAGTGGGTTGTAGTAGGTCGGCATGTTAGTCGTAGGTAATCGAGAGTAGTCGAAGGTAGTCAAAGTAGTCGTAGATAGTCTTCATTATATTCGAAGGGAGGTCGAAGGAGATCGATGGAGGTCGCCTTCACTCTCCGCTATTCAGTGTCCAATTTTCCCGAAGTTAGTCGTAGCTAGTTGTAGCTAGTCGAAGCTGGTCTTCAACATAGTCGAAGGAGGTCTTTTACATTGTCGAAGGAGGTCTTCAACATGTCATTTTTTCAAACTCTTCTAAACTCACCCATTATGTCGCCCAAGTGGGACAGCCTCTTAAATATCAGGATAAGGTGGAGGATTCCATTTGAGCTTAGAATACAGTATATACAGGCAGAAGCCACAGCTTTCATGTACATGGCCCCACAATGCTGAAACCTTCATGTTAAGATTTGCACCCTTTCTGAAAGCTGCGGTTACTGCCATAAAAGGCTTTGTGTTGCAAATTACCTTCTATTTATTCAGGTTATCACATTGCAAAAAATGGCAGAAACGGTTATGAAGCACTTTCATGCCAATGTTTGCCCAAGGGCAGATCAGCAGACTCAGTGGAAGTTTACAGCAGGGGCTGGAATGTTCCTCTTTCAATGTGAATCCTTGACTGATGTAACATTTTCCAATCGCTCTTCCTCTCAGGAAGGACCTGAAGCCAGTCTTTTATTGTTCAGGCCAACTGCTCATTACTTCTGCAGAATTGGAGTCACTGCTTTCATTCATTGAAACATCCAAGCGGAAACATTGGAAATTACCCAAAAATGTATGATTAACCATTGACTACTGATTTCAAGGCAAGCAGCAAACCATATTTTAACTCCAGAAATCTCCTCATCCAGCTGGTGGCTACAATAACAATCAGCATCTGCATCTGTATCAGCAGAGGCTCAAGAACATGACTTGCGAGCATCAGTGTTAACAAGCGGACATTGGTTGAAGCTAGCTTGCATCTGCAAAAGTGCATTGTAAATGGAGTAGGTGCTTCCAGAAACATGGGAAATGCATCTGAAGGACAGAAGACTGGAAGAAAACGCGGCATTAGTGCAAACCGTTATAATAATACATGTCCACAGTGGTGCAAGAGGTGAATCGGAATTTTCTGTTGTTGAGTCAGGGTTAGTGTAATGTGAGTTGGTTCAACAATCTGGCATTGTAGGAAAGTAGCTGCTCCTGAACATGGTGGAGTTGACTTCAGGCTTTAGTAACTCAGCGGGTCAGCATCTCGGGAGGACATGCATAGGCAACATTTTGGGTTGAGATTTCAATTGTTGCACAATTTTGCCATCCACCGCCACTAGAGGGCATAGCTATAAGATGAAAGGGGGAAATTTTGTATACACAGAGTAGTGTTCAAGTTCAAGTTCAAGTGCGTTTATTGTCATGTGTCCCTGATAGGACAATGAAATTCTTGCTTTGGTCCAGCACACAGAACATAGTAGGCATTTACTACAAAACAGATCGGTGTGTCCATATACCATTATATAAATATATACACACATGAATAAATAAACTGATAAAGTGCAAATGACAGATATTGGGTTATTAATAATCAGAGTTTTGTCCGAGCCAGGTTTAATAGTGGGAGCCTGAATGCATTGCTAGCGGTATTTAAGAGGCTTTCAGATAGGCACATGGAATTGCAGGGAATAGAGGGATATGGACCATGCACAGGCAGAAGTGATCAGTTTAACTTAGTATCATGTTTGGTGCAAACATCGTGGGCTGAAGGGCCCATTCCTGTACTGTACTGTAGTGTACCTTGTTCTCTGTGGGACGGTAGCTAACTGTCATGTGTACCATTACTTCCTTACAACATTCATATAACGTTGTTAGCTACACATTTGCAGCACATCTGGGCACACTGTCAACTATTTCATCTTCTCAGCAGACAAAAGTGACACATTGTGTGTGCTCTCAGGATAACTTAGTCTGTGTGTATCTGAAGAGAGCAGAGAGGGCCAGTATTGGGAAAGGCACGGCTTTATGCGCTAAACCCCATCAAAGAGATGTCATGTCATCATTGTACGGCCAGCTGAAAGGATGCCTCAAAGGATGTTTTGGCTAATCCTTCATCTGAAAGGCAAGGCCAGTGCAGGGTTAAGATTGCCAGAGATCAGAGCTGCATACAGGTTCCACTACAGAAGACATGGATGAGGACTTTGATGAGGGAACATACAGAAGAAGGCTCAGCCAGCGATTTTAATGTGTATCACTGACAACTGACTTAAAACTTGTTGATACTAAAACTTTCATTAAAGGAAACCTCCAGGCGATGAGAACAAATGTTTAATCTAACCAGAAATACATTAGTACTTAGTCACAAATTACTTATTTTCAAATTTTATTTTAGTTTAGTTTCTGGTTGCCTGAAGTAGTCATTTAATTAGACTTTTATGATTGTGGATCCATACGGAATGTTATAAATATTTTAACGTGTAATTCCAATGAAGTGGTGGCAAGAATGTTCTTACTCTCATATTCTTAATTAACTCCATGGTCCCATGGTTTAAAGCATGTTTTTGTGGGTGTGGACAGGGAGGGGATTATTGTGTTTTGTCTTTGCTTTATTAAACTTTTTGCATTTGATTGGTATTTTGTTCATAGCTGCCTCATATTGTGTATAGATTTCCACCATTTGTTGCAACTTTCTTTCATGCACAAATAGATTTTTGTTTATGGTAAAAGTTCTATTAATCCATATTCATATTATGGATATCCATACTCATATTAAAATTGTATTAGTCTTGACTGCAAACACTGGGCTGAGCAGTTTTCCTGATTAACATTACAAACTAGCGTTGCAAATCTACACTGCTGAGCATCCAGTGTAATTTTAGTTACTGGGAAGAATTCCTTTTGACAATAGACAATCGACAATAGGTGCAGGAGTAGGCCATTCGGCCCTTTGAGCCAGCACCACCATTCAATATGATCATGGCTGATCATCCACAATCAGTACCCCGTTCCTGCCTTCTCCTCGCATCTCCTGACTCCGCTATCTTTAAGAGCCCTATCTAGCTCTCTCTTGAATGTATCCAGAGAACCGGCCTCCACCGCCCTCTGAGGCAGAGAATTCCACAGACTCAGAACTCTCTGTGAGAAAAAGTGTTTCCTCGTCTCCATTCTAAATGGCTTACCCCTTATTCTTAAACTGTGGTCCCTGGTTCTGGACTCCCCCAAAATCGGGAACATGTTTCCTGCCCCTAGCGTGTCCAAACCCTTAACAATCTTATATGTTTCAATAAGATGCCCTCTCATCCTTCTAAACTCCAGAGTGTACAAGCCCAGCCGCTCCATTCCCTCAGCATATGACAGTCCCGCCATCCCGGGAATTAACCTTGTAAACCTACGCTGCACTCCCTCAATAGCAAGTATGTCCTTCCTCAAATTAGGGGACCAAAACGGCACACAATACTCCAGGTGTGGTCTCACTAGGGCCCTGTACAACTACAGAAGGACCTCTTTGCTCCTATACTCGACTCCTCTTGTTATAAAGGCCAGTCGCTTTCTTTTGGTTCATATTTTGGCCATTAGACCACAAAAGCTTCTTAGTTTCATTAAAAATGCTCTATATTCAGGATTTGACTCCTTTTAGTTACTGTAATGGAATTTGAGTGCCCCTTTTACACACCACATTTGCCTGGCATAAAAAAAACCCATAGCCCTAAGTGCCTCTACCATAAAATGGTGACAGAGGAATAATACAAAACTAATACAGAGTAATATACTAAATCCAGAGGCAAGGATCACATTTTTATATTATCAATGATGCAGGAATTTAGAAAATGAAATGATCAGGAGCATTTTGTGCAATGGTAAAACAGCCATAAATTATAATATCGTCAAAATGCAGATTCAGTGTGAATTGTAGCATACCTTGGAGTTCTTAATTAATATTTACATTGGCTTGTCAGTTTGGGCTAGAGTGAAATATGATGTTGCAATCCTCTACTGTTCTAATCCCTCAATCCCTCAATACTCTTTTCTATCTGGCAGAACTTGTCCTCTCATTCAACAACTTCTCCTTTGATTCCTCTCACTTTCTCCGAGTTAAAGGTGTAGCCATGGGAACCAATATCGACCCCAGCTTTGCTTGCCTTTTTGTTAGTTATGTAGACCAGTCCTTGTTCCAAATGTACACTGGTATGATCTCCCAACTCTTCCTCTACCACATCAACAACTGCATCGCCGTCTACTCCTGCATCCATGCAGAATTTGTTGATTTCATCAATTTTACTAACTTCCATCCTGTCCTCCACTTGGGCTCTCGCTGATAGCTCTCTTCCCTTTGTCAGCCTCCATCACAGGGCACAGACCATCGAATGACATCAACTACAAACCCATTGTAGTTACCTTGACTATACCTCCTGCCACCCTGCCCTTTGCAAGAACTGCATCCCTTGCTCGCAATTTCTCCATCTCCGCTGCATCTGCTCCCAAAATGAGGTTTTCTACTCGAGGACATCCGAGATGTCCTCTTCCTTCAGTAAACATGGTTTCCCCACTGCTGTTGTGGATGGATACCTCACCCATCTCCCACCGGATCACCTACAAAATCCTGGTCCTCACCTACAAAGCCCTCCACCATCTGGCCCCCCCATATCTCACTGACCTCCTCTCCCCCTACCAGCCCTCACAGTCCCTCAGATCCACATCAGCCGGTCTCCTCTCCATCCACAAATCCAACCTCCGCAGTTTTGGGGACAGAGCCTTCTCCAGGGCAGCTCCCAGGCTCTGGAACTCCCTCCCCCAACTGAACCGCAATTCCGTGTCCCTCACCATCTTCCAGTCCCGCCTCAAGACCCATCTCTTCACCTCTGCCTATCCTTAGCCCCACGTCCCCCTCCATTTTCATCTGTGCTTGAATTGCCTCATATTGTGTTTTGAATTGAATTCTGTCTTTAATTTGTGTACTAGTCATGTCTCTACTATTTATTTCATTCCGCTTACATGTTTTTCCTCTACTTGCTAAATTTTTGTAAGGTGTCCTTGAGACTCTTGAAAGGCGCCCATAAATAAAATGTATTATTATTATTACTCATGCCTTATCTGTGGCCCTGGGTTCCACTCTCACTACCCCTCTCTCTGGATGGAACAAGGATAAAGTTCACCTGGTCCTCACCTTTCAGCCCACCAGTCTCCGCATTCAACACATCATTCTTTGCCATTTCCGCCATCTTCGATATGAACCAACCACCAGTTTCATCTTCCCACACCAACCTCTTTTTGCATTGAGCAGCGACCACTCCTTCAGCAACTCCACGGTTCACATCCATCCTCCCCCCAAAATGCCCTCTGCTCAGTGACTTTGCTGTCCTTACCCCTCCCCCCGCTCACCCATCCAGGGACTATCCAGGTGAGACAGGTGTTCAAATCTAGCTCTTCAAATCTCATCTACTGCATTTGGTGCTCCTGATGTGGCCTCCTTTACATTAGCGAGACCCAAGCAAGGACTAGGCAACTAGTTTTGCTGAACACGTGCTCAGTTTGCCAAGGCCCAATGGATGTCCCAGTTACTAACTATTTTAACTTGGCTTCCCATTCCCACACTGACCTTTCTGTTGTGCGCCTCCTCCATTGCCGGAATGAGACCACACCCAAACTGCAGAAACAGCACCACGTAGTCCTCTTGGGTAACTTATAAACCCAACGCTATATATGATTCTAAGTATGATCCTCTTTCCCCCTCTCTCTTTCCTGTGCCCCCTCACCACCTTTCCTCCCGGCATCCTATCACTCATTTCCACCCCCCCTCCCCCAGAACGGTCTCCTCCCACTTATTTGTCTTCCTCTGGCGTTACATTTCACTTATTCTCATCTGACACCTGCTTAATTTCCTTTTCATCTCGAGCATTAGTTACTTACTCCACCTACCTCAGGCAGGACTATCACTTGCCAGGCTTTGTCCTGCCCTCACCACTATACCAGCTTTCGACTAATAGTCTGGCACAACATGTTACCTATCCAGTTCATCCGTAGATGCTGCCTGACCTGCAGAGTTACTCCAGCACTTTGTCTTTTGTTGGAATGTTGTAGCCTGAAGCTGAATTTCACATACAGTTTGCTGGAGGTATCTACCCTGCCTCCATAATGATTGGGACAAAGACCCGTCATTTATTTATTTGCCTCTGTACTCCACAATTTGAGATTTGTAATAGAAAAAATCACATGTGGTTAAAGTGCCCATTGCCATATTTTATTAAAGGCCATTTTTATACATTTTGGTTTCACCATGTAGAAATTACAGCTGTGTTTATACATAGTCCCCCCCATTTCAGGGCACCATAATGTTTGGGACACATGGCTTCACAGGTGTTTGTAATTGCTCAGGTGTGTTTAACTGCCTCCTTCATGCAGGTATAAGAGAGCTCTCAGCACCTAGTCTTTCCTCCAGTCTTTCCATCACTTTCGGAAACTTTTATTGCTGTTTATCAACATGAGGGCCACAGTTGTGCCAATGAAAGTCAAAGAAGCCATTATGCGACTGAGAAACAAGAATAAAACTGTTAGAGACATCAGCCAAATTTAGGATTACCAAAATCAACTGTTTGGAACATCAATAAGAGAAAGAGCACTGATGAGCTTACTAATCGCAGCGGGACTGGCAGACCAAGCAAGAACTCTACAGCTGATGACAGAAGAATTCTCTATAATAAAGCAAAATCCCGAAACACCTGTCCGACAGATCAGAAACACTCTTCAGGAGTCAGGTGTGGATTTGTCAATGACCATTGTCCGCAGAAGACTTCATGAACAGAAGTACAGAGGCAACACTGTAAGATGCAAACCACTGTTTAGCCGCAAAAATAGGATGTCTGGGTTCCAATTTGCCAAGAACTACTTCAACGAGCAACAGTATGGAGGTGAGAAGGAACTGCCCAAGATCCAAAGTAAAGCACCTCATCTGTGAAACACGGCGGTGGGGGTGTTCTGGCCTGGGCATGTATGGCTGCTGAAGGTACTGGCTCACTCATCTTCATAGATGATATAACTGCTGATGGTAGTAGCATAATGAATACTGAAGTGTATAGACACATCCACCTAACTTCCACCAACATGTCTCCTGCTGCACCAGAAGACCTAACACCCTCGACCACTGCTACACCACCATCAAGAATGCCTATCGTTCTATCCCTCGCCCTCACTTCGGTAAATCCGACCATACCACAGTGCTGCTTCTTCCTGCCTACAGGCAGCAATTAAAGAGCGCACCCCCAGAAGTGAGGACAGCACAGAGCTGGTCCGGGGGGGGGGGGGGGGGGGGGGCAAAGGAACAACTCCAGGACTGTTTGGAGTCTGTAGACTGGGCAATGTTCAAGGACTCGGCAACGGACTTGAACGGATACGCCACAGTCGTTACAGACTTCGTAAAGAAATGTATGGAGGACTGCATCCCTACAAAAACCTTCCGAGTGTTTCCCAATCAGAAACCTTGGATGAACTTTGAGATCCGCACTCTTCTGAAGTCCAGACACAGGGCATTCACTTCCAATGATACAGTTGCCTACATGAGGTCCAGATACAACCTTGGTAAGGCCATCAAAAAGGCCAAAGGGGACTTCTGCTCCAAACTGGAGGATGAAACAGATGTTCGGCAGCTGTGGCGGGGCCTGAATGCAATCACCTCCTACAAGGCGAAACCAGGAGGCAGCTCGAATGTCGGCGAAACATCGCTCCCTGATGAGCTCAATGCGTTTTACGCACGCTTTGATAGGGAGAATACTGATGTGCCTTCCCGATCCCCCATTCGCTGTGATGGCATTTCAGTCTCAGTCACAGAGGCCGACGTCAGGAAATCCTTCAGAGGGGTGAACCCCCGAAAAGCACCTGGACCTGATGGAATACCCGGTCGTGTTCTAAAAACCTGTGCGGACCAACTGGCTGGAGTTTTTATGGACATTTTCAACCTCTCACTTCTGAGGTCTGAGGTCCCCACCTGCTTTAAAAGGGCATCAATTATACCAGTGCCCAAGAAGAGTAAGGTGACGTGCCTCAATGACTATCGACCAGTGGCACTAACGCCGGTGGTGATGAAGTGCTTTGAGAGGTTGATCATGGCGAAGATCAACTCCTACCTCGACAAAAACCTGGACCCACTGCAGTTCGCTTACCGCCACAACAGATCAACGGTGGATGCGATCTCGCTGGCCCTCCACTCCGCACTGGACCACTTGGACAACAAAAACTCATATGTCAGGCTGTTATTCATCGATTACAGCTCGGCATTTAACACAATCATCCCCTCCAAACTGGTTACCAAACTCGCAGAACTGGGTCTCTGCGCATCCCTCTGCAATTGGATCCTCGACTTCCTCATTCACAGTCCACAGTCTGTTCGTATTGGTGGAAATGTGTCAGCCTCGATAACAATCAGCACGGGAGCACCTCAAGGCTGCGTGCTCAGCCTCCTGCTGTACTTACTCTATACCCATGACCGCGTAGCCAATCACAGTGCGAACTCCATCATCAAGTTCGCTGACGACACCACTGTTGTGGGGCGCATCACTGATGGAGATGAGTCAGAGTATAGAAGAGAGATCGAGCAACTGTCCATATGGTGCCAGCGCAATAACCTGGCCCTCAACACCAGCAAAACCAAGGAACTGATTGCGGACTTTGGAAGGAGTAGGAGGGGGACCCACAGCCCCATTTATATCAACGGGTCGATGGTTGAAAGGGTCAAGAACTTCAAATTCCTGGGCGTGCACATCTCTGAAGATCTTTCCTGGTCCGAGAACACTAATGCAATTATCAAGAAAGCTCATCAGCGCCTCTACTTCCTGAGAAGATTACGGAGAGTCGGTTTGTCAAGGAAGACTCTCTCTAACCTTTACAGGTGCACAGTAGAGAGCATGCTGACCGGTTGCATCGTGGCTTGGTTCGGCAATTTGAGCGCCCTGGAGAGGAAAAGACTACAAAAAGTAGTAAACACTGCCCAGTCCATCATCGGCTCTGACCTTCCTTCCATCGAGGGGATTTATCGCAGTCGCTGCCTCAAAAATGCTGGCAGTATCATCAAGGACCCACACCATCCTGGCCACACACTCATCTCCCTGCTACCTTCAGGTAGAAGGTACAGGAGCCTGAAGACTGCAACAACCAGGTTCAGGAAAAGCTACTTCCCTACAGCCATCAGGCTATTAAACCTGGCTCGGACAAAACTCTGATTATTAATTAATAACCACTTTCTATTATTTGCACTTTATCAGTTTATTATTCATGTGTGTATATATTTATATCATGGTATATGGATACACTGATCTGTTTTGTAGTAAATGCCTACTATGTTCTGTGTGCTGAAGCAAAACAAGAATTTCATTGTCCTATACAGGGACACATGACAATAAACTCACTTGAACTTGAACTTGAACATCCTAGCTGCTCAAGTTCAAATAAATGCCTCAAAATTAATTGGCCGGCAGTTCATTCTACAGCAAGACAATGATCCCAAACATACTGCTAAAGCAACAAAGCTATAAAATGGTAAATTCTTGAGTGGCCAAGTCAATCACCCGATCTGAACCCAATTGAGCATGCCTTTTATATGCTGAAGAGAAAACTGAACGGGACTAGCCCCCAAAACAAGCATAAGCTAAAGATGACTGCAATCACCAGAGAAGCCACCCAGCAACTGGTGATGTCCATGAATCGCAGAGTTCAAGCAGTCATTGCATGCAAAGGATATGCAACAAAATACTAAATATGACTACTATCATTCACATGACATTGCTGTGTCCCATACATTATAGTGCCTTGAAATGAGGGACTTTGTATAAACACTGCGGTAATTTCTACATGGTGAAACCAAAATGTATAAAAATGGCCTTTATTAAAATATGACAATGTGCACTTTAACCACATGTGATTTTTTCTATTACAAATCTCAAATTGTGTAGTACAGAGGCAAATAAATAAATGATGGGTCTTTGTCAAAAACATTATGGAGGGCACTGTAGCACCAATCTAATTATATCCCCAGCCAGAAGTTGATATCTGTTGCAGTTGAAAAAGCACAAAGGGAATTAAAGCACAGGATGGGATAGTGGAGTTCAGTTAAATCAGCTTCTACAGTGAGATTGTATGATTTTTACTTCCTCTCTCTTATATTTGTAATAATTTCTGCATAATTGTTCCAAGTCATTTGACTAGCTCACACTAATAGTCACAACTGAAAGTGCTGCAACTTGGTTAACCTAAAGTTTAGAATATAATGTTGGAAATGTCACCTAGCCAGTTGTATCTTGGGTTTTGCAAATTGGGTCATATTGTTCAAAGTCAAAAGTAGTTAAAGATTGATTTTAAATTCCACTGATATTTCCAAGAAGAAAGTGGGACAGTGGAAAAGGACCTTGAGGTCTTAGGACTTTGGCCTTGGGGCTTAAATCTATGAGTAAACATTTCAAAAAGTCTTTAAAATGTTTTGGTTTGAATGAGCAAGTGTTATCAAGTGCAACACAAAAATGGATAATGAAAAAAATATCTTGGTATAAATATGAAATTATTCACCATCAGGACTAACCAAATATTCACCGTGATCACCAGGGCGCCGGGGAGATGGCAGCCCTGCCAGCAGTATGTTCCTTTTTAATTTCTTTTTGATATTTTTTAGTTTGTTAAAAGTTTTGTTTTAATGTTCTTTGGTTTGTTTTATGTGGGGGGAGGGGGGAGGGGATCGGGGGATACTTTTTTTCAGGTTCTTACCTTCCCGGAGATGTGATTAATTTTCGGATCACATTCTCCGGGCTCTGCGGCCTAACATCGATGGAGCTGGAAGCCTCCTCGGACTGTCGTGAGCCCTACCGCGGGGCGTGGACTTAACATCGGAGCGGATCCCTTGCCTGGGATCGCTACCACCATGGAATTACCATCAAGGGCTCGCGGTCTAGGCAGAGGCTGAGTCGGGAGCGGAAGGTTTGACCAGCCCCGACGCGAGGTTCAATCGCCTGGCGCGGGGGATCCCCCCCGATGTGGGAGCTTGTTCGTCTCGACGTGGAGGGCTCGAACGCCGCCGGCTACGGGAGTCAACGTCGTCCCGTCAACGGGTGCTCGATGCCCCCGACCGAGAAAGAACAAAAGGAAGGACTTGAACTTTATTTCGCCTTCCATCACAGTGAGGAATGTGTAGGAGTCACTGTGGTGGATGTTCATGTTAAAATGTGTTTTTGCGTGATCTGTTACTTCTAATTGTATGACTGACCTGGCCAATGAAATTCCTCGTATGTTGCAAAACATACTTGGCGACATAAGTGTGATTCTGATTCTGATTTTAATAGAGGCAGAGGTGATTGCAGCTTTCTTGGGAAGAACAAATATACATTTCAATTGAAAAGCTATAGGCATTTGATGGGGCAGCAGGGGAGGGGAATTAGTCGTAGATTGTTCTCATTAAGGTTCTGGCCTTTGATCTCTTGGGTTATGGAACTTCTACCCTGTTCGCAATGGAATTCTAATTCCCCACTGGCCACTGGAGACAACAGAATCTTTCAACCCTCTTTCAATTTCCTCGCCAACTGTTTTAAATCTCTCCCCTGCTTACAATGAAATCTCCCTATTCACTCCATCGTGCCTCTACATAATTTTTAACGCAGAATTTAAAATTTCAGAATCCTGTATTTAGAAAAATATAGAACCTTATCTGCCTGATCTTGGTTCACATGACCGGGCATCATTCTCATAAAGCTGGTGCCATCAATTCCTGCCTGCAGTGTGGTGAGGAGAGGCATTCACTGTTCTCCAGCTGTGCAATAACTAATGTGTTATGAAGTTCTAGCAAAACATCCTTTCTCTTGTCTTAATACCCCACAAGTATTAGAGAAATGAATGGGAAGTAAAAATGCTATGCGACATTACTGATGCTTTCAGAAGGAGTATTGTTGAGAAACAAATAGAATGGGAAGTGATCTGATTAAAGCATACAAATTCTTATGAAGCAGGAGCAGCAGAGTAGGTGGTGATTCCCCAGGCTGGAGTGTCTAGTAGCAGGGGCCGGAGTCTTAAAATTGGGGTGAGCCATTTGCAAAGTCATACAGTGTGGACACTTGTTTTTCAGCCCACTTAATTTCATGTTCACTATCAAACAGCCATCTACATCAATTTTGCATTAATCGCATGTTATTCCCCGCCCACCCCGCTCTCCTCCTCCCCCCTCCTCCTCTCTCCCTCTCCTCCTCCTCTCCCCCTCCTCCACTCCCCCCCTCTCTCCCCCCTCTCTCCCCCCTCTCTCCCCTGCTCTCTCTCCGCTGCTCTCTCTCCCCTTCTCTCTCCCCCTCTCCCTCCCTCTCTCCCCCCTCTCTACCCCTCCTCTCTCCCTCACTGTCACCACCCCTCTCGCCCCCCTCTCTCCCCCCTCTCTTCCCCCCCTCTGTCCCCTCCTCTCTCTCCCCCCCTAACTCTCTGTCTCTGCCCCTCTGCTGTCAAGCTGTCAAGGTATACAGCAGGATATAGATTAGCTACAGAATTGGGCAAATAAATGGCAGGTGGAATTTAATCTGAGCAAGTGCGAGGTGTTGCACTGTAGAAGGTCACATGTAAGGAGAAAACATATAATGAATGGCATGACCCTTGACAGCATTGATATACAGAGGGATCTTGCGGTCCATAACGCCTTGAAAGTGGCAACACAAGTAGAGAGGGCTTTCCTTCATTGGTCAGACATTGAGTGTAAGAGTCAGGAAGTCATGGTACAGCTTTGGGTAGGCCACATTTGCACTATTGCATGCAGTTCTGCTTGTTCCATTACAGGAAGGGTGCAGAGGAGGTTTACCAGAAGATGTCTGAATTATGGAGTATTACCTACAAGGAGAGGTTGGCCAGATATGGATTGTTTTCTCCTGAACACTGGAGGTTTGGGGGAGACCTGATAGAAGTGTATGAAATTATGAGAGACATAGATAAGGTAGACTTCCCGTTTGGAAAAAAATCAAATACTAGCTGGCAGAGCCTTAAGGTGAGAGGGGTAAAGTTTAAAGGAGATGTGTGGGACATGTTTTTTTACCCAGAGGATGGTGAGTTGGGCAGCATAGTGGCATAGCAGTAGAGCTACTGCCTTACAGCACCAGAGACCCGGGATCGATCCTGGCTATGGGTGCTCTCTGTATGGAGTTTGTACGTTCTCCCCATGACCGCATGAGTTTTCTCTGAGATATTTGGTTTCCTCCCACACTCCAAAGACGTGCAGGTTTGTAGGTTAATTGGCTTGGTATAAATATAAATTGCAGGTTATTGTAAATGTGCGGGGATCGCTGGTCAGCGCGGACTCGGTGGGCCAAAGGACCTGTTTCCATGCTGTATCTCTCTGCCTGGAACACTCGTCTGGAGCTGCTGATTGAGGCATTTAAGAGACGTTTGGATAGGCATATGGATGTGTATGGGATGCAGGGATATGAATTATGTGCAGATAGATAAGAATTGGTCTTGGCATCATATTTAGCACAGACATTGTGGGCCGAAGGGCCTGCTCTTGTGCTGTACTGTGATATGTTCTGTATTCTATGCTGGAAATCTGACGAGTGAGAAGGAACTGGATGAAACTGTTAAGATTCCGTTGGTTCTTGACATGGTGGATATGGATAATAGTGGGTAGAGAGTGGATGTTTATTTTTGATGGAGCACCCAGAACCACGGTTTAAAAATGAGTTCCTCATTTAAGGCAAAGGTAAGGTATTTTCTCTCGTAAAGGGTTGTGAGCCTTTGGAATATTACTCAAAATGACATTGAAGCTGAAAGTAGATAAAATGTTAAGATGAGATAATTAAATTGAGATAATTCATGATCTGATTAAATGTTGGAGAAGGTTCATAGGCGTGGCCTATCTTGCTCCTAAATCATATATTTTTGATAGATATATTGCTGTGGTAAATAACTTGCATTGCTCACATAAAGGCACTCACAGAACGAGGACAACTCATAATCAGTGCCTCAGGATATTTAATGATTGCGGGCCAATTGGTAAAAAAATCAAATTGATTCCTTACCTTGAAGATCATTCCAACCTTGGTGTAGTTTTCAATAAATAACTTCTTTTGACCTATCATTTCTGTCTGACTTTGTCTTCTTTCTCCCTGCTGAATTGATAGATTTTTAAAATCCCTTTGCATAAGTTCACAAGACAGTTTGATTTCAGATGAAAAGCTATTTAAAAAATTACTCAGTTTTTCCTGAGCCTCTAAAGAATGTCGGATAATTAAACAAGAATAACAAATGTTCTTCATATTCCAAAGAAAGCATGGAGGAAAGGAGAGTAGTCAAAGGGTATTTTGGGGGAAATGGAGTTAGGTGGAGGAGGCATTGTGGATAGAGATTAGTTTGGCTTTCTCTAAATTATTAGATCAGGTAATGAGAGAGAGAGAATAGCCCCCCTCAGGATTCAAAGCTGTGATCTCTATGAGGAGCCGCAGGAGATGGGCAAGGTCCTCAATAAGTTTTTCTCCCCTGTTTTTACCATGGAGAAAAACATGAAATCCTGGGAACTTGAAGTAGAAAATGGAAGTGTTTTGTGGACAGTCAGTCCTGGCATGTCTGAAGGTAGAAAGATATCCTGGGCCTGATTAAATATATCACGATGAATGCAAGGGTTCTGGGGAGTCTTGTAGAGCAGAAAGATCTGGTAGTGCATGTATATTGTTCCTTGAAAGTGATGTCACAGGTAGATAAGGTGGTCACAAAGGCTTTCAGAACAGGAGCCTTCATCTGTCAGAGTATCGAGTATAGAAGTTGGAATGTCATGTTGCAGCTATACAAGGTGCTGGTGAGGCTACAGTTGGATTATTGTGTTTAGTTTTGGTTATCCTCTGTAGGAAAGTTGTTGCTAATCTGGAAAAAGTGTAGAGAAGATTTGCGAGGATGCTGCCAGGACTGAGGGGCTGAGCGGTAGGAAGACGTGGGCAGGCTAGGACTGTATTCCTTGGAGTGTAGGTTAATGAGAGGTGATCTTCTAGAGGTGTATAAGACCATGAGGGGAATAGATAGGATGAATGCACTGAGTCTTGTACCCAGAGTAGGGGAATGAAGAACCAGAGGACATAAGTTTAAGGAGAGGGCAAAGATTTAATAGGAAACTGAGGAGCAACTTTTTCACATAAAGGGTGGTGGGTATATGGAATGGGTGCCGGAGGAGGTAGGTGGAAACTATAACAACATCTGAAAGACATTTGGCCAGATACATGGATTAGGTTTATTAGGGTTAGAGAGATATTGGCAAAATGCTGGCAGACAGGACCAGTGTAGAAGGGGCACCTCTATCAGCATGGGTCAGCTGGACTGAAGAACATGTTTCCATGATGTATGAGATTGAGCATCTGTGAAAATACACCACCTTTCATTTGTAAAACAAAAGTAAGGATGAACAATATTCATACAAGTAAGTTCACAAGTTCAGAAGGCAGAGGAGCAGAATTAGGCCATTCAGCCCATCGAGTGTACTTCGTCATTCAATCATAGCTGATCCATCTGTCCATTTCAACCCCATTCATCTGCCTTTTCCCCTAACTTTGACACCTTTACTAATCAAGAAACTGTCAATTTCCACTTTAAAAATATCCAATGAGTTGGCCTCCGCAGCCGTCAGTGGCAATGGATTCCACGATTCACCACCCTCTGACTAAAGAAATTCCTCCTCATCTCCTTTACAAAGGGATGTCCTTTTATTCTGAGGCTGTGCCCTCTGGCCCAAGACGCCCTCACGAGTGGGCACATCCTCTCCACATCTAAAGGCCTCTCTCTATTCAGGCCTTTCACTATTCAGTAGGCTCACTGAGGTATCCCCCTCATCCTTCTAAACTCCAGCGAATACAGGCCCAGTGCCGTCAAAAGCTCATCATAAATTAACCCAATCATCCCCAGTATCATTCTTGTAAACCTTCTCTGAATCCTCTCCACAGATATGCAGCAGAAAACTGCTCACATTACTCCAAATGCGTTCTGACCAGTGCCTTATAAAGCCTCAGCATTACATCCCTGTTTTGATATTCTAGCCCTCTTGAAATAAATGCTAACATTGCATTTGCCTTCCTTACTATCGATTCAACGTGCAAATTATTCTTTAGGGAATCCTGCACCAGTACTCTCAAGTCCTATTGTACCTCCGATTTCTGAATCCTCTCCCCATTTAGAAGATAGTCTATGCCTTTATTCCTACTACCATAGTGTATGACTGCATACTTTGCTATGTTATATTCCATGTGCCACTTCTTTGCCCACTCTCTCAACCTGTCCAAGTCATTTTGCGGAGTCCTTGCTCCTTCTCCACTACATGCCCCTCTACCTGTCTTCATATCATCTGCAAACCTGGTCACAAATCCTTCAATTCCCTCAACCAAATCCATGATATGGAACATGAAGAGTAGCGGCCCTAACACCAAACCCTGTGGAACACCACTAGTCACTGACAGCTAGCTAGAAAACGCCCCCTTTATTCCCACTCTTTCACCCAATCTTCAGTCAATGCTAGTATCTTCCCTCTAATACCACGGGCTCTCATCTTGTTTAGCAGACTCCGTGAGGCACTTTATCAAAGGCTTTCTGAAAATCCAGATAAACAACATCCACCGACTCTCCTTTGTCTATCCCGCTATTTACTTCCTCAAAGAATTCTAACAGATTCATCAGGCAAGATTCCCCTTCACAAAACCATGCTGAATCAGCCTATTTTGCCATGTGCTTCTAAGCACTCACAAAACTTCATCTTCTAAAATGGACTCCAAATCTTATCACTGAAGTCAGGTTAACCGGCCTATAGTTTCCTCTCTTGCTCTGCTCCCTTCTTGAATAGCAGAGTAATATTTGCAAATTTCCAATGCTCTGGGACCACTAAAAGATCCTAAAAGATCTTAAAAGATCACCACTAGTGCCTCCACGATCTCTAAAGCTACCTCTTTTGGAACCCAGGGGTACAGTCCAACTAGTCCAGGTGACTTACCACCTTTGGACCTTTCAACTTCCCAAGCACCTTCTCCTTAGTAATAGCAACTCCACTAACTTCTCACCCTTGACTCTCTTGACTTTCAGGCAATGTCTTCTGCTGTGAAGCCTGATGCAAAAAACCTACTCAATTTATTAGCCATATTTGTATTCCCCTTTATTATTACTCCAACGTAATTTTCCAGCAGTCCAATGTCCACTCTTGCCTCTCCTTTACTTTTTATATTTCTGAAGAAAATGTTGGTATTCTCTTTTATCTTATTGGCTAGCTTACCTTCACATTCCATCTTTTCTCCCTGTTTTGCCTTTTTAGTTACTGTCTGTTGGTTTATAAAAGCTTCCCAATCCTCCAGCTTCACACTAATCTTTGCAATATTATATGCCTTCTATTTTACTTTTTTGCTGTCTTTGACTTCTGTTGTCAGCCACAGCCGCCTCATTGTCTCCTTAGAATCTTTCTTCCTCTTTGGAAAGATCCTGTGTCTTCAGAATCATTCCCAGAAACTCCTGCCATTCCTGTTCCACCGTCATTCCTACCAGCGTGCCTTTCCAGTCAACGTTAGCCAGCTCCTCACGCCTCAGGTATTACCTTTACTCAACAGTTATACCAACACATCTGATTTCATCTTCTCCACAAGTATGTGGAAGATATTTTGTTGATTAAACATACTTTTGTTTGTGTTATTTGTTGAATTATTTGTTCATTTTGGAATTTGTAATAGATCCTACTTCCTCAGACAAATGTATGTATTATAATTGTCTTATTTAACATGAGGTGTCATTAATTATACCAAATAATAGCAGGAGATTGGAATATATGTAGATGGATTTATCTGTCGAAATTTAACCTTGGGCATAGCTTATTTAGTAATAACTATGTCTCAGCACTGATACTGTAGCCATTGCCATTAACTATTGGAGGACATTGATGATTCAAATGTTATTCTTCCTGGTTCACACATTGATAAATAATTAGTTGACATTAGCTTAGGGCCCTAAATAAATAAAGGGTTTTTAGTTTTGGATAGGTTAACATTCAAATTTCTTCAAATTCTGTTTCCAGGGTAAAATGTCCACATTTTCTTTGACTTTCATGAGCGATGATCCCCACTCATTTTGTGTACCTGTAGTGCTAAATTTGGCTAGCAATGTAAAACTCCAAAACTCTGTCGTTGTGTCCTTGGGCAAGACACTTCACCCACCTTTGCCTGTGTGTGAATGTGTGTGAGTGATTGGTGGTGGTCGGAGGGGCCGTAGGCGCAGAATGGCAGCCACGCTTCCGTCAGTCTGCCCCAGGGCAGCTGTGGCTACAGAAGTAGCTTACCACCACCGAGTGTGACTGAGGAGTGAATGAATAATGCGATGTAAAGCGCCTTGAGTATTAGAAAGGCGCTATATAAATCCCATCCATTATTATTATGATTATTATTAATGATGAATAAATTCGGATTTACATCAAGATTGCCAACGACATTTCATTTGGTTAATAATGCTTGGCAGTTTGGTTGCGAGCGTTTGCAAACTTGATGTTCTCTTCCCCCCCCCCCCCCCCCCCCCCCCCAAGATTAGTTTCCAATTGCATCAGCATGTTATCATTAAGCTTCAGCATATCTATCTTCAGAACATTGCCGGGTGTATGTGTTCCTCTGTTCTGTTTAGCTGCCGCGAAAACCTTAATATATCTTTGGTGCCTCCATACTTGATTATTTCATACATTTGTTTGGCCTCCCACCTTTTCCACTTCACAAAGATAAGCTCATCCAAAACTCCTAATTTGCAGCAAATCTGATTTAGTTACAATTTTTGTGATTATAGGAAAGCTGAAGTTGGTGTTGTAGAGAAAGGGAAAGAATATGCATTTTTGTTGTCAATTCTCATGGCTCCATCCTTGTTTTAAGATTCCTTGATTGCTTCAACCCTTCCATTCTTTGTAAAATCAGCCACAACTTTCTTCATATTTCTTTTGATCCTTATATATTCCAATTTTGATGTCTTATGCATCCCGAAGTAGCCGATGGCATAATTGCCTTGGCAGAATGACACAATCCAACTCTATCTAGAAGCCCCAATTATCTTGCCTGCATAGAGAAACTCTCGATTGGATTTTGAAGTTATTAGCAAGAGGATGCTATTCAGCAATGGCCTGAGACACATTTGTCATAAAGTGATTACTGTAGTGTAGGTTTCCCTTTCCACAACATCAGCTGTCAGGTATCAACTCTTGGAGATCTCTGGCTGACAGAGCAGGGCTGTCAACATGTATGCTGGGCAGACAGTCAAATTTAACAATTCTCAGTGACAGCAAATCAAGTCCAGGAAATAAATCATTAATCTGAACTAATTATTTTTAGCATAAATGATTGGAACATGCACATGAAACTAAGGTAGAAAGGGAATTTATCAACAATTTTAAGGCCATAATAGTATAAACTTGAAATGAGTGGATTCACTTCCAGAAAATTAGCCCTGGCTGAAATGAATGAGGAGGCTCAATGTCTTCAACAACGGAACTGCTGCCAATTCCGCAAATTACTGGAGGACCTTCTAAATTCTAATGTTGTTCACCCTACTGTACATTTTGAGAAATAATTTAACGACATAAACTTCTCAGAAATACCAAGAATGCAGTGCAAATGAAGAAGTGAAGAAAAAGTATTTATGAAAAAAAGTGTTACTAGGGAAATCAATGAGGGAGAACACTGATGAATCCAAGGAACGGATTACCTATATTCTAGATTTTAAGAATAACTAGACCAAGGGGGACCCATTGCTCAACGTGCGGTGGGGTGTGGGGGGGGGGGGGGGGAAGGAGGGGGTGGCCTGCGGCATCACACACTCACTAACCATCCCCCCCACCCACACACTAACCACCCCCACACACACACACACACTAACCAACCCTGTTGATATACATTAATGTGGCGGCACCTGATAGCAACCCAAGGTCACGACGAACCATCAGCTCTAGAGGGCAGTGTCTTGGTGGGGGTGGCGCGAGTCACGTGGCCGGTATCTGAGTTATTTAAGGCCGGGCAACGCCAGTGTCAGCTGAGGAGTAGGGAGCTGTAAGCAGAAGTCTAGAGCACACAACTTGTGTCCGACTAGTTTTTGGCTGGACTCCTGCCAGTGCCGCCACATTAATACTATTCATTGGTTCCTTTTAGCCCATCCCCGCCCTATCCACTGACGCATAGCCCCCACCTCACAGGTGCATCTAGAGAGGGACGGGGGTAGAGAGAGAGGACAGAGACAGGGGGCAAAGACACAGGGGCAGAGAGAGTGGGGCAGAGAAAAAGGGAGAGGGGGGGAGAGAAGGGGGTGGAGGCAGGGGAAGGGAGGAGAGGAGAGGGGGAGGAGGGGGGAGACGGGGGTGGAGAGGGGGGTGAAGGGGGAGGTGGAGAGGGGAGCAGGGGGGGAGAGAGGGGGAGGAGGGAGAGTGGGGGAGAGAGGGGGAGGAGGGAGAGGGGGGGAGAGAGGAGGGAGAAGAGGAGTGGGGGGAACGAGAGGGGGGAAGGGGAAGAGAGGAGGGGTAGTGGGGGTGAGGAGGGGGAGGGGGAGAGGAAGCGGGGAGGGGGGAGATGCGGGGGAGGGTGGAGAGGAGGCGGGAGGGGGGAGAGAGAGGGAGAGGGCGGACTTGAACTCGGCGAGCGGGCAGCAAGGACAATGAGCGGGCGGGATCGTCTGCGAGCGGGCGGCAGGCCTCGGCAGCTCTCGGGACCTCACGAGACCTCTGAAGCCCTTGGAAGCTCAACCAAATTACTGCGTTTCAGCGGCTACAATCCAGAGCACTGGGAGGGAGGGCGGCTAGGCTGCGGGTGGGGCGGGGCGGGGAGGATGGCCGGCCGAGTGCGAGTCAACAGCGAGTCAGTGGGGGTGACGTTACTCGCAGGTCCTGGAAAACAGTGCCCAGCAGCCTGCGCGTTGAAAACTGCGCAGAGGACCGCGAGGAGCAGAGCCATTGTGACGTCATCAGCTCGTTAACTTCAAAAAAGATCTCAGATTTGTGAACAATTTAACTTAAAAAGCTCAAGAAATAATGAATCAAATTTTCTGTTAAGGCGATTTTTGAAACCATGAGGTAAATCTCTATCGGAATATGTAAAATTTTCACCATTAGTGCGTCGTGTTTTCGAGGAGATGTAAATCACAGACAAATACACAAATACATCCACATCCAAGATCATAGTTTTATAAATATATAGATGGCTATGGAGTTAGTGGATGCTGCTGTGGCTACATTTTCCAAAATGCAATAGATTCTGGAATATACTCTGCGATTGGAGTAGAAAATGCAACTCCAATAAATAAGAAAGGGGTGAGAGGTAACTGGGGACAGTGGCATTGGAGAATTGCTGGAGTCTATGTCATAAAAGCATTTAATTGTGCGGCCCGCTGGCGCAACGGTAGAGTTACTGCCTCACAGCGCCAGGGACCCGGGTTCGATCCTGACTATCGGTGCTTGTCTCTACGGAATTTGTACGTTCTCCCCGTGCTTTGCGTGGGTTTTCTCCGAGATCTTCAGTTTCCTCCCCCACTCCAGAGACGTACACGTTTGTAGGTTAATTGGCTTGGTATAATTGTAAATTGTCCTTAATGTTTGTGGGATAGTGCTCGTGTGTGAGGATCGCTGGTTGGTGCAGACTCATGGGGCCGAAGGGCCTGTTTCCGTGCTGTATCTCTAAAATTAAAACTAAATCTAAAAACTAAAAGGATGTGAGACATCAAGGAAATTATAATATGATTGTGCAGAATCAATATGGATTAACGAAAGGGAAATTATATTTGAGGATGTATCTAGTGGAGAAGATGAGAGAGTGTGTGTGGATTTAGATACAGATGAGCTGAGTGTGATACACACACAGTGCAATGAAATTCCTTGTTCACATGAAGCACACGGTGTAAACAATAAGTACAACAGTCAATACAGTAGCATGTGCAAGACAGCAGAATGGTCCAAATATTGTCACGCATTGTGAAGTAGTGCAAACGGAAAACAAAGTGTTCTAACGGAATAAGCCAATGAGGTAGAATGAAGGATCAGAGTACATGGTAGCATCTGCGGGAAGGGAGTGTGAACGACGTGATTGTTTCAGGACTATGAAGATGGACTGAATGAAAATAAGCGACCACCTTGTGATGGACTGGGCTGGATTCATCACTCGCTGCAAGTTCAGGCAATCAAGAGGAGAGCAGTTGTCGTACCAGGCTGAGCTGCATCCCATCAGAATACTTTCTACTGAGCATCTGTAGAAGTTCAAGACGATTCTTGTGGACATGCTGAATTTTCTCAGATATTTAATAAAGTAAAGATGCTAATGTGCTTTCTCGATCACCCCATCAGTGTGAAGGAACCAGATTAGGTTGCTGGTGACATGGATGCCAAGGAACCTGAAGCTCTCAACCTTTTCTACAGCAGCTCCATTGATGAGGAGTTGATTGTGTTCAACCTTTTGCTTCCTGAAGGGCCTGTCCCACTTTCCTGAATTATCCACTAATTCTCCCGAGTTTTCCCCTTGATTCAAACTCGCTGAATGTTCGTAACGGGTCCGTAGGAGTCCGTAGATATATCGTAGGGGCTCGTTATGCCAGCCGCAGGTACTCGGGGCATCAGGTAAGTCAGGACGTTTTTTTCCAGCCTGATAAAAAATGTCCACGAGTAAAAAAATAGTCGGGAGGATGACCCGAGTACCTACGGCTGGCATAACAAGCCGCTACGATATATCTACGGACTCCTACGGACACGTTATGAACATTCTGCGAGTTTGAATCAAGGGGAAAACACGGGAGAATTTGTGAATATCTCGGGAGAATTCATGAATAACTCGGGAAAGTGGGACCGGCCCTTTAGACTTCTTTCATCTTGCTGATGTTGGACTTGCAACAAGTGTTGTTGTCTTGACCCCACAACCCAAGGTTCTTGATACCTTCCCTGAACTCCATCTCATCATTGTTGTTGATCTGACTGACGACAGTGATATCATCAGCGAACTTAAAGATCACGTTGGTGCTCTATCATGGGTGTACACGAAGTAGAGAAAGAGCCTGAGCGGACAACCCTGAGGGGCACTAGTGTTGAGGGCCAGGGTGAAGGAAATCTTGTGACAATTACTAATTGGCTGAGTTTTTTCCAGTCAGGAAGTCTCGAAGCCAGTTACAAATGGAGACCCCCAAGGCCAAGATCTCGAAGTTTAGTGATGAACGTATTTGGCACTGCAGTATTAGACTTTAGACTTTAGAGATACAGCTCGGAAACAGGCCCTTTGGACCCCCAGTCAGCACCAACCACTGTACACTAACACTATCCTACATACTAGGAACAATTTTACAATTTACCAAAGCCAATTAACCTACAAACCTGCACGTTTTTGGAGTGTGGGAGGAAACCGGAGCACCCGGGAATAAATGCACATGGTCACAAGGAGAACGTACAAATGCCATACAGACAGCACCCATAGTCAGGATTGAACCCGGGTCTCTGGCGCTGTAAGGCAGCAAGTCTACCGCTGTGCCGCTGTACTGCGGTGTTCTCTTAGTCGGTGACTCACGGTTCAATCTCTGTCTGTAAGCTTGCAGATGATAAGAGTGGCCAAAATGAGAGTGAGGGATGGAGCAACAGACACGCACGATGGTGGTGAAGCAGTGGTCTAGAGTGTTAACAACCCTTATGGGCAGTGACATGCTGATGGTGTTTGCAGAGTACTTCCTGACGTTTCTCGACCCGAAACGTCACCCATTCCACCCAGAGATGCTGCCTGCCCCGTTGAGTTACTCCAGCTTTTTGTGTCAAACTTTGGTTAAACCAGCATCTGCAGTTCCTTCCTAAACACCTACTGAAGTCAGCTTGGTTAATTTCACCAGTGATGTTAAATAACGCATCAGGGTTTGCTGTTTCAAGAGATTTGGCTACCAAGTACAACAATTTGTGCAATGCCACTTTAACATTAGTTTGGGGAGGAGTGTAGACCAGGAACTTGGTGCTAGAAGAGAATTCCCTTGGGAGATAAAAGGGAATCATATTTTATGATCGGATATTCTCGGTTGGAGGATCAAAATTGAGATAAGTTACATCAGTACAAAGCATTAATCAAAAAGCAGACGCAGTCACCTCTCTCCTTGTCTGAGGATTCTGTACAGTCCACACAATAAATAGAATTCAGGTTGTTATAACAGGGTCAAGTGAGTCAGGAGTGAACCATGGTTCAGTGAAGCCTTTGATCTCTCTTTGAAACACCAACCTTGCTCTCAGCTCCTCAGGTTTGCTCTCTTGTGATTAATGTTAGCTAGAACTGTACTGGGAAGGGAAGAGTCAAAATTCCCATGGTTTTGTGCGCATTTGACCTCCCGACTGTCATGCTTACTTGTTTTCTTTGTACTCAGCTCTACCAGTAGCGTAGGTGTAATAAGATTGCTCGTTCCAAGTGCTGCTCTGATTTAGCAATGCTGACAGCAGACTTTCAGGGCAGGATATAATGACTTTCTCTGCACTGGAACAGATAGATAATAAGCAAAAACAATTTTAGAAGGCTGTTTTAACTTGAACAATACATGAAGTATTGCCATTCTCAAATGGATTTTCTTTTCAATATGGTAAGTTTGAATGATCAGTTTTTTGATGGGGCCTTAAAGTCGATATTCAAGAATGTTTAATAGTAAGATTAAACGATAACTTACCAGTTTGAAGTTTGATCTGTATTTTATGAGGAGTTACGATGAGGGATTACGTGCCCTCCGCTCCCACGCTCAATAATATGGGTCAAACTGATAACTGACGTCTCCTTTTCTTTACTATGTTTATTTCAATAACTGTGTCTATCTGTGATTCCACACCGCTGCTTTGAAGTATGCCGCGCATGCGCGCTGAGCGGGTTCTTCACGTAGTCACTCACGTGACTCCGAAGTAAAATTGTTACATTACGGGACAATGAAATTCTTACTTGTTGCATATAAATGCAATAGCACACAAATATATAATAATCAAAAGTACAATAAACTAATAACCATGGTGCTAGCTAACCATAAAGGGCCTGTCCTACTGTACGAGGTAATTCAAGAGTTCTCCCGAGTTTTCCCCTGATTCGAACTTAGAGAATGTCCGTAGCGAGTTCGTGGATGTCTTGTAGCAGCTCGTAATGCTAACGGTAGGTACTCGGGAAATCCGGTAAACTCGTGACGTTTTTTCAACAATGTGAAAAATGTCCACGAGTAAAAAACTACTCGTGATGAAAAAAATGGTGCTTTTTACTCGTACGAGCCGCTACGAGACATCCACGAACTCCTACGGACCCGATACGGACATTCTCCGAGTTCGAATCAGGGGAAAACTCGGGAGAACTCTTGAATTACCTTGTACAGTGGGACAGACCCTTAATAGTATGATTAAAAACATAAAGTCTGTAGTGCAACCAACGACACGGTCCATAGAAGAGATTGCTGAACAAAGTTAATGTACATAGAATTGGGGGTAATATGTCATAATGGATTAAGTTTAGGTGAACTGAGAGAAAACTAGTGTAGGAGCAAATGGTTCTCTCGCAGTTGGTAGGCTGTGCCTGGTGAGTTGTCAAGGGCAGCTCTATCACTGATTTTGGTGAGCGGACCAAATGTGAGAGTTCCACGTTTGCTGATGAGATGAAGCGAAGAAACTTCAAAGATATAGTGGCTTGCAAAAGTATTCATACCCCTTGAACCTTTCCACATTTTGTCACATTACAACCACAAACGTAAATGTATTTTATTGGGATTTTATGTGATAGACCAACACAAAGTGGTGCATAATTGTGAAGTGGAAGGAAAATGATACATGGTTTTCAAACTTTTTTACAAATAAAAAACTGAAAAGTGTGGCGTACAAAAATATTCAGCCCCCCTGAGTCAATACTTTGTAGAACCACCTTTCGCTGCAATTACAGCTGCAAGTCTTTTGGGGTATGTCTCTACCAGCTTTGCACATCTAGAGACTGAAATTTTTGCCCATTCTTCTTTGCAAAATAGCTCAAGCTCAGTCAGATTGGATGGAGAGCGTCTGTGAACAGCAATTTTCAAGTCTTGCCAGAGATTCTCAATTGGATTTAGGTCTGGACTTTGACTGGGCCATTCTAACACATGAATATGCTTTGATCTAAACCATTCCATTGTAGCTTTGGCTGTATGTTTAGGGTCGTTGTCCTGCTGGAAGGTGAACCTCCGCCCCAGTCTCGTCTTTTGCAGACTCTAACAGGTTTTCTTCCAAGATTGCCCTGTATTTGGCTCCATCCATCTTCCCATCAACTCTGACCAGCTTCCCTGTCCCTGCTGAAGAAAAGCATCCCCACAGCATGATGCTGCCACCACCATGTTTCACAGTGGGGATGGTGTGTTCAGGGTGATGTGCAGTGTTAGTTTTCCACCACACATAGCGTTTTGCATTTAGGCCAAAAACTTCAATTTTGGTTTCATCTGACCAGAGCACCTTCCTCCACGTGTTTGCTGTGTCCCCCACATGGCTTGTGGCAAACTGCAAACGGGACTTCTTATGGCTTTTTTTCAACAATGGCTTTCTTCTTGCCACTCTTCCATAAAGGCCCGATTTGTGGAGTGCACGACTAATAGTTGTCCTGTGGACAGATTCTCCCACCTGAGCTGTGGATCTCTGCAGCTCCTCCAGAGTTACTTGACTGCTTCTCTGATCAATGCTCTCCTTGCCCGGCCTGTCAGTTTAGGTGGACGGCCATGTCTTGGTAGGTTTGCAGTTGTGCCATACTCTTTCCATTTTCGGATGATGGATTGAACAGTGCTCCATGAGATGTTTAAAGCTTGGGATATTTGTTTATAACCTAACCCTGCTTTAAACTTCTCCACAACTTTATCCCTGACCTGTCTGGTGTGTTCCTTGGGCTTCATGATGCTGTTTGTTCACTAATGTTCTCTAACAAACCTCTGAGGCCTTCACAGAACAGCTGTATTTATACTGAGATTAGATTACACACAAGTGGACTCTATTTACTAATTAGGTGACTTCTGAAGGCAATTGGTTGCACTGGATTTTATTTAGGGGTATCAGAGTAAAGGGGGCTGAATACTTTTGCACGCCACACTTTTCAGTTTATTATTTGTAAAAGAATTTGAAAACCATGTATCATTTTCCTTCCACTTCACAATTATGCGCCACTTTGTGTTGGTCTATCACATAAAATCCCAATAAAATACATTTAATGTTTGTGGTTGTAACGTGACAAATTGTGGAAAAGTTCAAGGGGTATGAATACTTTTGCAAGCCACTGTATGGGCAGGTGGAGTGATTGGGCAACAACATGGCTGATGAAGCACAAACTGGCAAAGTCCACTTCAGTAGAAAAACAAACCTATTGACATTAATGGAGACTAGAATGCTCTTGTACACAAGTCACTGGAAGTTGACAAGCAGGTGCGGAAGGCATTTAGAAAGGCAAACAGTAAGTTGGCCTTTATTATTAAGAGGATTTGAATACAAAAATAAAGATGTGGTAATCCAATTATACATGTCTTAATGCTACCACGACTGGAACATTGCGTATAATTTTGATCTCTTTGCCTAAAAACAATGCATTTGTTGTGGAGGAAACGCAAAGAAGATTCACCAGACTAGTTCTTGTGACCACAGTTGTGTTGCATGAGGAACAATTGAACAGGCTGAACCTCTATTTTTTTTAAAGAAGATAGACGCTAATTTCTGACGTGACTCAGCGGGACAGGCAGCCTCTTTGGACAGAAGGAATGGGTGATGTTTCAGGTCGAGACCCTTCTTCAGACATCCTACACTATTTGTTCAAGTTCAGAAGATCAAGAGATGATCTCAATGAAACATAACATTCAACAAGGTAGTATGTCCATTCTAGCCCTGGCTGAAGAGTCTAGAGCAAGCAGTCATAGACTCAAAATAAGGGGTAAACAATTTAGGATTGAAATGAGAAGGGTAGTGCACTCCCCAAGAGCGTGGAGGAAGCTCGGTCTTTGATTGTATTGATGGCAGGGCAAGCTCCTGATGCTAAATAAACACATTCTTTCTTTTGGTAGACAAAAATGCTGGAGAAACTCAGAGGGTGCAGCAGCATCCATGGAGCGAAGGAAATGGGCACCGCTTCGGGCCGAAACCCTTCTTCAGACCCTTCTTCGGAGTCTGAAGAAGGGTTTCGGCCCAAAACATTGCCTATTTCCTTCACTCCATAGATGCTGCTGCACCCGCTGAGTTTCTCCAGCATTTTTGTCTACCTTCGATTTTCCAGCATCTGCAGTTCCTTCTTAAATAATCTTTCTTATGATTCTTTAACTAGGCACCAGACAATTAGGTGTATTTTGTCACCAGAAAAGTGGTGCATTAATTTAGAATTTGGCCATTTAAAAAATTCAATGAGGAGCAACATTGTCTCTTTTTATACATTGTAGTAAGCATTAATTGACTGATTTAGTCTGATTGGCCCAGAGAAGGCTGCAGTAGTGCACTCAATGGTGAAGTAGGATAATTCAGAAATTAATTTGTAAACTGTCACCTTAAATGCACATGTGTGTGAATGTGTGTGAGTGATTGGTGGTGGTCGGAGGGGCCGTAGGCGCAGATTATAATAATAATAATAATACATTTTATTTATGGGCGCCTTTCAAGAGTCTCAAGGACACCTTACAAAAATTGAGCATGTATAGGAAAAACATGTAAGGAGAATGAAATAAATAGTAGAGACATGACTAGTACACAAAGTAAAGACAGAATTCAATACAAAACACAGCATGAGGCAATTAATGCACAGATGAAAAGGGACGGGGACGTGGGGCTAAGGATAGGCAGAGGTGAAGAGATGGGTCTTGAGGCGGGACTGGAAGATGGGGAGGGACACGGAATTGCGGATCAGTTGGGGGAGGGAGTTCCAGAGCCTGGGAGCTGCCCTGGAGAAGGCTCTGTCCCCAAAACTGCAGCCACGCTTCCGTCAGTCTGCCCCAGGGCAGCTGTGGCTTCAGAAGTAGCTCACCACCACCGAGTGTGACTGAGGAGTGTATGAATAATGCGATGTAAAGCGCCTTGAGTATTCTAGAAAGGCGCTATATAAATCCCATCCATTATTATTATTATTCCCAAGAGCCTGTTTCAGATTATCTTCTATTTTAACCGTGAGTGCTGATATTCTTGCAATTTTGCTTAGTAGAAATCTCAGGCCTCAATATCCAAACTCTTTGTTGTACATTGTTCATTAATATAATAGCGTGTAATTCGGCTTTAAAACAATATTGATGAAAACTCGAAGAACATTCATGAGTGAGATAACCAGTGAAATCGCACCAGTCCATAATTTGCTGCAGCAAATGCTTAGATTTGGAGTTGTTATTTACACTTATGATTGTGCCACAAACCTACTCCAAAAAATGTTGTATGTGCCTGCTGATAATGAAGAGGGAAACCATTCTATATTTGTTTTATATTTCCTTATCATCGTCTGCTTTGATCTGTCGTTTTTACACCTTACCCGTCCATATTTCTTTACTCCTTCTCCCTTGATTCTCAGACTGAAGAAGTGTCTCGACCCGAACCGTCACCTATTCCTTCTCTCCAGAGTTGTTGCCTGTCCTGTTACTCTAGCATTTTGTGTCATAGGAACATAGAAACATAGAAAGCATACCTGCATGCTTACTTTCAGTGACTGATGTACAGGGACACCCTGGTCCCGTGAACCTCCCCTTTTCCTAATCTGACACCATTCAGATATTAATCTGCCTTCCTGTTCTTGCCACAAAACGTGGATAAGCTCACATTTATCCACATTATACTGCATCTGCCATGCATCTGCACACTCACCCAACCTATTCAAGTCACCCTGCAGCCTCATAGCATCCTCATCCCAGCTCACTCTGCCACCCAGCTTTATGTCATCGGCAAAGTTGCAAATCTGCCAAAATGAAGGGGGAAAGATCTACATGACATCTACATGGCATCTACATGGCATCTACATGGCATCCATAACCTTGCTAATTGCTGGCACTGATATCCTTAGCTTTTTAGATCAAAGAAAAGTTGATGGTACAGTAGAAAGGGTGGTGGGTGTATGGAACAAGCTGCCAGAGGAGGTAGTTGAGGCTAGGACTATCCCAACGTTTAAGAAACAGTTAGACAGGTACATGGATAGTACAGGTTTGGAAGGATATGGACCAAGTGGGCAAGTGGGACTAGTATAGCTGAGACATTGGCGAGTTGGGCCGAAGGGCCTGTTTCCTCACTGTATCGCTCTATGACTCTATGAAATGGGAATTGTGTTCAATTTAGATAACAAACAAGAAAAACAAAATTAAGTAAAGAAAGGTTCAATTAAGAGAGAGAAAGAAAAACAGAACAAATGTTTGTTTTTAATTTAAAAATATTTCAGAACAATCTATTACCTGCAGGAATGTGAACTACCGCTGTAAGTAATCATTACCTTTTCAATCCTCTACATTTGATTATAAGGTCAGAATCAAATTATCATGTTAACAAGATTCTTGCATCATGAAATAATCACCTTAACTTCCTGTGGCAACTTTAATTTGTTTCTTGACACAAAGGGAAATTGACACCTCAATCATATCATTTGCAAGACTAACATGGAGCAGTACAAATTGTTCTGCAATATGTGGCGATTCCCATGTCACATCTTTTCCTTAACACACATTGACATTTTCTCAACATTCTAATAATAGTGTGTCATGAATTCATCCTTGTTTATCCATCAAATTCTGGACAAATGTATTTGTTCATTTTTATGAAATCTCTGAATATTAATATGTAAATGGAAGTGTTGCATTTGACTCGTGGAACTTTTGCAAATGTATTTATTGTGGAAGAAATGAGCAGATGGAAATTAAAGGAAAAGTTTTGAGGTTTGCTTCAAGAGGCTTTATTGTATGATATCATGGAGAGATGGCGGCAGTTAATGGCTCACCAGCGCTGACTTCTCTGCAGAATTGGCCGACAGTTATACTGTGCAGTAAAACAACTTTTATTTTTGTTTTGATACGACTATACGAAAATATACTTTGTCCTTGGCTGTATGTTTTCCTATAACTCGCATCTACTACATGGGTATTAATTATTTAATTAGCCATAATATACTTTTTATTTATGCTAATCTTATTCAACAACAGATGGTTAATACAAATCAAACGTAATAAAGGACAAAGGACAAAGGACATTTATTGTCACATACACCATTTCTTGTGTAGTGAAATTTGAGTTGCCATTTGCAGCACACCAATAAAAGTAAGACACCACATTAAAGAAGAATTTAACATAAAACATAAAAACATCCCCCCACAATGGTTCCCACTGTGAGGGAAGGCAACAAAGTCCAGTCCTTTTCCTCTTGTTCACCCCGTAGTCGGGGCCTATTTGAGGCCTCTGCAGTCGCCGCAACGGCAGCTCGATGTTTCAGGCCCTCTCACTGGATGATGGAGCTCCAGCATCGGGAGAACACGCTTCAGCGGCTTGGAGTGTCTGGAACGGCCGCTTGCTGCCAGAGACCTCGGCTCCCGAAGTCCACTGGTTGGAGCTCCGACACTGGCGATTTCGGTGAGAGATACCAGGCTCCACGGTGTTTAAACCCAGCGCCGCCGCGGCTGGATGCCCCGCAACGACAGCTCCGCGATGTTGCAGTCGGCGGTCTCAGCACTCCGGAGCTTACCACACGGCGACCCGGGTAAGGCAACGCCCGCTCTGCTCTGGTGCTTTAGCGCTGCGCTGCCGCCGAAGCTGAAGTTCTGGCCGGACCCGGCAGGAAACGCCGCTCCGGGCCCGTTGGTAGGCCGCGAGGAAGAGGCGAAGATGCGACTCGGAGAAAATCCGCATTTCCATCCAGGTAAGGACTGAGAAATGCAGTTTCCCTCTCCCCCCCCCCCCCACATAAAAAAGATTAGACCTCCAAGACAAAACTTTTTAACATACTAAAATGTTTTTAAAAGGGTGAAAAGACGGACAGCTGCAGGCTGGGTAGCCATACTCGACGGCGCCCCCACTCGATAGATAGACAAGGGCATCTTGACATTATCTCATCTTTCAAGCAGACCACGCCACTGCCCACTCTACTAGCTAATCATAAGCCCCCATTTACTGCAACGTTTCTATGCTACTAGTGGTGGGGGGCGTGGGCAAAAACAGGCTTCCCTATCTCTGGCCTAATTCTGTTATGTTTACATTCACCATTTACCATTCCACGCATTCCCAGACAAGAGGTAATGATTCTAAATCTGATTTTGCCAATTTGCACCATGCTCCTCTGCACCTGGTCAACGAGAGATTACAATAGCCACATCCGCACACCCTTTTGTTACCCTGTTTAATTCCGATCAAAATTAAGTAAGAAAGGATTTAAAACATTTCTTCCACATTTATTGAATTAGTGAAACCCATCTCAGGTCTCAGAAGAAGGGTCTCGACCGAAACGCCACCTATTCCTTTTCTCCAGAGATGCTGCCTGTCCCGCTGAGTTACTCCACCTTTTTGTGCCTATCTTCGGTGTAAACCAGCATCTGCAGTTCCTTCCTATACATCAGGTCTCAGACCATCGGCCTACTTGCAAGCAATTCCAAGCTGATAATAATAATAATATCTTTTATTGTCATTGCACGTCAGTGCAACGAGATTTAGTATGCAGCTCCAACCGATGAAAAAGAAAAGTAAAATAAATAAATAAGCTGTGTGTCGTGACCATCCGAGGGAGACAGTCCAGGGGGGGTGGGGGGCACTCAGCAGGGCCGGTTCAGAGCCGCTATAGCTCTTGGAATAAAGCTGTTTCTGAGTCTGGAGATTCGGGCGTAGAAGGCCTTTTAACGTCTGCCGGAGGGAAGTAGTTCGAACAGACCGTTACAGGGGTGTGATGAGTCTTTATGGATGCTGACGGCCTTCCTGAGGCACCGTGTGTGGTAGATGCCCTCCAAGGCTGGTAGCTCTGTCCCAATGATCCTCTGCGCTCTGTGGACGACGCGCTGAAGAGCTCTCCTCTCCGCCTCCGTGCAGCTGAGATACCACACAGAGATGCCTCCAATTAACCTTTTTAATATTATGTTGCTCAATTGTACACACAACAGTCTTTTATCAGAGATGTGGTTATCAAAATATATTTTTAACGTGCATTTTAATGTAATTTAACAGCATCTTATTTTAGTTCTGGGCATTGTTAGTCATTTTTATTAATTGCAAAAAAAACTATGTATTGGCTAATTATGTGATCTAAACACAATTTATCTCAATTAATAGTAATAGAGATAGTAACTATGAAGCGTTTTAAAAGAAAAGGAATTATGAATAATGTTGGGAAAATATTGTTGGAACCAAAGTTACCTTTCTTGCACAAAGTTGAAATTTGAACTTTATAAGAAGGGGCATAGAGCATATTGACTGGCTGCACTAGGGCCTCGTTTGTAACTTGAACGCCCAGGAATGAAGCCCCGTCCTACATCACCTCGCCGACCACTTCCAAGCTGCGCTGCTGATACCACCCCCAGCGCACACTGCCCACCCGGCCACTTCCAGGCCAGACCTATTGAGTTTCACCGTCAAGCCAGGGGGCCGATGCTGGCCAGCACCACTTCCCCGCCGTTTCCAGGCCGGATCTACTGCCGCCAACACCGGTTCCTCGGCCCCTTCCATGCTGCGCCTGCCGCTGCTATCTCCACACCTTACCTGCAACTCTGGCCGCAACCAATGTCTCTACCGATTTTCACCTCTTCCCACAGCTGCCAGTAGGCTAGGCCATCAACTCACCTGGATGCAAGGGCCAGTCCCAGACGAAGAGTATAAAGTAGGGTCTTGACCGAAAATATCACCTATCGATGTTCACCAGAGATGCTGCCTGACCTGCTAGCTTACTCCAGCACTGTGTCCTTTTGTGTAATAACCATCATCTGCAGTTGTCTGTATCTACTATTAATACGATGATCATTCCTTCATTGGTTATAGCGGACATTCGGCAATAACGGACACCAGTCCCCCCACTATGGTCCATTATAACGAGGGGTTACTGTATCTATAAATGACTCGGACACAAACGTAGGTGGGTTGGTGGGTACGTTTACAGATGTCAGCAAAATGTCTGGGGAAAGAGTGTGAGGAAGGCTGTCAAGCTATGCAGGAGGATATAGATCTGCTACAGACATGGGCAGAGAAATGGCAGATGGAGTTTAATCTGAGAAAGTTTGAGGTGTTGCACTCTGGGAGGTCAAATGCAAGGGAAAAATATACAATTAATTAATAAGAATTTAATTGTTCTATCTGGGACATATGGCAATAAAACTATCTTGACTCTTGAGGCACGGAAAGATTTTGCGGTCCAAGTCCATAGCTCCTTGAAAGTGGAAACTCACGTAGATAGAGTGGTAAAGAAAGCATATGGTATGCCTGCCTTCATAGGTCAGGGCACTGATATAATAGCCAGGACGTCACGATGCAGCTTAATAGGACTTTCGTTATGTCACATTTTGAATATTGCGTGCAGTTCTGTTTGCCCCATTACAGGACAGATGTGGAGGCTTTGGAAAGGGGAGGTTTACTGGAATGGATTAGGGGATATTAGCTAGAGGGAGAGGTTAGACAGATTTAAATGGTTTTCTCTGAAATGTCAGAGGTTGCGGGGAGGTCCAATTCAAGTATATAAAATTATGAGAGGCATAGATAGGGTAGACACAGAACGTTTTACTCATGATGGAAAAGTCAAATACTAGAGGGCATAGTTTTAAAGTGAGAGAGGAAATGTTTAAAGGAAATGTGTGGGGCAACTTATTGAAAACTTTTTTAGGTGAGTGCCTGGAACGTACTGCCAGGGTTCATGGTTGAGGCAGACACGATAATACCATTAATGGCATTTAAGAGGCTTTTGGTTAGGTATATGGATATGCAGTGACTGGGGGGATATGGATTATGTGCAGGTAGATAAGGGATGGTCTTGGCATTATGCTCGGCACAGACGTTGTGTGCTGAAGGGCCTGTTCTTGAGCTGTACTGTTCTATGTTGCATGTTATAACCATTTTTCATGAATTAACTGTGAGCAGGAAATTCAGACCATTAGTCACATGATTATTCAATGAAGTGACCACTCAAGATAATTATTATTAGTGTCAAAATGTAGCATTTGTAGACATCCATGTATACCTCATCCCCATGGAAGAATTTCCATGTCAAGTTAGCATGAAATATGGAAGCTCTCAAGACCCCCAACATATTTTACAATTGCAAAGACATACTGTAAATAAACTTCAGCAATTACACAACAGACCAGTCAGCACCATTAAGAGACTGTTAATATTTGCTTGCAACCTTTCCAGAGATCGCACATGCCTTAGTGAAGGATTCCATCTAACCTGTTAATTTTCAATATTGACAGGTCCTCTACACATTTCTACGCAGTTACATGTTCTCCAGATGTACAGCTTTATTAGCATTTATTTTTAGTTCTATTTTTTTTACAGTAATTTCTGTGATCAGTTTAAATTTGCATGCTGAACACAAGTTAGATTGAATGGCCGTAGGTGATGATATTGGAAAATAAGATTCGAGAACAAAAGGCTGTGCATTTTTTTATCATTTATATTGGCTGTGATATCGAGCAAAAACAAATTAGTTTTGTACCATCTGTCTTATTAAAACTGAATGCAATAAAAGCCTCATTAGTGCTCATCCACATCGCTGTCTTCTTCCAAAACAATGCGGGTGCACACTGACCGGTAAATTGGTATATGGTGCCTTCGGCAAGAGATTAAAGAAGATCTTTGGTGTTGGATCCCAGTTTATTAATTTTGTCATATTAATGCTGCAGCTAATTTAGCAAGACCTTCTCATTGCTACTTGTGTTGTTCAAGGAAATCACAATCTCACTCTCATTGCCAAAGTACTGTTTCATAGTAAATAAGAATACTTTAGGGAGAGCCCATTATTGTATTTAGTATAACACATTGTAATTTTTAGAAATCTATGAACCACTGAAAAACTCTTGAGTAGCTCAGGGAGAATGCAACAGCATCACCAGTTTCTCTTCCCATCCCTAACCCAAACCGACCAGATTCTGATTATAAAAATGTAGTTTTTGCTTGAAATAATTCACTTTCAGTTACAGGCTCTTTAGAGAAGTTGGTACTCAAAACATGGAAGGTAGACAAAAGTGCTGGATAAACTCTGCGGGTGCGGCAGCATCTATGGAGCGAAGGAAATAGGCAACGTTTCGGGCCGAAACCTTTCTTCAGCCCGAAATGTTGCCTATTTCCTTCGCTCCATAGATGCTGCCGTACCCGCTGAGTTTCTCCAGCACTTTTGTCTACCTTCGATTTTCCAGCATCTGCAGTTCCTTCTTGAACATTCCAAACATGGATGTCAATACAAAATACAATCAAAACACAAAGTTCAGGTCTGGAAACATCGACAGAGGGAGAGAAACATTGATTTAAGGTTACAGGTGAGACTAAGATTGAGATTATCAATAATGGGAGGACTTGTTTTCACGCAGGATGGGGTTTGAGGGGGTGGGGTTAGAGGGGGTGGGGTTAGAGGGGGGTGGAATGAACAAATGATCAGATGGAGTCCCAGATAGAGGAAATAACACAAGTGATGATGATACAAACTGACAGAAGATAATGAAGACACATTAATTACACGTGATCTATCGGGAAGAACTCAGCGAGAGAAGGAATGGTTGACGTTCCGGGTTGAGACCCTTCTTCAGACTGAAAGTCATGGGAAGGGAAAACGGGATATATCCAGCTTTTTGTATATCTTCTGGATAGATCTATCTGGAAGAGATGTAAATCCAAGAAGATGAATGAACACAGAATGAGAATAGGAAAAGACAATGCTGACAGTAAGGAACACTATAAAAATACTGCACTTGTAAATCTATAATAAAAATACTCATTGCTTGAAATGCTTAGCAAGTCAGGCAGCATCTGTGGGGAAAGAATGTAGTGTACTTCTGAAGTTCTGTTAGTTTTAAATAGCCTTGAGGATTCTTGCCCTCATTCCAACATTGGCCAGACTTTTGGTTTTGCTCAGTTCCTGTTCACTTATATTGTCTTCTGTTTTGCTAATTACAGATTTTCTACTAAAACTGTCCTCTCTGCAGAGTGGAGACATTGTCACTCAACACGCACTTTGCATCAGAGTGATGTTCAGGCCCACTAATGCTTCCTCGAACAGTGGTTAAACCAGACCCATTCAACACTGTAGGCTGAGCGTGTTTCCACTTTAAAGAGCTTCTGTTGTAACTCCATTCACTTCTGGTAGATAAAAGATACTGCTGAAACATTTTAAGAGGATAGAAAAATATTCCATTGGGATACTTTTATCAACTTTTGGCCAGAGCAGACTTAATTGTTCCCATAATTTATTCCATTCATTTCAGCGCTTGTGCTTTTTACTATCTTGGTTACTTCTATGCTCTATTTAGGGACATTTGTGATCAGCAGTGAGCATTGAAATAAAATGCAGACATAGTTAATAGTAAGATTAAACGAGAACTTACCAGTTTGAAGTTTGATCTGTATTTTATGAGGAGATTACGTGAAGAAGTCCGCCAGGACGCATGCGTGTCATTCTTCAAAGCAGCGGTGTGAAATCACAGATAACTGTAATGACTAAACATAGTAAGATTAGAGAAGAGGTACCAGTTAAGTATATGATCAGGGTGGGAGCGGAGGGCACGTAATCCCTCATCGTAACTCCTCATAAAATACAGATCAAACTTCAAACTGGTAAGTTCTCGTTTAATCTTACTATTTTACTTCGGAGTCACGTGAGTGACTACGTGAAGATTTTAAAGCTCTGTGATTTCATGCCGTGGAACGAGTCCATGCATCACGTCTGCCTTGACTGTGGGAGGAATTGTGTTAACATAATTTGGACATGAATTCGACATTGAAATCATAAAAATGTTTAACACAAGTTTATAACCCCTTTTATGGGTTTAAATTAATTTACAGAACTTAAATTGTTTCTGCAAACGTTCCAGGTTTCATTACTGATTTATTACAAAATAATTGGAATGTTTCCCCTCCAGACCATCCTGCTGCCTTGAGGATTTGGTCCATTGGTACATCCAACTGTATGCTGCCGATGTAGCTGCAGCCCTGGTGGAAAAATATATATTTTAAAATTTAGTATCCACCCCAGCCTGGGTTAGCAACTGTTTCAGCCATCTTGAGATGGTCTGGACCGTCACTCTTGGTGTGGTTGCTAGTGGCTGACCAAAAAGTGCCTTTTCATTGCCTTTTAGGATATTAGTTTTCTTCATGTATAACGACAGATGTCTTGTTATACACAGACGGTCATCTGTTAGGTATGACCTAATTGTATTGAGGCCTGCTGATCCCTTTTCAGTTCTGCTTACTATCTCATAAATATGAAACTTAATATTTTCTGTTGAGAAAGTCATGTTGTCCAGTCTGGTGTTTGCAGTGACTGTATCCTTTGTGCCGTGACCAATACCATTAGCATGACTGTTTAATGTCAGTCTGTGTAGGGACAGAACTGTTGCTGGAGACCAATTCATGAGCATCTTCAGGATTATTCTCACATCCCATATTAGGGAGTATCTGGTTCCCCTCATGGGTTTTGTACCAGTGGGTGAGTCCCAACAGTGTAATGGTCTGTCCCCTGCCATAGGTAAGTCGATAGGGCACTTCTGGCGCAGTTGATGGCACTATAACTGAGACCCTCATCATAGTGGAGGCCTGCCAGATATTCCAGAACAGATTGGATGTTCATGTCTCTGATTCCGTGTTTGATACCACTGGGAACCATGGTTGTGTGTTGTTCATTAAATTTGCGTGACCTGGATTTAGTCTTCCTGGTAGGTAAGTGGCTGGTATCCAAATATCTCTCTGGATACACCATTGCCGATTTGTATAGCCAGATTGTCACATGACGTCGATTTGTTTCCACCCTGTGGTTAATGTATGCTACCACGGTGGTATGGTATTGGTGGCTCCGCACCCAAGTGTACTGGCATCAGTTTGTAGTACCATGGAAAGGTTACTGACAATGCTTGGATAGGAACAAGGCCAGATGTTGTCTATCCACCATTTTAGTTCCATTTTAGCTTGATTGGTAGTTTCACAGATCTGTCAAAGTGACCTGCATAATTTAGAGTGCTTGTATTTTGCTCTCTGTCTGTTTTGGTAATGTAGAGGTCCAAATTGTGTGGCTGGAAAGGCAGCCATCATTATGCCAATTACTTTAGCTACCAATCTGATGGATGGTTTGCTGATGTCAGTGAGGTTATTGCAAGCTTCTATTAAATCTGTAGCCTTTCCCTTAGGCAGAGTCACCGACATGTGAACTGAGTCAATGGTGAAACCCCAGGTAGTCCATAGTAGTGGAAGACGTTAGTTTAGATTTAACTGGATGAAAAATGAATCCCAGTTTTTCCAAATAACTTTTTTGTGGCTGTTAGTTTGTTTGGCCAATTCCAAAGTTATGCCCATAATGAGTATGTCATCTAAATATGCCATGACCATGTGTATACGTTTCCGTAGAAACGCTTGGGCTGGTTGGTTTCAAATTTTTTGTGAACAGCCTGGGCTGATGATAACCCATTTGGCAATACCTTATACTGTCTGAGTTGTCCCATCCAGTTAAATATTTGAGTAACATCTGTGGTCACCTCGTATAGGCACTGAATGGTAAGCATCTTTTAAATCGGTGCTGGCCATTGAAGTAACCTTAGGGAATTAATTGTTAAGCAGTAACAAAGGTATCTATTTTGTCAGATCTATGATGATGCGATGACCATCATCTTTTTTGTTCTGATAAATATATTGGCACGAATTCTAATGGTTCGTGTTGAGTTTTCTCAATTACACCTTTTATGTGAAGCCGCTTCAGTTCAGCTTGCGCTTTTGATATCCCTTTATCAAAAAGCACGAATATTCGGTTCAGTATATGTTGAACTGGAGGGCTGTACTTGTGTATAAACTCTGTTGTATATCCCTGGATACTGCTTAATCATGCTTCATGCATTCAGAAAAGAGTGTAATCTCCACCCAATCTCCGTGCCCACTGTATATTGTAGGGAACCAGACCCACCTACCTCTATAGTTACCAGTGGCAGGTTTACTTTTCGTAGGTCTGGATTTTCGGTTTGGTTTGGCGTTGGAGGTCCCGCATCTTCCGAGAAGGCCGGTCTGGGCCATGGCCTAAAAGACTCATGTTTTTGAGTACTGGTCCTTCGAGCTTTCACCAGTTTTGCTGGTGGGTGCGTGGGGGTGCTAGGTTCCAGTAGGTTCTCTTGTTCCTGCACCCCTTGCACACTTTCTTCTGCGGACCCCTCTTCCAGGTCAGCCCAGACTGACCCGCAGTGCTTCCCTCTGATGAGGTAGAAGCACTGTGCAGCCCTCAAAGAGGTATTGCTGTGGGTTTATCATAGGGCCCACAGTGACCCGACTCCATGTCCCGGAGTCTGTCACGTTGGAGCAAAGCTCCATACACCGCTTCTTTCCGCTCCAGCGCTCTCGGGCGCTGGCCGCCGGCGGTGATTCAAAGTCGGACTCCTCTGAGTCCACGACCTTGTTTGTTTTGTGTCTAGCCTTTCCGCCCGGCCGCGTGGATCTGGCCGGTGCGGAGGCGACATCGGGCACAGCTGATCCCACTACGGGTGATCCGAGTGCCGCTGGCTGCCCGCTGCTCCAGGGTCCTCCTTCTCCAGCTTTGTCCTTACTGTCCTTCCGTGGAGTGGATATGGCCGGTGTGGAGGACATCTGGCACAGCTGATTCCATCTAGCCCACCAGCTTTGTCGCAGCCCGTTGTTTCTGCACCTGCAATCAGCATGGAAATACAGAAAAACCGCAGCTCTTACCTGCAGGTCCAAGTTAAATCATTGCTACGGGTGAGCGTCGTTCCACCCCGTCTGCTGCCGTTATTGACTGGTCAAATGATCTCCGTGGTGTTCTGGCCGGCGCGGGACCAAAGTCGGCACTGCTCTTCCCATTACGGGAGATAAACGTGCCTTCAGCTGCTGCCGGCTGCCTGCGACACCGCTGTCTGCCCCAGCCAGCTTCACTAGCAGCACTTGTGGACACTCCTTAGTCCAGCTTTCCCTCCTGTACAGACCCGGCGCGGGGAAACATTAGTTTTGCTCCATCTCCCGCCCGGCCCGGTGCGGGAGCGAGTCGGGAGAGAAAGTCGGGCACAGCTATTCCCATTACGGGAGATAAACGTGCCTTCAGCTGCTGCCGGCTGCCTGCGACTCCGCTGTCTGCCCCAGCCTCTTGCAGCAGCTTTTCTCCTTTTGTCCCCTGATTTTAAACGGGGGACAGAACACAAATACAACCCACTGTCTTTGTGGGTTGTTGGCTCCGATTTCCTCCACCCGTTTGGGGTGAAGATTGGCACTCGCTCCCGTTATGGGAGATAGTGGTGCCGACGTCCGTTGCTGGCTGCCTGTTGCTGTTCAGCGGCAGCTCGGCAGCCTTTCTTCAATCAAGAAAAAAGGTAAGGAAAATTATCTTACCTGTTGTTGCTGGTTGTCAACCTGCCGTTCGGGAGGAACGTCCTGCCTCCCGCTGTGATTTCCGCAGCCCCACGGACGCATGTAGCGTAGGTCCTTGGGGCTGTTGTCCGAGTTTGTCGGACTGACGGCTCCGGAGTACTGCCTTGTCAGTTTCCCGGAGCTAAAGTCGCACGAACTCCCGATAAGGGAGACTGTCGTGCCACCGGCCGTTGCTGGCTGCCTGCTGCTTGCAGACTCCTCCCCCGCCAGCTTTCAACAGCCTTCTGTAGAAAAAAGATAAGTAAGAAAACGACATTCCCTTACCTACTGTTGCAGGTTCAAAAAACCCTGCCATTTGGGAGGAACGTCCTTCCTCCCGACAATGACGAGTTACAATGCGTGTAGCGCAATGATACGCATGCGTCCTGGCGGGCTTCTTCACGTAGTCACTCACGTGACTCCGAAGTAAAATCATTCCAGTGGGTACTACAGAAAATTCTAGAATGGACCCTTGGTCCAGTGAGTGCAGCGACTGAGGCTTTAATGGCAATTGGTGCAAATGCTAAAACAAGCCCTTTCCATGAAATATTGACAGCTGACTGGCACTCAGATTAGGTACAACTAATAATGACCATGAAAAATGTCATACATTCTGATCGTTTCTGAGACAAATTTAAAATCCATAATGCATAGGAGCAGAATTAGGCCTTTTGGCCCATCATTTCTACTCCACGATTCAAACATGGCTAGTCTATTTTTATCCACTCGACCCCATTCTCCTGCTTTTCCCTACAACCTTTGATCCCTTTACTAATCAAGAACCTGTCAATCTCTGCTTTAAAAATACCCAGTGTCTTGGCCTCCACATCCGTCTGTGGCAATGAATTCCACAGGTTCACCACCCTCTGGCTAAAAAATTCCTCCCCGTCTCCATACCTAAGGTACGTCCTTTCATTCTGAGGCTGTGTCATTTGGTTCTAGACTCTCCCATTACTAGAAACATCCTTTCCACGTCCACTCTATCTAGACCTTTTAATATCCGGTAAGTTTCAATGAGATCCCCCTCATCCTCCTAAACTCCAGTGAGTACAGGCCCAGTGTCTTCATTGTTCCTCATACGTTATACGTTTAGCAGAACCTTTTTCCACATTCTGCCTACGTCATTGGTACCCACATGGACCACGATGACTGGATCTTCCCCTCCCACTCCAAGTTCCTCTGCAGGTCAGACGAGATGTCTTGAACCCGGGCACCAGGCAGGTAACACAGCCTTCTCGATCCTCGTGACAGAGAGTGTCAATGCCTCTAACTATACTATCCCCAATGACAACCATGCTTTTCTTTCCTGTTCCCTCTCGAATGGGCCCCCTGAACCACGATCCCCTGGTCAGGTTGCTCAACCTTCCTCCAGTCCTCTAACTCAGTCCTCACCTCTGTCCCCCTGCCTGCCTGCCTCACTAGCAGTCACACCCTCTATGTCACCACGGACCATGTTGGAAGCAGTTACTCTAGCGGGCCTAACTGCCTCCAGATACACAGCATCCAGGTAAGTCTCCCCGTCTCTGATGTGCCTCAATGTTTGAAACTCAATCTCCAGGTCATCCACGTTCAGCCATAGTTCTTCAATCAACCAGCATTTGCTGCAGATGTGGTCACCAGGATTCACCAAGGAGTCCACCAGCTCCCACATCATGCAGCTGCAGCACATCGCGTGACCCTGCCTGTCTCCTTTGCGTATCTCACAAATCTCTGCAAAACTTTCTACTTGCAGCTGCTCTAGGTCTGACAGGTCCGCTCCTCTCTCCTCAGCCCTTCTCTCCGAAGCCTCACGAGCTAAAGCGTGAAGATGCACATTTCCTTCACACGGCACTTCACCTCAACACGGCCACTCCACTACGCTACGCTGGCTTCCCTTTTATTTGCTGCAAATAATCCTATCGGACGCCTGCCTCACTCTAATGTCACGCCTCTACAATTAGCACTCTGAAACCGTGACTCTAACTTCTTCCCGACAATATTTAAAAACCTTTATCTTTTCAATAGCAAATTCTAACTTGCTTTTGTCTTCCCCTTCTCCTTCTCCCTCTGCCTTCCGTTTCTGCAGCAGAAAACTTACTTTAAGTAGATTAAAGAGGTTTACCCTCTTAGAAGATGTTCTGACATTAGCATCATAGACTAAAATCACGTGGTCATCGAGGCAGCTTGTGTAGGTGTGTCCTCTCAAGATAACTTGTTTGACTCGCTGAGAGATGCATAACCTATTGGTTTCATACACTAGCATAGCCACAGCAGAATCTATTATGATGTAATAAAACCAGTTCATTTATTTTATTGGTGGTGTAACCTACTTAAAGTAAGTGGGTCAGTGCACCTGCAAAAATCTATACATAACTAAAACTCTGATCTTGTGCTCTTTCGGTTTGCGCGGTCTTTGTATTTGCACAAAAACGGTACGCGATAGCGTTACGATTTTTCGCCAGCGTACCCACTTACCGTTCTTCTCTGCTGCGAGTGCACCAAGTTTTGTTACGATCGGGGGTGTAATGTAAAAGTTAGGGAGGTTTAAAAATCGCACGTGCGCAGATCGATCGTCTCTCCTGCCAGTCGGCGCCGCGTGGATTGGTCTTTTCTCCTGTCACTCCGCGGGACGGTCCGCCCCTTCCTGCTCCATCATGTCTTTACTGGAGCCGAGGGACGCTCTGGATGGCCGGCTCTGGATGGCCGGCTCTGGATGGCCTGGTATCCAACCAGACACAATTACGGAGGGCCCGGAAGCGGCCCGGCCCAACCCAGCTCAACCTAACCCAGCCCTGGGCGGAGTCGGAGATGACGCCGATGTCACCAGACGGAAAACTGCGACTCTGATTCCAGCAGGGGAGAACGTCCACGACCAGCGCCCGCTGAGAGTCCTCAGCTCACCGTCAGCTAGAGCCCCTTCCCCTCTGGTCCCCCTTGCTGGCTCACCCCCCCCCCCCGTCTCACACCACCCTCGCCCCCTTCCTACACTCCCCGGCCCACACACACACCCCTCCCCTCCTCCCCTCCCACCCCACAGCCCCCTTGCCACACACCCCCCTTCCCTCCTCCCCTCCCACACATGAAGAGGAGGGGGAGGGAGTGCTGGGGGATGAGGGGAAATGAGCCGCAACTGCACAGTTAGGGGCTATGGGTGAGTGGTGGAATATTGCGTTGGGGGAACATGTTGCATTGGGGGTCCAGGCCTCCTGTGTGACTGGGACCCAACGGGTCCCACTTAGTCTAGCAATCAGTAGTTGCAGAGACCAGTATCTTATGCTTTCAAATGTTGTTTGCTCTCAATGTTGCTTCATGCCTAGTATGTTTTCAGTGATGTATTTAATGTGTAACGTAAATAATATACTGATATGTCTTGGACTGCAACCAGGTCAATAACTGGACCTTAATCATTTTTCCCAAAGGAAATTATAATACCGTATCTGGATGCTTCTCAATTGGGACAAATGGCAATTAATTAATTCAACTTGAAATAAGATGAAAATTACAGTAATCAGTCAAAAGCTTAATCTGTTGACGTGACATTTCTCTTTTATCTCAATGCATGTGTCAATAACACCTTGAAAACAGCAGGCAGAAGAATGCTAAACATTAATTTATGACTGTCTTCAAGAGTGGTTCCTCAGCTCTTTGCATATTTGCCATATGTCTGAAACAGTTCCCAGTTTCATTAAAATTCCTATTGTTCCTCATCTTCTTTTCCCCTCTTGTCTCTCCACACTTTTGGGCTGCCCTTTCTTAATGCCTCCACTTCTTTTTTTAATTCCTTTTCTCTTTCACTTTTCCTTTGCTCTTATTTAGTTTAGTTTAGTTTAGAGATACAGTGCGGAAACAGGCCCACCCAGTTTAGTTTAGTTTAGAGATACAGTGCGGAAACAGGCCCACCCAGTCCGCACCGACCACGATCCCCGCACATTAACACTATCCTACGCACACTAGGGACAATTTTACATTAGTGCCAATGCAAATAACCTACAAACCTGTACGTTTTTGGAGTGTGGGAAGAAAACTGAAGATCTCGGAAAAAACCCACACGGTCACGGGGAGAACGAACCAACTCCATACAGACAGCACCCGTAGTCGGGATCGAACCCGGGTCTCCGACCATGCAAGCGCTGTAAGGCAGCAACTCTTCATTCTATGAGCTATTCATTCTCATCTGTTATTTTCCTTTCTTTTCTACTCATTTCAAACTCATGGGTTTCTCAGTAGACAATAGGTGCAGGAGTAGGCCATTCGGCCCTTCGAGCCAGCACCGCCATTCAATGTGATCAACGCTAATCATCCCCAATCAGTACCTGTTCCTGCTTTCTCCCCATATCCCCTGTCTCCGCTATCTTTAAGAGCCCTCTCTAGTTCTCTCTTGAAAGTATCCAGAGAACCAGCCTCCACCACCCTCTGAGGCAGAGATTTCCACAAACTCACAACTGTGTGAAAAAGTGTTTCTTCATCTCCGTTCTAAATGGCTTACCCCTTATTCTTAAACAGTGGCCCCTGGTTCTGGACTCCCCGAACATCGGAAACATGTTTCCTGCCTCTAGCGTGTCCAAAGCCTTAATAATCCTATATGTTTCAATAAGATGCCCTCTCATCCTTCTAAACTCCAGAGTATACAAGCTCAGCCACTCCATTCTCGCAGCATATGACAGTCCCGCCATCCCGGGAATTAACCTTGTTAACCTACGCTGCACTCCCTCGATAGCACGAATGTCCTTCCTCAAATTAGGGGACCAAAACTGCACACAATACTCCAGGTGTGGTCTCACTAGGGCCCTATACAAGTGCAGAAGGACCTCTTTGCTCCTAAACTCAACTCCTCGTGTTATGAAGGCCAACATGCCATTCGCTTTCTTCACTGCCTGCTGTACCTGCATGCTTACTTTCATAGACTGATGAACAAGGACTTCCCCTTTTCCCAACTTAACACCATTTAGATAATGTCTCCAAGTCTTTGCTCTCTTCAGTGGCCTTTTCCTCTTGATTTATCATTCCTTCTGCTGTGTTTCTGGTTTCCTTTCTCCTTCAGCTTCCCAAAGCATTGGAGCCATCATGTGAAGAGGTTGCAAGGAACGTGTGAGGATTAAGGAGCAGATGGAGACTCAGTCAGCTAGGGAAAAGAAAATGCAGGTTCATAATGGGCTGTTCTTAATGTCAATTGTGATATATGACAGTTTCGTATCATTGGTTGAACCTCATCAGGGAAGCAAAATGTTTAAAGAAGATAATGAAATTATCCATGTGTTTCCCACCACACAATCCTTGACACTTACTGCTGTCCTGCTGAACACCCACAAAAAGCAATACCCCCATTCACATTTTCAGTGGGTTAAGACACTGTGCAAATATACAGTGCCCTTCATAATGTTTGCGACAAAGACCCATCATTTATTTATTTGCCTCCGTACTCAACAATTTGAGATTTGTAATAGAAAAAAATCACGTGGTTAAAGTGCACATTGGCAGATTTTAAGGGTATTTTTATACATTTTGGTTTCACCATGTAGAAATTACAGCTCGGTTTATACATAGTCCCCCCATTTCAGGGCACCATAATCTTTGGTGTTTGGAATTGCTCAGGTGTGTTTAATTGCCTCCTTAATGCAGGTATAAGAGAGCTCTCAGCACCTAGTCTTTCCTCCAGTCTTTCCATCACCTTTGGAAACTTTTATAATAATATATCTTTTATTGTCATTGCTGTTTATCAACATGAGGACCAAAGTTGTGCCAATGAAAGCCAAAGAAGCCATTATGAGACTGAGAAACAAGAATAAAACTGTTAGAAACATCAGCCGAACCTTAGCCTTACCAAAATCAACAGTTTGGAACAGCAATAAGAAGAAAGAGCACTGGTGAGCTTACTAATCGCAAAGGGACTGGCAGGCCAAGGAAGACCTCCACAGCTGATGACAGAAGAATTCTCTCTACAATAAAGAAACCCCCCAAACACCTGTACGACAGATCAGAAACACTCTTCATGAATCAGTTGTGGATTTGTCAATGGCCACTGTCCGCAGAAGACTTCATGAACAGAAATACAGAGTCTACACTGCAAGATGCAAACCACTGGTTAGCCGCAAAAATAGGATGGCTGGGTTACAGTTTGCCAAGAAGAACTTAAACGAGCAGCCACAGTTCTGGAAAAAAAGGTCTTGTGGACAGATGAGACGAAGATTAACTTATATCTGAGTGATGGTAAGAGCAAAGTATGGAGGAGAGAAGGAACTGCCCAAGATCCAAAGCATACCACCTCATCTGTGAAATGCAGTGGTGGGGGTGTTATGGTCTGGGCATGTATGGCTGCTGAAGGTACTGGCTCACTTATCTTCATTGATGACACAACTGCTGATGGTAGTAGCATAATGAATTCTGAAGGGTATAGACACATCCTATCTGTTCAAGTTCAAACAAATGCCTCAAAACTTATTGGCCGGCAGTTCATTCTACAGCAAGACAATGATCCCAAACATACTGTTAAAGCAGGAGTTTTTCAAAGCTAAAAAATGGTCAATTCTTGAGTGGCCAAGTCAATCACCAGATCTGAACCCAATTGAGCATGCCTTTTATATGCTGAAGAGAAAACTGAAGGGCTAAAGATGGCTGCTATACAGGCCTGGCAGAGCATCACCAGAGAAGACACCCAGCAACTGGTGATGTCCATGAATCGCAGACTTCAAGCAGTCATTGCATGCGAAGGATATGTAACAAAATACTAAACATGACTACTTTCATTTACATGACATTGCTGTGTCCCAAACATTATGGTGCCCTGAAATGGGGGGACTATGTATAAACACTGCTGCAATTTCCACATGGTGAAACCAAAATGTATAAAATTACCCTTTAATAAAATCTGCCAATGTGCACTTTAACCACATGTGATTTTTTCTATTACAAATCTCAAATTGTGGAGTACAGAGGCAAATAAATAAATGTTGGATCTTTGTCCCAAACATTATGGAGGATACTGTATAGGGCACCTAACCCTTTCTTTGTACTGGGCACCACATACCAATAACAAATATCCCAAAGTTTTGACTTATCATTGAAAAACAAATCCCTTTCGGTAAAAAAATCAGAGCACAACCGCGTCAAGTTGTTTTTTAATCAGTTGTTTTACATAGTTGCCTCAGGCTTAGAAATAACAAGCGGTTCTTTTTTAAATATTATCTCTCTCATTGAAGGCACATTGTGGAAGAAACTTAGATTTCTGTCACTCGATATGAGATGGCATGTTGCACAATCACATGTATATCAGCTACTTATTCACATTCTTGCACACAGTTCTTTTGGAGACTGTAATGGAAAGTGTAGCACCAGCATGTTACTTTGTGATATCATTGGGATCTATTAGGTGATAAATAATATCACCGGTAACTTCAAATTGAGTGGGAAAGACATTCATCTTAATAAAGATGCATTTCAGTTAATTAGTTGATTTATGTTTGAACAATGTGGCATCTTCAGGAAAAGTATCTTAATGCCATCTGCTTTACATGAATTCATACCTCCATAATTCAGTAGTTGAATCCTTTTGAACTAAAACAATTGAGAGGTTTTTAGAGAACACCTGATTGTCTCTTTTAACTGAAAAGTGGGGACATCGTATGGCAAATGGATTATCTGATCCAGTTGTGGTCACTGGTGGAGATCATTTCACTGAGACAAGTGCAGAGAAAATAGCTGAGAATTAAAGGACTCAAAACAGAGTTTCTCTACGGTGGACTTGGAGAATAAACTGAGACATGTCTTATGGTATTCAAATTGTTAGTCCACAAGTGGAATTGTTAGTCCATATATTTGTGGAATTCCCTGCCTCAGAGGGCAGTGGAGGTCAAATCACTGGATGGATTTAAGAGAGAGTTAGATAGAGCTCTTGGGGCTAGTGGAATCAAGGGATATGGGGAGAAGGCAGGCACGGGTTATTGATTGGGGACTATCACCCATGATCACAATGAATGGCGGTGCAGGCTCGAAGGGCCGAATGGCCTCCTCCTGCACCTATTTTCTATGTTTCTATAAGGCTTAGCAGTAATGCATCCCGGTTAGAAAAAGGCATTCCATGAGAAAGCGGCATAATCTAACAACGGAGGTCAGGGAGAATGTCAAAAAGAAGGGGGTGCAAAGTAGCGGGTGCTGGCGCTACCCCAGGCCAGGGGACTGGGAGGTTTTCAGAATCCGCCAGCGAAAGACTAAAACGTAGATAAGAAGGGGGATAATTGATTTTGGGCGAAAGCTTGCATGTATATCGGAACAAGCAGTAAGAAGTTCCATGGATATGTAAGGGAGCTAAGTTAAACTTGGGACCTCTGGACAGTAACGGGCCTGTCCCACCAGCATGCGACTGCATGCGGCGAGCGCGACCTAACGTGGTCGCTTGAGCCGTACGGCCTCGTGGGGCTGGTCCCACTTCGATCGCTGTATGGAGTTGTGCGGGGCTGGTCCCGTCATCGCGCGGGGCTCCGAAAAGCTGACACTGTCCAAACATTTCGCACGGCAACGCCCTGTCGGCCCGCAGCTGCATTGAGGCCGTATGCAGCGCCTCGACGGGTGTACGCAGTGTCTCGACGCCGCACACAGCGTCTCGACGCCTTACGCAGCGTCTTGACGGCGTATGCCTAGCGCGTGGCGTTGCGCGATGATGTCACCGCCCGCATGCCATTGCGTGATGACGTAACTGCCCGACACCGTGCGACGTCCAAATTCAGTCGGCCCGCCTCCTGCTCAGCTGATTGGTGAGTATGATGTCGGGACCAGCCCCGTTCAACTCTAGACGGTTCCGCGGTTAGAAGTGGGACCGGCCCCGCGAGGCTGTACGCCTCAAGCGACCACGTTTGGTCGCGCTAGACGCATGCAATCGCATTCTGGTGGGACAGGCCCTTAAGGCTGGTTAATTAATTACAGCAAACATAGAAATATCAGATGTGGTATATCAGCTTTATGCATTGGTCTTCATTGTTGAGGACATTGAACATAGGCCACCCCTCGTTATGGGAGTGGGGGGTGGAGTTTGCATTCCTAGAAAATAGTCTGTATTGGGATTTTCCATAACAGGAAGCCATATTACCTGTACATTTGGCAATAAACACGTTGAAAATTTGTGTTTTTCTTCACATATATTTCACAGGAGCAAATATTATTTTGAAACACTCATTTTTAGTTAGTGATTTGTGAATTCTGAGAGGTGAATAGCTGTTACCCGAGTGGCAGTAATGCAGAGTCCCCTTGATCCCTAAGATAACAGGTGGACTAGTCTCAAATAACATGGAGTAACTAACTTGTCGAAATTCCAATCACAACAGATAGAGTAGGACCGAACATCATGTGGTTTTTCTTTGGGTGCTCTGGTTTCCTCCCACATCTCAAAGTCGTGCTGGTTTGTAGGTCAATTGGCTTCTGTAAATTGCCTCTTGTGTGGGAGTAGATGCGAAAGTGGGATAACTTAGACCTAATATGAGTGGGTGATCAATGGCTTGCGTGGCCTCGGTGGGCCAAAGGGCATGTTTCCATGCTGTAACTTTACTGTAAAGGAGGACAAACCAACATCACCCAGTGGCCTGCATCCAAACGTTTAAAGGGTGGCTGTTGATGGATTGGACATATTTGCCGAAATGTTTTAAAACTCACTAAATTCTGAGAGGGCATGAAAAGATTGAAAATACCAATGTGACTCCCTTTTTCAAAAAGGGATGAAATACCAAGGCAGAGAAAGGTAGGGCAGTTAGTTTAACATCTGCTGTTGGCAAGATGCTGGTCAATAAACAAGGAGGAAATAACTAATCATTTAAGAATGCTGAATATAATCAAATGCAGCCAACATGATTTTATGAATAGTTTGACAAAGTTGCTTGAATTATTTGAGATTGGGAATTGGCCCATTGACTGAAGTGTCAGGGATGAGCACTTTGGGACAGTGACCACAGTTTCATTAGTTCTAAAATAGTTATGGATCAATGGGCAAGACAATCTTTGATGGTTTAGTTTAGTTTAGTTTAGAGATACAGTGTGGAGACAAGGACTTCGACCCACTAGAGTCCACGCCCTGTGATGATCACCTATACACTAGTTTTATCCTACACACTAGGGACAATTTGCAGATGCCAATTCACCTACAAACCTGCATGCCTTTGGAGTGTGGGAGAAAACTGGAGCACCTGCACTCCGCACAGACATCCCCCATTATCAGGATTGAATGCGGGTCTCTGGTGTTGTCAGGCAACAGCTATACCACTGCGACACTGTGCCACCCGGGTATTAAACGGGATTGCCCTCCAACCACTCTATCAAAAGTTAATTGGGGTAGGTTGTTTATGCTCAAAGGGATGGCTGGAAAGTGGATGCTTTTGAAGGTGTTGGTGAAAGTTGAAGGTATGTATGTTCTTGCTGGAATGAAGTGCATGGCAGGTAAGATTAAGGAATGATGGACGGTGAAAGGAATTGCTCTGATCTGTAAACAGGAAGAGGCATGGGACAGGGGGATTGAGGAGCATGAGGACAAGGAAGGGCACGAGATAGGTCTGGCAGCTAACAGTTACACAGTTATGTGTGTATATTGAGGTATAACTAGAGAGAAGATAGAGCCCCTCAGAAAACAAAATGTTAATCTATGCGCGGAGCTACGGATGCTGGACACAGTCCTCAATGAATATTTGTCCTCTGTTTTACTGTGGAAAAACACAAGAAGACAAGGAATCTCGGGAAAGTTAGTGGAAACGTCTTGAGGATAGTCCATATTACAGTCGAGGAGATCCTGGGTGTCCTAAAATGTGTGAAGGTAAATAAATCTCCTGGCCTGATCAGGTTTATGTGGGAAGCTAAAGAGGAAATTGCTGGAGTCCTGGCTGAGATGTATGAATCATCTTTAGATGTGGGCGAGGTGCTGGATGACTGGAAGTTGGCTAATGTTGTGCTTCTATTTAAGAAAGGCTGCAAAGAAAAACCTTGGAACAATAGACCAGTAATCCTAACATCTGTTCCTTGAGGATTCTGAGGGATAAGATTGATTCGTTAAGTCGTAATGATTAGTGATAGACAGCATGGCTTTGTGCATGGGAGATCGTGACTCGTGAATTTGGTTGTGTTTTTTGAAGAAGTAGCCAAGAAGGTTGACAAGGTAGGGCCCCATTCTTAGTCTATATGAACTTCAGCGTGGCCTTTGACGAGGTTCAGCATTGCTTTGCAAATTTAGAATTGTGGGACAGGGTACAGAATTGGCTTGATGGTACGATAGAGAGAGTGGTGGTGGCAGGTTCTTTTTGGGACTGAAGGCACGTGACTAGTGATTTACCATGGGGATCAGTGCTCTAGGCCCACTGCTGTTTGTCATTTATTTCAACGATTTGGATGAGAATGCATAAGGGAAGTTTGTAGGTGACACAAAATATGTGGTATGGTCGAGAGTGAAGAAGGTTATTAAAAATCACATCAGGATCTTGATTAGCTGCGGATATGAGGTAAGGTACAGTATGTGAAGTGGAGTTTAATTCAGATAATTCAATTGAGGTGTTGAATTTTGTGAAGTCAAACCTGTGCAGGACCTTTATAGTGAACAGTCGGTCCTGGGGGGTGTTGTACAGCAGGGGGGTCTAGGAGAACAAGTACTTAGTTACCTGAAAGTAGCATCATGGGTTGTGAAGAAGTCTTTTGGCACATTGGACTTCATCAGTCAGAAAATTTAATGTGGAAGTTGGAACATTATGTTCCAGCTGTGCAAGGTATTGGTGTGGCCGCACTTGAAGTATTGTATTCCGTTTTGGTCACTCTCCGATAGGAATGATACCATTAAGTTGGATACAGTGCAGAGAAGATTTACGCAGGACTGAGTAAAAGGCCTGAGCTGCAGGGAGAGGTTGGGCAGGTTTGGACTTAATGCTTTGGAGTGCAGGAAGCTGAGGGCCGATGGTCTGGTGGTGTATAAAACCAAGAGAATACAAAGGGTTGAATGCCCAGTCTTTTTTTCCCCACGGTAGGTTAATCAAGAACTATAGGGCACAGGTTTAAGGTGAAAAATATGAGGGAAAAATATTTAATAGACCCTGTAGGAGCCAATTATGTTTAGGTTAATTACTCTTGGCATATTACATTATTTTGTCTAGATATTTCTAGCAGTTTTATTCTGGACACTTGTAGGCAGTCATTTGATGCCTAGAGGGGCGTAACATATGGGCTTAGGGAACGGGGAGTGATTCAGACCTGGCACTGGAGGTGGAGGTTACACAGTTCTCACCAGATCGGGGAGAACAAAAATCTACAACTTGTATGAAAATAAGGAGAACCTGGTACGTTCATCTCTTTGTTTGTACAACTGGAAGTAACGACGGGAAGATCTGTACTTTTTGGTCTGTGTAAGATCACTCCTATTTACCTGTGTAGTCATGGCAATGGAAAAGAGGTGCCGGAAAAGTTGGAAATTGCCATTATAGAACCAAAAGGGCATTTTATTCTCCAAGCAGAGGGAGGTGGGTAAATGGAAAGAGCTGTCACGGAACTAGTTGAGGCAGACACAAAAACAACATTTGAAAGACATTTGGACAGGTACATGAATAGCCAAAGTGGGATATGGGCCACATTCAGGCAAGTGTAATTAGCTTGGATGTGATATCTTGGACGGCATGGTTGAGTTGTTTTCATGCTGCATAGCCATGTGTTTGGGGAGAGTTGATAGAGCAGACATGTAGATGAAGTGTAGTTAGATTTCAAAAAGGCATTAAAAAAAAATGTCACTTAAGAGGCTGATGCCTATCTTAAGAGCCCCAAGATACTGAAGGAAGCGTGTCAGTGTGAATTGAAAACTGGCTGTCACACAGTAAAGAGAGTTGGCAAAAATGTGTCCTGTTCAGGCTGGAAGGATGTAACAAATACATAGGGACTAGTACTTAGCCCTCAATTGTTTACTATGAATATTAATAAACAAATGTAAGCTTTCCAGGTTTGCCAATAATATGAAAATAGACGGATCTCATGGAAGGCATATTGTGATGAGAATATTGTGAATTTGCAATAGATAAATTGAGTAAATGGGCAAGAACCTGGCAAATGGGGTTTACCATGAAGAAGAGCAAAGTTTTTTTCTTCAGCAAGAGAAATCAAAGTCAAAGTCAAAGTAGCCTTTATTGTCATTCAGACCTTTCGGCTTGAACAAAATGTCGTTGCCTTGCAGTCATACATATAATAAAAATGACAAAATCACACAATAAACACAAATTAACATCCACCACAGTGAGTTCACCAGGCACCTCCTCACTGTGATGGAAGGCAAAAATCTTAAAGTCTTTGTCTCTTCCCTCCTTATTCTCCCTCTGCGCCGAGGCGATCCAAGCTTTGGATGTTGTGACCCCGCCAGGTGATGGTAAGCAAGTCAGTCCCGCAGCTGGATCCAAGCACCACGAACGGGCCGGTTCAAACTCCGCGGCCCGGGGCGGTTGAAGCTGCCGAAGCTGCGGCCCTCCAGTCCAGTGGACGCAGCTGTTGTTGCGGGAGCTCCGGAAAAACAGGTCACCAAACTGTGACCTGCGAGCTCCCAACGATGTCGTCCGAGGTCGGGTCGCCGCTGCCGCTGGAACGCCACAGCTCCGAGGTCGGGTCGCCGCTGCCGCTGGAACACCACAGCTCTGAGGTCGGGTCGCCGCTGCTGCTGGAACGCTGCCCCAACTCCGAGGCCGGCCAGCTCCGCTATTAGGCCTCGGCGCGGGCGGAGACGACAAGAGAAGTCGCATTTCCCCCTGAAGGAAGAGACCAAAAACATGTTTCTCCCCCACCCACACATATACATAACCTAATAAACCAATAATTAACTAAAACAGGACAAAAGAACTACAAAAAACAAGAAAAAACAAACGGACTGCATGCGAGCCGCAGCTGCTAAGGCAGCGCCGCCATCTTGAATGCTGCTTATTATCTAAATGCAGAGAGAATTTGGACCAATACCTTAAAACTAGATATAGTAGCAATCCAAAAGATATTCACCAGGGTAATACCAGGGATGCGAGGGTTGTCCTATCAAGAGGGCCTGGACGGTGTGTATTCAGGTCTCGATCGAAACGTTATCTATTCCTTTTCTCCAGAGATGCTGCCTGACGCGTTGAGTTACTCCAGCTTTTTACATTTATCTTTGGTGTATTCCTTGGAGTTGTGAAGAATGAGGGGTGACTTTTCAAATATATAAGATCCTGGATAGATGTTGACTGGATAGATGTTGACTGGATAGATGTTGAGATGTTTTCAATGGTGGGAGAGTCATGAAGTAGGGGACAAAGTTACAAATAAAGGGCTGGTCATTTAAAGTTGAGGTGCATTAGAATGTCTTCCATTCAGATCCTTTGAATTGTCTTGCCCTAAGGATAGTGGAGGTCAAATAATTAGATCTATTTATAAATACATATTATGTGCATACCTGTTGTATGTAACACATCATTTTTGTACACATGTGTTTTCCCAGGAGTGGCACAGTTTAAACAAAACCATTGCATCTGTTGCTTCTGAATTCTATTCTGGGAAAGACAACATGATTTTCATGAGCTGAAACAACACTGCCATATGATATGTGCAGGAAGGAACTGCAGATGCTGGTTTACACTGAAGATAGACACAAAAAGCTGGAGTAACTCAGTACTCCGATAGCATATCTGGAGAAAAGGAATAGGTGACGTTTCCGGTCGAGACCCTTTGCCATATGATCGGTTTTCTAGGCTAGCTTTACATATGGAACTCTAAATTCTGGCCTGTTTTGTTTTGCTAGTCGTTTTACGGATGTTTTTGTATATCTGTCACTGCTTTGTCCAGCTAGAATAATCAGAATTCATCTTCAGCTCACTTACTTCATTGTATTCATAAGACCCAGGCTGTGAGGAATTCAGATTAATTCAAATTAATGTTGATGTTTGTGTTGGTGCTTATCCCGTGTGTCAGCTGCATTGTTATCTCTCAGTAATTTCACTGCCAATGATGTGCAAGCTTCACTTTTCGGAAGGTCAAAAACTATTTATAAAAATACATCAGAATTGGTAATTGTTATTTTAATCTATTCAAAGGACTGTTGGTTTTAATCAGAGATGCTGTTTCACATTATTAACCTGCATGTGCTGGTAGTGTTGCTTGCATGGATAAGATGATGTGCAGTTTGTTTTAGTCCATTGCAAGTGATAGAACTTTTATAGTTCAGTCAAAGTACGTTTTATTCTTTGCGATCTATGAAGAGTAAAAAGAAAATGTTGTTTTTGTCTGTTGTGCAGAACTGATAACACAAAAATAAGCCATTCAGTCAATGCCAGTGTTAAACCTTGAAACATTCCTTCTATAACCTTACTTTATTCAATCTTATCGTATGTCTTAATCTACCTTTTGCTTAGTTTCTCCATAAATACACCTGTGCTATTTGTCTCATTTGCTCCAAGAATTCTCAGATATTCCTCCTCAAAGCTTTATCAGATTTGTTAGTGATTATAGTGATTATATTAGTGATTATTAGTGATTATATCTTGACCTGTAATTTTGGATTCACATTTAACTGGAAACATCTCAACCCTCTCAAACCCTTCCACCATTTAAACCCCCCACTCCCCCCCATAACATGTCATACTACTGTTCCTGAAAAAGGAGAAAAAGGTGCATCTGTTGGTTCAAACTACTTAATTCAGGTTTCCTCCTTATAAACCTTCAATGCATCTTCTTCAATATCCAATGGAGCTCTGCAGATCACTCCAACTGTGAGAACTATTGTAAAACGCATCTTTTAATAGTTTTGGTTCAACTATATTCTGATAATGAATAATTACTTACAAAGAGAGGCTCATTAGTTACGCTAAATTCTGATAGCTCTGATTTTGTACATAGTTGTGACTTGAAAACCAATGGACATGAGCTCAAAAGCAATGCTGTCCTTACGCATTCTACATATATACCCAGTAAATCAGTTGATCAATTAAAATATCATAATACCGGGCATTTTCTTTCCTTAATGCATTTGAAATTGATTTAAAAATGTATTTGAAAAAATATTTAACAGTGTGTGATTTAGCTGGTCTGTAATGTACAGCTGACTTCTGCTGAATAGAAAATAGAAATGTATTATTAAATCTATATTACAATTACAATAACATAGATATGAATGGACATATAGCTGTGATTTCCCATTTTGAGTGACTGATTATTGAAATCTCTTTGTTTACCAGCCTTATGAGCTATAGCTGAAAGCTTCCAAGCATGGGCTCATTTCCAGATCGGCTGCTCTGATCTGTCACCATGGGAAGTGGTCCCATTTGATGTCAATGCATTTTGCTGAAAACAAATTCGACTGAGAATCACTCCAATTCCAAGTGTCTATGAACTATTGACTTGATGTATAGAGTCAAGCATTCAATAATGTGATTCGTGAGCTGGTCATGATACTGTGGTTATATTATAATGGTTAATACATCATGAATGTCATTGAGGTAGTCATATGGGCAAAACCACACTGCTGGAGGACCTCTGTGTCAAGCAACATCGGTGGAAGGAAATGAACAAAACAAATCGAGTAGGCTATGTGACATGGCAATCTTTATATCTAGTACAGTAAATTCAGTTATGTCAAGGAATGCCAAGTGAACATAGCCTATTGTTTTTTCCAGAAACTTATTTTTTTCACCCACAAAATATTTGTACATGTAAGGTTTGTTATAGCAAAGGGAATTGTCTTCACAGTTTCTGCACCTTTGGATTCTGTGATTTTTGACGTCATACAAAGCATGTACACAGCTTGAACATGAACTTTAACTGAGCTCACTATATTCACCTTGGCTGACATTTATTAACTATTTTACCTTTAGATATCCTCCAGTATCAATAATTGTGATATTTTAAGTTAAGAGTTAAAATAACTCCACTCCTTTAGGTCAATATGATAGAGTCATAGAAATATACGGCAAAGAAATTTGCTCTTCGATACAACTTGCCGTGCTGACCAAGTTGCCGAAACAAACTAGTCTCACCCTGCTTATACCTAGCCCGTATCCCTCCAAACCTTTCTATTCATGTAGATTTACAAGGGTCTTCTAAATGATATTATACCCGCATTTACAACTTCCTCTGGCAGGTTGTTCTGCTACGTGACACCCACTGTGTGAAAAAGTTGCAACTTAGGTCGCTTTTAAATCGTGCCTCTCTCACCTTATAGCACTCCAAAGATGTACAGATTTGTAGGTTAATTTGGCTTGGAAAATGTAAAAATTGTTCCTAGTGGGTGTAGGATAGTGTTATTATGTGGGAATCACTGGTCGGCGCGAACCCAGTGCACGAAGGGCCTGTTTCCGCGCTGTATCTCTAAACTAAACTAAACTAAACTAAACTATACCCTCTAGTTTGGAATAAAAATGTGGCCCTCGTGATATTATATGTCTCTGCAGGGCCACCCCTCAGCCTTCAATGACGCAGAGAGAAAGAACACAGCCTATCCAGCCTTCCTTATAACTGAAACCTTGTATAACTAGCAACATCATTGTTAATCCTTTTGCACTCTTTCCAGTATAATGATATCCTTCCTACAACAGGGTGACTTGAACTGTACACAGTATTCCAAATGTAGCATTACCAATGTCTTGAACAGCTGCAACATGGGCATCCTGACTCTCCTACTCAATACACTATCCAATGCCTTCTTCACCACCCTGTCTACCTGTGCCGCCACTTACATGGGACTATGTACCTGAACCGTAGATCTTTATTCTACAACAATGGCCCTACCATTTATTGTATGAATCCTATCCCAGGGATTGTTGTATGCCAAAATAGCGATATGTGTCACCAGTGAGAAGAACGAAAAGTACAAGGAGATGTAGAAATATTGACAAATAGAACCAGGAAGAATTTGTTTACCATGATCTAGGCTGATTTTTTTTGTCTCAATTCCACATTGCTGCTCTCTTATTGTTTGATGTATGTTCTACAGCTTTGGAAATTGAGGGAAAACTTATGTTTGATAATAATTGTTGGGGAATATTGTCTTTTTTGATTAAATTACCATTAGGGGGGTTTAGAAATACTGAGTGTCAACTCATGGATTACTCATGGCTGATCTAGATGATTAACATATACGGGATTCATGGTGATTTGGATTCAGCACTGGTTTATTCAAAGAAGACAGAGGGTTGTGGTGAAAGGAATATATTGTGGCCCGAGGTCTTTGATCAGTGGAGTTCCGCAGGGACCTGTGCTGGGACCTCTGATGACGTGGACGTAATTAAAGATGGGTTGGTGAGTAAGCTCGCTGACGACACCAAAATTGGAGGAGTTGCAGACAGTGAGGAATCTGTTAGACAATATAGCAGGATATAGATCAGCTGCTGAAATGGGCGGTAAATGGGAGATAGCATTTAATCTGAGCAACTGTGAGGTGTTGCACTTTGGGAGGTGCATGTAAGAGAAAAGTATACAGTGATGTGCAGTGGGATCTTGGAGTCCAGATTCACAGCTGACTGAAGGTAGCAACACAAGTAGATAGGGTGGTAAAGAAGGCAAATGCTTGCCTTCATTGCTAGGGACATCGAGTATAAGAGTCGAAAGGTTATAATGTAGCTCTGTAGACTTTGGTTAGGCTGCATTTGGAGTATTGCATGCAGTTCTGGTCGCCCCATTAAAGGAATGATGTGGAGGCTATGGAGAGGGTGTAGAGGAGGTTACTGAGAATTCTGCCTCGTTTTAGAGGGTTTCAACTACATGGAGAGGTTGGATAGACATAGATTGTTTTCTCTGGAACGTCAGAGTTTGTGGGGAAACTTGACGGAATTATATAAATATAAACGGGGCATTGATAAGGTAGACAGTCATAGCCTTTTTCTCAGGATGGAAATGTCCAAAACTAGAGGGTGTTGCTAATAGGGGACAAAGTTTTTTACTTGCAACACATTGCCCGGGGTGGTAGTGGAGACAGATACTGTACGATAATGGTTTATAAGAGGCTTTTAGATAGGCACATGGAAGTGCAGCTAATAGTGGGATATCAAACATGTACAAGCAGATGAGATCTGTTTAACTTGGCATCATGTTCGACACAAACATTGTGGTTTGAATGGCCTGTTCCTGTGCTGGATGTTCTATGTATTTGTTCAACAATAAGTGAGAATGTAGACAGTTCTATTCCAAAGATCTAGACTACAAGGAGGTAGCCTACAGAACAAGACTTTTACAAATGTTTTGGAGATGCTTGGTGCATTGTTCAGCCTGCATGAAGGTCTGAGTCTCAAAGCTGTAATGCACTGATCCAATCTGTCCTCCTACAGGTTGTAAAACCATCTGATGTTTCAGTCGAGGGAAGTCCTGTTATTTGATCAGCATGACAGTATTGAGCACACTTGATCGTGGTGCTTCAATACTGCCCTTGCAGTTGCCCCTCAGCTTGTCTCACACTCTTGTTGCTCATTCCAAAACGGTACAGCCACATGCTAAGCCATCCAGGCACAGAGCTGTTCGCAGTCCCACACGCTGAGGAAGCAACCGCCAAGCAGCTCATCTCCAGCTGTGAGTCGGTGCCGCGTTGAAACAAAGGCCGGACAAAGGCACTTGGGAAAACATGAGCAAGATGGAAATACCTGGCTGGTTTGTTAAACTGATCACGGTTATGTGACCCAGTTTATGCTTGTTTCATAATTATTCTAATTTCATTGTTCACAAGTAAATCCTTTGCTGCTGCTTTCATGGCTTTGTTTGACTCACAAACAGAGAAAGCCAAAAGCCAAATAAGGTGGTTTGTGTTTGACTTGAATTAATAGCAGTTTTAGACCTTGTGTGTGGCAGGCCCTTCACACCTGCTGTAACACTTGTTGGAGGGAAAGTTCATCATTGAGAAAGATATCCGTTTTATGAGAATTGCAACAACCTAAGCAAGGAAGTAGTGTTCAGGGAGGAAATCATTTTGAAGTGAGGAAGCTACGTGACTTTGAGTCATGTACCCAAGCAATGGACAACACCAGCTTTAAGCATGCCACTGACTGAGGGATTTATTTGTGGTGAGAACCTACTTTCACGTTCACACCCTTTAATCACATATTGGCATTTAGGTGCTACCATTGAATAAATAATGGATTACAATGACATTACTTCATGGTTTTTGGGAAGTAGTTGAAGCTGCTATCATGCGAGTAAAGTAGGCAGATCAGAGATTCTGTGGTGGCAGCAAATGAGACTCCAGCGTGATTTGCTGCCTCCCTGGTGCCAGGGTCTAGGATGTCCCAAAGTGAGCAGCCAGAGGTCATTGTGCATGTTGGCATAAATGACACAGGTAGGAAAAGGGATGAGGTCCCGTGAAGTGAATACAGGGAGTTAGGCAAAAGGTAAAAAAAACAGGACCTCCAGGGTAGTGATCTCAGGATTACTCCTGGTGCCAGGTGCTAGTGAGGGTAGGAACAGGAAGATAGCTTGGCTGAGGATTTGATGCAGGGTGGGGGGGGATTCAGATATTTAGATCATTGCGTTTAAGAAAGAGAGATGCTGGTTTACACTGAAGATAGACACAAATGCTGGAGTAACTCAGCGGGTCAGGCAGCATCTCCGGTGAAGAGGAATAGGTGATGTTTCAGGTCAAGACCCTTTATCAGTCTCAACCCAAAACATCACCTATTCCTCTTCTCCGGAGAGCCGCCTGACCCTCTGAGAATCCAGCATTTTGTGTCTATCTTCAGGATTTCTTCTTGGACAGGGGTGACCAGGGGACGAGTTGCATTTAAAGTGGAGTGGAACAAATATCCTGGCAGATAGGTTTGCTAGTGCTATTCGGAAGGGTTTAAACTAGATTGGCAGGGGTACTGGATCCAATGCTATTTACTCTAAGGGGTGACCTGGAAGATGACAAATAGCCCATTGGTCTGCTGCTGCCACATGAAGTGGTCCAGTTCTAAGAGATTACACGTTTCTGTACAGTAACCTTTAACTGCGCAGGCAGAGTGGACACACTGCAGAAGATGCCATATGTCTATTAGCAGTGACTCTAAAAACCTTACTCTCTGAATTCATTTATCTTCATAGAATACGAGTCAATTTCTTGACTCCTTTGCACCTTTGGGAGGTTTGTTTCCTATGTTGGAGTGTTTCTACCCCTCCTCTTGGGTCTTCTGGCATCTGGCCTGCCTTTGGGCTGCCCCTCTCATCTTGCTGCAGATGGTACAACTGGACCACCACCAAAGTACCACTGCCAATTGGGAAATGAATTAAAAAATCCTGCTCGGAGCTTGCCAAGGTTCCTGATAGCGCTCGCTGCAACTTTGCAATTAACCTGTGGCTTACTCCCCGTCAAAGCTGCAAGTGGTTGAGTGCACCCGCAAACACGAAAGGTTCTGCGCTATGCAACTATGACATTTTCATACCCTTTCTATGGTGTATTCGTCAATTGGGATGCTCAAAATGATTATTACAATGGGTTTTATATAATCCACAATGTTTTACACGCCAGTGCATTACATTCATAGGAGAATCCACATAATGCCGAATAATCTTTTATAGAATAGTTTGGTGAGGCAGGCAGGTTGAGTAAAAGGATTTTTATTGTTGAACAACAAACAATTTAAAGTACTCAGAAACCGCGTGCCGGCTCAGCCAACTGTATCATAGCTCGTGCTACCGGGAGGAGTGCTGTCGACTGAGGAGAAAAGCCCGCAATCTCACACCCGCTGTGACGTGATGGCGCCAACCAATAACGATGGTCCGCACTTAACCAAAGCACCACTAGGTGCTGCTATAGGACCCCCCCAAGAACCTGAGGTAAAGAACTGAGCGGGACCCAGAGGAACAGGCACAACTGGCGGTACAGGAGGAACTGGTGGAACAGAGCCAGCAGGCGGCTTATGATCGCCGAGGTCGTCCATGTGAAAAAGGCGGGTTGCGCGATCACGGCGACTGAGCCCGAAAGAGCGGAGCAGCAGCGCACTTGCCGAACGCGGGCGGATTTTGCAGGTAAGGCAGCAATCGGTGACAGTCTACTGACTGAGCGCCCCAACCATGTAAAAGTAGCGAGTGGTGTCCACGACGATGTTGTGGAGCTCAAATTGAGCCTCAATGTGGGCGAACCACACTTGAATTGAATTGAATTGAATTGAATTGAATCCTTTATTTGTCATTCAGACCTTTCGGTCTGAACGAAATGCTGTTGCCTGCAGCCATACATGTAATAATAACAAAACACAATAAACACAAATTATCCATCCACCACAGTGAGTTCACCAAACACCTCCTCACTGTGATGGAGGCAAAAAGTCTTAGAGTTACTGTCTCTTCCCTCCTCTTCTCCCTCTGCGCCGAGGCGATACCCCACCGGGCGATGGTAAGTCAGTCCCGCGGCTCAACCGAGCTCCGCGAACGGGCCGGTTCAAGCTCCGCGGCCCGGGGGATGGTCGAAGCTGCCCGCAGCTGTTGTGTCCTCCATTGGCCCGCGGCCGAGCTCCGGATCCAGGTCGCCGCCGCCAGAACGCCGCCTCAGCCGCCGTCTCCGCTCCGCACCGGGCTGCCCACAAGGCAGCGTCTCAGCCCCGCACCGGGCTGCTCACACGGGAGCACCTTCCAGCCGGTAGCCGTGCCGGCCGCACAGGAGTGTCTCAGCTCCGCACCGTCCGCCCTCACCGGAGCGCCGAGTCGTGCCGCTACCCGGACGTCGCCACAGCTCGAAGTCGGCCAGCCTCGCGTTGGTGAGTCCTGGCTGGCTCTACCTCCGGACCCTCGAGGTCGGTCGCAGGTTGGAGGCCGCCATTAGGCCTCAGCGCAGACGGGGGAAGAGAAGGGGGATACGACAAAAAGTCGCATTCCCCCGAAGGGAGAGACAGAAAACTCTGTTTCACCCTCCCCCCACACATATAACACCACCTAATAACCAAAAAAATTACTAAACTAGACAAAAAAAACGAACATAAAAAGTAAAAACAGACAGACTGCAGGCGAGCCGCAGCTGTATTACAGCGCCGCCACTTCCGGAATTTAAGGCTTGAGGCTGTACCGCCCAGAAAACGGGCAGATTCAAGGCCACCGCGTTTTGCTGGGCGGGCAGTGCGTCGAGGTTTTGCTGGGTGGGCTGGGTGTCGAGGTTTTCGGCGGCGTTCATAATCAAGATCCGAAATAATGAGCGGACCAGCGGGGTCACCACTTTGGCGAGACAGGCAGGTTGAGTAAAACAATTTTTATAGTTGAACAACAAACAAGCTAGAGCACTCAGAAACCACGTGCCAGGTCAGCCAACTGTATAATAGCTCCTGCTGCCGGTAGGAGCGCTGCCGACTGAGGAGAAAAGCCGGCGGTCACATGATGGCGCCAACCAATAACGAGGGTTCGCACTTCCCCAAGGCACCACTAGGTGCCGCTACAATATGAACATTTCTGCTCCAGCTCTATATCTGGCTCTCTGTACTATCTGTATTTAACATTGCTTTCGTCTTCAAGAATTGATGTTGATTTTAAAGCCAGCTAATTAACTTAATATTAGTTAGAAATGATTGGTGCTAATTACTTTCGACCCATGAGATGCTGTGATGATTTCTGTTCAGCAGACCGAATAAGAGAAAAAAAGGCAAAATAAGTTTTTGATCCATACCTAGTTCTATGTAAAAAAAGGGGATCTATGTAAAATGCTTTTGGGGAAACAATCAAGCCCTTTGATAAATTGATTGGTAGGGGTTGAAGGCAAAAGCTGAGCGAAGGTAGTAAACTGAATGAGCATTTAGATATCTTAGGATTTCACATTGGAATGGAGTAGGTTAAAGATGTTATGAATAATGTAGAACAAGTGGATAATGTAGAACAAGAAGGGGATGTTGGGTTTGATGTGTAATCCCAAGGGGAGCAGGAAAGATGTACAATGATTAAGGAATAGTTTGTGTAAAGGTGAAGGGACAGGGGATGCATTGTGAATGAGCCATGTCAAGGTAATTGGACGAGGAGATGAAATAGAAAAGTCTAAGGGTCACATTGACTTTGCAAACATCTTTCAAATGCAGGCTTCAGTCAGCTCTGTGCCTCAGCCATCTGCCAACTAACAGGGAAGGATAGTACAGTGAAAGCAGCAGAGGGAAGAAAGGAGAACAGAAACAACTGAGGGGAATAAAATGAAGGAGAAGAAAGCGTCAGAAGCTGAAGAATGGTTCTGTGAAAATGCAATACAAAGATATCAAAACTTTATCAGAGTGTGATTGCATTCTCTAACCATGGGTAAAGTTCTGCAAGAGTGACTAGTAATGTATTAAAAAACCCATGTCTGCAAGCACTTTCTGTCAATGCTTCTCATTATGAATTCCTACATTCACATTTATATTGGAAACTGCCTACATAAGGTTGTCTGATTGCAATTACATGACTTTCTTTCCCTAGAGTGTTACAGCTGCACAGAATTGACCAGTCACATATAATGCTTATATAACTGACAGTTTTAACTTCTCCTTCCAAGTGCTTATTAGTTTTTCGAAAACTGCACACTTCAGTAATTTATATTCAAACAATCATTTGCAATTCTGGAAAAGCTTTTAAAGTATCATTTTAAATTTGCCTTTTGATGAGTTTTAAATATATTTGTCCGCTAAAAATCATGATTTAAAAAAAAAATCTTGTTAATGTTTCTATTGAACTGCCTTACATCTGCACCATTCATTGAATGTTATTCAATCGTGAAGTTTTCAGAACTGGGAAAATTTAATTAAAAAATAACAGCAAAATGTACCAATGCGAATATGTCTAAATCAATACCTGCTTTTGGTGAGGCAGGGAATAGAGTTAATGCTCTACGTATGGTCCACGCACTATTTGGAGAATACCCTGGTTGCGAGCCTCTACAGCTGGCTTAAGATTCAGTGTGTTCAGGCATATTTGTCTGACTGTTCTTTCCTATTTTATTCACTCATCCACTGGAGTTTATCCTGAGGTATGCTTGCTCGCGTACGGCTTCAAGGCACTGAATACCCTTTGGTAGATTCTCCAAGTGAACTTTCCACTTTTAGAGACGAGACGGTAGATGTTAGGAAGCTATTTGACATGATCTGCTCTGGCCTGAATTTTTACTCCTGGCAGTTACAATGATCTACCAGGGGGGTCACTGAATAGCAGTAATGTTTCTTGTGTGTGGAAGTGCAGGATTTTTTAAAAGAGAAAAATATACCAATATGTTGAAATCAGCACTCAATGTTGGTTGAATCAAGGAATAGAAGCATAGAGGCATAGAAACTTAGAAAATAGGTGCCGGAGTAGGCCATTCGGCCCTTCAAGCCAGCACCGCTATTTAATATGATCATGGCTGATCATCCAAAATCAGTATCCCCTTCCTGCTTTCTCCCATATCCCTTGATTCCGTTAACCCGTTAATCCGTTAAGCATTTGATGTCATCCCACACCAGAGACTGCTTAGGAAGCTTGACTTCCATGGTATTCGTTCCAACACGAAACGAGAAGCTATACTTCACCCTCGTTAGACCTCATTTGGACTACGCAGTTGCAGCATGGGACCCATACACAAATAAAAACATTTCTTCCATCGAATGTGTCCAGACAGGCAGCTCGATTTGTTACTAACACCTATGAGAGAGAAGCGAGTGTCACCAAACTTCTGAATTCTCTGGGGTGGAACCCTCTCCAAGACAGACGTGAAGCTCATCGTTTGACCTGTTTTTACAAAATGTTAAATGGTCAGCTCGACATAGATTACAAGACCTACACCAAACCCAAACCAATTAGGAGCAGACGAGGGCATTCGATCCAATTTGTGATTCCAGCTACAAAGACAGATGTATACAGCAATTCGTTCTTCCCCCGCACAATTAAAGCATGGAATAATCTCCACCCTACTATAGTTACCCAACCAGATGCAACTAAATTTAAAGTAGCTCTTTCTTCCCAATAACCCTTTCTGGCTTAAGTCCTCCCTCCACCACCTCCAGTTTAAATTCCATTTGGAATATTTTGGAGGACCAAGAAACCAAGAAACAAGAAAAAACCCTAAGAGCTGTATCTAACTCTCTCCACTGCCTTCTGTGGCAGAGAATGCCACAGATTCACAACTCTCTGGGTGAAAACTTTTTTCCTCATAGTTAATAGTTAATGTTCTAAGTGCAGTCCAGCCCTTTTGAGAATATTCTCGTTCAGTGCCTCAACAGTTGGGTTAAGATAAGAATCTGCATTGTTTAGGTATGTTTTTCTGACTGCTCTTTACTCTTTTGTTTACACAACTCTTCTGTGGTTTATTCCAGTTGATTAGGCTAACTGTTAGTCATATGAAGGAGGAGCAGGAATTGGCCACCTGGACCTTGACACTGCACTTCCATTCAGTATGATCAGGGCTGACCTGCAGTATCCACAACTTGGCACTCCTGCCTAGCCTAACTGTAAATGGGCGACGTCTTATTTATAGAGTTACCCCATATTCTATATTCTCTCCGAAAGGAAACATCCTCTCTACATTCAGCCTATCAAGACCCCTCAGGATCTTATTTATTTCAACCAAGTCATCTCCCAATATTAAAAACTGCAGCAGATATAAGCCAAGCATGTTAGTCTTTAAAACAAAGATAAATACAAAGTACTGGAGTAACTCAGCGGGACAAGCAGCATCTCTGGAGAGAAGGAACGGGTGACATTTTGGGTCGAGACCTTTCTTCCAATCTGCCCATTTCAAGCAATTGCGTGGTAAATCTGGTCCAGCGCTTAATATATTTAAAAATCTCCTTGTAGATGTTCTCTTGCATTTAAACTTATTGACATATGTTGCTGAATGATTTCATAAGCAGGAGCACACTGCAGTATGTCACTTTAAGTATTTGTGCATCATAGATAAAGTACAGGCAAGTGATTAGAATGAGGGTGCAACACAGCTGAGCCAAATCTTGTCCTCATCTTACACCTAGACACTGCTTTAGTGAGGATTGAACAGTAGTTAGCTACAGAAACATTTGTTGATTTTCTTCCTCTCGCCCTGTGTGCTGTTATCATTGCAACAGAGATCAGCTCAACAAGGACCGACCGTACTAAATGTTCGAATCCTGTGCATCAGTCACCCTTAAAAGCATCACAGTTGTAAAAAAAGGAGTTATGTTTGAATTTGTTTGGTGGGTAACCAAAAAAAGAATTAACTGAGCAGTTATAAGAAGAAACCAACAACATAAAAGGGAAAATATCACAAATGTTGGAAATCTGCAATGCTGGAAGTATTCAACAGGTCAGGCAGCATTTGTGGAGAGAGACACGGAGTTAGTAAATAGTTCAGATCAATGACCTTCACTTCAAACAGAAATTTGTGAAAAGTCAGCAAATCCATTCCCCCTTTTTGTCTCTCCAAGATGCTGAGTCAGGGTTCATAAGCAGCCATGAAGCTACAGATAAACGTGCAGATCATTTAGTTTAGTTTATTATTGTCATGTCTACCGAGTGAAAAGCATTTGTTTGCATGCTATCCATTCAATGAAAAGACTATACATGAATGCCAGCAAACCATCCACAATCTACAGATAAACGATAAAGGGTACAGCATTTAGCGCAAGATATAGCATTAAAGTCCGATAAAGTCTGATTAATGATAGTTTAAAGGTCTCCAATGAGGTACATGGGAGGTCAGGACCGCACTCTAGCTGATGAGAGAACCGCTCAGTTGCCTGATAATAGTTAGGAAGAAACTATTTGTGGATCTGGAGGTGTTTTTTCAAACTTCTGTACCTCTTACCTGATGGGAGAGGGGTGAAGAGGGAGTGACCAAGGTGAGACTGCTCCTTGATTATGCAGCTGGCCTTGCCGAGGCAGCGTGAAGTGTAGATGAAGTCAATGGAAGGGAGGCTGGTTTGTGTGATGGCCTGGGCTACGCCCACAACCCTCTGCAAACTTTGTGCAGTCCTGGATAGAGAAGTTCCCAAACTGCGATGAATCCCTGAAAGATGATTTTGTGGTGAATCGCTAGCAGTTGGTGAGGATTATTGGGGACATGCTGAATTTCCTAAGCCTTCAAAGAAAGCAGAGGAGTTGATGTGCTTTCTTGGCAGTAAGTTTGATGTGACTGTTCCCGGGCAAATTGCTGGTATATTTATTCCTAGGAACTTGAAGCTATCGACCATCTCTACTTTGGTGCCATCAATGTAGACTGGGGTGTGTGTACTGCTTCTCTTCCTGAAGTCAATCACAATCTCCTCGTCTTGCTGATATTGAGGGAGAACTTCAACTTGGTCTTCTAAGTCCACACATAGGGATATAGGGACTATCCTGGTGAACTAGGTCAGGATATTCCCCATCTATGGGGCCTCAGAAGTGCAAGCTTTATAGCAACGGAGCATATGTTGTGTATTCCATTGTTTTGTATATTTATTTTCAAATAGTAGTGTATCGTTTGATTTACAGTGAGCCTCATTAATCTTTATAGATGAAGAATTTTCTTCCTCTATTTAATGAAGAGGAAACCGTATAAAGACATATTGCACATTTTTTATAACTCCAGCTGTGCTTTCTCATTGCTGATCCAGTTGGAAATGAGACTTGGTGACAGCTTGTAGATTAAAAAATGAAAGAAAAAACATTTTTGAAGTTAGGTGTGAAATCAAGTGGATGTCTTATGCTCTTGTCTTCAATTGCCGAATGTTGCTTTTTTACAAGTTAGGGTATAAGCATGTGAAAATAAAAATGATTCTGATCCAGTTTATGGCAGGGCTCTATCCCTGAGAACTGTTTATACCCTAAGATAGACACAAAATGCTGGAGTAACTCAGTGGGTTAAGCAGCATCCCTGGCGAACACGGATTGACAATGTTTTGGGTCGGTACTGTTTTTCAGACTGGAAACCTCTGACCTGAAACTTTATCTATCCATGTTCTCCAGGGATGCCGCCTGACCTGCTGAGTTAATCCAGCATTTTGTGTCTGTCTTCAGTATAAACCAATATCGACAGTTCCTTGTTACATGTTTATAATTAGAATTGTTCGTAAGTTAGAAATGAACTAAAACAGTGTATGTTCATGCTCATAAGTTCATAAGCAATATTAACAGAATGAGGCCATTCGGCCTATCAAGTCTACTCGCCATTCAATCATGGCTGATTTATCTTTCCCCCGTAACCCCATTCTCCTGTCTTCTCCCCATGATCCCTGACACGCGTATTAATCAAGAATCTATCTATCTCTGCCTCAACAATACTCATTGATAAGATCACAGAAACAGCTGTGACAGGAAAGCCAGCAGAAGCGGAAAGATTGGACGCCAGCTTGTCAGAATCTCAGTGAGTTATATCACACAGTGTGAGTGAGTAAGTCTGCTCAATACTTGGTGGACCTAGCCCCTGAGTTTTTACGGCTCAGGCATATGGAGTAGATGGGGAGAGAAGGAACACATGCCCTGTACCAATCCAGCAAAAGATGCCTGCAGCCCTACAGCAGCCAGCGATGTCAGCCTTCTGAGCTCATTCATATGTACAGGTGTCCTTAACATGGAAGAATTAAGCTTTTAAAATTCAGGATTTAAAGATTTGAAGCAAAACAACAATTAAGTTACATTTCATTTAATCCTTTGCCCTTCCTGTAAAAGAATAGCAATTCCATGTGAGCAGCCTTTGCTAACAATCAGTGTGCCGAGATTAAATGTTTTTTGAGATTGAAAGTGCTCTGCGTTTGAAATGAAATGATTCTTGTATTCCAAGTAGACATGATATCTTGCTGAGATTTAAACGTGGCCCCCCTCAGCGGCATGACTATTTGATCCAATGCTTCCTCGAGGGCATTGAATGTGTGCAATGGTCTATACGGATGAGTTTTGTCTTTTTTGTACATAACAGATCTTGTTCCTGGATTGAAAATGTTTGGAAAATATGTAATATTACTAACAAATTCTAAGAATACTTAATATCATTATTTAAACCCAAGATTAAGTCATGGGTGTATGGTTAGACTGGTGTATCAGGAAGATATTATAGACAATAGGTGCATTCGGCCCTTCGAGCCAGCACTGCCATTCACTGTGATCACAGCTGATCATCCACAATCAGTACCCCGTTCCTGCCTTCTCCCCATATCCCTTGACTCCGCTATCTTTAAGAGCCCTATTGCTTGTGACTCTTTGTTTATCTTGTATGTTCATCAGCTGTTTGTTGCCAGAGGTAATTCTCTTGGTAACGATTTCGAATCTTCACCAATACAAGCCTGCCGTTTAATGAAGAACAGAGGGGTAAATTTCATCAGGTAGATAGATGCTGGACATTGAATGTGGAATGTATGCAGGTTTCTGACATGCCTCAACCATCAATTTCCAGACATTGAGGATTAGAAAATCAATGGTGTTATGTCCTTTTGTTTTAACAGATATACAGGTTTGACAGTGAGCTGTAATGTCTCTCACCTTCAATGAGATTCTATCACTAGACACATTTTCCACTCTTTTTCAGCAATCCAAATGGACTGTTCACCTGGTTCAGTTATTCATCCCCATCTTTGGCCTAATGGAATCAAGGGATATGGGGAGTAAGCAAGAACTGGGTACTGATATTGATCAGCCATGATCATATTAAATGGCGGTGCTGGCTCGAAGGGCTGAAGAGCCTACTCCTGCACCTATTTTCTATGTTTATTTGTTTCTGTTCCAAAGGGCACAGTTTGATCCCTAAAAGGTTCCTATTGAATCATTTGATAAAAGACTGCATACTGTTTCTATTTTCATGCAACCCAGAGCTTGCAGGTCTTCGAGGCTCGTGTGAGTTTTTGGTCATCATATTTCCCCCTCATGCCATTAACTTCCCATTGGTATGACTTGGGTTCTGCAGTTTCATGTCTTTTAACCATGTCTTCTGACTTGGGTCGTGCCGTTCTCTGCCTGCCGCCGACCTTTCTGGAGGAGCATGTTCCATTTTTATCTTAATCAACAGTGGAGATTGCGATCGCTCCGATTCTATACTGCCTTCGTAGATTCTGTCCTCAACTTCTCCATCATGGTCTGGTTTGGCTCAGCCACCAAGCACGACATCCGGAGGCTGCAGCGAATCGTCCGATCAGCTGAGAAATGTTGTTGGTTGCAACCTTCCCCCCATTAATGAACTGTACACTGCAAGGGCCAGGAAGCGAGCGGGTAAGATCATCGCTGACCTCTGTCACCCTGACCACAAACTCTTTGAATCACTTCCCTCTAGAAGGCGACTCTGGACCATCAAAGCCTCCACAGCCAGACATAAAAACAGCTTTTTGCCACGAGCAAAAGCTCTACTCAACAACCAAAATTCTGTAGCCTCCTTTTGCTCTGGTATTTTATTTCATTCACATGCTTAAACTATAATGTTTTATACTTAATGCTTTAATGTTTTATGTTTTATTACTGTCGTGTTGTTACTTGCGAGCAGAGCACCAAGGCAAATTCCTTGTATGTGTACATACATGTGTACATGTATGTGGCCAATAAACTTTTTAATTCATTCATTCATTCAATTTACCAATTCTTTCCATTCATTGTGTGAAAGAAGCACTTCCTTAAAATTCTTATCCATCAGAGTTGGACTAAACACCACTCCCATAACATCATCAGGATCCCATACCGGCTTGGATACTGCTGTGAAAGCGACAGCTGTGATATCACAGGTTTTGCTGGCAACCTCGTGTTGCATAAGCAGTTTGCACAGCTGGCTGATCCCAAGTCTGTTGAAAGTTTAAGTGAATCTGATGCACCATTTAAAATTAAATGAGCCTTGAGAGCTTTCCTTCTTCGAACATCTTGCAGCAACTGATTTGAGTTTGTTTGTGTGGCATTGATGACTAACATGCTTTGGTGAAGCATCTAAGATTTCCAAGAATGGCTAAATATCAGACCCTTTTATTGGGTCTTCCTGTTTATAGAGTCATACACCATGGAAACAGGCCCTTCAGCCCAACATGCACATGCCGACCAACACTAGAACTACACTAGTCACACCTGCTTGCGTTTGACACATATCCTTTAAACTTCAATGTATCTGTCCATATGTTTTTAAATGTTCTGATAGTGCCTGCCTCAACTACTTCCTTTGGCAGATCACTTCGTTTACAATAGACAATAGGTGCAGGAGTAGGCCATTCGCCCCTTCGAGCCAGCACCGCCATTCAATGTGATCATGGATGATCATCCCCACTCAGTACCCCGTTCCTGCCTTCTCCCCATATCCCCTGACTCCGCTATCTTTAAGAGCCCTATCTAGCTCTCTCTTGAAAGTATCCAGAGAACTGGCCTCCACCGCTCTCTGAGACAGAGAATTCCACACTCACAACTCTCTGTGTGAAAAAGTGTTTCCTCATCTCCGTTCTAAATGGCTTACCCCTTATTCTTAAATACCTACCACCCTTTCTGTAAAAACAGTTGCCTCTCAGGTTCATATCAAATCTTTCCCACTTCAAAAGTGGGAAGCAGTGTAGTTGAGCCCTCTACTCTCTGCAGCCTTATATGAGTGATATAAATCTACTTTTTTTCATATAGAGGCTGCCTTGGTGTTAGTTTCATTTGATTTCTTGTGTACACAAGATACGTTAACATTTCTTGGATTATGGAAATATCCCAGCATATCAGAAAACTACAATATAACACTGATATTTAAGAAAGTAGTAACAGGGAAAACAAAAAATCACAGGCAGGATAGTCCTACGACATCAAAGGAAGTGTAGTAGAGTCCATTATTAAGGAAGTGGTAGTAAAGCATTTAGAAAAGTCACAATACAGTTACTGTAGATAGTCAACATTGTTTAATAAAAGGGAAATTATGTTTGACAGATTTGTTGGAGTTTTACGAGGTTGCAATTGGCACAGTGGATAAAGGGAACTGGTGAATTTTATGTTTTTGGATTTCCAATAACCACTTCATAAGTTAAAAAAATCATAGTGAGATTTAAAGGGTAATGTAATGCTGCTCAATCAACGTGTCTTTGATTTCTGTGCCCGTGCACTGTGGTGCAGTAATCATAGATGAGCCAGAACTCGGTCGCTGGCACATCTGATAACAAATTTGAATAATTTTGACACATTGACATTGAATTGCAAGGTCTACAACTACTCCCTCTTAATTAGTAAAACTGAAAGTCTCCATTTTCCAATTCAATAGCACGATTCTTAATGCTGGAAAATTATGACTTTCACATTTTCTATATCTTCAACCATTTCCTTTCATCCCCTCGGGTGCTTGCAGTTAGATCTTGCATAATTTCTCCATTACCATTTTGTACTAATATTAAATCCTTAAGATTTTCTCACTTGATTTATTTTACAATTCCCTCGTACCAATGGTATTTTGCCCTTTCTCTCTCCGCTGTGAAAACAGATACAAAGCGTCCATTTAAAATTTGTGCTGTTTTCTTAGTATCCATTGCACTCTCACTGGCAGTGGTCTTCATGGGTCCCATATTCTCTCTCTTACATTTACTCGCAAATTATGCAAACAACATTTTGGTTGAAACCTGAATATTTATAGAAAGTTTATTCCACTCTTTCTGTTTCCACCTCATCTTTTTCTTTTTGTTGCTCCTCACTACTGCCCTATTGCACCTATCTGTTGTTCAATACTGAATCCCAGCTCACCTGTTGGACAGGATAGAGAAGGGGGTTAAAGAGGTGGAGGAGTTGCTTTACTAATCAGGGAGAGTGTCATGGCAGTACACAGAGAGGACGTACTGGGGGATACTTCTAATGAGGTGTTATGGCTTGAGCCCAAAAATAAGAAAGGAGCAATTAATCTAATGGGATTATATTATGGGCCATCCAGTAGCCACTGGGAGATGGAAGATTAGATATGTAGACAGATTATGGAAGGATGCAAGAACCGCAGGATTGTTATAGTGGGTGATTTTATCTTCCCCAATATTGACTGGGACTTGGGGCAAGAGGATTAGATGGGACAGAATTAGTTAGGTGTATCCAAGAAGGTTTCCTTAAACAGTATGTGGCTAATCTGACTTGAGGAGCGACCATACAGGACCTTGCATTGGGAAACGAGTCTGGTCAGGGAACAGTTGTTGCAGTGGAAAGCGATTGCCTGGATTCTAGAGGGTTGTGATGGAAGTTAGATATTCTGCTGGAGAGTCTGTGACCAGTGGAGATCGGCAGGGATCTGTGCTGGGACCTCAGCGCTTTGTGATAAATACATAAATGACCAAGACGTAAATGTAGATGGGTTGGTGAGTACGTTTGCTGACGACATCAAATGTAGAGGACCGGCAGACAGTGAAGAAGGATGTCGGATGATACGGCAGGATATAGATTAGCTTGAGAAATGGGCAGAGAAGTGGCCAATGGAGTTTAATCTGAGTAAGTGCGAGGTTTTAAACTTTGGGAAGCAGAATGTAAGGGAAGGGGTGAGAGGTGTCAGCGATAGTCCAGGCGTAGTTGAGGGCAGGGTGGAAGTTAGTGGTGAAGTTAATAAAGTCCATGTGTTCTGCACAGGTGCAGGTGGTAGCCTCGATGCAGTCGTCGATGTAGTGGAGAAAGAGTTGGGGGATAGGGTTAGTGTACGGCTAGGGCAGCATAGTGGTGCAGCAGTAGAGCTGCTGCCTTACAGCGCCAGAGTCCCGGAATTGATCCTGACTACGGGTACTGGACGGAGTTTGTACGTTCTCCCTTTGACTGCATGGGTTTTCTCCAGGTGCCCCGGTTTGCTCCCATGCTCCAAAGACGCACAGGTTTGTAGGTTAATTGGATCCGGTAAAATTGTAAATTATCCTGAGTGTGTAGGATAGTGCTAGTGTACGGGGTGATAATCATGAGGACTTGGTGGGCATGGACCGACCAAACTAAACTGGAGGGGCTGATTCTATGTCCACGGTCAAGTGACGTGACACAATGCAAACCTGCTGGAGCTCTGCCCTTCACCCTTCTAGCAGTAAACACCCTATTCCAATTATATTGCACACCCTCTTCTACAGCACCAATTGCTGCAGAATGGTGATGATTACTCTTCTGTTGTGTAGGAAGGAACCGCAGATGCATCAGGTTTAAACCGAAGATAGACACAAAAAGCTGTCGTAAATCAGCAGGTCAGACAATATCTCTGGAGAAAAGGAATAGGTGACATTTCGAGTCTGAAGTAGGGTCTCGACCCGAAACGTCACCTATTCCTTTTCTCCAGGAGTTCTGTTGTTTTTATCTCACACCCATAAAGGCTTCTTCCTCATATGAGAACAAACATGAAATGTCAGAAATTAATAATCACATCCTTTGAATGCTTCAACTTCATTATTTGCATGGGATCTGTATATGTAGAGGTACTGATACAACATATGGTGTGTATTATACAATATATGATTAGTATGTAAATCTACAACTTGTTTGATCAGGATTGTAACAATTCTTCGGCTCAACTATATCAAAATTTTTTCCAGATCTATATAATGACGGTTCATAGGCATGGATTCTCCATTTCAGGCTGATTGCCTCGCCTTGGCAAAATGTGCAAGCAATGCAGAAAAAGACCTGATGATCTGGCATATGGAATTTCTTTCATTCATTAATTCCTTTTTGATACCATAGCATCTGCTACACAAATTCCTCTTTAAACTCTCCATGAGATTCTAATGTTTTCGTTCATAGCAATGATTATCACGTCTTTCCGTGATCTAAATATCTAGGCTTCTATTTAACGGTAACACATTTCTGTATCCTGTTGTTCGTCCAAGTATTGGTCTCGGTATCACACATTCACTGCTTGTGTGAGGTTTTGACAAACTGGGTATGCTCGATAATGTCAAGTCTGTTGTTGTTTCGATTTGCTGAATCAAAAGAGAGCGGCCTTCTTGTGTCTTTTGGAATTAATTGAGAATTGGGAGGCTGCATTCTGCACAAATGATTATAGGTTTTGATATTGAGCTGTTAAGCAAAAGCACAATATTCAGCCATGCTGAAATTCTCCAATTCTGATCTGTTGTGCATTCTCAGTTTCTGTGACATTTTTCTTCTTCCTTGGATCTATGTGACCATCTGGATAGAACAACAATCTTTCATTTCAAGTTTCTAGCAACTTTAGTATTTTATATCTCACAGTTCCATTAACAAACCTTCACTGCCAACTGTCAACTGGTACCACTGGCACTTGTGTAATTCAGTGTCTCTTGGTCTCTATCCTATCATACTTGTTTCCTCCGCCCCACCTCCTTCTCTGCAGCAGAAAGCATGTTTTTTTCTACCACCTTGCCCTAGTTGCTGAACAGTCATCAATCTGAAATATTAATCTTGTGTCACACTTCATAGGTGCTGCATGAGTATTTCCGGCATTTTCTGTTTTTATTTTATTAAAATATATCCACTTTTTACATCTGGCACAATATACCAAAGACCTTTAAATTTTTTTAAGTATCTATATATAGTGAGATTTGCATCTATTCAGTGAGATCTGCATCTATTCAGAAGCCTTCAGAAGAAGGGTCTCGACGTGAAACATCATCCATTCCTTCTCTCCAGAGATGCTGCCTGTCCCGCTGAGTTACTCCAGCTTTTAGTGTCTATCTTCTATTCAGAAGCAAATCAGTAATGTCATTTGAACAACACCATGTCCTCAAATCATTGCAAGGATAATTGCCTATGAATATTCTGAATGCAGGCGTCTCTGAATGGTTAAAGGCTGTACAAATATATTTTCAGAAACTATTATTTATTGCAAAAGGGATTTTCACATGACAAAAGCCAGACAGTGAAGAGTCTGAAGAAGGGTCTCGACCCGAAAAGTCACCCCTTCCTTCTCTCCAGAGATGCTGCCTGACCCGCTGAGTTACTCCAGCATTTTGTGTCTACCTTCGATTTAAACCAGCATCTGTATTTCTTTCCTACACAGTGAAGAGTATTTAGTGGTTGCCTGCACAACAGATCAATAGCTTTAATTAAAGATGTCCGGCTGTAAAAATATCGACTGATGTTGGCTAAATGTATCCGAGAGCAAATGTTTGACTTTGAATATGATCTCTAAACCCTGCAAATTAAGGATTCTGGAGGTTTAATTACATGTCACTCAGTAGAAGATTAGAGGAAATGTGTTGTCACGAGAACCTTGTCCATTGAAACACTTTTAGATCTACCAAGGCCTACTGGCTCTCCTGGTCACACTCCCCTTTAACTCCCCTTCCCATTCTCACGCTGACTTTTCTGTCCTGGTTCTCCATTGCCAGAGTGGAGGAACAGCACCTCATATTCCGCTTGGCTAGCTTACAACACAACGTTATGAACATTGAATTCTCCAATTCTCCCACACTTTATCCTGCCTCTCCCCTTTTCCAGTTTTTCTCTCCCCCCCCTTACAATGAGTCCGAAAAAGGATCTCAACCCAAAAAGTCACATATCCATGTTACTCAGAGAAGCTGCCTGACCTGCTGAGTTACTCCAGCACTTGATGTCCCATTGAAAATGTTGGATGTTATATAGGCCAAAGGATGAAAGCAAGCATTAAATGAGGTGCACTGTAGATAAGGTTCATTTGGACCTCATCAATGTTAGTTTTAATTGCTGACTGCCTTAATATTAAATTGCTTGGGGGTACTTATCTGAAAATTGAAGATTTAGCAATCAATGCAAATTGGAGACTAATTACGTCTTTTGCAGTCTGTTCTACTGAAAATGTATGCTGTCAAACATACAGTGTATAGTAGTGTAAAGTGAAACAAAGGAAGATTGATGCATGGCAGAAGCATGTGTTTCCTTTTCTTCTTCTTTGCCACTAAAGGCTGTGGAGGCCAAGTCAATGGATACGTTTAAAGCGGAGATAGATAGATTGTTGATTAGTACAGGATTCAGGGGTTATGCGGAGAAGGCAGGAGAATGGGGTTGAGAGGGAAAGATAGATCAGCCATGATTCAATGGTGCAGAAGACTTGATGGGCCGAATGGTCTAATTCTGCTCCTATAACTTATGATCATGAAAAAAGATGGAACCAAGTCATTGTTAAGAAGGTTGCAGTTCAGTTACATGACAGGTTAAAAATGGATAACAAAAGGGTTTTCAAAGAGGCTGGCTGTACTTAAGTGTAATAAGCTAATCTGGATGTAAGTGTCAAAATTACATTGGCACCACCTGCAATCTTTAAGTATTCTTTGGACATAGGCATGGTGCCAGATGATTGCAAACGCCTTAATGTTTGAAATTTATTCCTCAAACCATAGAGGTATCAAATTAAAACTTTTCAGTAATTATTTAAATTAATGTTTGTCCAGTTGTAATGTTTTTTTAATATCTCTGTCAGACATTATTTAGATTATTATGTCAGAGGTCTTTGAATTTTATTTAAAAAGACCTTTGACAGCAGCAAGCTGTCAAAAAGGCCATCAGGACAACTGGGAAATAGCACCTCAGGACTTGCCATCTGTTATGGTTTTGGAATTTTAACAGGTTTTTTTTTCAATTGCCACAAATTAACTGTGGCAGCAACATTGAATCCCATGAAATAAAATTGAGAAGAAACAGCATGGATGTGCAATTTGGTTTGGGGACAAAAGATTTATAGTGGTGATCCAGAAAGACTTTTGGTCACAGTTTTTTAATTTATACCAGGCAGCAGTAGAGTTGCTGCCTTACAGAGCTTGCAACGCCAGAGACCCGGATTCAATCCGACTACGGGTGCAGTCTGTGCGGAGTTTGTACGTTCTCCCTGTGACCGCATGGGTTTTCTCTGAGATTTTCGGTTTCCTTCCACACTCCAAAGACGTACAGGTTTGTAGGTTAATTGGCTTGGTATAAATGTAAATTGTCCCTAGTGTGTGTAGAATAGTATGAATATGCGGGGATAGCTGGTCAGTGAGGGCTCAGTAGGCCAAAGGGCTACTATTTCTCTAAACAAAACTAAACAAAAATATCGAAGGTAGACACAAAATGCTGGAGTAACTCAGTGGGTGAGGCAGCATCTATGGAGAGAAGGAATTGGCGACGTTTCGGTTCGAGACCCTTCTTTAGGTCCTTCTCCCCAGAGATCCTCGCCATAGCTACTGCCCCACCCTCCAGCTGCACAGTTAGGATCGTACAGTTGTAAATAAGAAAAGCATGTTCCAATGTGGAATGTTTTCCGTCATTGTTGTAATACTCTGCAAAAGTAATAAATAATTCTTATAGATTACATAATAAAATTCACACAGGTTTCAAAAAATAGTGTCTTGCCAAATGAATTACAGAGGCACAAAACACCCATTGTCACCCAGAGCAGGAGGCACTCAGTGGGTCTGGCAATGACAATCGACATTTTTGGTTGAGACTCTGATACAGGACTCCAGTCTGATGTAGGACCTCCACCCAAAACATCAACAGTGTAGGAAGCAACTGCAGATGCTGGTTTAAACCGAAGATAGATACAAAATGCTGGAGTAACTCAACGGGACATCTCTGGAGAAGAGGAATGGGTGACATTTTGGGTCGAGACGAAACGCCACCCGTTCATTCTCTCCAAAGATGCTGCCTGTCCCGCTGAGTTACTCCAAAATGTCAACTATTCCTTTGCTTTCACACATGCTGACTGACCCACTGAGTTCCATCAGCAGTTTGTTTCAATGCTGTCAAATTAATTAGTGGTCAGAATGATTATTTCTAGCAGTGTGCGAGTGTACCTGTACATTATTAAACACTTATCGGGGAGCACTGTTTTGTCAGTATAAATTATCACTTTTGGTATGTCCTTATTCTGAATTTTAAATTGAAATTTACATTTTATTTGCAACAGTGGAATTAAGATTGAGAATCTTTTGATGTGGGTTTATCTTTTATCATTTTAGGCTGCGTCAATATATTTTTCTTATCGCGCTAGGCAGGAATGAACACAATCCAGCCCATTATTACTGAAAATCACAAAGCCACAGATGTTGGAAGTAAAAAATCAGAAAATGCTAGGGAGGTTCAGCACTTCAGGCAACATCTGGAAAGAGAAACAGTTAATGCCCCTGTCCTACTTTCACGAACTAATTGTTGACCTCTGCCGAGTTTGCCCTTGACTCATACTCGCAGCATGGTCGCCGCGAGGTCGTAGGAGGACGCAGGAGGTCTTCGTAACTCTTCCTCATGCTCGTGAGTGGTCTCCGCGTACTCGTGGCCTCAAGTAGGTCGCAGCGTTTTTTCCAGCCTGATAAAAAATGTCCACGAGTATAAAAAAGATCGGCATGGAAAAAAGCTGTGGGTCGGTAACTGGCCCGAGAAAGAAAATGCAAACATGACATCATTTTATCACGTGATAATTTTCCACTCGTAGCTAGTCATAGTTGGTCTCAGGTGTGGAAGACTGAGGTCGAGGGGGATCGTAGGAGGTCGTAGACATAGTCGTAGGAGGTCGTAGGAGGTCTTTAACTTCGGCTTTTCAACTCATCTAGGGTCTTCTAAACTCGTGGATTAGGTCATCCAAGTGGGACAGGCCCTTAACGTTTCCGCTCCAGGACCTTTCATCAGAGCTGTGAAATATTATTAATGACTTTGCTTGCTATTAATGACTTTGCTTGCTATTGGTCTGGTGCAACTGAAATCTTAATGTTTAATATCGGTTGGTTTTGTTTCTTCATCTCTAATATTTTTTTGTGCTTTATTTTCAGGTAGCAGAGATGCATGGAGAGCTGATAGAATTCAATGAGAGGCTGCACAGATCACTAATGGCCAAGGAAGCCCTCATCTCCCAGATGAGACAGGAGCTTATTGATTTAAGAGGACCAGTAAGTAGCTTTGTGCAATCTCCTCTGAAACTGTGATAATTTTGAACAATCTGCAAAGAGAGAAGATAACAAAGTATATCTAAAGTGTGGCTAAAGTTACCAAGAGTAACTTGGAAAGAAATAGTCGAGAATCAAATATCAAGAGACAAGAGACAAAGAATGATTGTAGTATCGGGATGAAAAATATCTGAGAAACGAGTACAAAGAGCGTTCCTTTGAAGTGTTTATTTTTCTTTAATCGTATGGAGGCAGCTTCTTGGAAGAGGCATTAAAATAAGTTAAAGGGGGCCATAAAAAGAAATTCACAAAGGAGCAAAGAAAAATGAATTACAGTCGTATTTTAAGACGTTTAATCAAATTGCAGAATATCTCTGCACTAATATGATTATCGTTGGAGTGGTTTAATGAATTCAAGAAACGTGCGGTTCAGCTTAATTGAATCTCTGAGTAGACAATGAAGCTTTTTTGATGTATACTGTACTTAATCCTAACTAGAGTCTGAATGCAACATTAATATATGGAAACCCAAAAATATTGTTGGATTACTAAACACATTCACTTGATTAATGCTATTGATTTTTAGATAGTATTTTGTGCACGATTAAATGTATTAAATTGTTGGATATCGAATCATATCCATAGCCCCTGTTCCTTCAGCAAATGGAAAAGACCCAGCTGTGAGTTATTTACAGGCCCCCGAACAGTAGCCAGGATATAGGGTACAAATTACATCAAAAGATACAATCGGCATGTAAGAAAGGCAATGTTACGGTGCACATGGGAGATTTCAATACGCAGGCAGATTGGGAAAATCAGGTTGGTACTGGATTCCATGAGGGAATTTGTAGAGTGCTTACGAGATTTCTTAGAGCAGCCTGTAGTGGAGCCTTCCAGGGAAAAGGCAATTCTAGATTTGGTATTGTTTAATGAACCGGATTTGATTAGGGAGCTTAAGGTAAAGGAACCTTACTCGGAGGCAGAGACCATCTATATTACTAAAAGTCTGTTCTTGACCGGTTTTGGCCTTCTGTGCTGCGATTTCCGAGAGAACGCCGCCACCTACGGCCGTCATTTTTGGCCACCTCGCTCAGAGCCCCACTCCGCCGCATGTGTGCAGAGGATTTTTCCCATCGATGAAATATGATAGAGATATTAATGTTTTTACAAAATTCCCCATTCTCTCTGCTGCCCCTGCTGGAGGGAGGGGGAGGGACTATAAAACCAGGAAGTGGTGTGCCTCAATCAGTCTCTGCAAGTGGTGTGCCTCAATCAGAGCTCTGAATGACACTGAACAAATGTCTCCACAGCTGTGAGTACCCATACTGTGGTTTGAAAATGAAAATATGGTTAGTTTGAGGGAAAAAAAGCACTGTCTGCAAATGGTTGTTTGGGTTGAGGTAAAAAGGAACCCTCTCTCTCCCCTCCTCTCTCTCTCCCTATCCCTCTCTTTCTCTCTCTCTCTACCCCCCCCCCCGTCTCTCTCCCTTTCTCTCTCTCTCAACCCTCCTCTCTCTCCCCTCCTCTCTCTCCCCTCCTCTCTCTCCTCACCTCTCTCCTCTCCCCCCCTCTCCTCTCCCCCCCTCTCCTCTCCCCCCCTCTCCTCTCCCCCCCTCCACCCCTCTCCCCCTCTCCTCTCCCCCCTCCTCCTCTCACCCCTCCTCTCCTCTCCCCCCTCCTCTCCTCTCCCCCTCTCCTCTCCCCCCCCTCCCCCTCTCCTTCTCCCCCCTCCCTCCCCCCTCCTCTCTCCCCCCCTCTCCCCTCTCCCCCCCTCTCTCTCTCTCCCCTCCCCCCCCCTCTCTCCCCCCCTCCCCCCTCTCCCCCCCCCCTCCCCCCCCTCTCCCCCCTCTCCTCTCTCCCCCTCTCCCCTCTCTCCTCTCCCCCCTCCCCCTCTCTCCTCTCCCCCCCTCCCTCTCTCCCCCCCCCCCCCTCCTCTCTCTCTCTCTCTCTCTCCCCTCCTCCCTCCCCTCCCCCCCCTCCCCCCCCCCCTCCCCCCCTCCCCCCCCCCCCCCCCCCCCCCCCCCCTACCCCCCCCCCCCCCCCTCCCTCCCGTCCCCCCCCTCCTCCTTCCCCCGCGCTCCCCCCTCCCCTCCCCTCCCCTCCCCCCTCTCTCTCTCACCCCCTCCCTCACTACCCTCTCCTCCTCCCTCTTCTCGCCCCTCCTCCTCCCCCTCTCTCCTCCCCCTCTCTCCTCCCCCTCTCTCCTCCCCCTATCTCCCCCTCTCTCTCTCTCCCCTCCTCCGCCACCCTCCCCTAAACCCCATCCCCTCCACACCCCCTACCCCCTACCCTTTGTAAAAGGAGCAAATTAATAATATTAATATAATATCAAGGGGGGTAATTAGCGTGAGTGCGGGGGGGGGGGGATAGTTAGTGTGTGTGACGCTGCATGACGCCACCCCACCCCCCCACAACCGCACGTTGGGGGAACAGACCCAACGGGTCTGCACTTGGTCTAGTTATATGATATATTCAGCATACAATTTAAAAGGGAGAAGGTAAAATCGGATGTGTCCGTCTTGAGCAAACGTATTTACAGAAGCATGAGGGAGGAGCTGGCTAAGGTTGATTGTAAAGGGACCCTAGCTAGAATGACGGTGGAACAGCAATAGCAGGAATTTCTGCAAATAATTCAGAAGACACAGGATCGTTTTGTTCCAAAGAGGAAGAATGATTGTAAGGGAAGAATGAGGCGACCGTGGCTGACAAGAGAACTCAAGGACAGCATGAATCAAAAAGAGAAGGCATATAACATTGCCTTCTAATCCAAAGATTAGTGGGAAGTTGGAAGGTTGGGAAGCATTTAAAAAACAACAGAAGGCAACTAAAAAGTCAATACGGTGAGAAAAGATAACATATGAAAGTAGCCAATAATTTAAAAGAGGATAGCAAAAGTTTCTTTAGATATTTAAAGAGTAAAATAGAGACAAGAGTGGACATTGGATCGCTGGAAAATGATGCAGGAGAAGTGATAATGGGGAATAAAGAAACAGCAGATGACTTGAATACGTTTTTTCATCAGTCTTCACAGTGGAAGACACCAACAACGTACCTGAAATTCAAGATAGTCAGGGGGTGGAAGTTAGTGGAGTGGTTATTACTAGGGAGAAGGAGCTTGGGAAACTGAAAGATCTGAAGGTGGATACGTCACCTGGGTCGGATGGACTGCACCCCAGGGTGCTGGCAGAGGTGGCTTTATAGATTGTGGAGGCATTGACAGTGATATGTCAAGAATCACTGGACTCGGGAGTGGTTCCAGACAATTGGAAAATTGTAAATATTTTTCCATTGTTCTGGAAGGGAGCAAAGCAGAAGAGTGGAAACTATAGGCTGGTTAGCCTGACTTCAGTGGTTGATAGGGTTGCCAACTGGGGCAAACTGAGTAATAGCCGGGACATCCCATGTATTGGGCTAAATTGGTTTGTCCCACATGGGACCGTCCCGTATTTAACTGCCACTACTCGGGTCGAAGGGACTGTCGGGTTGTAGCGTTGCGTCCGGCCCCGCCTCACCCATCCCGGCGTAGTGCAGCCCATGGAGTGCGGCAGCAGCACCTCATCCGTGGCCCCGTCGGTAGGCAGCCCGGCCAGCTTTCCAACATTCTGACCTTCACTTACCGCCGACACCAAAACCCCTCCTTCTCATGGCCGATCATCGGCGGGATGGATGGGGTGTCGCCTGCAAAGTCTGGAGTGAGAAAGTTGGCAACCCTAGTGGTTGGTAAGATTTTAGAGTCCATTATAAAGGATGAGGTTTCTGAGTACTTAGAAACACAAAATAAAATAGGCCAGTCTGCATGATTTTGTGAAAGGGGGATCTTGCCTGACGAACCTGTTGGAATTCTTTGAGGAAGTAAATAGCAGGATGGACAAAGGAGTGTCGTTTACCTGGATTTTCAGTAGGCCTTTGATAAAGGCCTTTGGGGGAATGCAACTTTTTCTTGTTGTATCCCCCTTCTCTGCCTCCGTCTGCGCTGAGGCCTAATGGCGGAGCTGACGGTCTCCAACCGCGACTGACCTCGAGGCTCCGGAGGCAGAGCCAGCCAGGACTAGGCTGGCCGACTTCGGGGCTGAGGCGGCGGCCCGACTCGCTGAGGTGGTGTTCCAGCTTTCGGCAGCGGCCCGACTCGGAGCTGAGGCAGTGGCGGCCCGACTCGGAGCTGAGGCGGTGGCGGCCCGACTCGGAGCTGAGGCGGCGGCGACATCACTTCGGAGGTTCGGCCGCGGGCCCAGTGGACGACCGCGAGCTCGCAGGTTACAGGTTGGTAACCTGTTTCCGGAGCTCCCGCAACTATAGCTGCGTCCGCTGGACTGGAGGGCGGCATCTTCGGCCTGGATCGCCTCAGCGCAGAGGGAGAACAAGGAGGGAAGAGACGGAGACTAAGACTTTTGCCTCCATCACAGGGAGGAGGTATTTGGTGAACTCACTGTGGTGGATGTTAATTCGTGTTTATTGTATGTTTTGTTATTTATTATTATTGTGTATGACTGCAGGCAACTAAATTTCGTTCAGACCGAAAGGTCTGAATGACAATAATGGAATCTAAGTCTAAGTCTAAGTCTATAAGGTGTTGCACGTGAGGCTGCTGAAGAAGATGAGAGCACATGGTATTAGATGGAGGTTACTAGCATGGATAGCATTCCTTGCGTGTGAATACTTGGCCAATAATCTTATTCATTCATTCATTCATTCATTCATTCATTCATTCATTCATTCATTCATTCATTCAGATTGGCTGACTGGCAGAAGGCAAACAGTGGTAATAAAGAGGGCTTTTTCTGGTTGGCTGCCAGTGACTAGCGGAGTTACGAAGGGGTCGATGCTGGGGCCACTACTCTTCACGTTGTATATCAATGATTTGGATGAGGGACTGAAGGTTTTGTGGCCAACTTTGCAGATGATGCGGAGATATTGTTGGTGGAGGAGCAGGTATTGTAGAGAAAGCAGGGACTTTGCAGAAAGACATGGCATTTTGGTAATAAGAATAAAGGTGTAGATTATTTTCGCAATGGAGAGAGAATCCAGATATCGGAGGTGCAAAGAGACATGGGAGTGCTGGTGCAGGACTCCCATAAAGTTAATTTGCAAGTCGAATCGGTAAGGCAAATTCAATGATATTAAGAGGACTGGAATACAAAAACAGAAACTCTATTAGGCACTGATCAGGCCGCATTTGGAATACTGTGAGCAAATTTTGGCCCCATATCTGAGGAAGGATGTGCTGGCTCTGGAGAGGATCCAGAGGAGGTTTACAAGAATGATTCCAGGAATGAGTAGGTTAGCAAATGATGAGCGCTTGACTGCACTGGGCCTGTACTCGTTGGAAGGTTGAGGGGAGACCTCATTGAAACTTACAGAATAATGAAAGGCATAGAGTGGATGTGGAGTATTGTATTGTAATTAATTTATTAGCCAAGTTAGTAAAAACATACAAGGAATTTGATTTGCCATATAGTCATACCAAAAAAGCAACAAGACACACAACTACATAAAAATGAACATAAACATCCACCACAGCGCACTGTGATGGAAGGCAAATAACGTATTATCTTCTTCCCTACTTTTCTCCCGCTGTCGGGGCAGTCGAACCATCCACAGTCGGGGCGATCGAAACTCCCGCAGCCGGTGATTGAAACTCCCGCGATCGGGGCAGTCGAAGCTTCTGCGGTTGGAGCTCCCGAAGTCAGTCCCTAACCAGCCCCACGATGTTAAGTCCGCAGGCTCCCACTGTTGGAGCTCCCAAAGTCGATCCCCAGCAAGAGGCAGCCAGCTCCACGATGTTAGGCTGCAGTGCGGACGGAGATACGATACGGAAAAGTTGCATCTCCGTCAAGGAAAGAGATAAAAAAAGTTTATCCCCCCCACATAATACAACTAAAGATACACTAAAACATACTTTTAACTACAGACTAAAAACAACAGGAGGAAAAAGGACGAGACAGACCGTTGGCGGGGCTGCCATCGCACTGCGCCACCTGGTGGTGAGGATGTTTCCACTGGTGGGAGAGTCTAGGACCAGAGGTCGCCGCCTCAGAATTAAAGGGTGCTCTTTTAGAAAGGAGGTGAGGAGGAACTTCTTAAGTCAGAGGGTAGTTAATCTGTGGAACTCGTTGCTGCAGAGGGCTGTGGAGTCCAAGTCAGTGAATATTTTTAGGGCAGAGATAGCCAAATTCTTGATTCCAGAAGGAATACAGCGTAGCAAAGTGTGGACTCGTGTATTTTGGTTGTAGGAATAAAGGTGTGATTATTTTCGAAATGGAGAGAGAATACAGAAATCGGAGGTGCAAAGAGACATGGGAGTGCTGGTGCAGGACTCCCAAAAAGTTAATTTGCAAGTCGACTCCGTAAGGCAGGCGAGTGCAATTTATTTCAAGAGGACTAGAATATAAAAACAGTGATGTAATGCTGTGGCTTTATAAGGCACAGGTCAGACCACATGTGGAGTATTGTGAGCAGTTTTGTGCCCATATCTGAGGAAGAATGTACTGGCTCTGCAGAGGGTCCAGAGGAGGTTACGAGAATGATCCCAGGAATGAGTGGGTTAAGATATGATGAGCATTTGCCAGCACTGGGTCTGTACCTGCTGGAGTTTAGAAGGATGATGGGGTACTTCATTGAAACATACAGAATAGTGAAAGGCCTGGATAGAGTGGATATGGAGAGGATGTTTCCACCATTGAGATAGTCTAGGACCAGTGGCGATAGCCTCAAAATAAAAGAACGGATCTTTAGAAAGAAGATGAGGAGGAATTTCTTCAGTCAGTGGGTTGTGAATCTGTGTAATTCATTGCCACAGAAGACTGTGGAGGCCAATTCAATGGATATTTTTAAGGCGGAGATTCACAGATTCTTGATTAGTACATGTGTTAGGAGTTATGGGGAGAAGGCAGGAGAATGGGGTTGAAAGGGGAAGATAGATCAGCCACAATTGAATGGTGTAGTCGATGGGCCGAATGGCCTAATTCTGCTCCTATAACTTATGAACTTATTTCTCAAATGCTGATGTAAAACAAATTTGAGACCAGTTTGAGAGAGTATTTTGCAGTCTGTAGTGCATATATCGTGAGATGGGAGCCGTACGCTGTTAATAGGAAAGATTATATAATTTTAGGTAGACACAAAATGCTGGTGTAACTCAGCTGGACAGGCAGCATCTTTGGAGAGAAGGAATGGGTGATGTTTCGGGTCGAGACCCTTAACCCTTTTCAGTGATTTGTGGAGTGCCGCAAGGCTTGGTGCTGGGACCCCTGTTCTTTACAATATATATTAACCATTTAGACGAAGGAATTAAATGTAATATCTCCAAATTTGCGGATGACACAAAGCTGGGTGAGTATGAGCTGCGAGGAGGATACTATGAGGCTGCAGGGTGACTTAGATAGGTTGGGAAGTGGGCAGATGCATGGCAGATGCAGTGTGGATAATGTGGATAAATGCGAGGTTATCCACTTTGGTGGCAAGAACATGAAGGCAGATTATTATCAGAATGGTGTCAGATTAGGAAAAGGTAAGGTTCAACGAGACCTGGGTGTGCTTATACATCAGTCACTGAAAGTAAGCATGCAGGTACAGCAGGCAGTGAAGAAAGCTAATAGCAAGTTGGCCTTAGTGAGAGGATTTGAGTATAGATAGATAGATAGATATAATTTATTGCCACACAACCAGGGTTGGTGGAAATTTGGGTTGTCAGCAGCAGTACAATAATAAAGAACACACAATAAAACTGTAACACAAACATCCACCACAGCATTCATCACTGTGGTGGAAGGCACAAAAATTTGTCCAGTCCTCCTCCATTTCCCCCCCCCCCCCCCCCCGTGTACAGGACCAGAGTCCAGTCAGTCCAGGATCGGCTCTTCCTCACCGGAGACCGCGGCTTTAGATTGTTGTAGGCCGCTGGCCGGCGGTCAAGATTTAAAGCCCCCGCCGCAGACAGAAGCACCGTAGACTGCAGGGCCGGCGGTCGAAGCTCCCCTCCAGGGGTGATGGTAAGTCCATGCCGCACCCGCGGTAGAAGTTGGCCGCGGGCCAGCAGTGATGGCTTCTTCTTCCCCCGGGTCCCCCACGAGGGATGCCGGGCTGTAGACGCCGCACCAGCTGGAGCTCTGCAGACCGCGACTTCAGGCTGCGACTTCAGGCTGCCAGCTGCCCCGGGCCAGCGAAACGAAGCGCTCCCCTCCAGCGAGCCCCAGCGAGGGTCGCCCGCTCCACGCCGAGAGTCCACGCTGCGCCCGCCGCTGAAGCCCCGGGCGTGTCTCCGGGAAAGGCCGCGTCGATCCTTGATGTTAGGCCACGGGGGAGGCGACCTGGAAAAAGTCGCCTCTCCATGGAGGAGGCGACCGAAGCGGTTTCCCCCTTACCCCCCCACACCACCCCCCACACAAAACACACGAAGAAACACAAAATACACACTTTAAAACATACTAAAAAATAAAAAAAAGCTGGAAAAACTGACGCGCTGCTGACATGGCTGCACACAGAGGAGCGCCCCCGTCATTCATAGGAGCAAGGAGGTCCTCCTGCAGTTGAACAGGTGCAGTTGGTGAGACCGCACCTGGAGTATTGTGTCTCCTAATTTGAGCAGTTTTGGTCTCCTAATTTGAGGAAGCACATTCATGCTATTGAGGGAGTGCAGCGTAGATTCACCAGATTAATTCCTGCGATGGGGGGACTGACATGATGAAAGAATGGATTGACTGGGTTTAAATTCACTGAAATTTAGAAGGAGGAGAGGTTATCTTATAGAAACATATAAAATTCTTAAGGGATTGGACAGGCTAGATGCAAGAAAAATGTTCCCGATGTTGGGGGAGTCCAGAACCAGGGGCCACAGTTTAAGAATAAGGGGTAGGCCATTTAAGACTGAGATGAGGAAAACCTTTTTCACCCAGAGAGTTGTGAATCTGTGGAATTCTCTGACACAGAAGGTCGTTGAGGCCAATATACTGGATGTATTAAAAAGAGAGTTTGATAGAGCTCTTAGGGCTAAAGGAATCAAGGGATATGCGGAGAAAACAGGAACAGGGTACTGATTCTGGATGATCAGCCATGATCACATTGAATGGCAGTGCTGGCTCGAAGGGCCGAATGGCCTACTCCTGCACCTACTTTCTATGTTTCCTACACGTTATATAATTGTAATTATGTACACAGAGTTAAGTTTTCCCCATGATCAGGAAACTTTGAATAATTTTGGAGCATAACAGTTGCTTCTAAAGCATCTGGATCCAAACGGCGTTCTTCATAATGTCCCACTGAGCATCTTCTAAGTCAGCTTTATGCAGCAAATGAATCAATATTGCACGGTATGTCAAGCTTCAAGTAGATTGTGACAACCACATCACAGACTCGATTCCAGCATCTGATTATCATCTGTCTTTTGTGTTAAAATGTTGGTTTTTAAACTTCAGAGTTATGAAAAACTAACAGAATAACTGTGTCTGAAATAAAGAAGATTAGTGGAGCGTATTGTACTGACAGGCAATGTGTTCCTGGACCTCTGCCACTGTGCACTGCTGCATGAAGCTACAGAGTATGATGGCCACCAGATCTGGGCCACAGTGTCTGGTGCCACAGCTTGCTTGTTGCATGCAGTCTGGACTCTTTCATATCAATGGGTAAATGAACCTAAGCAGTTTGTACCAACGTTATTTTAATTAACATTGAAGTTTATTGTTGTTACATACGTTTTTAAATCACTTTAAATTTTACAGTTAATAATTTCATTATTTTCATTTATATAAATGTGATTTAAATCTATAAATGCCCTTGGTCAGCAGAGGTATTTAGAACTAGTGGGAGAGTCTTCTGACAGAAAAACACGAAGGGCGGGGGGGGGGATTAATGCCATCAGGGCTTTTACTGCTGTCTGGGCCGTGTGACCACTCAAGGAACGCTACGCCTTGTAGAATTAAACCTGGCAGAATTTTGGACAAAGTGCAGCCACAAAAAGTAAATACGAATGTAGGTATCCCCATGAGGGATGGATGGGTGCAGGCTAAGTCCAATGAGGTTGGACACATTTTTAAACTGAAGATTAAAGATAAAGTGTAGATGCTGGTTTAAACCGAAGATAGACACAAAAAGCTGGAGTAACTCAGCAGGTCAGACAGCATCTCTGGAGAAAAGGAATAGGTGACGTTTCGGGTTGAGATCTCGACCCAAAACCTATTCCTTTTTTCCAGAGATGCTGTCTGACCTGCTGAGTTACTCCAGCTTTTTGTGTCCAGCTAAGATTAAAGATAATACTGATGCATTGCATCTGTTAGTTACATTGACTTTCAATAAGTTATGACAGTGTCTGTTAGCCGTTAATAAAGTTGCCTATATTATAAAATGACGTACCATGCCAAGACGCCTGTCGACTGCAATGTGCTGATAAAGATAAGCTATGTGTTATTACGTGGCGTGGCCATAACTGTTTTGGTTATGGACAGGACGCCACTCAACAGGTGCTATATGGGACACGGGGAATGCTGCATCCAGGACCTCCAGACTGCATGGAAGAGAGGGATGCTGCTTTTCAAAGAGGTCTGGTTGGGTGCAGCTCTGGATCAAGTACAGTCAGGGCCTGGAATTGGGGTTATGGCTGATTCAGTTACCCAGCAGCATGTAACGAGAAGGTGGGGTGAGAAATGAGAGAATTTGGGGGGGGGCGACCAGTGGATTGAAGCTGCTGGGTCAGAGGTCATAGCCAGAAGAGGTCACCGGAGGTGGGTCAGGAATGAGGGGGAAAACCCATTAGGGTTCCAGCCCAGCGTTGTGCTGGCAATGACTATTGATGGATATTACTGGATCATTGTAGTCTTCATTCCCAGCAGTGCTCTCAGAAACAAATGTTTCATGTTGGAATGTAGGAAGGAACTGCAGATGCTGGTTTACCCTGAAGATAGACACAAAATGCTGCAGTAACTCAGCGGGTCTGGCAGCATTTCTGGAGAAAAGGAATAGGTGATGTTTTGGGTCGAAACCCTTCTTCAGACTGAGAGTCAGTACGGAGGAAAACTAGAGGTATGAAAATGTTCGGAACAAACCAGCTTCTACAGCCAACAATGGATCATTGTGGGCTCTACCTTTCCATCATCATCAGTGCTGGCTCTCATTTGTTCTGATAATTTTCATACCTTAAGTTTCCCTCCCCCCCCCACCCCCCAACGACTCTGAGTCTGAGGAATGGTTTTGCCCCGAAATGTCACCTATTCCTTTTCTCCAGAGATGCTGCCTGTCCCGCTGAGTTACTCCAGCATTTTGTGTCCATCTTCGGGGTAAACCAGCATCTGCAGTTCCTTCCTACATTCCAACATGAAACATTTGTTTCTGAGAGCACTGCTGGGAATGAAGTCTACAATGATCCAGTAATATCCATCAATAGTCATTGCCAGCACAACGCTGGGCTGGAACCCTAATGGGGGTTCTCTCTCAAACAGGAATCACATGTACGGCTTGTGCCTTGAGGTGCTGGGTCAACCTTGTACAGTGATGCTGAACGATCCAGAGAAGATAAATAGGTATTTGTTCACATTTCTAGCACTCAATTTCACACATTTCCCCCAACTTCTCAAACACTGTGGACAACACTGACTGCTCATACTTTATTACTTTCTCATTTGTCATGTTCTATTATTTAAGATGATTATTCTCTTCATCCTGGTATCAGTAAACTGTTGTGCACTGTATGATTTCATTTCCATGGTCTAAGTACTTTGACCCATTTTCATATCTCAGTAGAGTATATTTATCATTTGTCATTTTTTTTTACCTTTGGGCAGGAGAGGTTACATGACTGTTGGATTTAAACCAATAAGATGATATGCCCCTTTGTAACAGCAAGGAAATGATTAATGATAATTCATTTGTTTTTTTGCCAAATGATAATTGGGAAATCTGTAGGGAGCTGCCATTTCTTCAATATTATATTTTGCCACTGATGAAAAATGATTGGAGAATGTCCGCCATCCAGTTTCTCCAGATTCTTTTTTAAAGATAAACTGAATGTTTTTGAGAATAACTCCCTCCCTCTCTCCCCCACCTCTCCCCACCTATTTCCCTCCCTATCTCCTCCTCCCTCCCTCTCCACCCAGTCCCTCCCTCCCTCGCCCTCCCCACTTCCCTCCCCCCTCTCTCCCCCCTCCCTCCCCCTCCTTCTCTCCTCCCTCCTTCTCTCCTCCCTCCCTCACTCCCTCTCCCTCTCTCCCCACCTCCCTCCCTCCTTCTCTCCCCCCTGCCTCCCTCTCTCCCCCTCCCTCCTTCTCTCCCCCCCTTCTCTCCCCCCTCCCTCCCCCTCCCCCTCTCCATCCCTCCCTCCCTCCCTCTCTCTCCCCTCCTCCCTCCCCCTCCCTCCTTCTCTCCTCCCTCCCTCTCTCCCCCTCCCTCTCTCCCCACCTCCCTCCCTCTCTCCCCACCTCCCTCCCTCCCTCCTTCTCTCCTCCCTGCCTGCCTCTCTCCCCCTCCTCCTTCTCTCCCCTCTCCCTCTCCCCTCCCCTTCTCCATCCCCTCCCTCCCTCTATCCCTCTCCCTCCCCACCTCCCTCCCTCCTTCTCTCCCTCCCTCCCTCCCTCTGTTCCTCTCAAAGGTGCAATGTTTTTTACCTTTTCAGCTGCTTCTTTTGAATCCTGAAACATAATGCAAATTAATTTGAGACATGAAGCTCTTTTTAAAAAAAACCCTTGTTGCAAGTCCTTGCAATCCACGAGCACCAGACACTGAAAGTATATCTACAGTATCGTGCATTAAATCTTTCACAGAAGCACTCTGCTTTATATTATATGTGGTGATCATTATGGACTCAGAAGAAACGGAGAAGTGAATGCCCTTGGATAATCGTGTAGCTTTGAACACAAACAAGACTTTATGCTGCATCCATTTGTGAAAAAATACGGAGCTCATCGCATTGTGGGGTGGTTGGAGACGGCAACTTGGATATGCTGCAGAGGAGGCTCGATGCACACGGGGGGAGGGGGCGTGGAATCGAGTGTGGGAACAAGATGAGAAGAGATCATCAGAATGAGAGGAGGGTCATTTGCCAAGTGATCTTTAATATATATATATATATATATATATATATATATATATGGCAGGTTTTGCACAACTCAAAATTGATAAGGAATAATAATAAAAGTTGGATATGAAGAAAATGTCAAAACTAAGAAATTGAATTTAAATGAAAACTACAAAACAGATACATTAAAGTTGAGCTAATAATTTGTGAGATATAATTTGTGAGGAACGTTGAGGGAATACGTGAAGAACCCCGCCAGGACGCATGCGTGTCATTCTTCAAAGCAGCGGTGTGGAATCACAGATAACTATAATGACTAAACATAGTAAGATTAGACAACAGATACCAGTTCAGACTATGATCAAGGGTGGGAGCGGAGGGCATGTATTCCCTCAACGTTCCTCCTCATAAAATAAAGATCAAACTTCAAACTGGTAAGTTCTCGTTTAATCTTACTATTTTACTTCGGAGTCACGTGAGTGACTACGTGAAGATTTTAAAGCTCTGTGATTTCATGCCGTGGAACGAGTCCATGCATCACATCTGCCTTGATTTTTGGGGAGAATAAAGTTAACATTATTAGACATCAATACGATATTGAAACCCAATAGTAAAAATATTAACACCAATTATTGCCCCTATTCCTGGGGTAAATTATATACAGAACTTAAAGTTGTTTCTGCAAATGTTCCAGGTTCAATGACTGGTTTGTTATAAAGTCGTTGGAAAGTTTCCTCCGTTGACCATCCTGCTGTCTTGAGGATTAGTCCATTGGTACTTCCAACTTCATAGCTGCCAATGTAGCTGCAGCCCTGGTGGAGTGAGATTTGAAATGCTAGTGTCCACTCCAGCCTATTTAGGACTTGTTTTAGCCATCTAGAGATGGTCTGGACTGTCACTGTTTGAGTGGCTGTTAGTAGTTGATTAAAGTGACATTTCTTCCCTCTGATGATCTTAGTATACTTCAGGTATGATAGTAAGTGTGTTATAATACAGAGATGACCATCTGTAGGGTAGGCCATGAATTCTGTTTTAGGCCTGCTGATCCCTGTCTGTTCCTTATGACTATTACATTGATGTGAAAATTAAATTCCAGATGAATTAATCATGTTGTCCAACCTTATTTTCTGTAGTGATTGGACCCTTTGTGCCGTGACCAGGACCATCAGCATGACTGTTTTATAGTCAGTTTCCGTAGGGACAGAGCTGTAGCTGGAGACTGGTTTCTTAACATGGTCCGTACAATGCTCACATCCCATATTTGGGAGTACCTGGTTCTTGAGGATTCATTTTAAAATGCCCCTCATGAGTTTTGTTACCAGGGTGTGTCCCAACAGAATGCGGTTCTGTACCTTTAACAGGTATGTTGACAGAGCACTTCTGGTGCAGTAGATGGCACTATGACTGAGCCTCTCATCGTAATGGAGGCTGCCAGGAATTCCAGAACAGACGGGATGTTCATAGATCTGTGGGTGATGAGTATAGTTGTGGCAGTACTTCCCGTACCTAGATGATACCAAGTACTGATGTTTGGGTGGACTGTCTGTGACTCGCTGAAATAATTTCGCATACGGTCCTTCAGTCCCAGGTGTAGAAGAGGTGCTTTCAACTCTAAAATAAATTGGTTAATATATAATAGTGACATGGGTAACTCCCCTTCTTGCAGGAAGACCCAGTAAGTTAGGTCTATGATGGATGGTGATGTATGGTTCTGACCCATGTTGATATCACCCGGACCCATGGTTGCGTAGGGCAATCAGGTATTATCAAAATTCGAGACGTGGAGTCTATAGTTTCTTCCTAAATACCCGACTGATGAGGCAAAGGGAGGGATGCATAAATGATCCCCCAATCAGCGAAGATACATCTGAACCACTGCCCCAGGTTCTGGCTCCCAAGAACATAATTTGATAACTCGTAAGAGCATGGATGTGAATAGGTAGTTATCTGGTGTTCCATACCGTGCTGTTCCAGCAATACATATTTTATCCAACATCCATACAGTGTTTTTAGACTAGCGTGACATGATATCTGCCACTAAATTCAGTTTCCCTGGTAGTTGGTAGCTGGTATCCAAATCTCTATCTCCATACGCTATTAATCCAGGTTAATAGAGACAGTAACTCTAAGACTTTTGCCTCCATCACAGTGAGGAGGTGTTTGGTGAACTCACTGTGGTGGATGCCAATTTGTGTTTATTGTGTGTTGTTATTATTACATGTATGGCTGCAGGCAACAACATTTCGTTCAGACCGAAAGGTCTGAATGACAATAAAGGATTCAATTCAATTCAATTCACAAATAGTGTTGGCCAGCTAGTCAAATGGTGTCGATATGTTTCTACCCATATGGTTGACATTGCTACCTCGGTGGTGTTGTCAATTTGTAGTCTAACATACTGGTGATATAACCCAAACAATATGACTTAAAGCCATGGCTTGCACTCACTTCCCCAGGTATATATGCCCAACATTAGTAGTGATGCCTCTTGTGCATTCCATCTCCCGCACAGCTGGAGATGGTATTAGTAACGTCCCAATCCAAGGCCCATCAGTATGTGGTTCCATAGACGGGTAACTGTTAATGTTTGGTTAGGAACAAGCCTAATGTATGTTCCACCATTTTTGTACCATAGTGGCCTCTGTTGGTTGCTTCATTAGTCTGTCAGAATGACCCCCCCCATAAATTATTGAGTGACGCGTGTTTGCGCTCAGTAATTTGATTATGTAAAGGTCACGATATCATGTGGCTGGCACACAGCCCCTAATGCCAATATTCTACTACCAGTCTGGTGGATGGTTTTGTTCCCTGCAAGTATCCATTAAGGCTGTACCCTTCCTTACGGCAAAGTCACTGCCATGTGAACCAACCTCCTTCCTTCCTTAATTTAGTAAAGAAACCAGACTTCCTTAGTTACCAGTGGGTTTCCGTTTCCTTCTGGATCCCCGAGGCCGTGTGTTGTGGGTGTATACATCTTCCAGCATAGGGCGATACCTTTGAGGACGATGTTTGGACGTCTAGGTGAGCTCCAGTTTGGCTTCATCGTCCAACTCCTTGACCTTCTAGATGGGTCACCTCCAAATAAAGGGTTTTGCTTGGAGGTTTGGGGTTAACGCAGGCCCGCGTCAATCCCGGTTGGATGTTCCAGAAGCATAAATAAATGGTTAGTACATTCAGGGATTTACAATCCTTGGTGACCAGTGACAGCTATGGCTAATGTTTGCCCCACCAGTTCATAGCAAGCCATGTAGTCTATGCTAGCTTCTAATCTGGTTAATAGATCTTTCCCAGTTAGCTTTAACTTATCCCTGTTGATTTCCCCTGAAACATAAAACAGACATTCCCTTGTGACTGCCAGATGAGGATGGAATATGCCATCAAGTTTGGCCTGCTAGATCCTTAATCACAACATATGATTCCTGTATTTCTATCAGGAAAGGACCAATAATGCACTCTATGACTTGGTGACTAAGAATGGCATCACCTCATAGTTACAGCAATATATCTATTACCTGTCCAGAACTAGACCCCAGCATTCATCTGACAGAAGAGTCTACTGGGGAGGGAGAAAGCATGATATAGCCCTATAGAAGGTGCTGCTTCCATCTCCTGAGTCTGTCCTTCCCTCAAGCACTTCCCTGTAGTAATAGAAGTGAGCTACAGCCCTGTAAAAAGGTGCTGCCACGGGACTTACCCACTAGAGGCTTTCTTCTTGGACCTGCATCCCTCCAACGCGGTATGTTCTCCCAGGTGTAGGTCCTGCAGTGCCAACGCGGTGCAGTGTTCACGGCCACTGTGCCGTCGGTACTTCCCTGCGGCGCTGCAATTGCAATTCCAGCGCGGTGCAGTGCTCACGGGCACTGAGCCGCCCGCACACCGTTGGCCTGAGCGTCCCTCAGGGAGTTCCAACATGTTTCCTTTCACCCCAGGCTCACTGGAGGTGAGTAGTTCTGCGGCCCGTTCAGGGTCTGCCCAGAACTGATCCTCCGTGTTCTCCTCTGATGAGGAAGAGACACTGTGCAGCCCCCGAGGGGTACCGCTGTGGGGCTTACTAGTTGCCCACTGTGGCAGCCTCCATCTCCCGGAGTCTGCCACGGAGGATCTCCTTGAACAACCGCCGACCCCGGTGCTCACGGGCACTGGTCGCTCGCGGTAGTCCTGCAGCCGGTCAAACCTGCTCTAATGCCCGTTAACTCCAACCGCTCGGACCGACCCCAGTGCTCACGGCACTGGTCCCTCGCGGTTGCTCTGCAGCTGGTCAAACCGGCTCCAATGCCCTCAGCACTGGCCGCTCCCGGCTGCTCGTTAGGTTCGAACCGCTTGGACCGACCCCGGTGCTCACGGCACTGGTCCCTCGCGGTAGTTCCGCAGCCGGTCAAACCGGCTCCAATGCCCTCAGCACTGGCCGCTCCCGGCTACTCGTAGGGACCCCTCGGACCAACCCTGGTACTCACAGCACTGGTCCCTCGCGGCTGTCCCCTGTCCTCCAGCCGCTTCAAACGGCCCCGGTGTTCACAGCATTGGCCGCTAGCGACTGCTCCAAGTCAGACTCGCCTGAGTCTGACATACGGGACGCCTTTTGCTTCGCTTCCTGCCCGGCCGAGAAGTGAATTTTGCCGGTGCGGGAGCGAAGTCGGGCACAGCTGTTTCCTCTCCGGAAGCTCCGCGTGCCGTCGGCTGCTGCTGTTGCTGCTGGCTGCCCGCTACTCCGCAGTTCTCCCCCTCCAGCTTTCCCGTCACTCTGCATTTTCCTACCTGCAAGGTAAGTTGGAAAAATTGCAGAGTCCCTTACCTGCTGTGTCGGCTTTTTCGATTTTGCCACTAAAGGGAGACGTTCTCTCCCGTGCTGACTCGCGCAATACGTTTGACGATAATGACACGCATGCGTCCTGGCGGGGTTCTTCACATAGTCACTCACGTGACTCCGAAGTAAAATCTCCCATGTACAAAGCCATGCAGACTATCCCTAATCAGCCATTGTCTATCTAAATACATGTATAGCTTGTCCTTCAGAATAGAGTCTAGTATCTTTCCAACCACAGATGTTAGACTCACTGGCCTGTACTTCCCAGGCCATTTCCTTGCATCCCTCCTTAAATAGAGGCACAATCTCACCCAGAGAAACTGTAATTTCTTCTCTAGTTTCCCACAGTGTCCTGGGATATATTTGATCAGGCCAAGGGGATTTGTCTACCTTCATACGCGCTAGGACGTTCGGCACCTCCTCGACCATAACACTGATGCCCTTGAGATACTTCCATTGACTGCTCCAAGTTCCCCGGCCCTCGGGACCTTCTCCACAGTAAAAGCAGAGGAGAAATACTGATTGAGGACCTTGCCCATCTCCTGTGGCTCCACACAGAGTTGGCCGCTTATCCCGGTAGCTAGCGGTAGAGTTGCTGCCTTACAGCGAATACAGCCGGGTTCGATCCCGTCTACGGGTGCTGTCTGTATGGAGTTTTTTTAGGGAAGAGAAAATGCTTACATATCTCAGACCAAGATTCACCCATTCAGCCATGCGCTTGTCGTAGGTTTTCCTGGGATGCCCTATTCTCTCCCTGGTTACCCTTTTCCCCTTAATGTACCCATGAAATGTATTTCTATTATATTGAATATTACCTGCCACAGCTATCTCCTGCCCCGTTTTCCTCCCTGATTTCCTTCTTTAGCATGCTCCTTGGTTACCTAAACTCCTCCGAGGATAGACCTGCTCCCAGCTGCCTATACCTGTCCTTTGCCTCCTCGTTCATTCTTGACCAGAGCTTCAATTTCTCCCGTCATCCAATCTTCCCTGCGCCCACCTGCCTTGCACTTTGTACACCTGACAACGTTCTGATGAATTCACATAATTATTATAACAGAGAAATTCCTGAGTTGAAGTGCAAGAAGTCCATTGTATAATTTTAAAGAAATATGGCTTCAAGTAAGGTTTATTTCATTCAGACTAATCAGCCTTAAGGCAAAAGTGGTCACCCAGGTCCTATTTCATAAAATTTGTTATGCAAATTGTCTTTTTACATATTTAATAATTCTACATCTATTTTCTCTTAAAGTTGGTGGCTGCGGCACCAGAAACATTTTCATCCAGAAATCCAACCCTGGGCATTCACTCTAAACTCCGTACAATGATATCAACACATTAATCTGTCCGCCAAATTCCACATCATTGACTTCAATAAAAGGTTGAATCGGTATTCATTTGCCTTCTTTGCTAAACAAAGTTGATCTTGTGTACACTAGATATTACCATTATTTATGACTGTGAGTGTGGGAGGAAACCGAAGATCTCGGAGAAAACCCACACAGGTATTGGTGAGAACATACAAACTCCATACAGACAGCACCCGTAGACGGGATCGAACCCGGCTGTATTCGCTGTAAGGCAGCAACTCTACCGCTAGCTACCGGGCTTGTTTATTTTTAAAAAATGGAAGTTTTAGTTTGCTGCTATGCTGAACAAACCTACGACAAGCGCATGGCTGAATGGGTGAATCTTGGTCTGAGATATGTAAGCATTTTCTCTTCCCTTTTAATTAGCTCAGCCTTACATCACCATCTTCTTCAGACTTAGTTTAGGCACTTAAAGAACTATCTAAAAGTGCATAAAAATGTTCTTCTGAATTATTAAATCTTTGGAATGGAAAAGCTTCTGTTATAATCACTCATTGTGTCAACACATAAAGTGATACAAATTTAAATTGAAAAACAAAAAAAGTGTGTTTTGTAAACTTGAGCAGTTTGGGTAGACTTTAAAAAAAATATATAGTTTGCAAATAGCTTTTTCATATGGATTGATAAATTCTCATCATTGAGATAAAAGGACCTGTTTACATGAATTATGTTGTAGGTTTTTACAGCATAGCAGCAAACTAAATTGCTAGATCATTTTTTTTAAATGAACAAACCCGCTGGCACAGCGGTAGAGTTGCTGCCGTACAGCGAATGCAGCGCCGGAGACCCGTGTTCGATCCCGATTGTGGGTGCTGTCTGTATGGAGTTTGTACGTTCTCCCCGTGACCTGCGTGGGTTTTCTCCGAGATCTTCGGTTTCCTCATACGCTTCAAATACTTCTAGGTTTGTAGGTTAATTGGCTTAGTAAAATGTAAAAATTGGCCCTAGTAGGTGTGGGATAGTGTTAATGTGCGGGGATCGCTGGTCGGCACGGACTCAGTGGGCCGAAAGGGCCTGTTTTCGCGCTGTATCTCTGAACTCTGAAACATTTTGGTTTCTTATGAATCATTCCAGTTAGCTTGAAGGGGTTTTAATTTATTTCTGTTGTAAGGTATAAGGGAAGACTCTGGGTTTGGATGTGACCTCACCAACACTCACCGAAGGGTGAACTCACGTGATATACTTTATTTACAGTAGTGAGAAAGTCCAGTTCCACATGGCGGCGCTGCCCCTCATTGTCAGAACACCTGTTGCTGTCGATCTTATTGATGAAGCCTCAGTAGAGGCGATGACTGTCTAGGGCTTCTTCCTGGCAGATCAGTCTGGACCACAAGATGACGCTGCTGGTCTCGGTATTGTCCCAGTGGCTCAGCCGTCCTCGAACTTGCGACGGGTACACAACTTCAGCATTCCACCCCTCCCCGTTCCTCCCCTGGCTTTTATAGGGAGAAGGCTGACAAGGTTCAGGTGGCCAAACCAACATCAGCTAATTGGACCCTAGCTGTTACCAATGATGCTGGGGGTTGGTCTCCCCTGGCCTGTCAGCCAGTGATGGGCATCGAAAGGACAAATTGCTGTTACAGTTGTTACTTAACATATTAAATGAATTTTGTATAAATTGCTTGATTTGTGCACCAGATTAAGAGGGTTACGGTTCTACTTAGAAGGCTTAGGAAGTTGGGCATGTCCCCAACAACTCTCACCAACTTCTACAGATGCGCCATAGAAAGCATTTTATCAGGATGCATCACAGCCTGGTTTGGGAACAGCTCCATCCAAGATCACATCCAAGAAATTGCTATGAATTGTGGACACAGCCCAGACCATCACACAAACCAACCTCCCTTCCATTGACTCCATTTATACTTCGCTCTGCCTCGGCAAGGCCAGCAGCATAATCAAGGATGAGTCACATCCAGGCCACATCCTCTTCTCCCCTCTCCCACAGGCAAAAGGTATAGAAGTGCAAAAACGCACACCTCCAGATTCAGGACAATTTATTTCCAGTTGTTATCAGGCAACTGAATCATCCTACCACAACTAGAGAGCTGTCCTGAACTACTATCTACCTCATTGGTGACTCTCAAACTATCTTTGATCGGACTTTCGATGGTACACAAAAATGCTGGAGAAACTCAGCGGGTGCAGCAGCATCTATGGAGCGAAGGAAATAGGTGACGTTTCGGGCCGAAACCCTTCTTCAGACTGATAGGGGGTGGGGGGGGAGATGGAAGGAAAAAGGGAGGAGGAGGAGCCCGAGGGCGGGGGGATGGGAGGAGACAGCTCGAGGGTTAAGGAAGGGGAGGAGACAGCAAGGGCTAGCAAAATTGGGAGAATTCAATGTTCATGCCCGCCGGACGCAAGCTGCCCAGGCGGAATATGAGGTGCTGTTCCTCCAATTTCCGGTGTTGCTCACTCTGGCAATGGTGGAGACCCAGGACAGAGAGGTCGGATTGGGAATGGGAGGGGGAGTTGAAGTGCTGAGCCACCGGAAGTTCAGGTAGGTTCTTGCGGACTGAGCGGAGGTGTTCGGCGAAATGATCGCCCAACCTCCGCTTAGTCTCACCGATGTAAATCAGCTGGCATCTAGAGCAGCGGATGCAGTAGATGAGATTGGAGGAGATACAGGTGAACCGGACTTGATCGGACTTTATTGACTTTACCTTACACTAAACGTTATTCCTTTCTTATTACTAAACATTATCTAAGCCGATTTAAGTGCTGACAAGAATGCATATAGGTGATCCATCAAGGGCAGCAGAATTATATTCCAGCACAATCTGTAAATACATGGCCTGGCATTACCATTATCTTTAAGAGTGAGGACTAACCCTGGTTTAGTGAGTAGTGTGGAAGTGCAAGCCAGGACCAGTACCAGCACCAGTCACATCTGTAGTTCTGGTGCCAACTTTGTGAAGCAACAGTACAGTCCAACAGAAGCATCTGTGGATCACAGGGTTTCAAGTTTAGTTTAGGTAACCAATGGTAGTCGAATTCTTTCAACCTGATAATGATAACTTGCTACTTATATATCTAACTATAAGTGCAATCAAATAGAAACATAGAAACATAAAAAATAGGTGCAGGAGTAAGTCATTCAGCCCTTCGAGCCAGCACTACCATTCAATATGATCATCCAGAATCAGTACCCTGTTCCTGCTTTTTCCCAATATGATTCTGTTAGCCCTAAGAGCTATATCTAAAGGGCCTGTTCCACTTGGGCGTCATTTGCACGTAATTTACGCGTCATCATTTACGCATAACGACGCATGACGCGCGCATGGTGCGTGGTGTCCTAGGCAGTGACGCGCGGCCGCACACGGCGCCCCAGGATTTTGGGATGTACAAAATCTTTGCGCGCCATCTGCGTGACCCGCAAATGACGCCCAAGTGGGACAGGCCCTTAACACTCTCTTGAATACATCTTGTGAATTGTCCTCCACTGCCTTCTGTGGCAGAGGATTGCACAGATTCACAACTCTCTGGGTGAAAACGTTTTTCCTTATCTCAGTCCTAAATGCCCTACCCCTTATTCTTAAATCATTGATAGAAGCAAGAAGCAGTCTTCAAACAACTCCCGTTGAAGGTATTCAAACAAGCAGTGATTGGTGTTGAAGTCATAAAGCGTAGTTGCCTGAACCAAGTCTTCATGGAGAATAGCAAAGTGATGTAATACATCAAGCAGGCACTCTGTCTGTCCTGTGGGAGGTCACACTGTGAGAAAATTAAAAGTTCCACACTCCATCACAGTGAATACTGGTGAACAATTGAACAGATAGCATGGAAGCTCGGGTACTGTTCAATTCACCTCTACCCTATTGAGGACATTTGACTCTCTAAGGAACTGATGCACTCTCTATCTTCCCCTTTGTGCTGTTTCATGTACGTGAGTTTGAACTGATTGCATCTATGTATGGTATATCTGATCTGTTTGCATAGCATGCAAAACAAAGCTTTTCACTGTACCTCGATACTTATGACAATAACAAACCTAAACCCAGGAATCTCCATTAACATCTCGGCGCTTCGTGATGGTGCTTCTTCTTCTTAGGCCCCCTTCAGTCATGGCTGACCATGGGTGTCTGCAGGGTGTTATTCCTTATATGGAGGATGCCTGTGCGTGACTTTGTTTAACGTGGGGAGACTGGTGCACAGACAGCCACCCCACGGTCCTTGACAGATCTGGGTCAGGATCCAGTGGCATGGAGTCCAAGATGACCGGAGACCCTTTCCTGCTGCAGCCTTCATCCGCCTTCCCAGCTGTTGTGACGCTCCACAGCCATCATCCTCCGCCTGTTCCACCGTTGAGGTTTTGGTTAGATTGCTCTTTGTCAGAGATCTCGCCCTCGACCTTACCGCCATGTGTGGCCCTACCAGGAGCATAGCTCCAGACGGCATCGCTCTCAGGATCTCAGGTCCACACAAGCTTCTCCACCACGACAAGGTGACAATCCACGGAGAAGTGATGGTGCAACCCAGCACGAAAATGCAAAGGGACATAAAAACACAAGTAATAGGAGCAAATAGGAGTGGACCATTTGGCCCCCTCTGTCATTCAATAAGATCATGTTGGAAATCTTGTACCCCCATGTCAATCTCTTGTACTAACCTCATATTTCTTGATTGCCTTCAATTCTAAACCAAATTTGCTTATCTACTGCATCTGGTGTTCCCGATGTGGCCTCCTGTATATTGGCGAGACCAAGCAAAGACTCAGCGACCATTTCACTGAAAAGTTGTGCTTGGTCCGTCAAGTCCTACCAATTCTTCCAGTTGCTAACCATTTTAAATCCCCTTCCCATTCCCACACTGACCTTTCTGTCCTGGGCCAGAAATTCTCCAGGGATGCTGCTTGACCCGTTGAGTTACTCCAACACTTTGTGTCCTCTTTTGTGAACCAGCATCTGCAGTTTCTTGTTCCTATATTCTAAAAAAAATATTGCTCTCTGTGTACTGTGTGACTGAGCCTCCCACTCACTCTGTGACTGAGCCTCTCACTGCTCTCCTGAGTGGACGATTCCTAAGATTCACTACCTCTGGGTGAACAAATTTCTTCTCAGCAGTTTCCTTGATGACAGACCCTGTATTTTTAAATTGTGACCCCTGGCTCTGAGCTCCCCAGCCTTGTGCAATATCAGCGCCGCATTGATGACAAGATTGAAGCATTTGCAAGCACTCTCAGCCAGGAACGTTTAACAGATGATCCTTCTTGCCCTACTACTGAGGTCTTTTGCATCGTGTAAGTCGACCATTATGATTCACTCAAAGTGAAAAGACAGAGTGCACTGAAGACAATAAATTCACTGGGCCAGGCATTATCCAGGATGTGGGGGTGGTGATGTGTGCTCCAGTGCCTTTGCATCTATATTCAGCTATCCATCCTAGCTGCAATATTGGCATTAATGAGAATATAGAAATGTTCCATTTGAATCCAATCTACAGAAAGCAGGTCAACCTTATCCCAACAAATTATAGATCCATCAGTCGAATGTTGGTGGATAATGGAAGGTTTCATTGGTAACACCATTGGGTAGAATTTATCACCAACAAATATGGACTCATTTTGGATGGTGGCTGGATTATTTGGCTCCAAACATAGTCATTTGGATCCAAAAAAAGAACAGATGAGCTGGATTTTAGAAGTTGTGAATAACAGCTTTTTATATCATTGTGATATTGAACCAAGTGTGGGTTTTAATGAATCTTGATAACATGTAGGTCTGTCATAACCAACATGAAAACCTTCTGCTGTGTCCAGTTTGCTGGTGGGGCTAGTGGCAGGGCAGGACCACTCCAACCTTCACCACATGACCAGGATACTGAGAACAGCACACACTCTGTGCCCCAAGCCATTCCCTTTAACTGCGGACATTGAAAACATATTGATCAGTAAAAAACGATAAAATAAGGTACTGACTATTAAACTCAAAAAGGCAGCCAACATCATCAAGGACCCACACCATCCTGGCCACGCACTCATCTCTCCGCTACCATCGGGCAGAAGTAACAGGAGCCTGAAATCCGTTACATCCAGGTTCAGGAACAGCTTCTTCCCCACAGCCATCAGGCTATTAAACTTGCCAACAAACAAACTCTGAACTGTAACAGCCTATTGCACTTTATCTGCTTATTTATGTGTATATTGAACTGAACTGTTCTGTATTTTTGCATACTATATTCTGTTGTGCTGCAGCGAGCAAGAATTTCATTGTCCTATCTGGGACACATGACAATAAACTCTCTTGACTTGACTTCACTTCACTTCACAGATGGATCTCCAGGCAATTTGGAAAAAATACATAAAGGCTATGTTTTTATTTCACAAAGCAATCTGTTCATATTTTACTTTTGGAAGGTAAACATTTCTTAGGCTCATCCTTTAAAATCCATGTGATTTAGACCGTGTACATCTCCATGTATTTGAAAACATCATGGCTACATCTATAATGTACACATATTCTTATATTCACTGGAGTTTAGAAGGATGAGGGGGATCTTATAGAAACATATAAAATTATAAAATGACTGGACAAGCTAGATGCAGGAAAAATGTTCCCAATGTTGGGCGAGTCCAGAACCAGGGGCCACAGTCTTAGAGTAAAGGGGAGGCCATTTAAGACTGAGGTGAGAAAAAAACTTTTTCACCCAGAGAGTTGTGAATTTGTGGAATTCCCTGCAACAGAGGGCAATGGAAGCCAAATCACTGGATGGATTTAAGAGAGAGTTAGATAGAGCTCTAGGGGCTAGTGGAAACAAGGGATATGGGGAGAAGGCAGGCATGGGTTATTCATTGGGGACGATCAGCCATGATCACAATGAATAGCGGTGCTGGCTCGAAGGGCCGAATGGCCTCCTCCTGCACCTATTTTCTATGTTCCTATGGTACACTGCACCAGCTCACTGTTGCTTCTTTAGCTGCACTACAAATGTTCAACCTCCACACCTGGAAAGACAACTTCAGTTGGAACAGCCAACTGAAGATTCACATCCTAGCCAAACCCCATCAAACTTGGAAATGATTTACCAATTCTTCATTGTAGAATACTCTGCCCTTTACCAGTGTTACATGAACCCCCATAGTTGTTGTTCCGGACACTCAGAAAGGGGACGAGCCAATTTCTGGAGCTGGGAGGGATGTTAATAAAATGTTGGCCACGTCAACGTGAATAAAATACAGAATACAACTTATTTGGAACTGATTACTATGCAGAATTCATCTTGCAAAATACACTTCACTTCACTCTAGTGCTCATCATATATAATGAACAATATTCTTGCAATTCAAATTTCTGTAGGGAGATTGTGAATATGTTTCTCATACCAAAGCATTAGATTAAAATGTATAAATCATTTGTTCCTAAGAGTAGTGCAATATGAGTTGAAAGGGTGCTTTCTCTGAACTCATTTTACATGCCAAGAAGTTTAATTTTTTCTTTGAATAAAAGTGAAAATGGTGATCATGACTAAGTTGATGTATCTGTATGTAAAGGAAACAGCTGGCCATCACTTCACATGGATTCAAGGTGAGAATTTAAAAATCTGGCAATTGGAAGATGACAGAATATATAACCCAAGAAGGCATTATAAAATGTCATTATATCCTGCATTTCAATTTTCCTTGTCAAAGAATATAATTTAACAAATGCAGTGATCAAATAAAACATCTGTAGTTGATGCTGCATTAACAATGATACCTAGTGCTGTAGATAGACACAAGAAGCTGGTGTTGTTCAGCGGGACAGGCAGCATCTCTGGAGAGAAGGAACGGGTGACTTTTTGGCTAGTGCTGTGCTGTGGTGGCTCACTAGTAGATGGTTAATATTAATCTTTAAATATCCACTAGGACAGGATGCTATATTTCATGCTGATTTATAGGATCATCTAAATGTTGAATGCAAGTGTTTCCTTGTAGCAATTTAAATGGCCATTATTAGTTAATCCATCTGGCCTAAACCTATATGCCAAATGTTTTGTTTTTTCATCTCTAGTCTTTGTCCAACCATCTGCCAATCAACCCCCTCCCCCCTCACCGGTATCCACCTATCACTTGCCAGATTTTGTCCCATTCTCCCTACCTCCCTTCCAGCTTTCTCCCACTCCCTCACTACTATCAGTCTGGTTTAGGATAGAGATACAGCGTGGAAATAGGCCCTTTGGCCCACTGAGCCCACACTGACCAGTGATCACCCATACACTAATTCTATTCAACGCACTAGGGACAATTTACAGAAGCCAAATAGCCTCCAAACTTGCACGTCTTTGAAATGTGGGGGAAAACCGGAGCACCTGGAGAAAACCCACATGGTCACAGGGAGAACGTACAAACTTCAGACAGACGGCACCTGCAGTTAGGATCGAACCCATGTCTCCGATGCAGGAACTCTGCCACTGCGTTACTGCGCCGCCCTTAATTAGGATCCTGAGCCGTAATCTAGCCTAGCATTGTTCTCCAGAACATTGTTATTTGTTCTGGTGTTGAGTCATTGAGTTAACAACGCTGAGTTATTCCAGCGCCTTGTGTGTTTTTTTGTAAACCAGCATCTGCAGTTCCTTGTGTCTAGCATTACTCATTTGTGTGGTTACCACAGGCCCTCTTCCTTAAATGAGAGAGGGAATGCTTCAAACACACTGTTTGTAACCCGAGTGTGAAGTTAAATTATTGAATATAACTGGAGAGGATTATTGTATGTGAGAACGAATAATTGTCAATGACTGGTCTTGCTTCATGCAGGTTGAATTGTAAAAGATAATATTTGCACATTCAGCTTTTCAAAATAAACACAACTTTGGCCGTGCAACGTCCTTGCAAATTGAAGCATAATTAACAGAGGATCATCTCTGACATCCTGTTGAAGCACTTTTATTCAGGCTATTCAGGCATAACTATGCTACTTATTGGACTGTCTGGAAGCAGTGCTGAGAGGGTTAGAGAGGTCACTCAGTTTAGCAGCTTTGTGAAATTTCATTTTCTTTGGCAGTCTGTCAGAGGGCAGGTGCTGTCACTTCATTTCATGAAACGTCAAAGCCTTTGCAATAGTGCTGTCCATATTTAGAAATGTTTAAATATACCAAGGGCACATTCGGGTGGATTTAAATACAGCAGAACCAATTTAGATACATTTAAATATATTTTATGTCTATATATTTAATTAAAGTACAGTATAACTGACGGGTTGAACTGTTAAACAAATCTCAGCTGTTTTTGCTCAGTCAGTCCATATGATACATCGTGCCCCAGGAAATACTTTGCTAGGTTTTCTCCTGACAGAAATCCATCATTGTTACTGCTGGATTCAGTGAGTCCTGATGGACATTTCTATTTACTGATGTACACTTCTGTGCATCCAGACGCACATTTTTGGTTTGGAATCGTTAGTTGAAAAGTTGTATGAATTGTAGAATAATGGACATTTTCTTCATGAGGACCTTTTAATCAATAATACTGAACTCCATTCAATTGACCAGGTTGCCAAGGATGCAGGGCACCAGCAACATTTATTATTATGTTATTATATTATACTATATATAATATTTTAATTATCATATAGTCATCATTTTATTCATTTATTATTGTTTATTTATTATTATATATTTAAATTATTAGCACATATTATATTATAACATTTATTATTAAATAGAACAAATTATTTTAATCTCGGAGAATATAAATTATTTTATCACCTTAAATAAGCAGTTGCATGGTTTGTACAGTGACGATCAAATATTTTATTCGGGTAGAAACAGAGGACTTGTTTTGATTTGAATGTCTTGAGAGCATTTTAAAATTATCATTGTGCAAATTTTACATTTGTGTATTTTATGATCCCAATTAAATTTTCAAATGATTAGCGTCACAAACTGTACAGCAACTTTGGTTCACCTTGTCCATGCCAACCAAGTTAGCATACTATGCTTGTATCATTTACTTGCTGTCAACACATAGCTCTCAAAGCCCCTTCTTTTAAATGTATAATTGCATCCACTTCTGTACCTGCCGATGACAGCTCTTTCCTGATATTGTCTACCCGATGGTTGAAAGCATTGATCCTAGGGTTAGTCCTAAATCTCTTCCCTTTCACTTTAAGCCTAACTAAAAGCCCTCTAATTTTGTAATCCTCTAGTGTGGGAAATGTTATTTCATTTTATCCATGCCACTCATGATTTGTGCCCCTCAATAAGGTCAGCTTCGCCAAAGAAAAAAAGTCCCGGCCTATCCAACCTCTCCCTACAACTCAAGCCCTCAAGCCCAGGTAACGTAACGGTGAATCACATCTGCACCCTTTTCAACGTAGTCACATTCTTCCTGTAGTTGGGCAACCAGAACTGCATACTGTACTCAAAACGTAGCCTCCCCAACAATGTGTGGAGCTGTATCATGATGTGTCACCTTTTGTGCTGAAAACCTTTTCTTATGAAGAAAAGCACGTTCTTCACCACACGTTCTATCTAACTCGCCATGCACCTGCATTCAAATCTTTCTGTTCTGCGTGTACTATGCAATTAACCTGCACTGGTTTGACTTAGTAACAAAAGTGCAAGTACTACTAGTTTTCAAGGGGAATGACTACGGAAGATTTGTGCCCTCTCTGCCTGCTCCTTTCACCATTCCTGCAGGTCACCCATCACTTTCTGCCTGTACTTTAGATGTGACCGCCTCAGTATAACTCCATGATGTTCTCATTCTCCCTGACACTGAAGTCATCCAGTCATAGCTGCAGTTTCCTCACGTGGTCAGTCAGGAGTTACGGATGGACACACTTCCACAAGTGTAGCCCTCAGTGATACTGAAACTCTCCCTGACTTCCCATATCCTGCAGGAGGAGCAGTCTATCCCCTAACTGCCATGCTGCCTGAACTTAGGTGAAAGATAAAGGTCATAAAAACAAGATCCAGCCTTATCTTGCTGTCAGCTTCATAACATTGATTTCATGAGATGGTAAAGGGGGGATTTATCTAAGCTCCACTTTGATTGCCTTTCTAAATGCTGGCCATTGTTTGTTATATTAACTCAGTGATTGCTCTGTTAAAACACTACTTTATTGAAACTAACAGCGCTCCTATAGCACTTATCTGCAGCGCCTTTTCTGCATGTAGACCAACACTCTACATTTGGAGCTTATCCTCCTTGGCGGTCAGTCATCTCTGTCTCCAAGTTGCCTTGAATGTTACATAGCCACCTCCTGCTAGGATTGTCTTGCACAAGCTAATTTAAAACTATGTCTCACAGATTAAATTCTCAAGGTTTATGGATATTAGTAGTGACTTCTAATTTGCTTTATTTTCTCATATCATACTCAGTATTCTCCTTCCATATCCATAGTTACTCCACTTAAGAAGGGTCTCAACCCAAAACATCACCCATTCTTTCTCTCCAGAGATGCTGCCTGTCACGCTGAGTTACTCCAGCTTTTTGTGTCTATCTCACTCCATTACAGTGGCTCCCTACACAAACAATCCTACAATGTCTTGCACCTACACCAAACTTTTAACCAATTGTATTATACTTTATCCTGTGCTTGGATCTTGATAATGTTTAGAGTTCTGATAAATATTATGACTCCAGCAAGGTCCAACTGGATGCCTATCACTTCTGATGAACTAATAAATCTCCAGTAACAGGTGATGCTTAACTTTGCTTTACCGATCTATATCCATGCTTCCCTGACCTAGGCTGCTGAAATGCCTTCCATTGGGGAGAAACCGTGCCATCCATTTGATGTAAACAGGTAGATTCCTAGTCACCTTAATTTAAGAGATTTTCCCAGCGGTGATGCAGGGCTAAACACAAAATCAATCTTCCTCCCATCTTCATGCCATCTTTTGCTTAGTAGCTCTGGATTCAAGCATGGGTGACCTTTCTTACAGCTAAAAAACATTTTTAGAGAGCTTGCCACAAGTATTTTGGCAGAGGTAGCTCCTGGAAATGAGCGAGAAACGGCTTTACAGATACTGTGGTTAGGACCCATTTGAGTTATCGATATTCTTCCACAGTTGTCGTCATAGTCACCGTTAATAAAAACAGAAAATGCTGCCATTTAGGTAGCTTCTGTGGAAAAAGAAAAAGACTTAAGACTTCAAAGACTTTTAATCAGGCACTGGAAACGAAATCTGAGACAACAGTAGTAAATTGTTTGTTAAAGATAAATAATTCTTAACTTTGCAACGTTTACAATTGGAAATAAGATCTAAAATGTGTCTTGCGTGTTATATTTTACAGGCGATTATGTTCAGATCAATTTATTTTTGCATGAAAATACAAATCTCTAGAATCTACTGAACAGGGCATATCAGTAATTCGTACAACAACATTGATTTTTATTTTCATTATTAGGTACCTGGTGATTTAAGTCAAACCTCTGAAGATCAAAGCTTATCAGATTTTGAAACGTAAGTCTTGATCTACATTATCATTTTTATGTAGTCTTATCTTGGAAAAATGTACAAATATTCGCATAAACAAATGTTCAAGTAGTGTGATTTAATTATTTTTTGGCGAGGGAGCAATCAGCATTATAGATGTCAATAGACATGTACTTCATTTATATTCATTGCAGTGTTGCTCCAGTATCAGGGAAGCTGGTGCCTTGCATTGAATAACAGTGACTCAACATAAAAGCAGCAAGGGCTCAAAACACACAGCAGGTCAGGTAGCATCTGTGGAGAGAGAAAATCATTTCAAGTCGAAGACTCTTCATCTAGAAAAATGAGAAATAGAGTTAATATTAAGTTGAGAGAGGAGGAGTGTTGGGCAGGATAAAGTGAATAACCTTGATTGGTTGCTGAGGGTTTACTTTGATTACAAAGCAATCTGGGTGACTGATTAGTGAGGGAAGTTAGAGAAAGAGTAAGCCTTATGCCAGTATTCCAGTTCACAGCATTCCCGATGTTAAAGCAATTTTGTCCTTAGGTTTAGTTTAGTTTTGAGATATAGCGCAGAAACAGGCCCTTCAGCCCACCGGGCCCTCGTTGACCAGCGATCCTCGCACATTAACACTTGGGACAATTTTTACATTTACCAAGCCAATTAACCTGCAAACCTGTACGTCTTTGGAGTGTGGGAGGAAACTAAAGATCTCTGAGAAAACCCACGCAGGTCACGGGGAGAACGTACAAACTCCGTACATACAGCAGCCGTAGCTGGAATCGAACCCAGGTCTCCGGCGCTGCAAGCACTGTAAGGCAGCAACTCTACCGCTGCGCCACTGTGCCGCCGTCCTGAGTCTTATTTTCTGGGAACTGTACAATGGTCAATGGGATGTTAGGGAAGGGAGGTTGTAGACAAAGGCGCTTCATTCATACTTGCAGGCCATTCCTTATTATCGTTTGTGTATGTATTAACCCTTTAATTATTTTTCCATTCACATACATTAAGGAGTAGTTTACAGTAAATAATTATCCTCACCATACATTGTTGGGAGCAAACCCACACAGACCTGGGCAAAACACAAGCAGCTCCAAAGGTCACGATTGATCCGAGATCCCTACAAAACTCATTACTGCCTGCGAGGCATCCAGAGGGAAGGTGAATGACTGTTTCTCAAGCTTACATTGGGCCTTGTTGGAAAATGAAGGAGGCTCCAGACAGATTAGAGGTGAAGATAAATAGTGAGTGAAGAAGAGAGGCAAGTTATCATGAAACGACTCCCTCCCAGTGGCCTGGACATCCATCATCATCAAATGTTTGGAGAGGCTAGTTATGGAATGCATTAAGTCCAGTCTACCCAGCAGCCTTGACCAACTGCAGTTTGCCTACTGCCACAACAGGTCCACGGACTATGCCATCGCCCGAGCCCTACACTCATCCCTAGAACACCTGATAAGAAAGACACCCACGCCATACTTCTATTCATAGACTACAGCTCTGCCTCTAATACCATTACACCGTCCAAGCTTATCACAAAACTCTTGGGACTTGGTGTCAGCACACATCTCTGCATCTGGATCCTCAACTTCTTGACCCACAGACCCCAATCAGTGAGGATAGGGGACAAATCATCCTCTACAATAATCCTCAACATGGGTGCTCCTCAGGGCTGTGTTCTCACCCCCCTTCTTTACTCCTTGTACACCCACAACTGGGCAGCCATGTACAAATCTGATTCAATTTTCAAATTCACAGACGACATTACAATTGTGCGCCAGATATCAAATAATGATGAGATGGAGTATACAAGAACCATAATTTTGTATCCTGGTGTCGAGACAACAACCTTTCTGTCAATGTCAGCAAGACAAAGGAGATAGTGATTGACTTCAGGAAGCCAAACAATACACACACTACACACACCCCAGTGTGCATTGACGGTGCCGAAGTAGAGATGGTTGAGAACTTCAAATTCCTAGGAGTCGATCTCACCAACAACTTCTGGACCTCAACATATTGAAAGCAACAACAAGGAGAGCACATCAAACCTCTACTTTCTTAGAAGGCTTAAGGGCCTGTCCCACTTGGTGATTTTTTCAGCGACTGCCGGCATCATTGACTGACGTATCAGGCCACCGAAAACGTTATGGCATGATGCGGCGTGACGCGGCCTCCACAACCAGAGAGCAGTGCTGAACTACTATCTACCTCTGATGTCCCTCGGACTATCCTTGACCGGACTTTGCTGGCTTTACCTTGCACTAAACGTTATACTCTTGTCATGTATCTATACACTGTAAATGATTCGATTGTAATCATGTAATGTGTTTTTGCTGACTGGTTAGTACGCAACAAAAGCTTTTCACTGTACCTCAGTACACGTGATAATGAACTAAACTCAACTAAACAAAACTTAAAGCTCAAGGTTATCCCCACGGAGTGAACAGGAGTGTTTCATGATGGAATGCATATTGAATTTTTCAGATTCAGGTACCGAACCTACTAATACCCCATCCCCTACCACTCCCCTTTCTCCACTCAGCCCCATCTGCATTGGCACCTTTTTCTCCCTTTCCTTTATCCCCTGTCCCTTTTCACCTTCCAATAAATGAGGGGCCTTTTGCACTTCTTAACTCACACTTTTTGTCTCTTCACCTCTGTCCTTTGTCCAACCACCTGTCAATGAAAACCTCCCTCACTTATATCCACCTATGACTTGCCAGGATCAGTTCTTCACTCATCTCACTCACAGCTCTCTCCCCCCACAATCAGACTCTCAACCTGAAACATCGCCTATCCATGTTCTCCACAGTTGCTGCCTGATCCACTGAGTTACTCTGGGACTTTGTGTCAGCCTGTAGTTTTATGGTTTGCAACAAGTTATCAACAAAACACAGGTCAAAAAAGATCCCATTGGTGTTTTATGTCCTCTTTGAGTTCATGAAAAATGTGGCCTTACAGCCAGAAAGACTTGTTTCCACTTGTGGACTCTCTGTGTCGTCCATTGTCAGTAAGTTCAGGACTTCCACTCGTGTCAGTGCATGGATGGGATCCAGTGAAAGGCTAAATACTAGTCCACTGAGAGATCCCTGCGCAATGGCTGTTGGAGATTTCAGTCAAATAGATGAGCTTCGAAATTTGTCAGGGAGACAATTATGAACAATATCAACACTGTGAATGTCACTGAATAGGTGAGGCTTTGAGCAGCAACAGCTTTCATTGATCAGAGTGGCAATGAAGATGATTGATTCCTTACACTGCAAAGTTCAATGATGAAAGAACCAAGATTGAATTCCTTTTAAAACTGCATCCACTTACTTTTCCTGTGTTCAGCTATGAGGAACGCAGACCTAAATTCATTTTTTGGATTCAGATAATCACAATATTCCTTGGAAGTTGTTTCATCCCATGCCATGTTTTATGGCCTGTTTGATTCAGTTTCAGGGACTAATGAAAAGTAAGGGAAAACCATGCACAGATTTCACAGTTTTCATTCCTGTTCCTCCATATGTAGTAGCAGTGTTGTGCAACACACTCCATTCCTCCATCTTTGGGGGCACATTTGAAACATTCAGTCTCTGGGAGGATCTGCGTACAGAGTCTGCTGCTCACATTAGAGGGCTTTGTGTTCTTCATGCCCTACTCTCTTGAGCTCCTCTCCCATCATTCTCTCACTTGCCCTACTCCACTTCCTGCCCAACCCATCCACGCATCTTGCACTCTATCCATCTTCCACCCCCAATCTAACTGTTTGGCCCTGATTCGCAACAGCCCATCTCCCAATCATCTATAGGTTAATATAATCCTCTCCATCTCTGCATTACTGTTGCAGCGTACCCATCCCTCAACCCGTGACCATGCTTAGACTGGCTTGAATGTCATTGGCAGCTGACAGAGGAAGGACCTTTCCAGCTTCAAGATGTTCAGTATTGTGCAATGTCTTTGACCTCATGTACCTCTGAATTATTGAATGAGCTGTTGGACAGAATGCTAAACTGACCAAAGAAGCCAGTTAAACCGACAAGATAAGCACCATTCAGTTTTCAGGCCATTTCTATTTCATCATCCACTTGTTACACAGAAACATTCTATGCAAAAATCTCCAGTTTAGTTTATTGTCACGTGTACAGTGAAAAGCTTTTGTTGCGTGCTAATTGGAAAGACAACGCATGATTACAATCGAGCCATTCACAGATAAATGATAAGGCAATAACGTTTAGTGCAAGATAAAGCCAGTAATGTTCGATCAAAGATAGTCCAAGGTAGACAAAAATGCTGGAGAAACTCAGTGGGTGAGGCAGCATTTATGGAGAAGGAATAGGCGACGTTTCGGGTCACGACCCTTCTTCAGACCCGAAACGTTGCCTATTCCTTCTTTCCATAGATGCTGCCTTACCCGCTGAGTTTCTCCAGCATTTTTGTCTACCTTCGATTTTTCCAGCATCCGCAGTTCTTTCTTAAAGATAGTCCAAGGGTCACCAGTGAGGTAGATAGTAGTTCAGGACTGCACAAGCTGCTCCATGAAGGCAGCCAAAGGGTTGTGCACAACATCAGTACCAGACAGTACACAAAATTGCTGGGGAAACTCAGAGGGTGCAGCAGCATCTATGGAGCGAAGGAAATAGGCGACATTTCGGGCCGAAACCCTTCTTCAGACTGATGGGGGGTGGGGGGGGGGGAAGAAAGAAGGAAAAGGGGAGGAGGAGGAGGAGGAGGAGGAGCCCGAGGGCGGGTGGATAGGGAGGGTGGGAGGAGACAGCTAGAGGGTTAAGGAAGGGGAGGAGACAGCAAGGGCTAGCAAAATTGAAATAGGCGACGTTTCGGGCCGAAACCCTCCTTCAGACTGATGGGGGTGGGGGTCAGTACCATCAGTACCAGACACTCTTTTTAAAAGTCAATTCCAAAAGCATCCTCTCACTTTTTAGTGCTGACAGAAACTTGTAAATGCACTGGAGTGTATCCATTTTGAAGAAAATCTTTGGCAAATTTAAGTTCAATCACAACAAAGTTCTATGACTTTACCAATGTCATTCTACTTAAACTGATTTTAGACGTGTATGAATGTGAGAGTGCATGTTCTGCCTGAGTGTAAATCCTTGCACGCTAAATTATGCCAACAAAAATTAGCACATTGCAATCTCTATCCAATAAATTTGATTTCAACGATTTTTTATAGGCTCATTTGTATGTGATGTAGAAAATGTTTGGAAGCTAAGATTTTGCAGTATGATTACTACGTAGGAGAGTGAGAACTTCATTCGTTCATGGCAGGAAATATTCTCTGCATATAATCTCCGGGGGAATCTTTTGTAATGTTGACAGCATCACCAGAATAATGCTGCAGAAAGAGCATTTTAGTTTGCTACCTTTTCATTTGCACAATGGCACTGTACAATTCAGTTAATAGAATAGTAGCATTAAATGATGCAGTAAATGTTATTATCATGTAGTGATTTGCTGCTCTATTACCTGGCCTATTCCATAATATCTCCTGTGGTTGAAATGAAGTTGTGCTTTCAACGCTAATGCCTTTTCTTCAGTATTTTTGTGCTGAGCATTTGATATGGCACGGCATTGTTTTTATTCAATGTTTCCAGACTCCGGTTATTCCAGGTAATTCATGCCAATTTTCGAAACATCACCCATCCCTTCTCTCCAGAGATACTGTCCCGTTGAGTTACTCCAGATTTTTGTGTCTATTTTGGGTTTTTTTCCATAGCAGAGCTGTATAAAACTAGAAAGGTTGGCTTCAAGGTTAGTTGCAGGAGATTTAGATGAGAATGAGAAGAATCTTTCACCGAGAAATTGATTGGCATGTGGATAACACTGCTTGAGACAGACTCACATTTAAAATGTATCCAGTGAAAGACATGAACTGTGCAGCATTGAAAGCTGTGGTCCATGTGCTGGTAAATAGGATTGGTACTCTGGTTGGTATGGATATGATGGACCATAGAAGTTGTTAGTGTGCTTTATTACTAGATGACCATTAAAAAGGAAAATTAAGTGGTTATCTCTGGCATACAGGCCGCAAGTATCTCCCAGCTAACAACATAAAAATTGATTATTTGATCTTTGTTGCATTTTTATTCATGGGTCTACCAATACCTTTCCAAAGTACTTTGTTGGCTTCAATGTTCTTAGGAGTATTTTTTAATAATTGACTTGTTCAAATCTTAACTCATTAATCTGCCATCATCTTCCAGGTCGTTACTCGTACATGCTGTAGAATTGTTGCTGTAAACAACATCAGATCAGAATTTATTGTCACTCAGTTTTAATGTCTTTTAGTGACTGAGATAACAAATTCTGATAACAACAATTTTTTTAATCATAAACTAAATTCTGTCGGGCTGGATCCAGCCTCCACCTTGTACTCACCCTCTGTATTTTTTCATGTGGAGCCACTAACAATTTATGGTCCCCCTAAGTTTAATCAGACTGCAGGCCTCACTGCCATCCTGAGACGTGAAGCACTCCATTAGCAGAGACTGGGCTTTAGGTAGGGATCCTGAGCACCTGCCGCTACACAGACCTGATGGCCTTTTAATCGATTATAATTAGACATTTGAAATCAATTGAACTGCGGTTTTAAACAAAAGACGTGCCTGGGTCTGACCCCTGCCCTAAACTCTGTTGGGTTTTCACCCAGCGAGTTGTGAATGTGTAGAATTCTCCGCCACATAATGTATTCAAGAGAGAGTCAGATAGAGCTCTTGGGGCTAATGGAATCAAGTGATATGGAGAGAAAGCAGAAACGGGCAACTGATTTTGGATGATCGGCCATGATCATATTGAATTGCGGTGCTGGCTCGAAGGGCCGAATGGCCTACTCCTGCACCTATTTTCTTTGTCTCTAAAAATCTATTTAAATACTTTAAAATATTTTTAAATTATTTAAAATTATAAAAAAACAAATTTATTTCAAAAGGCATTTAACTGATATGAATAAATTAAAAAATGATTAATACTAATTATTTTCCACCCAGTTAGCAAGTTCATTCAAATGAATAAGGCCATGCTGTTGAAACCAACTATTGCTGGCATGAAACTGAGGTTCCAGATACCAATTGCATTTATCTGCTTGGCTCAGGGTATTCTTTGCTCTATCCCCGGACCCAGTGCTGTGTCCCACAATTGTTGTGGCTGCAACTGATTCCAATGCACTCGTGTTCCAGCACAATAATGCCTTGGTGAGGAGGTCAGGAATGCTGAACTGGAAAGAGCTTCACACCCTATGCATTTCAAGTGGTTATTTAGTTAGTTTATTATAATACACGTTTTCGAAAGCTTTATGTAGGAAAAAAAATCTGCAGGTAGACAAAAATGCTGGAGAAACTCAGCGCGTGAGGCAGCATCTAAGGAGCGAAGGAATAGGCAACGTTTCGTGCCGAACATCTTCTTCAGACTGCATATAATCTGCATATTATTTAATGCATTATATTTTAATCAGTAAAGGGAAAACAATATTAGATATGAGAGGTCATATTTTGCACAAAGAAACAAAAGCCCTTTGTTGTGTACTGTGGTACAGTGAACAGCTTTTCTTGCGTGCTATCCAGTCAAAGAAAAGACTAATCAAGATTATAATCAAGCCGTCCACATTGTACAGTTAAAGGGAAAACATTTAGTACAATTAAAGTCCGATTAAAGATAGTTCAAAAGTCTCTGACAAAGTAGAAGGGAGGTCAGGGTGGGCACTCTAGCTGGTGAGAGGATGGTTGACTGATAATAGCTGGGAAGAAACTGTCCCTAAATCTGGAGGTTTGCGGTTATAAATTTCTCTACCTTTTACCTGATAGGAGAGGGGAGAAAAGAGAGTGGTTGGTCATTGCATATGCTGGTGGCCTCGCTGAGGCAGCGAGAAATGTAGATGGAGTCAATGGAAGGTAGGTGGGTTTGCGTGATGGTCCGGGCTATGTTCCCAACAGTCTGCAATTTCTTGTGGATGTTGTTCCCAAACCAAGCTGTGATGCATCCCGATAAAAAGCACCTTTTGTCAACAACAAAGCACTTTTGTTCCTTTAAGCAAAATATTATTCTTCATATTGAATATTGTCTTCCCTTTACTGATTAAAATATAATGCATTAAATAATTTACAGAATGTTTATCCTTCATCGAGTCTTCAAAATTGTGGCAGATAGCACATGTGTGTTTTCTTTTTATAACATGCTGTTCTCATTTTTAGAGCATGGAACAGTGCAGTGTAGGAACAGCCCCTTCGGCCCATAATGTGTGTGCTGAACATAATACCAAGACCATCACTTATCTACCCGTATATAACCCTTATCCCTCCGTTCCTTGCCTATCCAGATGCCTATCCACAGTCTCTTAAATGCCACTAATGTATGTGCCACCACCCCTGGCAGTGCATTCCCGGCACTCACTCTGTGTAAAGAAACATGCCCGCACATCTCCTTTAAACTTTACCCCCCTCTTCGTAAAGCTATGCCCTTGCATTTGATTTTTCCATCCTGGGAAAAAGATTCTAACTGTCTACCCTGTCTGTGCCATCTATCTATTTCTATGATTTTTTTCTGTGTCCTTGCTCCTCCATAATCTGTCTGCGGTAATCTCATTGTGAGTCTGTCTCCTGTTGCATCCAAGTTTCTTTCTGACCTTATCAATTGTGAACTTTTGGTTTGGAGCCTGCTGTATGCAATCTCAGTTAGAGCTCACACACTCCAGATCATCATTTCAGGCCTTCTTTTGTACCATATTATTTATATATTTTTCTTGTTTTTTTAATTTATTTGAGACACTTGTTTAATGTTATTTTATTTATATTGAACCTGTTAGGTTGCATTGTGATTCATGAAACTCGGTCGACCTCAATCTGAGTGTATTGCATTGATATGAAGGGTATCCAGCAAATTTCACTGCCTTCTGCAGGGCTCCTGATACTGCAAAGTGCAAGTTGCTGCTCTTTTGTAATATTTCTCTGTTGTACTTTGGAAGATCACCTTGCATCAGCTTAGTAACATTCAGGACTGTTTAGAATCTGAGTTATAGACAAATCAATGGGTAGCCCATCACTGACTTCCATGTTGCATATCATTGAAATAACTTTCTGTCAACAAAAGTGGTGTATTACTGTAGATAATTAAATCATCCTTGTACAAAGATACACCAATTTTATTTCAAGATAATACTCCAGACATAACTGAGGAAAAGTGTCTATTAAATGCAGGTATTCTCATAGACATTAATTTTACATTATCATCCGGAATATGTGTGTTGTTCACAAGAGGCTTAACATCTGTGTTGAAAGATTTTAGTACTTTTCAAATCTATTTCTATTTGTGGTGTGAATTAAGGACAATCTTATATTTTTGAATTGTATTACCTTGCAGACCTCTATCTGCCTGCAATATTTCCTCCAGCACCATCATGTTTTCAGTCAGTCTCGGCAGTTCCCCTCAGCTCTGACCACCATGTTGAAATAATTTTATAACAATAAATGCCCTTTAGATAGTTGACAAATTGTGCCCTGGCACTTCAGGCAATTGTTATATTTAAAAATTGTGAAATCAAAATACCTGGAAGCTGTGTTGTGAAATATTCTGAGAGATTCTGAGAAGACTGCAATGTCCAGGTTCAGAAATAGCTACTTCCCCACAGCCATCAGGCTGTTAAACTCAACTGAAACAAATCTCTGAACATTAATAGACCATTATCTGTTTATTTGCACTTTATCTGCTTATTTATTGATGTGTGTATATATTTATATAATGGTATATGGACTCACTGATATGTTCTGTATTCATGCCTACAATATTCTGTTGAGCTGAAGCAAAGCAAGAATTTCATTGTCCTATCTGGGACACTTGACAATAAACTCTCTTGACTCTTGGCTTCACTCTTGAGATAAACATTAATTCCCACAATAAATTATTTTACAGATAATTGATAAACTATTGGTAATGGCCTATGTAAGAGAGGTTTCAAATACTGGATTTCCTCATTTATTTCAGTTTGAGGCATTTGCAGTAATCCATCTCGACCTTTCAATCACAATCCCTATTTTTTTAGCAGAATGAACACTAATAGTGATATTTTTAGTCTCTGCGTGTTAATCTGCCTTCACAGAATGTTTTAATTTCAACTCTGTAATGTGCAACATTTTTAGTCTGCTTGCTGCGTGCCATATTAGAAATTCTGCACATAAATCAGTTAATTAATGAATTGAGAAAAATGTTGATGAGACAGTTTTACCTAGCTAGCTGCCATGCATGGAGATTCCAGCCTTGCCCTCTTGAGGTTCCCTTAAAATGTACTAAATGAACTGATTACTTGATTCTAAATTGTTTTGTAAGTTCTATGCGTTTCCTTGAAACTCATTGTTGATTACTTTGTGTTTGTCAGGGCTCACTGTGCACTGATAAATGTCTGGATTCCAACAGTGTTTCTACGTGGACGAGCTGCTAATGCTTTTCATGTGTATCAGGTATGAGTCAAAGATACAAGCACTGAGAAAAAATACGATGCAGTATGTTATTTTTCAAGCTTTTAAAATATCTGCAAAATGTTCTTTCATTACGCAATTATGTTTCCCGAAAGACTTACTTTCTCGTCTTCTTTCTGCTGCTTAAATATAGCTGCAATCTGAATCCTGAATGTTGTAATTTGTGAGTGCATTTCATTTGGTGACAGTGAATTTAGCAAAAGCTATTTGGGTCATTACATTTCACATTGCACAAAAAATCCATCCTATTATGAATTCAATTTTTTTGAATAAATGACCGAAAGGAAAATTGTTCAAAATTACTTTGTGTGGTCAGAAATCATATTCACATCTTTCTGACCTTGATTTCATTGACCATCCGAGCTTTCGGAACAGTGGATGCTCTGTGTCGTCTAGCCTCTGTACATCTTCAAATATAACTTCCTATCACCCTGGCCACCTCTAATGTGTATGATGTTGCTTTGTGAACTATGACTCCCCAAAACTGTACCTTCGCTTACAATGCAGGAATGCATGGACATTGACATCTCGATAAGAAAATTAGCAGAATGAATTAAGATGAAAATAAGTGTAAATGCAAGTGAAGAAGTAGCAGATATAAAGAATCTCGTTAAGTTTGGGATATTTAACATTTTCCGAGTTACATTGAAATCTTCAAAGTTTCTTGGGCAATATTGTATAATACCCTCCTTATCAGCTAGGTCTTCCTGGTGCAAGGATAAGATTTTCTAATCATTCATGTTGGCGGCACAGTGGCATAGCTGGTAGAGCTGCTGCCTCACAGCACCAGAGACATGGTCCAGTCCTGATCTCGGATGCCGTCTGTGTGGAGTTTTCATGGTTCTCTCTGTGATCGCGTGGGTTTCCTGCGGGTACCCTCGTTTCCTCGCATATCCGAAAGACAAATGGGTGTGATAAATGAGATAACATAGAACTAGTGAGACTTGGTGGGCCAAACGGCCTGTTTCCATGCTGTTTTTATCAATCAATCAATCATGCTGTTAAACAGGACATTTAATGCAAAGCATTTTGATCCATTGGTATCTACATAACAGAATTAGATATACCTTTCAAGAATGTGTTCTGAACTATTTGTTTGTTCCGTGTAAGTTGTGTTCCCCAATTATGTTGCTGACTGATTTATTTTCAGTAATTTTTAGCACTCATGGCTCACGTTCCCTTTGTGCTGTTGGAGTAACTGGGAGGAGAGACATGTGCAAACGTAACCATGTTTATTCTGAAGCTTGAGTAGTCATTAAAGTAAAGTAAAGTATCCTTTATTGTCATTCAAACATTTGGTTTGAACGAAATTACGTGCCTTTGCAGTCATGACAGAGAATAAAATAACAGAACACACAATGAACACAATTTAACATCCACCACAGTGAGTCTACCAGGCACCTCCTCACTGTGATGGAAGGCCAAAGTCTTAAAGTCCTTGTCTCTTCCCTCCTTGTTCTCCCTCTGCATTGAGGCGATCCAGGCTTTTGATGTTGGCCCCCCCGCCGGGCGATGGTAAGTCCCGCGGCCGAATCTGAGCTCCGTGAACGGGCCGGTTCAAACTCCGCGGCCCAGGCTGGACGAAGCTGCCACCCTCCAGTCCAGCAGACGAAGCTGTTGTTGCAGGAGCTCCGGAGAAACGGTCACCAACCTGGGACCTGCGAGCTCACAATGTTGTCGTCCACAGGGCCCGCGGCCAAAACCTCCGAGGGTCCAAAGGTGAGTCCTGGCTCTGTGATGATGAGTCCTGGCTCTGCCCCCGGAGTCTCGAGGTCGGTCCCAGTTGGAGGCCGCCAGCTCCGCGATTAGGCCTCAGCGCAGACGGAGACGGAGACGGAGATGGAGATATGACAAAGAAAAGGTCGCATCCCCCCGAAGGAAGAGACTAAAACAAGTTTCCCCTGCCCCCCACACGTACACAACTAAAAATAATCTAAAACATACGTCAAACAAGACACAAGAAAACAAAAAAAAGAAAAAGACAGGCGGACTGCAGGCGAGCCGCTGCTGCTTGGGCAGCGCCGCCACTTCCAGTGAGAGAGCAGCTGCCATCATTCTAATGAGGGGAGATGCAAATAAAAAATTAGAATACATTTATTCGCACAGTGTCGTAGCAGTATAGAGTTGCTGCGTAACAGCACCAGAGACCCGGGTTCGATCCTGACTATGGGTGCTGTCTGTAAGGTGTTTGTACATTCTCCCCGTGACCTGTGTGTGTTTTCCCTGGGTGCTCCGGTTTCCTCCCCCGCTCCAAAGACGTACAGGTTTGTAGGTTAATTGGCTTGCTATAATTGTAAATTGCCCCTCGTGTTCGGATAGTGTAAGTGTGCGGGGATTGCTGGTTGGCGTGGACTCGCTGGGCCGAAGGGCCTGTTTGTGCGCTGTATCTCTCAACTAAACTAAAACTAAACTTATGGGCCTGTCCCACTTAGGTGATTTTTCAGCGGAATGCCGGTGACTGTCAAGTTGCCGGCAGTCGCCTGAAAATCTGGCAACTGGAACGGCGACTGTCAGAGTGGAACACACACACACACATCGCTTCCTTCACCAGCCAGTTATGCAGGCGGGGGACAGGGCAAGCGGGGGAGCGCTGTCTGAGTGAAATTTGCACGTTGCAAAACCAATGTGATGCAGACACACACCGCGATGAACAGGAAAGTTGGAGCTGTAATTAAGAAGCTAAAAAGCACAGTGTACAGTGAGTCAGTTAAAAGAGGGGGATAGAGGGGGGAGAAGGGGGGGAGAAGGAGTGGAGACAACTTTTCAGAAGCCAGAGATACACGGCTGTGAAGCTCGGCGGACAATTAACATTACCAGTCAGTTATCCTTGGTTCTGAAAACTACTGCTTACGTTTTTTTCTCCCAATGAAATTCACCGGTCAGCACCGGCTACACACTACAAGAACCTTTGACCTCCTGGCAACCCACCGACGGCACGAGAATTCTCGCTACTCTCCATGGCGGCTTCATTCTAGTTGCCGCTAATTTTACAACATGTTGGAAAATTAGCGGCGACCATAAAGAGGCCGCGGCAAGTTCCCAGAATGCGGGAACTCCTCACGACCATGAAGGCAACTTCCCGGCAACCACCCGCAAGCATGTGGCGACTGCATAGTCTCCTGCAGTCGCCTAAAAAGTCGCCTAAGTGGGACAGGCCCATTAGATAGTCACCTTTAAACCTCATCAGTCTGAAGGGTCTCAACCCGAAACGTCATCCATTCCTTCTCTTCAGAGATACTGCCTGTCCCACTGAGTTACTCCAGCATTTTGTGTCTATCTTTAAACAATGTATCCCTTTCCTAAGAGCAACAGATTCAGCTCCTAAATATCACATTTTTGAGGATTTCAATTCTTAGAAATAATTGTAATAATGATTATTTTCTTCCATTTGGCAACTTCAAAAGATACCATTTAGCTAGAAAATATTAATGACAACATAACAGGGTGACTGATTAATCTGTTAGCTTGGCATTGTTCTATTCTATTCATTCTTTAATTAAAGCTCGTTTACTCATGTATAAATTATTTAACTACTTCTACTGCTGCGCATTTTCTGTCCACAAAGTTGATGCACTGTTTTACTTGAGCATTCATCTTTATAAATCTCTGCATCAATTTTACAAACTGTAGATGGTTTGAGAATTGTCACTGATGTTACACAGTGGGGCTTGCACTGGACAGTTATTTTATATTCCACGAGGTATTATTTCTTCATTAATTTGTTTCTATAATCTCTTATTAAGTTTTATCACCAATCAACAAATGACAATGCCACAATTCACTGGTTTATTAGCCTTAATGTAACACTGAATTTTTCATTTTATGCTTTTATATTTAAGATATCTATAATCTCACTAATATGAAATATTATTTGAACAAAAAAGATTAATAATAGGGTAAATGAAACATTTGACAGATGATATATACCCTTTTTCTCCAAATTGCGAAGCCATCAATACTTCTCCACCAGATGCAGGAAAATTGTTCCCGATGTTGAGGAAGTTCAGAACAAGGGGTCACAGTTTAAGGATAAAGGGGAAATATTTTAGGACCGAGATGAGGAAAACTTTTTTCACACAGAGAGTGGTGAATCTCTGGAATTCTCTGCCGCAGAAGGTAGTTGAGGCCAGTTCATTGGCTATATTTAAGAGGGAGTTAGATATGGCCCTTGTGGCTAAAGGGATCAGGGGGTATGGAGAGAAGGCAGGTACAGGATACTGAGTTGGATGATCAGCCATGATCATATTGAATGGCGGTGCAGGCTCGAAGGGCCGAATGGCCTACTCCTGCACCTATTTTCTATGTTTCTATGTTCCTGTCAGTTACACAGCCTGCTAACCTTGTTTTCAACAAAGCTGGATGTCAGGACAACATTGTTAGTACTTGTGTTGTTAGTTTAATTTAGAGATACAGTGCGGAAACAGGCCGTTAGGTCCACCGAGCCGGCGCTGACTAGCGATCCCCGCACATTAACACAAACCTACACACGCTAGGGACAATTTACAATTTTACCAAGCCAATTAACCTACAAACCTGTACATCTTTGTGGGAGGAAACTGGAGTTCCCGGAGAAAACCCATACAGGTCACGGGGAGACTGTCCAAACTCCGTACAGACAGCACCCGTAGTCAGGATCGAACCCGGGTCTCTGGCGTGTAAGGCAGCGACTCTACCGCTGCACCGCCATGCTGCCCCTGTGTTAATGTTTTTAAATATATACTTAAAAAGAAGTACAATTCACTCTTTAGAAAACTGATTTTTTAGTTGCAATGTTATGTCTTTGTATGCCTTGTTGTGCTAGGTTGTCCTACCCAGGATTCATGTATTCCTGGAAAATTCAATCACCGGCAAAGCAAGAGTTAAGCAATTGAGATGACGAATGCCAAAGGCCAATAATCTGACCTCTTCTTTGGATCCTTGTAATTCCTGTTTGAAAAGTGAGACATCTACTTATCTTCAATAGTTACAATTTTGAAAGAGTATAACACACATAAGTCGTGAAAATCAAAACATAAGAGATGGTTCATCAAGGAATAAAGTACAGGAATACAAAAAAGCTGTTACATGTGGAATATTTGGCTCAAGAATTGTTTGCAAATTTATATATATGTTTTGCAAAGCACTGAGCATCCCTTTGAAGTGAGTTCAAAGGTTCAAAGGTTTGTTTATTAGTCACATACACCTAGGTGTAGTGAAATTCTTGTTGCCAGTGCAGCACACAAAAAAGAATACAAACATAACAATAATAAAGAACTTTAACATAAAAAAACTTCCCCCCACAATGGTTCCCATTATGAGGGAAGGCACAAAGTCCAGTCCCATCCCATGTCCACCCATAGTCGGGCCTATTGAGGCCTCCACAGTCGCCGCTACGGAGGCTCGATGTTCCAGGCCGTTCTCGCCGGGAGAATCTTCTCAGCGGCGTGGGAACCCTGGAACGGCCGCTTCCCTTACCGAAGCCAACAAGGCCGCGTCGGATGGAGCTCCACTACTGGCGATCTCGTCGCGAGATCCCAGACTCCCGGTGTAAAGTTCAGCGCCACTGCCCGCAGCTGGCCGCTCCACAGTCCAGCAGCTCCGCGATGTTTTACTCGGCGGTCTTCAGCTCACCGGAGCTCCAGCGCGGTGACCCGGGCAAGGCATCGCCCGCTCTGCTCCGCGATAGCGCTCCAGCGCTGTGCCGCTACCGAAGCCGAGGTTCTGGGCGGTCCCCTCAGGAAACGCCGCTCCAGGCCCACTGGTAGGCCACGAGGACGGGTCGACGGTGCAGCCCGGAGAAAAGCTGCCCCTCCGACCAGGTAGGGACCCTGAAAGGTAGTTTCCCCCTTCCCCCCCCCCCACCCCCCCACATAAAAAAGGCTAGAACTCCTAAAAACAAAACACTCAACTAACTAAAAATAAGAAAAAGATGAAAAACAGACAGCTGCAGGCTGGGCAGCCATACCACACAGGAAGGCGCCCCCTCTGTCAATCATTCATGATCAGATGTAAAATACTGTCAGCATAAGTAGATTGAATGGTGATTAAAAAATGAAGCACACATTATACTTGTTGCGTTGAAGCCCTTTGCAATAGACGATTGAATTTAAATTTAGAACAAAACATTATTTGGCTGGATTCTACACATGGGATTGAAACGACATTGCTTGCCATAACTTCAAATAACACTGTTCACAAAGATAAAGTGATTTCCTTCTTTTTAATGATTGTTGCTGTCAGTATCAGTTCAAGCCGCTCCTGGGAATCCTTCAGCAGCCATGCCATCAAGCTGGAGCTACAAGAGACTGCAGCTGCTGGAATCTTGAACAAAAAACACACTGCTGGAGCCGCTGAGATGCTCCAGCTTTTTGCTTTTTGTCATCAAGCCAGATGCGCCTCCAATTAAAAAAAAGATTCTGATGGACAGCAAACAGGGAAGAGCAAAGCACGAAGAACATCAGCTAACGTTTTGTGCTGTCTTTCTGAGGACAAAATAATTTTACTAATATCTACATAAGATTAAGGTCCAAGGTGGAATTTCATAAATAATATTTAAGAGTATATTTATTATTTTAAAAACGATTGCATTCGAAAATACATATTTGTTCATCTTTCAGAATCAGAAACAGAATCACACTTTATTCACCAAGTATGTTTTGCAACATACGAGGAATTTCATTGGCCAGATCAGTCATACAATTAAAAGCAACAGACTCAAAAACACATTTTAACATGAACATCCACCACAGTGACTCCTACACATTCTTCACTGTGATGGAAGGCGAAATAAAGTTCAAGGCCTTCCTTTTGTTCTTCCTCGGTCGGGGGCATCGAGCCCTCCATTGATGAGACAGTCTTGACTCCCGTAGCCGGTGGCGTTTGGGCTCTCCGCGTCGAGGCGATTTGCTCACGCATCGGGGTGTTGTAACTCCCCCGCGCCGGGCAATCAAACCTCGCGTTGGGGCTGGTCGAACTATCTGCGGCGTTGGAGCTCCCGACTCGCCTCTCCCGAGACTGTGAGCCCTTGCTGGTAAGTCCGCAGGCAGCGGTGGGAGCGATCCCAGACAAGGGATCCGCTCCGATGTTAAGTCCGCGCCCCACGGTGGGGCTCACGACAGTCCGAGGAGGCTTCCAACTCCATCGATGGTAGGCCGCAGAGCCCGGAGAATGTGATCTGAAAATCAATCACATCTCCGGGAAGGTAAGAAATTGAAAACAAGTTTTCCCGGATCCCCTCCCCCCCCCCCACCCACATAAAACAAACCGAAATACATTAAAACAAACTCTTAACAGATGCTAAAAATAACAAAAAGATGAAAAAAATGAACAGACTGCCGGCAGGGCTGGCCATCTCCCCGGCGCCCCTGATGGTCATGATGTGGATGTTGTTGCCAAGCAATTATTGTCCATCCGTAATTAACCATGAGAAGGTTAATGGTGAACTGCTGCCTTGAATCATGGATGTCCTTGCATCAGAACTCATAGACTGCTGTTGGTTGGGAGTCTAGGATTTAGACGTGGCCGAAGACGTAGACGCAGCTTCTTTCCAGATCAGGATGGTGTAATCTGAAGGGAAATCTGCAGGTGGTGGTCTTTCCATGCGTTCGCTCTCCTCGTTCTGCTTGATGCTGGACCAGCTTGGACAAGCACCTGCAGTACTTTCAGTAAATTTGTATTGTAGGACCAGAGACTTTGCTGAATGGTAAAATAGATTTGGTCATAATAACTCGTTCAACAACTATAACATTTTCAGGATATTTTCTTGTTTTCTTTTTCAATTTCACCAATTTCCTTGGTTGCAAACGACACAGCGCATGCAAAGAAACCTGGATCATTAACAATGGTCTTGGAATATCTATGTTAAACATATATGTCTGCAAACATTTTAAAGTTGGTCTCGGTGAGACCAAGCGTACGCTTGGCGATCGCTTCGCCGAACACCTCCGCTCGGTTCGCAATAACCAACCTGATCTCCCAGTGGCTCAGCACTTCAACTCCCCCTCCCATTCCGAATCCGACCTTTCTGGCCTGGGCCTCCTGGTCATGATCAGAGTGAGGACCAACGGAAATTGGAGGAGCAGCACCTCATATTTCACTTGGGCAGTTTGTACCCCAGTTGTATGAACATTGACTTCTCTAATTTCAGGAAGTCCTTGCTGTCTCCTCCCCTTCTCAGCTCTCCCTCAGCCCTCTGGCTCCTCCTCTTCCTTTCTTTTTTCCTTTCTTCTTCCCGCCCCCCCCCCCCCACCCTACATCAGTCTGAAGAAGGGTCTCGACCCGAAACGTTGCCTATTTCCATAGATACTGCCTCACCCGCTGAGTTTCTCCAGAATTTTTGTCTACCTTTTAAAGTTACTGGCAGTTTTACAAAATAATGTAGTTGAACTGCAATGTTTGTCAATCCAACAAATACAGAATCAAAGTCAGTTTCGTGATTCCCATTGTAATCATTCACCATGCTTAATTCATTGATCCATCTTATTAGGTTGCTACCTTGAGTTTTCAGCTGTCTTCTTTCATCTTCAGCTGTGCCTTTTTCTTCTTTTTCTTCCTCCTTTACTTTCCTTTCTGTGTCCCTAATCCTCTGTCTTAATCCTCTTAATCCTCTGTCCTCCGAGTTTCAATTCTACCTCTCTGGGTTCTGAGGTAGTGATGCGGTCGATGTCGGACCTACAGAATTGACATAGGTTGGACAAGCAGGTAGGTAGCGTGAAAGGTGGTGCACACTTTTGGCGGCGTACTCCGAGCATCTATGTGATCTCAAGGAATATGTTTGGTGTAATATGTAATGCCACAAATGCTTCTTTTCAATGTTAATAGACATAGACCAGGAACTCCCATGTGTTGGTAAAGATGTAACATTTTTAAAGGCAACTTTAAAAACATCCTTAAAATATTTCTTCTCTGCACTTGGTAATTTTTTCCAGTGACTGAGGTTGGAATAGGGATTTTGTTTTGGGCATCAGCTACAGTGGCTTGCAAAAGTTTTCATACCCCTTGAACTTTTCCACATTTTGTCACGTTACAACCACAAACGTAAATGTATTTTATTGGGATTTTATGTGATAGACCAACACAAAGTGGTGCATAATTGTGAAGTGGAAGGAAAATGATACATGGTTTTCAAATTTTTTTTACAAATAAAAAACTGAAAAGTGTGGTGTGCAAAGGTATTCAGCCCCCCTGAGTCAATACTTTGTAGAACCACCTTTCGCTGCAATTACAGCTGCAAGCCTTTTGGGGTATGTCTCTACCAGCTTTGCACATCTAGAGACTGAAATTTTTGCCCATTCTTCTTTGCAAAATAGCTCAAGCTCAGTCAGATTGGATGGAGAGCGTCTGTGAACAGCAATTTTCAAGTCTTGCCAGAGATTCTCAATTGGATTTAGGTCTGGACTTTGACTGGGCCATTCTAACACATGAATATGCTTTGATCTAAACCATTCCATTGTAGCTCTGGCTGTATGTTTAGGGTAGTTGTCCTGCTGGAAGGTGAACCTCCGCCCCAGTCTCGTCTTTTGCAGACTCTAACAGGTTTTCTTCCAAGATTGCCCTGTATTTGGCTCCATCCATCTTCCCATCAACTCTGACCAGCTTCCCTGTCCCTGCTGAAGAAAAGCATCCCCACAGCATGATGCTGCCACCACCATGTTTCACAGTGGGGATGGTGTGTTCAGGGTAATGTGCAGTGTTAGGTTTCCGCCACACATATCGTTTTGCATTTAGGCCAAAAACTTCAATTTTGGTCTCATCTGACCAGAGCACCTTCCTCCACATGTTTGCTGTGTCCCCCACATGGCTTGTGGCAAACTGCAAACGGGACTTCTTATGGCTTTTTTTCAACAATGGCTTTCTTCTTGACACTCTTCCATAAAGGCCCGATTTGTGGAGTGCACGACTAATAGTTGTCCTGTGGACAGATTCTCCCACCTGAGCTGTGGATCTCTGCAGCTCCTCCAGAGTTACCATGGCTGCTTCTCTGATCAATGCTGGCCTGTCAGTTTAGGTGGACGGCCATGTCTTGGTAGGTTTGCAGTTGTGCCATACTCTTTCCATTTTCGGATGATGGATTGAACAGTGCTCCGTGAGATGTTCAAAGCTTGGGATATTTTTTTATAACCTAACCCTGCTTTAAACTTCTCCACAACTTTATCCCTGACATGTCTGGTGTGTTCCTTGGGCTTCATGATGCTGTTTGTTCACTAATGTTCTCTAACAAACCTCTGAGGCCTTCACAGAACAGCTGTATTTATACTGAGATTAGATTACACACAAGTGGACTCTATTTACTAATTAGGTGATTTCTGAAGGCAATTGGTTGCACTGGATTTTATTTAGGGGTATCAGAGTAAAGGGGGCTGAATACTTTTGCACGCCACACTTTTCAATTTTTTATTTGTAAAAAAATTTGAAAACCATGTATCATTCTCCTTCCACTTCACAATTATGCGCCACTTTGTGTTGGTCTATCACATAAAATCCCAATAAAATACATTTACGTTTGTGGTTGTAACGTGACAAAATGTGGAAAAGTTCAAGGGGTATGAATACTTTTGCAAGCCACTGCATCAGGCTTATGAATGATATAGGAGTGTAATTTGGGCCTCAGATTTGGGATGTTGGTTTGCAAGTGGACTCCTTTCGTTCATTTATCCTGTCAAATGATTTGGAAGATTCTGTAGAGGTAGTGTTGACAATATCTCTTAAGTAATTTAATGTGCCTGCTTTTTCATGACTTAGAATCATGGTAGTTCATGAGCTACCTCAGAACCACACAGGAGTGCAGGGATCCTAGTGTTCAGTAAATCAAGAGCTGCTTACTTGCAACATGGTGCCACAAACAGTATGTGTGTGTATATATATATATATATATATATATATATATATATGATATATGCAGAACTTTTTTCCTCTCGTTTATTATATTGTTTACAGTGTACCATGTTTACATATTTTGTTGTTGCAAGTAAGAATTTCATTGTTCTATCTGGGACATATGACAATAAAACACTCATCAAGAGCTTTGTGCCATGTTTGAGCCATGCCAATCTATTCCTCTGATGGCTAAAGACGTCCATTGCATTGAAGAATACGTTCAATTTCATCAGCAATATCCGGCTTCTTGGAGACATCGTTCCTGAGGCAACTACAGTGCAGTCTCTCTGCTGTCCATTATGGGGCCAACTTACCCCCCAAATACAATGATTTGAGTAAAGGGATTATCAGAATGGTTTGACAATGTAATAACTGATCCAGAAAATTCAACAGAGTACTTTCAATCAATTATAAGTGGCTTTAAATTATAAACCATCTCCATCTATCAATATTGTATTGTGATGAAGTTGGTGCAAAATTCCTGACTTAGCTGGCTGTTAAACTGCCGAGGGGAAAAATGGTGATGTTAATGGCAGGTGCAGAAAAATCGTGTGCGTTTCCATTATCAGGATTTATTCTGTGCCTGATTAACACATCTGAATTTCAGGTGATTGCACCTGACAGCTTATAGAGTGCACTGATGTAAATGGCATGTAAATGAGTATAAAGACCTATGCATTTAGATTTTCGGCTTATACCATATGCATTCTGGAAAATAAATACTTCTAAGAAATCTGTAACGACGGCTCCGGAGCTGGTATTTAGATGGCAGATGTCTTTAAGAAGTAAGATAAAGTTGTTAAGAGAAATAATCTTGGCCTTTGAATAAAACACATTTTTTTTAAACTCTCCTATAGGTGGGTATTTTATGCAATGGTTCCTCTTCTTTACTGGGCTGATTTAGGTGGCAGGCTCAACAGCCAAATGCTTGTTTGATAGACAGTAAAGATATGTGGTTAGCCTTCTCTAAAGGATCAACTGCTTCACCAGCAGAGACTAGTAATCTTCTCCTCCAAAAAACTCCATTCCACAATCAATCATCATAGAATAACCTGAATATAATACATTATGCCCTTTCATCTAAGCCGTTGAACTAGAGTATTAATAGATGAAGGTGTTCTACAAAATTGTTCAGCTAACCAGAACATTACCTATTTACTCCTACTCTTTTTATTTTTTAATCTTTCACCTATGCTATATTATTAACTACAAGCCTATGTGCCCTTATTTAACTTGGGTTGTTCTTTATTAAATGCTTTTTGAAAAGATATGTACACAGAATTCACAAGTTCCTCCATCTCTGACAATATAGACCAATTAGCCTGACATCAGTAGTAGGGAGGATGCTTGAGTTGATTATTAAAGTTGTAATAGCAGCACATTTGGAAAGTAGCAACAGGATCTGTCAAAGTCAGCATGGATTTACGAAGGGGAAATCATGCTTGACTAATCTGGATTTTTTTGAGGATGCAAGTAGAATGGATATGGAAGAGCCAGTGGATGTGGTGCTTATGAAGCCTTTGACATGGTCCCACACAATAGATTAGTGTGCAAAAATAAAGCACATGGTATTGGGGGTAGGCTATTGACATGGATAGAGAACTGGTTAGCAGACAGGAAGCAAAGAGTAGGAATTAATGGGTCCTTTTCAGAATGGCAGGTAGTAACTAGTGGCTCAGTGCTGGGACCCCAGTTATTTCAATATATATTAACGATTTAGACGATGGAATTAAATGTAACATCTCCAAGTTTGCGAATGACACAAAGCTGGGTGGCAGTGTGAGCTGCGAGGAGGATCCTATTGTTAATATTGGCTAAATTAAAGAGGTCACAAAATAGAGGATCTCTGTATTTGCAGGGTCCCCTTGGCCTCTTTCTGTGAAAGTTGCAAGCTGGGAGTCACGCCTCCAAGGAGTCTGCACCCTAGATGGAAGTTGAGGATAAGGTGACGTCCAGATGTCCTTCCTTTTCTTATTATGCATGAGGGTTTTGCAGAAGAGCTGAGCAGGTCTGCAAATGCATGATTAGGATTGGTTATAGAGGGGGGGGTGCATAAAGGTATTGTTAATTATGTTGCAGCGTGTTTGTGCTGTTATCTGATGATTGGTTAAAGTGTGAAGCCTTGTTCAAATTGTTTATACAACCTGGGGAAATGTTTCTTTATTTTGGTTAACTGTCTTCCATCTAGAAGCTTCTGTGGAAACAATGTAATGGGTACTTTGTGTTTGGGTTAGGGAACTGTCTATAACAGTATAACATGATCGATATGTGTGATTGGCTTGTAGGGGCTGCCCCTCCCCCCCTAAATAGTTTTGCGCCGCAGGTCCGATGCCCTATAAAAGAGTGAACCCCACATGCATCAGAGTCAATCTTCTGGAGATGCACTTGGGACTGTGCGACTATCTGGAGGTGTCTGCTCGCACGAGGTGAAGGGCTTGGACGAGTAGAGACAAGGATCGGACCAGCAGTGGTTAGGTATTGTATAGGGAGTTTGTTTGTATTTGGGAAGAATAAAGAATAATTGATCCAGTGCTTGACTCAGTGTTTTACTGAACTAGACTAGGGGGGTAAGCTGTTGAGAGCATAATTACACTATGAGGCTGCAGGGTGAATTGCATAGGTTGAGTGAGTGTGCAGATGCATGGCAGATGCAGTGTAATGTGGATAAATGTGAGGTTATCCACCTTTGGTGGCAAGAAGAAGAAGGCAGATTATTATCTGAATGGTGTCAGATTAGGAAAAGGGGAAGTGCAATGAGACCTGGGTGTCCTTGTACATCAGTCACTGGAAGTAAGCATGCAGGTACAGCAGGCAGTGAAGAAAGCAAATGGCATGTTGGCCTTCATAGGGAGAGGATTTGAGTAATGGAGCAAAGAGGCCCTTCTGCAGTTGTACAGAGCCTTAGTGAAACCACACCTGGAGTATTGTGTGCAGTTTTGGTCTCTTAATTTGAGGAAGGACATTCTTGCTATTGAGGGAGTTCAGCGTACGTTCACAAGGTTAATTCCCGGGATGGCGGGACTGTCATATGATGAGACAATGGAACGACTGGACTTGTATTCACTGGAATTTAGAAGGATGAGAGGATATCTTATAGAGACATATAAAATTATTAAGGGATTGGACACGCTTGATGCAGGAAACATGTTCCCGATGTTGGGGGAGTCCAGAACCAGGGGCCACACTTTAAGAATAAGGGGTTGGTTATTTAGAACTGAGATGAGGAAACACTTTTTCACCCAGAGAGTTGTGAATTTGTGGAATTCTCTGCCTCAGAGGGCAGTGGAGGCCGATTCATTGGATGCATTAAAAATAGAGTTAGAGAGAGCTCTTAGGGCTAGCAGGATCATGGGATATGGGAAGAAGGCAAGAATGGGGTACTGATTGTGGATGATCAGCCATGGTCACATTGAATGGCGGTGCTGACTCAAAGGGCCGAATGGCCTACTCCTGCACCTATTTTCGATGTTTCTATGTTTCTTATGTCCCCAGAAATCATATGTCTAATAATATGATCTTCTCAGTCTTCTGCTTTCACAGTATCATTGCTATATTTAAGAGGGAGTTAGATGTGGCCCTTGTGGCTAAAGGGATCAGGAGGTATGGAGAGAAGGCAGGTACAGGATACTGAGTTGGATGATCAGCCATGATCATATTGAATGGCGGTGCAGGCTCGAAGGGCCGAATGGCCTACTCCTGCACCTATTTTCTATGTTTCTATATTGCTACCATTTTCCTAACACATTGTATTGTGTGATTAATCTCTTATCTCCAGAGATGTTGCCTAACCTGCTGACTTACTCCAGCACTTAGTGTCTATTTCTTGTAAACCAACATCTGCAGTTCCTTATGTCTCCATTCAACATTTTATCCTTCCTTTCATCCTTGAACATCTTGTTTGAACCTTTTGGCCATCTGGGACTGTTGCACATTTTTGAAAGCTCACGACTAATGGTTCAGAATAATAAACATAATGAGGAATGAGTTGTAATATCTTCTGGCTACGACTCCTATGTTAAAACAAATTGTTAAATGATATGTTTGACTGAGAAATACATTAGTCCATTGGTGTATAACAATCACACATCCTAGTGCGTTTTCAATATATATGGAGTGCTGATTGCTGCTGCGAGACAGATAATTATTATTCAGTTTATTCGTGGTGAGGAACGAAATTTTCATTAAATAGTTTTAATAATTTTATTGGAGCCTGTAATTAAACAATACATATATTGTAATGTAAGATCAAAAGCATACTCATTGTTTACCTATATTATAGCAAGCTTGTGCTTTACAGCTGAAATTATTTCTGTACATACAAATTAATAAAGTTGAGAATGTGTTCTAGAACATGGCCAGCGAAGAGGTTATATTGGATCTAGTGATGAATAAGAGACGGCTGTAAGGAAATACCTTGCAAATGATTATTATAATATGAAATTAAACATTGGGTTCGAGAGGTAGAAGGGAGAATCAAAGCTCCTACTTCAGGTTCAATAAAGCAAATTTTGTTTGATCACAGTAAACTAATTTCAAGAAGTGGCAAGTTGTCAAAGAAGCTCTCGCTACATTACACAACCAGGGGTATCTGTGCTCCTGTATCTGGTCGTGTGCTTATCCCTGAAGAAATGCTAAACTAAAAGAAATGCAGGGAGAAAAATATATAAACTAGAAGACTGGGAGAGCTTTAAAAATAACAAATAAAGAAATGCAAAGACAGTCAAGAGCTACAGAAAAGAAAGAACAATAATATTCAAGCAGTGCGACTGTTAGAGTTAATGTAATATAAATAAATGAAGAACAAGAGCACCTAGGTGTGGATGGGGATTGATTACAGTTGAATGGAAATGTTATCACATAAGATGTCAGACTCTTTAAAGTAGTACTTTTATATTCCCCTCGTAATACAAAAAAATGGAAATTATGATGATAATTTTTTTATTGAATGTGGGATGATGTGTTCCCACGCTATAGCTTGTGTGACAAGAGAACCTCAGAAAACCTGGTAAGACATGACGGAAAGAGATGAGGAGATATTCCTTTTCTCATTGCGTGATGAATTACTGCAACGTTCTATCACAGAAATCTGTAATACTAAATAACTGAATATTTCTAAAGGGAGCTAGGTTGGTTTCCACAAAAGTCATCAAACTATATGGGAAGAGAGCGCAAACAGGGCATTAATATAGAGGATCAGCCATGATTGTATTGAATGCGGGAGCAGGTTCGAAAGTGTGAATACCTGCCGTACACCTATTTTCCATGTCCTTGTGGTGGTGTGGGACAAGCAGTACTTCCTAATAAACATCTCTCATGGAGCTGCAGCTTTGTATTAAATATTACATTATTAAAATGTATTAAATATGTTGATGAAGAAATAGAGCGTCGTACAGTGACGTTTGCCGGTGGCTCTGTTTAAGGTGACATTAAATTGTGCAGAAGTAAACACATAATTAGAATGCGGCAAGGACTGAAATATTGAGTAAGACTGCAGCAGATGAACTTCAGTGTAAGGAATTGTGAGAAATTCCTCTTTAAATCCAGGAAATTCAAACCAGAATGTAATCATAATAGTAAGAGATTATGAATTGTGGAGGTGCGGAGATATTTTCATGTATATCTAAACCTGTCATTAGAAAACAGAACACAGATACAAAAGTGATCAAAAGGCTAATAATACAATACTATTTAACTCAAATAGGCCAGAATACAACATGAAGTGTTGCCTCAGTCAAACTTATAGAAAGATATAATCTTATAGAAACATATAAAATCCTTATAGGATTGGACAGGCTAGATGCAGGAAAAATGTTTCTGATGTTGGGGGAGTCCAGAGCCAGGGGTCACAGTTTAAGAATATGGGGTAGGACATTTAGGACTGAAATGCAGAGAAACCGCTTCACCCAGGGCATTGTGAATCTGTGGAATTCTCTGCCACAGAAGGCAGTGGAGGCCAATTCACTGGATGTTTTCAAGAGAGAGTTAGATTTAGCTCATTATAATCAAGGGATATGGGGAAAAAGCAGGAACGGGGTACTGATTTCCGATGATCAGCCATGATCGTATTGAATGACGGTGCTGACTCAAAGGGCCGAATGGCCTACTCCTGCACCTATTTTTCTATGTTTCTAAACAGGGCTTTGATCACATCTGTCTGTTACAGAATCTTGGTCAGTATTTTCTTCACTTCAGAAGGTGGAAGGGTGACTTAAATAATGGTTTGAAAAAAGAAATACTATTGGGCTTTGAAAAATGCACAATGGTTATTTTCTCTGGTAGATGAACCAAAAAGAGGATGACATAATCTTAATTTGAAGATTGCACCTTTCAGGAGTGCAGTTAAGAAATATATGTGGATACAAAAGACAGTAAAAATCCATACTGCTCTCTTTTTAAAAGTGCCCCCCCGTTCCTGCAGTTTTGGTCTCCAAATTTGAGGAAGGACATTCTTGCTATTGAGGGAGTGCAGCGTAGGTTCACGAGATTAATTCCCGGGATGGCGGACTGTCATATGCTGAGAGAATGGAGCGGCTGGGTTTGTAGAAGGATGAAACATATGATTATTAAAGGTTTGGACACGCTAGATGCAGGAAAAATGTTCCCGATGTTGGGGGAGTCCAGAACCAGGGGCCACAGTTTAAGAATAAGGGGTAAGCCATTTAGAACGGAGATGAGGAAACACTTTTTCACACAGGGAGTTGTGAGTGTGGAATTCTCTGCCTCAGAGGGCGGTGGAGGCCGGTTCTCTGGATACTTTCAAGAAAGAGCTAGATAATGCTCTTAAAGATAGCGGAGTCAGGGGATATGGGGAGAAGGCAGGAATGGGGTGCTGATTGGGGATGATCAGTCATGATCACATTGAATGGCAATGCTGGCTCGAAAGGCCGAATGGCCTACTCCTGCACCTATTGTCTATTGTCTATTGCCAAGAGTGCAAATTCAGTAGAAATGTTCAGATCTTGGGTGGGATGATTGTTATTGGGCAAAAGCAGTTTATGGATGAAATGCGGAAATTAAATTGAAGTAATAGCGACTATGATTTGATAGAATGGCAAAACAGACTTGAGGCACTTATTGAAGGGTTGACATCAGTTCCCATAATTAGTTATTCCCACGGCTTTCTAATCAATCAGTTAATCCATGTAATAAAAAGATTTTTATTTTCCAGTGATTTGTAACACCTTTTCTCCCTGATGGCACTCCTTCTGAGATGAAACCTAATCCATAAGTGATTTAGTGAGCAAGTACTTTTATATTTAATTAATGTAATTAAACAAATTAAGGACATTTCGATTTACCAGCAATTGTTGCAATCAATTTAAACTCGTATTAAACACACCATTGCCGTTTAATATTTACGAAGGAACTGCAGATGTTGGAAAATCGAAGGTAGACAAAAATGCTGGAGAAACTCAGCGGGTGAGGCAGCATCTATGGAGCTAAGGAAATAGGCAACGTTTCGGGTCAAGACCCTTTTAAGACTGATGTGAGGGTAGGAGGGCGGGAAGAAGAAAGGAAGACAGTGGGCTGAGGGAGAGCTGGGAAGGGGAGGGGAAAGAAGGAGATAGCAGGGACCACCTGAAATTGGAGAAGTCAATGTCCATACTGCCGAGGTGTAAACTACCCAAGCGAAATATGAGGTGTTGCTCCTCCAATTTACGGTGGGCCTAACTCTGGCCATGGAGGAGAAAGGTCGGATTCGGAATGGGAGGAGGGAGTTGAAGTGCTGAGCCACCGGAAGATCAGGTTGGTTATTGCAAACTGAGTGGAGGTGTTGGCGAAGCGATCGCCAAGTCTCACCGATGTAGAGCAGCTGACAGCTAGAGCAGCGGATGCAATAGATGAGGTTGGAGGAGGAGCAGGTGAACCTCTGCCGCATCTGGAAAGACTGCTTGGGTCCTTGAATGCAGTCAAGGGGGGAGGTAAAGCGACAAGTGTAGCATTTCCAGCGGTTGTAAGGGCAAGTGCCAGGAGAGGGGGTGGTTTGGGTGGGAAGGGACGAATTGACCAGTGAGTTATGGAGGGAGCGGTCTCTGCAGAAAGCCGAAAGGGGAGGAGATGGGAAGATGTGGCCAGTGGTGGGATCCTGTTGGAGGTGGCGAAAATGTCGGAGGATTATTTGTTGTAATTGCCATTTAATATGCTTTACTACTGCCAAAATCAAATGGTTATGGTAGAGCTATCTTAAAATGATAAATGGAACCAGTGAGTTCATCCATATTTTCTGTATCACAGGACATGGTTAACTTTAGTTACTTTGTATTGTGTGGCTGTACAAAGACTGAGACTTTACTGAGTCCATTTTCAATCTCTGAATCAAAATGCATTTATAACTGAGCTATTTCAGAAAATTGCATGCAGCATCTGCAACTGTACGTTAACTCTGCTGGCAGAATGTTGAATTTGGAAAAGCATTCAGGTTTGAATCTGTTGTGATCTGTCACATGCAACCATTGACTGAGACCATCTGCTTTGGTTGACAGATGTTCATTTAACCAGTCAAGAAACTATTTGCCACACTACTTATTATTTATTTGTTTTAACGTAAAAATGTACATTTTTTAGCCTTAAGTTCCAAATTTAACATTTATTAAAGAGCATCACATCCATGAATATTCAATAATGGAAAATCGACTGTTGAAGAAGGCTTTAAGTCTTTATCCTGCTACACAATAGAGAAACATAGAAACATAGAAAATAGGTGCAGGAGGAGGCCATTCGGGCCTTCGAGCCAGCACCGCCATTCATTGTGATCATGGCTGATCATCCCCAATCAATAACCCGCGCCTGCCTTCTCCCCATATCCCTTGATTCCACTAGCCCCTAGAGCTCTATCTAACTCTAATATAAAATAACTTTAAATGAATCACCGTCCATGTTATAGAAATATGTTTTTTATGTTGTCAAAGGTATCTTGTTAAGAACATAAAAAGTAGGGGTAAAACTTGGCTATCTGACCTTTTGCCATTCATCTAACATTGGTCCTTCTACTTCTTGTCCATCTTCTTGTCCATCATCCTCATATCACTTTTGATTTATTTAATATCCAGAAATCTATCAATCACTGTGTTGAGTGAACTATCATGTGAGCTTCAAGCACTCTTCTTTCATTCTTCTAAACTTTAACTTGTGATAAAGTTTGCTTTCACAGCTCAGGGCATTAAGTATAAGGATGAGGAAGTTACAATGCAGCTCTATAGGATTTTAGTTAGGCCACATTTGGAGAATTGAATGTGGTACTAGTTGTCCCATTACAGTCGGGATGTGGAGGCTTTGGAAAGGGTGCAGAGGAGGTTTACCAGAATGATGTGACTGCATTAGGGAGTGTTAGGTACAGGGAGTGGTTGGACAGTCTTGGATTATTTTCTCTGGAGGTTACAGAGAGACCGGATAGAATTATATAAAATTATGAGAGGCTTCGATGGAGGCTTAGAAGCTTTTCAGGATGGAAATATCATCTAATAGAGACATTGCTTTAAGGTGAGAGAGGCAAAGTTTAAAGGAGATTGGCGAGGCATCTTTTTTTTACACAGAGGGTGGTGAGTACCTGGAACACACTGCCTCAGGTGGTGGTTGAAGCAGATATGTTAGTGGCATTTTAAGAGGCAGTATGGGTATATACGGAATGATGGGATATGGATTATATGCAGGCAGATAAGAGTTTGCCTTGGCATTATGTTAGGCACAGATATTGTGAGCCGACGAGCCTTTCTTGTGCTGTACTGTTCTAGCAACTGAGTTGATAATGGTCTAGTCCACTCAATCTGCCAAAAGCAAACCTGCCCATACTGGACCTAGTCTAGTAAACCTACACTGCACTCCTTCTCTCCTTCTCTGACAGGTGCATCTTTTTTTAGGTCAGACACCCAGAACTAAATTCGGAACACCAGGTGCATTCTCATAATTGCAGTAACTTACTTCTGAACTCGTATCCTCGCATGATAGAGGCCACTATGTAATTTGCCTTGCTAATTGTTGCTGCACCTGCGTATATACTTTCAGTGTTCAAAAGGGAACTGCAGATGCAGGAATATCGAAGGTACACAAAATTGCTGGGGAAACTCAGCGGGTGCAGCAGCTATCGAAGGTACACAAAATTGCTGGGGAAACTCAGCGGGTGCAGCAGCGCTTTATATACTTTCAGTGTCTTGTTCACAAGGACACCTCAGTCCAAGAGCAACTTTTTCCAATCTGTCTCTGTTTTAAAATAAACTTCTGCTTTTCTTGTTTCTGCTCTGAAGTGAACAATCTTATATCTTTCCACTTTATATTCCTTCCTCCGTGTTCTCAACTATTTAGCCCATCTAGTATAGTTCACATTTCACCCAAATCACCTTGGCTTGCATGCAAATATTAAAATGTTAGAATGATTATTTATTACAGTATTTTACCATGTGGTTATGCATGTCACAGTATTTTTAAAATAACATACTTGTTGAGACGTTTAAGAAAGAACTGCAGATGCTGGAAAAATCGAGGGTGACAAAAAAGCTGGAAAAACTCAGCGGGTGAGGCAGCATCTATGGAGCGAAGGAAACTGGCGACGTTTCGGGTTGAGCCCTTTTGTCCAGCTTTTTTGTCTACTTGATGAGACCGTCTTCCCTTCAACTTTATACATATGAACAACAATGATTCAGTCAAATTCAAGTACATCATCCCTACAAAGTTCTTCAACTCTGAAGCAATGCCCAGTGCACAACTAATAGGTTAAAAAAGTCCCAAATTCTGGTTGACACGAGGTTAGGTGATCATACTTAAAGATGGAAGACAAGGTGTACAGTTCGGAGTTTATTACCTTGATATGAGGGTTACAAAGTGTCACCTTGCTTGGTCCTGCAGTTCCCACAAGACTGGTTCATTCTAACTAAACAGAGAAATTATAACTTCTAGTCTTACCACTTTTATCATAGCTTTCTGGAGGCTGCCATACAAGACCCTCGTGATTGAAATCAATCCTAATATTTGTTACAACTTTCCCGAATTCTGAAGGTGTAGGAATGTGATTTTTAATTTAGTGAAAGCTTTAGTTTGAGTTCACGCCTCATTTATTGATTCAAATCAAGTCAAGTTTATTGTAATATGCACAAGTATGGTGAAGTGGAGGTACAATGATAATCCTGTTTGCAGCAGCATCGCGGCACACAAATTAGATTAGATTAGATTAGATAGCCTTTATTGTCAGATGACAGATTAAATTACATGCAAATTACACAATTTTTACAAGACAGTGAGAAGAAAAGAAGAATATGTGCAAAAAAACAAGACATTAGTGCAGAACATTAGAAACAAGTAGGTCCGTGGTAAGTTACGAGGTGGTCTGCAGTGTTCTGTTGCCAAGGTAGGATGATGGTTCAAGAACCAGATAGTTATACAAGCGGTACCTGAACCTGTTGTGTGTGGCTTCAGGTTTCTGTACCACCTGCTCTATGGTAGCAGTGAGGAGAGAGTAAGGATACTTGATGATAGACACAAAATGCTGGAGTAACTCAGCAGGACAGGCAACATCTCTGGAGAGAAGGAATGGGTGACGTTTCGGGTCGAGACCCTTCTTTAGATTATGATTTCCTCAATGATATATACTTGATGATCGGTGGAGCTTTCTTGTGGAAATGTGTTGTGTTGTTGCTTCTGATGGTGGGTGGGCTGTGCTCATGGTGGACTGGGCTGAGTCCATCTCTCTCTGCAGCCTCTCGAATAACTATGCATTAGAATGGCTCTACCAGGCCACGATGCAATCAGTTAGGATACGTTCTGCAATACATGTTTGATGGAGATTCCTGTGACATGCCAAATATCTTTAAACATCTAAGAAAGTTGAAGCATGCCTTCTTTATAATTATGTTTATGTGCTGGACACTGGAAAGGTCATCCAAGTGTCAGCCTACCTAGCAACCTTGATCCACTGCTGACACCATCTCCTACGTCAGACTCCTATTCATAAACTACAGCTTTGCTTTCAACACCATTATCCCAACCAAGCTCATCTCCAAACTCATGGAACTTGGAGTCAGCACTCCCCTCTATAAATGAATCCTCGACTGCCTGACCAACAGACCACAATCAGAGAGGATAGGTGACAAATCACCCTCTACGAAAATCTCCAACACTGTTGCCCTGCATAGATGTGTTCTCAGCCCTTTACTATATTCCTTATACATTCATGAATTTGCCATATACCAATCCAGCTCGTAAACTAAAAGATGTTAACCCTGCAGGAATTCGAAACTGTGTGACTCCCTCCATCTCCGACCCAGCAATGATGCCAGCAACCAAGAACATCTGCAACAAACACTTTATGTGGATTCATGCTTGTGAATGATCCTCTGACAGTGATCACAGACTGGGATCACAGGGCTGTGGGGGTCCTGTGGATGTCAAGAGTCAAGAGTGTTTTATTGTCATGTGTCCCAGATAGAACAACAACATACTGACTTGCTGCAGCACAACAGAGTATACATAGTACACTGTAAACTATATGATAAACGAGATAGGAAAAAAAAAGTTCAGTGTGTGTATATATGTACACAGTCACAAGCACACACACACTCAAAATACACACAGTAGTGCAATAATAATAATAATAATAATAGTCTATTGTAGTCCAGAGCCTATTGGAGGTTGTAGTGTTTAATAGCCTGATGGCTGTAGGGAAGAAGCTGTTCCTGAACCTGGCCGTTACAGTTTTTCAGGCTCCTGTACCTTCTACCCGATGGCAATGGTGAAATGAGTGAGTAGCCAGGATGGTGTGGGTCTTTGATGATGCTGGCTGCCTTTTTGAGGCAGTGACTCCAGTAAATCCCTTTGATGGTGGGGAGGTCAGAGCCGGTGATGGACTGGGCAGTGTTCACAACTTTTTACAGTCTTTTCTGCTCCTAGGAGTTCAAGTTGCCGAACCAGGCCTTGATGCAACCAGTCAATATGCTCTCTACTGTACACCTGTAGGAGTGCAAGAGAATCCTCTTTGACATACCGAATCTCCGTAAACTTCTCAGGAAGTAGAGGCGTTGTCATTATTTCTAAGTGTCCATACAAGACGTCAAGCTAAATCCGAAGTCTCGTCACTTTTTATTTCACCCAGTTTCACTGTGTAGTAGGTGATAGCATGCAAATCCCATCGTAAGATATACTGTTAAAATACTAATGGATTGGAGTGCAAATCTGCATATAGGCTCCTTAAATGGACATAGTTTACAATGCTGTTTTTTATCTTTTTGACCTCGATGGAATATGTGAATCTAAATCAAGAACCTCTTTTCAATAAAGTCATGATGATCTAAAGTTTTGTTGACAGGATATGGTGAAAAAGGCACATGAATCTCTACACATTAGGAGTTAGTGTCAAATTCTCAGATTACATTTGCTGAATTGTGCACTGCCAGCTATCTGCTAGGGCTTGTAATATCTATCCTGAGAAATGACGCTCCTGCCTCAGGGTGCTGCAAGCTCAAGAAAACTATTGCACTAAAGCTGAGACTGTGCCTTTGTGATAGCAAAAGATGCTGAGTTACACATTTCACACTTCATCTTTGACTGAATATGTCATAGCAGATCAGAAAACTGTCTTATTTCCTGTGACAAAACACGTTTTGGGCTTGGATGCTAATAAATGGTGAAATAGAGGAAATTTGATGTGTCAAATCAAAAATTCAGAGGGTCATCAATCTGATCTTCTTCAAGTGATTGAAAAAGAGTTCTGTTATGTATAAACCTCATCTGATTTTCCTCTGTGCCTCCAGTTGGTTGTATCCATGCACAGTAGAGGAACATTTCTCAGATTTGAATATAATTTTAGGAAATAATATGTGGCATGTCAGCTTTGATCCAATGAGACTTTTGCCAAGTACTTTTTTATCTAAGTTCGCTGCTGGCTGATTATGTGGAGGAAATCTATATAGGATATATTAGAGCATCTAAAAAATACAAAGGAGAACAAAGCTCTATGGAGGTTTCCATCAACAATAACACAGCCATTATTTCTTCATAGACAGCCATATGGAGGCTGAGGGGCTGACCTTGTAGAAGTATATGAAAGCATGAGGGGATGGTTAAAATGAGTAGCCGCAGATATTTCCCCAGAGGAGGGGGGAGGAGACATAGGGTGAGAGAGAAGAGATTTAAAAGGCACCTGAGGAGCAACTTGTTCAGAGGATGGTGTGTATATGGAATGAGCAGCCAGAGGATGTGGTTGAGGCAGGTCCAACAGCAACATCTAAAAGACATATGGACAGGTACATGGATGTGAAAGGTTAGAAGGGATATAAGCCAGGTGCGTCCGAGAGGCACAAGTTAAGTAACTTGGTCAGCATGGTTGGGATGGACCAAAGTGCCGGCCTGTTTCTGTGCAGTTTGTTCTATGCAGTTTTGATCTCCTAATCTGAGGAAAGACATTCTTGCCATAGAGGGAGTACAGAGAAGGTTCACCAGACTGATTCCTGGGATGCCAGGACTTTCATATGAAGAAAGACTGGATAGACTCGGCTTGTACTCGCTAGAATTTAGAAGATTGAGGGGGGATCTTATAGAAACTTACAAAATTCTTAAGGGGTTGGACAGGCTAGATGCAGGAAGATTGTTCCCGATGTTGGGGAAGTCCAGAACAAGGGGACACAGTTTAAGGATAAGGCGGAAATCTTTTAGGACTGAGATGAGAAAAACATTTTTTACACAGAGAATGGTGAATCTCTGGAATTCTCTGCCACAGAAGGTAGTTGAGGCCAGTTCATTGGCTTATTTAAGAGGGAGTTAGATGTGGCCCTTGTGGCTAAAGGGATCAGGGGGTATAGAGAGAAGGCAGGTACAGGATACTGAGTTGGATGATCAGCCATGATCATATTGAATGGCGGTGCAGGCTCGAAGGGCCGAATGGCCTACTCCTGCACCTATTTTCTATGTTTCTATATGACTCTACCTCTGCTTTCAAAGGCTTGGTAAGCCTGGGTCCATCCTCATGCTTAGAATGTCTTCAGAAATCCAGGATATATCATACCTAATCCTCTGGCATTTTTGTTTTTTGTGTTGTCATGTGATTTCCTCCACTTGATAAAAGTATTAAATGAGCCACTGCCCAATATGCATTTTGATAATCAGGTCTGTTAGTATATTAGTGCTGATCTCCAGAACATCTTCAAGTATTATTTTCCCATTAATTTGCCAGCTTTTTAAAAGTCACTTCTTAATATTTGCCTTTAATTTATCTTTAGAGTAAAGTAAAGATCAACTATGCCTCCGAGATGGATTCTGAGAGCAGCTTGTACTGGAGCCTACCAGGGAGAAGACATTTCTGGATTTAGTGTTGTGTAATGAACTGGATTTGATATGGGAACTCAAGATAAAGGAACCATTAGGAGGTAGTGACCATAATATAATAAATTTTAATCTGTAATTTGAGAGGGAGAGGTAAAATCGGAAGTGTCAGCATTGCAGTTCAAGTATTGAACAAAGGGGACTATGGAGGCATGAGGGAGGAGCTGGCCAACGTTGACTGGAAAGAGACCCTAGCAGGGATAATGGTGGAACAACAATGGGAGGTATTTCTGGTAATAATCCAGAAGATGCAGGGTAATTTCATTCCAAAGAAGAAGAAAGATTCTAAGGGGAGTAATGGGCAACCGTGGCTGACAAGGGAATTCAAGGACAGTATGAAAATAAAAGAGAAATAAAATATAACATTGCATAGATGAGCGGGAAGCCAGAGGATTGGAAAACTTTTAAAGATCAACAGAAGATAACAAAAAAGGCAATAGGGGAGAAAAGATGAAGTCCGAAGGTAAGCTAGCCAAGAATATAAAGGAGGATAGTAAAAGCTTCTTTAGGTATGTGAAGAGGAAGAAATTGTTATGACAAATGTGGGTCCCTTGAAGCCAGAAACAGGTGAATTTATTATGAGGAACAAGGAAATGGCAGACAAGTTGAACAGGTACTTTGGTTCTGTCTTCACTAAGGAAGACAAACAATCTCCCAGATATACTAGGGGGCAGAGGACCTAAGGTGATAGAGGAACTGAAGGAAATTCACATTAGTCAGGAAATGGTGTTGGGTAGACTGATGGGACTGAAGGCTGATAAATCCACACGGCCTGATGGTCTGCATCCCAGGGTACTCAAGGAGGTGGCTCCAGAAATCGTGGATGCATTGCTGATCATTTTCCAATTGGAGGAATTGTTAATGTTATCCCACTTTTCAAGAAAGGAGCGAGAGAGAAAGCAGGGATTTATAGACCAGTTAGACTGACATCAGTGGTGGGGAAGATGCTGGAGCTGATTATTAAATTTGGATAGCAGTAACAGGATCGGTTCAAGTTAGCATGGATTTACGAAGGGGAAATAATGCTTGACAATTCTTCTGGAAGTTTTTGAGGATGTAACAAGTAAAATGGACAAGGGAGAGCCAGTGGATGTAGTGGACCTGGACTTTCAGAAAGCCCTTCATAAGGTCCCACACAGGAGATTAGCGGGCAAAATTAGAGCACATAGTATTGGAGGTAGGGTATTGACATGGATAGAAAATTGGTTGGCAGACAGGAAACAAAGAGTAGGGATTAACGGGTCCCTTTCAGAATGGCAGGCAGTGACTAGTGGGGTACCGCAAGGCTCGGTGCTGGGACCGCAGCTATTTGCCAGATACATTAATGATTTAGATGAATGAATTAAAAGTAACATTAGCAAATTGGCAGATGACACAAAGCTGGGTGGCAGTATGAACTGTGAAGAGGATGCTATGAGGATGCAAGGTGACTTGGACAGGTTGGGTGAGTGGGCAGATGCATGGCAGATGCAGTATAATGTGGATAAATGTGAGGTTATCCACTTTGTTGGCAAGAACGGGAAGGAAAATTATCTGAATGGTGTCAGGTTAGGAAAAGCGGAAGTACAACAAGATCTGGGTGTCCTTGTACATCAGTCACTGAAAGTAAGCATGCAGGTGCAGTAAGCAGTGAAGAAAGCTAATGGCATATTGGCCTTCATAACAAGATGAGTTGAGTACAAGAGCAAAGAGGTCCTTCTGCAGTTGTACAGGGGCCCTGGTGAGACCACACGTGGAGTATTGTGTGCAGTTTTGGTCTCCTAATTTGAGGAAGGGCATTCTTCCTATTGAGGGAGGTTAACTCCCGGGATGGCGTGACTGTCATATGATGAAAGAATGGAGCAATTGGGCTTGTATTCAGTGGAATTTAGAAGGATGAGAGGCGTTCTTATAGAAACATATACAATTATTAAGGGATTGGACATGCTAGATGCAGGAGACATGTTCCCGATGTTGGAGGAGTCCAGAAGCAGGGGCCACAGTTTAAGAATCAGGGGCAGGCCATTTAGAACTGAGATGAGGAAAAACGTTTTCACACAGAGAGTTCTGAATTTGTGGAATTCTCTGGCACAGAAGGTAGTGTAGGCCGATTCACTGGATGCATTTAAAAGAGAGTTAGATAGAACACAGAGCTCTTAGGCAGGAATGGGGTACTGTTTGTGGATGATCAGCCATGATCACATTGAATGGCGGTGCTGGCTCGAAGGGCCGAATGGCCTAATCCAGCACCTATTGTCTATGTATCTATGTATCCAACCGAACAAGACAGAAATCAAATATTTGCTTTCACCACAGATTTTATGCTTCATTTGTGAGTTAGAGGTTTGTGTATTATTTAACTAAGTGACACATTCTATGGTTTTCTTTCTGTTTAATTTTACTGCTTAATGAGCTCAAAGTTGGGGTTTCTGGCCTAAGAAGCACATTGTACGTGTGTAATAAAAAAAGGGGGAGATGCAAATATTGGAAGTTTTCACTAAGCACTGGAGAACATGATAAACACCTAGTCAATCAGCGAACAGGTGTAAAGGGACAAGACAGATTATGGCATTTTGTATGAACTGCCTTTATTAGAATGAAAAACTGAGATTAAAGGCGACATTTTAGTAAGATTGGAAAAACAGCAGAGGTGGTTTAGAGCTACTGATTATACAAAGCGTTGAATAAAAGTGTTAAATGGTCTGCAAATTGCTTAATGGAATACAGTTTGGTTTTATAAAAGATCCTCAGGGAAAACATGTAGACATATAAGAAAAAGAGAGAAAATGAAAAAATGTGGGATTCATGTCTCGAAAATGTCAGATATGAAGCCGAACCACGATGTGCAGAGAAAATAAAGTGGATCCACTAATCATGAGAAGTAAAAAAAATCCAACCATGAACAGATTGCTGCTTGCGTGGTGCTCAAATGTCAAGCTTATCTCTACCAGTTTTACTTCACTAGTTGTGTAGGAAGGAACTGCACAGGGAACTGCAGATGCTGGTTATACACTGAAGATAGACGCAAAAAGCCGGAGTAACGCAGCGGGACAGGCAGCATCTCTGGAGAGGAGTGGGTGACGTTTCATGTCGAGACCCTTCTTCAGACTGAAGAAAAGTCTCGACACGAAACATCACCCATTCCTTCTCTCCAGAGATGCTGCCTGTCCCGCTGAGTTACTGCGGCATTTAGTGCACTAGTTGACTGTTCTCATCTCTCCATTTTGCAATCATTGCTCTGAAGAAAACAATAGAGAGGTGCATAACAATGGTTTGAACGTTGATAGAAAGATTACAGAATGTTAGTCAGGCATAGGAAATATTGAGTGCTTCAACAGATAGCTCCTGGAAATCTGCCTACCTGCCTGCTGCTCACTTCTATGAATATAATAACTAGGCTCTTGCTTGGCTGGACACATCAGAAGGAGTCATGAATGGCTAGTTCCTGTTTTTGAGCCTATGTTTTTTCAAATGCGTAGGAAGGAACTGCAAATGCTGGTTTATAGTCTGGTTAGCCGTCTGAAGATGGATTCAGACCCGAAACGTCATCTATTTCTTTATTCCAGAGAAGTTTCCTGACCCGTTGAATTACTCCAACATTTTGTGTCTATCTTATTTCAAATGAGGTTGCATTTCGCAGTAGAGGAGCATTGTAGTTGGTGCAGATGTTGGCTATAATCTGAAAAGAAAAACATGTTTTTGCACACTTCATTCGAATGCCTGCTGGACTGGATGTATCGGTGTAAGGGTACCTTAGCTTGATGGCTTTGTGGTCAGGTTTGCGGCTGATACGAAGGGGCAGGTGGAGGGGCAGGTAATGTCGAGGAAGCAGGGACTGCAGAAGAACTTGGACAAGTTGTAAGAGTGGGCAAAGAAGTGGCAGATGGAATATAGCATCACAAAGGGTATGGTGATGCACTTTAATAGAAGGAATAAAGGCGCAGTCTATTTTCTAAATGGGGAAATGGTTCGGAAATCGGAAGTGCAAAGGGAATTTCGAGTGCTGGTGCAGGATTTCCAAAAGGTTAATTTGCAGTTTGAGTTGGTAGTAAGGAATGCAAATGCAATTTTAACGTCCATTACGAGTCGACTAGAATATAAACGCAAGGCTGTAATGCTGAGGCTTTATAAGGTGCTGGTCAGGTCACATTTGGAATATTGTTAGCAGTTTTGAGCCCCATATCTGAGGAAGGTTGTGCTGGCATTGGAGAGGGTCCAGAGGAGGTTTATGAGAATGATCCTGAGTATGATTGGATATGAGGTGAGTTTGAAGGCACTGGGTCTGTGCTTGCTGGAGTTTAGGATGAAGGGGAACCTCATTGAAACCTACCGGATAATGAAAGGTCCAGATAGAGTGGATGTGGAGAGGATGTTTGCAGTAGTGGGAGAGCCAAGGACCAGAAGTCAGAGCCTAAAAATAAAAGGGCGTACCTTTAGAATGGAGATTAGGAGGAATTTCTTTGGCCAGAGGGTTGTGAATCTTTAGAATTCATTGCCACGAACGGCAGTGCAGGCCAAGTCATTGGGGATTTTAAAAACGGAGATAGATAGGTTCTTGATTGGTAAAGGTGACAAAGGTTATGGGGAGAAGGCAGGAGAATGGAGAAGGCAAAATAGATCAGGCATAATCAAATGGCCTTATAGTCATGATCTCTGGACTTATTCTCATAAGACAGCCAAAATGGATTTAAAATGTGGGTTTTTAATGACACAGATGGAGGCCCTTTGGCTCATTGGACCAATGCTACCTCCCAGGCCTGGACCTGATGGAATAATCCCCGGTCCCATTGCCACTGTCCTCATTTCCCTAAACTCCTGCAATTTCTTTGCTCTCTTGAAAGCCCCTTTATGATTCTTTTTCTTGCAATTGACCAAAACAAAGGAGTAACTTACTGCAACAATTAGCCCACAAATACATCTCTGGGACAGGGGGGGAAACCAGAGCACTTGGAGCAAATTGTAGCAGTTGCGGAGAGAATGCACAAACTCAGGACCGGCAGAGTCCGAGGTCAGGATTGAACCCATAACCCTGGAGTTGAGGCAATGGCACTAATCGCTCTGTCATCATGCCTATATGTTGTTACCAAAGTCGGACCGTCGATGCAGTGTTGGAAGAGATCTGCTGATCTCTATAAGTGATCATGCTCTATGAATGCATCTTCATTTGTTCTAACCTACCACTGTACTACCAGTATCGGGCACTGTGGAATTCATCATGCACCAAATACCAAATAGGAAAAAGTTTCCCCCAACTCCCCCCCCCACTCCTACCCCCCACATAAAACAAGCTAAAACAACACTAAAAACATACATTTAACACATACTATTTAAACACAAAGAAGGAAAGGACAGACAGACAGTTTACGAGGCAGCTATTTCTGGCGCCACCCGGTGGATAAGATAGAAACAAGGTTATCTGGTCAATGAATGAATGAGAACAGTTAGAGAGAGAGAGAGAGAGAGAGCATGAATTAAATAATATAGTATGTTGCAGCTGTGAAATGCAGGAATTGTTTCTGTAGAAGTACAGGAGTTTGAGTGATGACAATATTGAAGTACACTATATTTTGTAGGTGGATATGGCTATTTGCCTTCACTGATAGATCAAATCAAGTGGACAAATAATTGGTAGAAGGCTTGGAAGGGAGATGACAAAAATATTTCTTACCCTGAAGGTGAACGGGGTTTGAAGTTCACTCTTTGAAAGGTTGATGAAAGGCCTACTGTAGGTCTGCTGCCCTTTGCTTGTATATGATAGGGATCACAGCATTGCAGAGTGCTGTTGGAGGAGCCTCTATGAACAACTGCTGCACATTTTATAGATGGCACGTGCTACAATTCTGATGCACTGAAGGTGAAGGGAATAAATATTTAGGATGATGGATGGGATGCCAGTCTTATAGCTATGGATAGCATACATCAATTGTCTTTCTTTTTTTATTTCCATTTCATAACTTGGCAAATTTGAGTAGTTGACCTGAAGGGCAGTTTTGCAGCTGCCTGCACTGACTGTTTTTGAAAGGACACACTTTTTTTTTTGCTGTAAGTGCCTGGCAAGCCTATGTGAGAAGGGAGAGGAATGAATGGTAATGTACCATATAATGTCATGCACTGTGATCACACTGTCTTTCTGTAAAAATCTGTGCTTCTTTAAACAGATTTTAATGTATGTTACAGCACTATTTTTAGTGTGATGCTTTCCGTAAAAACTGGTGGTTTGGAGCAAAAGCCAAATGGAGTGCTGCAAAGTACCTGTAATGTAAGAACAATGTTGATCTGCTCCCCTACACCCACTCCTAAATTAGCATTTAATTTAGCAAATTAAATACATTTCGTGGAATAACATGCTGTCGTCTTCTGGGTTCCCATGTGGTTCTTAATGATGCAGCCAGTTACACATGGCTCAGTCCCTGCATGATGGCCCACCTTAATAGATGCAGGCTTCCTCTGCAGATGTAGCATAAAACATTGAAATGAAGGAAGAGATATATTGGGTTAAGGAGTTGATGGTCATCACAGTATTTTCAGGCTTGGCAAAATCAGTTTTTTGACAATTTCAGCAGATTGGCTTTATTTTTGGCATCTAGTTTGACTTTTATCTGCATGAATTTTCACTCTTCAAACCGAGGATACAAGGACATAAGGAAATGGGAGGGAGGAATTCAGAAAAGGTACTCTACCTGGGAAAGTGTACAAAAGTGGAGCTGTGGACTGATAAATCTCTGGGTCCCGACAAACTAAATCCCAGAGTATTAGATAAGTGGCTAGTGGGATAGTTAATGCAATAGATATATTTTTTAAATACCTCAATTTGGGGATGGTTCCGTTAGGTCTTGAAATAACAGCCTCTTTACTGAAAGATTAGGGGGACAGAAAGCAGGAAAGTACAGACCAGTTAGCTTAACATCTCTCTATGGAAAAGTGTGAGAACCTATTGTTAAACACAATATAGCAAGGCACTAACAAAAACTCAAAGCTTACTGACAAAGTCAACGTAGTTTTGTGAAAGGCAAATTGTCTTTGATTAATTTAATGGATAATAATGGAGGTTTTGGAAGATGAAGCATAAACTATTCATAAAGAGGAACTGGTGGATATATTCAAATCAAATTTTAAGAAGGCATATGATAAGATGCCATGTCCAAGGTTAGTACAGCAAATAGGAACATTGTATTGGAGGTAGCTTCTTTGTATGGATAGAAGACAGACTGGCTAGGAAAAGACAGGATCAATTTTGTAAATGCACATTTTTGCATGAAAATATCAAAGGTATGGCTGCAGGTTTATTTGATGGCATGAAGATAGACACAAAATGCTGGAGTAACTCTAGGTAGGAGAGGTCAGTTGTGAAGATAACATAAGGAGACTACAAATGGGGTACAGATTGGTTAACTGAGTGGGATAAGATATGGCGAATGGAGAATAATTTGAAAAATGTGAAATTATCCATTTTGGCAGGCAGACAGAGAAAGAGATGTAATATCTAATACTGAAATCTTGCAGAGATCCAGAGGGAAAATAGAGGTGTTTTGGTGATTATATAGGTTAGAATGTAGGTGTAGCAATGATGAAAACTAATGAAAAGTTGTTGTTTATTTAAAGAAATCTATTCAAGTTTGTTGAAGAGGTAACCAAGAGGATTAATGAGGGCAAGGTGTCTATAGGGACTTAAACAAGGTCTTTGCCAAGGTTCCGCAAGCCCGGCTACTCTGGAAAGTTAGATCACAGGGGAGTCAGGAAGAGCTTGTTATTTGTAGACAAAATGGGCTGGATGGTAAGAATTGATGCTGGAGCTGTTGTTGTTTGTTATTTCTTTAAACAATGTGGTTGTCAAGGCAAGAGTTGCAGGTAACACTAAAATAGGTGTTTGTAGACGGTGTAAACAGTTCATCAAAAATTATAGTGGGATTTTGGATGGAGGAGTTGGCAAATGGCATTCGATTTAGAAAATTGCAAGGAGTTGCATTTTGGGAAGTCAAACTATGTTAAGACTTTCACAGTAAGCAGTTGGGCCCCTGGGAATATTGTAGAACGGAGGGACTTAAGGGCCTGTCCCACTGAGGCGATTTTTTAGGCGACTGCCGGCGACTGTTATAGTCGTAGCAGGTCGCTGAAAAACCGGCGACTGGACCCCTCTACGATAATGTCCACGACAAGCTGCAACAACCTACCACCACCTAGTCGGCATCAAGCTAAGGCAAGCTACAGACAAGCAGTGACCCATTAGGACGTCCACCTACTACCACACCTACAACCACACAGGTGACAACCTACGACAACCGAAGCCAACCTATGCCTACCTGCGCGCGACAAGCTACGACCCTATCGGCGCCAACTGAAGCCAATTCAGACGCTGTTACCTGTCGTCGGTTGACGTAGGTAGTCACCAATGGAATTGACCAAAGTCAGCGCCGGCGACTACCAACGTCACCTGGTGACAACCTACGACAGCACCTACGTCAAGAGAAGTCAAGCTACACTAATTGGCGTCAACCCACTGTCGCCAAAAATATTGAAAATCCAGCGGCGACCAGAAAGACGCTACGACTCTTTGGAAGACTGAGGAGACTACTCACGACCATAAATGTGACACCCCGGCAACCATGTGGCGCCAACCTAGTCACCTGTAGTCGCCTACAAAATAGCCTCAGTGGGACAGGCCCATTAGGAGCACAAGCACATTGTGACCTGAAAGTGGTATCACTGATGGACAGGATGGTGAAGAAGGCATTTGGCATGCTACCCATCATCATTTAGAGCATCAAGTACAGGAAATGCAACATATTTTGTTGATGAGGTGGCACTTGGAGTACTGTGTACAGTTTTTGTTACCCTGCTTTGGGAAAGACATTCATCTGCAAAGCATGCAAAGAAGATTTACGAGAATGTTGCTCGAATTCAAGGGCCTATGTTAAAGGGAGATGTTGGGCAGGCGAGGACTTTATTACTTGGAGCATGGGGGATTGAAGCCTATAGAGGTGTATAAAATCATGAGAGGGCAATAAGTAAATCATAAGTTGAATGTAGTCAATCTTTTCCCAGGAAAGGAGAATAAAAAAACTAGAGAGCATAGGTTTAAGGTAGGATTTAAAAGGGACTAGAGGGAAGGTGGGATGAATATGCAACAAACTACCAGAGGAAATGAGGCAGGTACATGTGTAGCAGAGGTTTAGAGGCATACAGGCAGGCAAATGGCACTAGTTTAGATGGGCATCTTGTTTAGCATGGATGAGTCGGGCAGATGGGCCTGTTTTCATGCTGTATTACTCAATGCCTCCGACAAATAGAATAGAAGATTTGCTTCATTTTAGAGGGCATTGGTGTGATCACATCTGGAATATTGGATACAATACTAACATCCTAATTCAGTGTAATTAGTTCAGAAATGTTTTACCCAGAATGGGGAGATTGTCTTATGAGGGAAGATCACAGAGAAGGATGCGGAAATACATTTTCCCCTTGAGAGAGAATCTAGAACCAGAAGATACTCCATTGAAGACAGATGAAATGGAATATGTTTTATTCAGAGGGTTGTGAGTCATTGGAACTTCTCCAAAGTCTGAGGGAATCAGAATCTTTGAACATTTTTTGACGTAGATAGATAAATGGTAAGCAAAGGGTGAAAAGTTACCGTTGGTAGATCTGAATATGAAGTTAAGGTTACAATTAATGTAGACCTGATATTTTGATATTGAGAGAACAGGCTTGAAGGAGCAAATGGCCTCATCCTGCTCCTAAATTGTACCATTACAGTGCCCTCCGTAATGTTTGGGACAAAGACCCATCATTTATGTATTTGCCTCTGTACTCCACAATTTGAGATTTATAATAGAAAAATTAACTAGTGGCTAAAGTGCACATTGTCAGATTTAAATAAAGGCCATTTTTATACATTTTGGTTCCAACATGTAAAATTTACAGCAGTGTTTATGCATAGTTCCCCCATTTCAGGGCACCATAATGTTTGGAACACAGCAATGTCATGTAAATGTTTAGTATATTGTTGCATATCCTTTGCATGCAATGGCTGCTTGACGTCTGCGATTCATCAACATCACCAGTTGCTGGGTGTTTTCTCTGGTGATGCTCTGCCAGGCCTGTATTGCAGCCATCTTTAGCTTATGCTTGTTTTGGGAGCTAGTCCCGCTCAGTTTTCTCTTCAGCATATAAAAGACTGGGTGATTGACTTAGCCACTCAAGAATTGACCATTTTTTAGCTTTGAAAAACTCTTTTGTTGCTTTAGCAGTATGTTTGGGATCATTGGCTTGCTGTAGAATGAACTGCGGGCCAATGAGTTTTGAGGCATTTGTTTGAACTTTAGCAGGATTTGTCTATACACTTCAGAATTCATTATGCTACTACCATCAGCAGTTGTGTCATCAATGAAGATAAGCGAGCCAGTACCTTCAGCAGCCATACATGCCCAAGCCATAACACCCCCACCACCATGTTTCACAGATGAGGTGGTATGCTTTGGATCTTGGGCAGTTCCTTCTCTCCTCCATACTTTGCTCTTGCCATCACTCTGATATGTTAATCTTCATCTCATCTGTCCACAAGACCTTTTTCCAGAACTGTGGTTGCTCTTTTAAGTACTTCTTGGCAAACTGTAACCTGGCCATCCTATTTTTGCAGCCAACCAGTGTTTTGCATCTTGCAGTATAGCCTCTGTATTTCTGTTCATGAAGTTTTCTGCGGACAGTGGTCATTAACAAATCCATACCCGCGTCCTGAAGAGTTTCTGATCTGTCGGACAGGTGTTTGGGGATTTTTTAATATTATGGAGAGAATTCTTCAGTTATCAGCTGTGGAGGTCTTCCTTGGCCTGCCAGTCCCTTTGCGATTAGTAAGCTCACCAGTGCTCTCTTTCTTCTTAATGATGTTCCAAACAGTTGATTTTGGTAAGCCTAAGGTTGGCTGATGTCTCTAACACATTTATTCTTATTTCTCGGTCTCATAATGGCTTCTTTGACTTTCATTGGCACAACTTTGGTCCTCATGTTGATAAACAGCAATAAAAGTTTCCAAAGGTGATGGAAAGACTGGAGGAAAGACTGGGGGCTGAGAGCTTTCTTATACCTGCATTAAGGAGGTCATTAAACACACCTGAGCAATTACAAACACCTGTGAAGCCATGTGTCCCAAACATTATGGTGCCCTGAAATGGGGGGACTATGTATAAACACAGCTGTAATTTCTACATGGTGAAACAAAAATGTATAAAAATGTCCTTTATTAAAATCTGACAATGTGCACTTTAACCACATGTAATTTATTTCTATTATAAATCTCAAATTGTGGAGTACAGAGGCAAATAAATAAATGATGGGTCTTTGTCTCAAACATTATGGAGGGCACTGTATATGTCCTGAATTACATTAATAAAATCATGGAAGGGGATAATTTATCAATGATGGCATATCACAATCTAGAGTTGATTTTGTAGATGGATAGAATTTTGATTAGTACAGGTGTCTGAGGTTATGGGGAGAGGGCAGGAGAATGGGGTTAGGAGGGGGAGATAGATCAGCCATGATTGAATGGCGGAGTTGACTTGATGGGCCGAATGGCCTAATTCTACTCCGATTACTTATGACCTTATGATTTATGACCTTACGACTTTCAAGTGCAACTTGGGGCTTGCTGCAAACATTGTGATTGACCTCTGTTCCACAGTGCACCTCTATTGCTGCTGTCAAGCAGTGTGTTGAGGCCTTGGTCCGCAAGAATAGTGAAGGGAGAAGTGTAGCGTGGAGATCTGATCGCAACCTTGCTCTCCTTGAGCTGTTGATGTCTTCTTTCTTCACGTTGAATCCAAATGAATCCCTCACGCCTCTCCCTCCTGGGCAAACATTACTCAATTCCAGTTATTAATCATCTAAATATTTTCTTGTCCATCTTTGAGTGTGAGGTGAAATCAATATCTATGAATGTTTACTGGTAAAGTACATTCCTACCAAACCACAGCATTTCAAAAGGAAGACTTTCATTGCACAATATTTGAGTGTAAAAATATTACATAATAAGATGCATTGACAATACAACATTGTAAAATTATTTATTTAAAATGTTAAAACCAAACGATTTTTGATATGTGCATTTTCTGCAGCTAAAATTGAATCTAGCTTAGTATTGAGGACTAAATGTCATAGTCCATTGTGTATTTTTTGGGGAAAAAAAGGTTTTCCAGTAATGCAATGCCTCGAGCTAAAATTGTAGTGCCATCATGCCTGATTGTCTTTCAGGCAAGAAAACCACAATCAGAGTGTCAAACTCCACATTATTTTCTTGACGTTGTCTGAAATACAATTTCTCAAAAGCAGCTGCTTACGGAGGTTATCAAGTCCCCTGACAACACTTGCAGCTGCACCAGGCAAAACGCTTTCTGCAAAAGCTGTAATTCTGCATACGTGAATGACCTTCCCAGCAGCACTCGGATACACGGTTTGTTCTTCATGCTAAATGACACCACAGAAATGACCCAGATGAAAATTAGTTGCAACATAAAAACAGTTTTTATGAACGGAACTTCAGGTTTTTAAAAAAAAATTCTGGAGTAAAAATGTAGAAGTGGTGGTCTGAAATTAGGTATTTTTGTTAGATTTTTACTGAAATAGTTAACTGAAAAAGTAAATCAGGTGTCATGGAGTCATAGAGTCATAGAGATGTACAGCACGGGAACAGGCCCTTTGGATCACCTTGTCCATGCCAATCAAGTTGGCATATTGCCTGCATTTGACCCATAGCAGGCATTTGACCCTAAATCATTCCTATCCATATATCTGTTCAATTGCTTTTTAAAAGTTGTCATTGCATCTGCTTCTATAGTTTCCTCTTTCAACTCATTACAGATGCAGACTACCATCTGAGTGAAAAACATGCCTCTGAAGTCTTAAATCCCTCCATTCTCACCTTAAGCCTATTTAATTTAGTTTAGAGATACAGCGTGGAAACAGTCCTTTCGGCCCACCAAGTACGCACCAACCAGCGATCCCTGCACACAAGAGGGACAAGTTTACATTTTATACCAAGCCAATTAACCTACAGACCTGTACGCCTTTGGAGTGTGGGAGGAAACCGAAGATCTCGGAGAAAACCCACGCAGGTTATAGAGAGAATGTACCAACTCCGTACAGACAAGCACCCACAGACAGGATCGAACCCAGGTCTCTGGCGCTGTAAGGCAGCAACTCTACCGCTACGCCATGATTATATTCTTCCACCATGGAAAAAAGACTTTGAGCATTCACTTTTCCATTCTCCCCGTAATCTTGTATACCTCAATAAAGTCACCCGTCAGACTCCTACACTTCAAAGAAAAAAGTTCCAGCCTTACCTTTCAATAAATTAAAATCAAAACAACTGCAGACACTGGATATCTAAAATTTAAAGAAAAAATGACAGATATGCTCAAGAGAGCAGGCTTTGGATGGTGTTTGCCTCATGTCATGGATGTGCCTGGTTTCATGAGGCTCATCTCTTTTATCCCCACCAATCATCTTTAACAATAAATTATGTTCACTTTTGAAGTGTCCCATGTGGATTAACATAGAGGGCTGATCCTGACATGTTATGCGACTAATTAGCTCTGCAAATCAGAGTGCTGGGATTTCAATAGTGCATGCACACCACTCAGATGAACTGCAAGGTTTTATATTCTTAAGTTGCTGCTTGAACTGGGTATTTTAATTGACTAGCTGCTACCTTCCTGATGCAGCAACTCGATCCTAATTTTTGACAAGTTAGGAGCAACACTGCCCTGCAAATATTCTTTTTTCATTCATGGTTGGTGAATGTCTGCTTATGGGACTGATGAACATGATGATGGGAGGAGGTTTAGATGTTTGGGAACATACCCATAGCAGGCCTTCAATCAGCAACTTCAGCATGGAGGTTGGCACTAACTGATGGGTTCCCAACCCGGGAGTTTGTCACCAGGTGCTGCAGCTATTGTAGCTGGGTCCTCAACTGCTGTATCTGGAAGAAGCCCACCTTCCAGTTTAGGACATAATATTTGTCTTCGATTTACCAAATGATGGAGCAAAATTATTCCCAGGTTGATATAGGGAGTTGGTTTTGATTGTATCGTAGGCTTCTGCTGCATTTATTGTACCACTAGACTGAGTGGGACCCGCTGGGTCCCATGTTCACACGGGAGAGGTGGTCCCCCAACGCAATATTCCACCTCTCTTCCAATTCCAATATTGGTGGTCAGTGGGGGGGTGAGGCTTTCTGGAGCGCAAGTATGTGTGTTGTGGGCCGAAGGGACTGGTTTCCGGAGGGCTAGTATGGACATTGTGGGCCGAATGGATTCTTGGGCTGGCTGCTCAGTCACACAGGCCTGGTGGGCTGGCAGCTCAGTCACTCAGGGCTTGTGGGCTGGCAGCTCAGTCACTCAGGGCTTGTGGGCTGCCAGCTCAGTCACTAAGGGCTGGTGGGCTGGCAGCTCAGTCACTCAGGGCTGGTGGGCCGGCAGTTCACTCACGGCTATTCCTTGAAATTCCATTTCAAGCAGAGCATAGGCCACCAAATTCAATTTCATAGCATTTCAAGCAGAGTGCAGGCCACCAAATTCAATTTCATAGAATTTCAAGCAGAGTGCAGGCCACCAAATTCAATTTCGTAGCATTTCAAGCAGAGCGCAGGCCACCAAATTCAATTTCATAGCATTTCTAGCAGAGTGCAGGCCACTAAATTGCCAAACAACTCATTGCATTGTCATTAAGGGCTAACAAATCATTTGTTGCAAGTACATTGCAGATTCACAGTTCAGTTGATTCACAGCTTAGAATCACAGTTGTGGACACTACTGCGTGATCTTGCAGAGTGGCTGACTCACGTCCAGGCATCCGGGGTTTTATAGTCCTGCCTCACCTCCACTCCCCCCGAATCGTGATGATTGGGTGAGTCCATTTAAGACTGAGGTGAGAAAAAACTTTTTCACCCAGAGAGTTGTGAATTTGTGGAATTCCCTGCCACAGAGGGCAGTGGAGGCCAAATCACTGGATGGATTTAAGAGAGAGATAGATAAAGCTCTATGGTCTAGTGGAATCAAGGGATATGGGGAGAAGGCAGGCACGGGTTATTGATTGGCGACGATCAGCCATGATCACAATGAATGGCAGTGCTGGCTTGAAGGGCCGAATGGCCTCCTCCTGCACCTATTTTCTATGTTTCTATGTTTCTATGACCAATCAGCTGATCTCAAGATGTTTTAAACACTCATAACTTTTCTATTTTTCATCGATCGGAAAAATCCTCAGGGCTGCCTCAGCGGAGGAGGACAGTGAGTAAGATGGCCAAAAATCATAGCGATATATGGTAGCTTTTTTTCTAAAATTAATATACAGCACAGACAGGAAGTGGTCAAGATGAGACTTTTAGTTATATAGATATATATTATGTTGTTATGGGATTTTTCCTCAATGAAAAAGGATTTCTGTCCTTGAAAGAAGGGTCTCGACCCGAAACGCCACCCATTCCTTCTATCCAGACATGCTGCCTGTCCCACTGAGTTACACCAGCATTTTGTGTCTATCAGTCCTTAAATCATCGCTTGTTAATGATTGCAGGAAGAACATTGTCCAAATGTCATGCTTGATTCATCTTTTACGAGCCTCGGTGATTTCAACTGATGGCTTAGTCACAGGCTGGCATCTAGTCAGCAAGGGCAAAATCATGATTCCTGATGGGAAACTGCATACCAAGAGCTATGCTGCCAGAAGAAATATTGTTTCGTGGATTATCAGCGTGCTTCAGTAACAATGCCATGACCTGAATTATTTATGAGGCTCAATGAATGTCTAGTTTGTGTTAACAGTGAATACCTATGTATCCTTTATGTCTTTTAATAATACCATAACTGTCAATACATCTCAACGCACAAAGAGAAATTTGCAGTTAAAATCAGAAATAAATAATCATCAATTTTTAAAAACATATAAATGTTTGAAAAGGAAATAATTCTTCTTAACCATGTGTTGTCAATTTGTTGCTTAGATCTGTGACAATTTGTAAAGCACAGCATTTGCATTTTGACATCCTGTGAAATCCTGGATTATGTTGCAGCTCGAATCAACTCAGAGCCAGCTATTGCACATTTCAAGTAATTAAACATTAAATAAACAGCAACTACTTAAAACTCACGAAAGAACAAAATGAAAAAGTACTAAAAAGCTTGGAATAATTCATGAAATGCAAATTTGTGAAATAAATTACTCGTTGCTGTGGGAGAGCTCAAGTGACCACTTTGGTCATTGGTTGCAGACTTGTTATGTCCTAGATTTTGGCAAGAGTGAACAAATATATTTTATTGGAAATAAAACAGTACTGAACCTGAGGGGTAGGGTAGGAAAGAGTTCAGGCAAGAACAGAGTGTGAGCCCAATGTTGGGTTGTTTGCAAGTTGGATCAGTGATCAGTTTTGTGACTGGTGCTGAGGATCGGATAGTGACATTAGATTATCAATAAAGTAAGTGGCCAGCCGTAAGGAGGAAGGTGCTCGGGTATTAGATGTGCCTGGGATGGTTGCATCAGTGTTGGTAATCAGTGGTCAATAAAGCTGTGGGAGGTCATAAACTCATAAGGGATATGAGTAGAATTAAGCCATTTGGCCCATTCAATCATGGCTGAGTAGATCGTTCCCTCCTAACCCCATTCGCCTGCCTTCTCCCCATAACCTCTGACACCTGGACTAATCAAGGTGCGATGGAGTAGGAGTTTGTGAGTCCCCGTGTCATGGGGGACCAGAGCTTGGCTGAATACATTGGAAGGTCAGAGGGATAGTTGAAGGTCAAATGTGAAATGGGCGGGTGAAGTAGGGATTAGGGATTAGTGCTTGGTCTTTCACAAATTGTCATGGCCGCCGGAGGTCATGGCCTTGAGAGTTTGGACATTTAGAACCAGAGCTTATCTGTGGATGTGGATGGACTCAGGACTGGGATAGGGACGGCGTGAGGGATAGGGGTTGGGGGGGGGGGGGGGAATGTGGAGGAATGTCCTTGCTAAAGTCTGCTGCAGTTCTGTGATGAACTGGTTGTTTTGGGAGAACCAATAATGTTTGATTCTGGGGTAACCTGCTCTAATTTCCCCTGCAATGCAGCAAAAGAGAGTTGCACAGGGAATAAAATCGTCCTGAATGATGTTGGATGAAATTTCATAATACTAGCCAGCAAGGCATTTGCTGGTAAGCCCTGAATCGAATGCCTGGACAATCACAAATAGAACCAGAAAAGATTGCAATTGCATTGCATTTGAGCTACCCATTTTAAGTTGCTTAGCGTCAAATAAACAATACTGCACTAATTTCCAGACAAATGCAGTTATAATAGTATTGTGGAGAAAGAAGCACAAAAAGATACTTGATTAAACATGTTTGTACTCTTTATAAAGAAATTGTATGATTGCTAAACAGCTTGCATTAAGCTGTAAAAGTAATGGCAATCACTTTTATTGATCTCCAAAATTAGTTATACGTCCTTTAATTTCACCTTTCATTCCTATCACTTCTATATGTAACACAGCAAGCCTGACGATTCTTTATATTTCTTTGTTTAATATCATGTAAGAAACTTGTTTGAACTTTTTTCGGCCGTTTGCACAAAACCAGCAATCCATTTAAAGCCATATCAAAATAATTGATGTACATAGTGCTTCATGTATGATTCAATTTCCCAACTTCTGCTGCAAAAACATTGTTTTAATATTTTCTATAATTTCATAAAGCTTCATCGTGTGTACAACCAACAAAATGTTACCTGTAGAACCATGCTCATGGAGTGCTAGTTTTACAGTCTAATTCTATGTAGTAGATTATATTGAACATTTGGGTCATGTATCAGGAATTATCAAAGCCAGTTCTATGAGGTGAAAGATATACAGGATTTTTGTGAGCAAATAACGACTTACCAGACTTGACACAAACTCGCTCAAGAATACTTTCAGGTAAATCTTATTTAACGTTGTAATGGTCAAAGGGAAAATATAGCTTTGCGGCATTTACTAAGAGTGTTATCAGTTGGAAACAGATGGGAGCTTCAGGCTGAAGGGATAATGTATTTAAAGATTGTAACTTCATTTTTAACCCAAATATTTGCCAGCACTTCTTAATAAAGTAGCTGAACTGAGACTGGCTAGATTGCTAGAGTCATTTTCATTATTATAATTATAAATTCAATCCTCTTGGTCATGTGCACCATTTTACCACTTTATCCAAAAATGAACATATTAACAACTAGTCAGGTGTGATAGGGCTGGATTCATAAAAGAGTGGATTACGAAAATGAATAGCAAGTACTTACACATAGAAAATATTTACCTGTATTTTAATATGTTAATAATTGTGCTGGAAAAGACTATGTGTAAGGATGCAAATTTTATTATTATTTCTTGGGTTTTTACTTGTTTAATATTTGCTTAAAATGCCCTCCCGCCAGCCTGATGTAATTATTTGTGGCCCTGAATCTGCAACAAAATAATGACTTATCCATGAGCACCAAAGCTTGATAATAAAGTTAGTTATCCATTTCCTGCAGATATTTGGATGCTTATCTGTGTCCTTCAGCTCACACTGACCTTGTCTCAACTGATTTTAAATTATTTGTGCTCGTGGTTGTGGTATTTTGAAGTTTGAACAGGACTTCATGAAGTGCAAAGCCTCAGAACTGTATACAAACAAAATGTACATCTTGCATGCAAGCTGTAATAGCTGGTCTTCGTTAAAGAGGAATATGGTCAAACTAGAACTCGGTAAATCAAAACGAACCCCATCAATTCGCCAGTATACTCATTAAATAATACACAGGAAAAAAATGAAAATTAAAAAAAAACTGCAGACAACTGCAAGCGGATAGCATCCATGGGAAGAGAAGCTGAGTTATAGCCAGGTCTGAAGAAGGGTCTCAACCTGAAACATCACCCATTTCTTCTCTCCAGAGATGCTGCCTGTCCCGCTGCGTTACTCCAGCATTTTGTGTCTATCTTTGATTTAAACCAGCATCTGCAGTTCCTTCCCTCACAACATATGTTGACCATCTGCGTCAGAACTTGTGTCATTCATGTGTAAGATTGCCTCAGTTTGTTTTCTCTCCAGTATCACGGCCCCACTTGCCGGACATTTCCCGCAGCTTCGCATTTCATGGCTTTTACATTCCTTTGTGTACTTTTTCGCTAGCTTCCCTCATTAACCAATCAGATCATTTCAGCCACAATTTATCACCAGATCAACCATGTCCATTGCTGATCAGACATTTCCTTTGCACTATCCATCTCATCCCCACCCTCTGTAACTTCACACAGAAATGCATATGTTCAGCTGGTTATTTTTCTTCAACCTGGAAGTTCATATGAAGATATGAAATCTTGGAAGACTTGATTGTAATGTATTGGTATTGCTGCAAAACTTGGAGATGGAGGTAGAGAAATACTTGGATATCATTCATCTATCTTCAACTTGTTAACTGATTATACTTGTTTCTAGTATTTTTCTGACTACCTTTTAGAGTCGTAGGGACTTACAGCAAGGAAACAGCCCCCCCCCCCCCCCCCCCCCCCCCCCCGGCCAACCTTGCCCACACAACATGTCCCGTCTACACTAGTCCCACCTGCCTGCGTTTGGCCCATATCCCTCTAAATCTGTCTAAATGTTTCGTAAACGTTGCGATAGTACCTGCCTCAACTACCTCCTCTGGCAAAATGTGTAGGAAAGAACTGCAGATGTTGGTTTAAAACAAAGATATAATCAGACTGAAGAAGGGTCTCGAACCGAAACAACAGCCATTCCTCTCCAGTGATGCTGCCTGTCCCGCTGAGTTACTCCAGCATTTTGTGTCTGCCTCCTCTGGCAGCTCGTTCCATACATCTACCACCCTTGGTGTGAAAAAGTTACCCCTCAGATTTCTATTACATCTTTCCCCCGTCACCCATGTCCTCATGTTTGCAATTCCCCTACTCTGGACAAGAGACTGTGCGTCTACGCAATCTATTCCTCTCATGCTTGTATACACCTCTATAAGATCACCCCTCAGCCTCCTACGCTCCAAGGAGGTGAGCCCTAGCCTGCTTCGCCTCTCTCTGCAGCTTTTCTTTTAATATAATTAACTTAATTTCACCTATTGGTATATTCGATTCACTGCTGCTACACTACTTTTGTTTCCTCATTTAACAAAGGATCTTTTGTTTCTGTTTTCTGTATCATCTTGGTAATTATATTTGTGAGTAAGATACCAAGCAGACATATCTTCAAGTTTAGACACAAAGTGCCGGAGTAAGTCAGTGGGTCAGGCAGCATCTCTGGAGAAAAAGGATGGGTAACGTTTCAGGTCGGGACCCTTCTTCAGAAATTTCCTCAGTAGCTGATGTGTATCTGAAGGGCGAGAGGATACTTAAAGGGTGGCTGGGTCCATCATTCTCTTGCCCTAAAGCATAACAATATAGCTAACAAATTGGAAGAAATCGACTTCATGATTAGCAGGAAATCCAAGAGCATTTTATTTTTATTTTTATTAGAGATACATTTCATTAGAAACTGTTGCTAATTTGATGATGTTGCAGTTAAGTGAAATGCTAGATGTGAGCAATGTGCTGTTAAAGCGTAAAATAACCACCCATCCATCTCTGAAAACCAAAGTGGAATGTGCACAGAATAATACGATTTGGCGCAGCTCACCTGAAGCATAATGCTGTGAAGTGGAAAAAACGATCAAATTTAAGACAATAGTAAAAATGGCCCAAAGTACCACTACAAATTGGACATGATAGAATTTCCCCGAGGCGCTACACTGACAAACTGACAATAAACATGAGAAAATGTGGTTCTTGCTATTCAGAGGCGTAGGTTTGTTATTATTAGCAGCTGAATTATGCTCTCCTTGTTCAAAATCCTCCACCACTGTTTAGTAATGTGCCGTGAAGATTCATTTCTTTTCCACAAATCGTACTTTTTTCTTTCTTTGAGTTTATTTTGTGGTAATGTGCAATAATATAATAGTGGTAGATATCAGACATAAATAATTTTATATCATCTATGTAACATTTCTGTTAATGACTCTTCAAAGGGTCATACAGCATGGAAATAGGCCCTTTGCCCCAACTTGCCCATGCCTACCAACATGCCCCATCTCCAGTAGTCCCACCTACCTATGTTTGGCCCATATCCCTCTAAACCTCTCCAAACCATGTACCTGTCCAAATATTTTTTAAACAGTGTGATAGTCCCTGCCTCAACTACATCCTGTGTCTCACTGCATTTCGTTGTCTTACTGCATTTCGTTGTCTCTGTACTGTACACTGACAATGACAATTAAAGTTGAATCTGAATCTGAATCTGAATCTCTGGCAGCTCGTTCCCTATACCTACCACACTTTATGTAAAAAAGTTATACTTAAGTAAAACTCTGATCTTGTGCTCTCCCGGTTTGTGGGTTTTTTCTAATTGCACAAAAATGATACGCGATAGCGCTACGATTTTTTTGCCAGCTCACTCACCGTTCTCCTGTGCTGCGTGTGCAACATGTTTCATTCCGATCGGTGGGAATATTTTAAAAGTTAGTGATGTTTAAAGATCTTAAAAACCGCATGCGCAGATCGATCTCTTCTCCTGCCAGTCAGCGCCGTGCGGATTGGTCTCTTCTCCTGTCACTCCGCGAGACGGTCCACCCCTTCCTGCTCCATCGCGTCTTTACTGGAGCTGAGGGACGCTGCGGGTGGCCAGTGGAAGTCTCCAACCGGACACAAATTTCGGAGGGACCGGAAGCAACCCGGCGCGGGAGATGTCGCCAAACGGAAAGCGGAGAATCTGATCCCGGCGGAACAGAGCGACCAACACCTGCTGTGAGTCCCAAACGCAACGGCACACAAGGCCTTGCAGCTCCAGCCCCTTCCCTCCCCCCATGGCTCTTCCCCCGTCTTTTCTCCAAGCTCTCCAGCCCCCCGCCCACACACCTGCGCAGCCGTAGCTGCTGGTGCTTCCGGGCCGAGCCAAGGATCCGCGCCGATGGCTGATGCTCCTCCGGGGGAGGGAGAGTGGGGGGTGGAGAGGGGATACAGGGAGAGGAGGGGAGTTGGGACAGGAGAGGAGTTATGGTGGGAGGGAGGGTGTGACTGAAGGTAGGGGAAAGGAGAGGGAGGGAAGGATTGGGGGAGGGTAGGAGGAGAGGAAAAAGAAGGAGGAGGAGGGAGAATGGGGAGGAGGGGGAATGGAGGGCAATGGGGGAGGTGAGGAGTTTGGGAGGTGGGGGATAGATGGATAGGATGGGGGAGGAGTCATGGAGGATGGGAGGAGTGACTGAGGGTAGGGGAAAGGAGAGGGAGAGAGAGGTGAGGGAGGGATTGGGGGAAGGGAGGAGGAGAGGGGAAAGAAGAGGGAGGATGAAGAGGAGGGGGGGGAGTGCTAGGGATGAGGGGAAATGAGCTGTACCTGTGCAATTGGAGGCTAGGGTGAGTGGTGGAATATTGCGTTGGGGGACCAAGCCTTCTGTGTAACAGGGACCCAACGGGTTCCACTTAGTCTAGTTCCTATTAAATCTTTCCCCCTCACCTGAAACCTTTGTCCTCTGGTTCTTGATTCTCCTACTCTCAGTAAAAGACTGTACATTTACCCTATCTATTCCTGTCATGGTAGTGCAGCAGTGGGGTTGCTGCCTTACGACACTTACAGTGTCAAAGACCCGGGATTGTACGTTCTCCCCATGACCGCGTGGATTTTCTCTGAGAAATTTGCTTTCCTCCCACACTCCAAAGATGTACGTGTAGGTTTGTAGGTTAAGTGGCTTGCTATAAATGTAAAATTTGTCCCAAGTGTAGGATAGTGGTAGTGTACGGGGATCGCTGGTCAGTGTGGACTCGGTGGGCCGAAGGGCCTGTTTCTGCACTGTATCTCTAAATTAATACTAAACACCCCTCATCCTCCTGTGCTCCAGGGAATAAAGTCCTAGCATGCTCAAACTCTCACTATAGCCCAGGCCCTCAAGTCCTGAAACATCCTCATAAATCTTCTCTGCACCCTTTCCAGCTTGTCACCTGGTTTCCTATTACAGGGTGATCAAAACTGAACACAATACTTCGAATGTGTCTTGTAGAACTATAACATGACTTCCTAACTTCAATACTCAATACTCTGACTGATGAAGGCCAATGTGCCAAAAGCCTTCTTGACCACCCTTTCTACATGTGACGCCACTTGCTCGGAACTATGTACTTCGCTCCTAGATCCCTTTGCTCAACAACACTCCCCGGAGCCCTGCCATTCACTGTCGTAAACAAGGCTAAAACTTACCAGCATGCCAATAAAAAAGAAAAGTAAAATTATGCTTGAGACCAAAGCATCTGTGGAGATACAAATCATTTAAACTTTTGTTTTGATAAAGTAAATTGAACTGAAAAGTTAAATCTTCTTCTCCTCTTCTGACTGACCTGTTGAGCCTTTTCAGCAACGGCATTTGTAGTTAAAGCCTGTAAAGAGCCTGCAACCTATGAACAAATGTGACCATTATTTTGCTTATCCTACAACATAAAATGACCAGACAGCATTTTGGTCTTTAAAAGAAACCACAGCGATTGGTAAACTGAATAATTTTAGACCATTTGATAATGTTTGATTCATCCCAAATGTTCTCTTTAGCCAGCTGCAGGGTGATGTCGTAATTGTTTGCACACTTTTCAAAGCAAATTACTTTCTTTGCTTATCTCAGTATACTTTTTTGGTTATTTTAACAAAACTTCCTTAAAATTACAATGAGGAATTTATATGCAAAATGATCAATTCATTATCTGAAATTCCTGCATTGCTGTTTGATATATGCATCAACCCATTCATTTTGAATTAATTATGCTTCTGCTGAATATACAGAAGGAAAGATTTTAGGTGAACACATCAAGGATTCTTACACAAATATACTTTGGTGCAATTTCAAGTCTCACTGGCTTGAGGCATAAGCTTCTGGAAACAGATTTTCAATTGACTTAATAGCTTCTTACCCTCAGTCGCAATGACAAATTGATTTGACATGGTCCTGAAACAAATTGCAAAGGCAGAGGATGCAAGCGACGTCTTCCTGATATGCGACAACGTATTTCGCAGTCACTTTTTCTGTTATATTTGTGATAGGATTGATACTTGTACCTTATGTCCCAGTGTACTGAATTCCGACTTCCCAGTGCAAGGGTTTTGCAGAGTGGCAAGATCCATTTCCATTGTGAAACCTTTACATTTTGTCCATATATTAATTTCTAATGTAATTACTAAGATTTTAAAAAATGACAAAAATTAAATATTTCTTCCAAGTGTACTGTCATCGCTATGGCCAAATAGGGCATAAAGTGACATTACCATGTTCCGATCTTCATCCAACGTTCATTGGGATTTGACACTGGTTTCTAACATGTCAGCATTGGAAGTGGGTGCTTAATTTCTAAGCAGATGTCCAAGCACAGTGGTGCATTCTGCCTGACTGCGCCAGATACCCCGGTTTCATCCTGACCCCGGGTGCTGTGTGTGTGGAGTTTGCACGTTCTCCCTGTGACCATGTGCACTTCATCTGGGTGCTTCAATTTCCTCCCACATCCCAGAGACGTGTGGGTTTGTAGGAAAATTGGCCATTGTAAATTGCCCTTAGTGTGTTGGGAGTGGTCGAGACAAGTGGGATAACAGAACTAATGTAAATGGTGACCGATGGTCGGAATGGACTCGATGGGCCGAAGGGCCTGTTTCCAAGCCTGATCTCTAAAATAAACAGAAAATAAATGTCACATGGTCTGTCATTTTCGTTATGTCATGGTCTATAATGGGTTTTTAAACTGTTTCAGGGACAAAAAAATATCCTCCATCTTATTTTGATACAATAATAGAAATTCTAACCATTATTCCTTAGCCATGTTTGTAACAAAGTAACTAAGCTGTTATATTCAAATGCAAATGTCACCAAGTATTTTTTAAATCGTAGCTTGTTAAAACTTAAACTGCAGGTGGTCAGCAATTTATGAATGCCCAACATTATACAAATGAGCATTTGGGAGATTGGGGAGAGGATTTGCCGAATGCTGTGGGGCTGTAGATGACTGTAGACATAAGCTGGAATCTTGCCACATTGATCCCAGGAAGAATACATTCTGATCAACACATCAATATCCTTTTTGGGAATTCTCTCTCGAGACATGCAGCCCGACAAAGTAGCAGTGTCCTATTTGAAACCTTCAATTCCATTTAAAGTGTGGAGGAAAGAATTACAGATGCTGGTTTAAATCGAAGATAGACACAACGTGTTGGAGTAACAGGCAACATCTCTGGAGAGAAGGAATGGGTGATGTTTCGGGCCGAGACCCGTCTTCAGACTGATTCCATTTAAAGCCTTGCCGGCAGTAAAATCTTTGACAAGGATATCATTTTTAGCTTGATATAGGCATGGGGTAAATTTGTTAATACCCTGTATCAGTTTTATTATTAAGAATGGTGAAATGAGATTGAATATGCTTCATCAGACTATCTACTCAGATTGGATAACTCGCTGTTCTCGCATGGAATAAACTGCATTCCCGACTTGCAACGTGTTCACGTTTCAAACAGTTGTAACCCATCTGTAACCTGTAATAAGACCTCTATTTAAATGTTGCGTAACCTGGTTATTTTCTGGTAATTATATCTTGGCTTGGTTACTTCAAATTATAGAATCTGTCTGAGGTCTTGACTGGGATAACTGCTGATAATTTTCTAATTCGAGAAAATCTTCACATAAAGTTGGTGCAGATTTTGTCAATTTATTGAAAATTCTAAGCAGCCCTGGAACGTATACAATTTTCACATCACCTCTCCCATTTAAAAAAAAAACATTTTATGCTTCTTTTCACATCCTTTTCAAAATGTGCAAAAGTGCTCCATAGCCAAGAATTTAATGTTGAAACATACTCGCCATAAAAAAAATCATCTATTTATATCATTTGATTAGCCTGTTTCCCTGAGCCAGCACAGGTGTTTTCCAATATGTTCATAATCCGAGGATATTGATCCTTTGAAGAAGCAATCAATGGTTTCAATTAGGCTATTATTTCTGCTGTCGTGTAGGTACAATAAAACCCTATTCCTCCCACGGACAGAAACTGATCCCACTGCATCTGTGAGATACATTCATTCCACATCCGTGAACACAAAGCACAAGTAACATGTATTTCTGGTCGTAACAAAATGACTATTATTGATCAATCTGTTGTGAAATGTACTCAGGGTATTTCCTTGTCAAAAACCAGCATTGTGGTGCAGGCAGACTCTATAATACAAGTGCAACTTCATATAGTGAATGACTCAGCCTGAGGCTGTCAGAATTTGTGAAATTAAAATTATATTTGAACCAAGACTGAGACTGAGGTTGATGTGAAACAAGAATCCCGAATTCAACTATTTTTATAGCAGTAACAGTTTCAAATAATACTCAAAACACTATTAAACACATCATTAGTAGACAGAAAATGCTGGAGAAACTCAGTGGTTGAGGCAGCATCTATGGAGAAAAGGACTAGTTCAGCATACTTAGTCAATGTGCTTCCAAACAAATAATCAACATACAGTAAGTCATTGTAATGTATAGAATACATTGAATGAGCTATAGTATGTAACCCTTTAGCTCCATGCCTGTGTTTATGCTTCCCCTCACTCTATTTAACATAACCTCTGAACATTTTCTTCTATTTCTCATTCATCTTCCACGTAAAACGTTTTGTGAAAGCTCGGAATATATATTTCTTTCTGTCCTGAACATCCAACAAAACTCATTTTTTGTTCTCATTTAAATGTGTTCTCATTTAAACAGACAATGACGTGTCTTTAATGAATGCTTTGTCTTTCTTTGAACTAGGTAATGTAATGTGCAATGTAAATTAACCCAGTTCTAGTTGCTCCAGTTATGGAAATATCCCTGCATCTGGCCTGTCAAGTCCTCAGAAGTTTATACATTTCAGGGAGAATTCCTCTCATTCTTCTGAACAGTTGTAAATTCAGGCCTGGTTGATCAGACTCCTTATACTATTGAACTTTGAAATCAATTTGGTAACCTCCCTTGCTCTCCCTTTGTGGCCAGTACTGATCTTCTGAGGTAAGGGGGGCAAAATCCTAAAGAAGGGTCTCGACCCGAAACGTCACATATTCCTTTTTATCTAGAGATGCTATCTGACCCGCTGAGTCATTCTGGATTTTTGTGTCTATCTTTGGTTTAAACCAGCATATGCAGTTCCTTCTTACACAAAACTATGCACAATAGTCTAGGTGTGGCCTCGCCAATGCCCTTCATAATTGTAGTCAGTCATCCTTGTATCCTCACTCGAAACTTCTTGCAGTGAAGGCTAAGATACCATTGCTTGCGACATGCTTGCTTTCTGTGACTGCCATACAAGGTCACCCACTTTCTCTTGTATATCAACATTTCCAAAAATCTCTCGCTGTTTAAATAATACTCTGTCTTCCTGTTTTTTTCCCACCAAGGATAAAATGTATTCATGTTATTTTGTGTTTACTATGGATTTGCTCACTCAGTCACATAGCATTGTCTTTGCAATTAAGTCCATGCTTGTTGTCAGTTTGCACAGTCAAATAATTGGTGAATGTTAGTACAAATACAGATCCCTGCAGTACCTCATTAGTCATCACCTGCTACTTAAAAAATCCCATTTGTTTCCTCTCTGTGTTTTTCTGCCTGTCAACCAGTTTTCAACGCATGCTGATATATCGCTGTTCGGTGGGCCAAAGGGCCTGTTTCTGCACTGAATCTCTAAACTCAACTAAAAGAAACTACTATTGCATCTAATATTTGCATTGCTACTCTCTCTACACCAATGACTGCACCTCCACTGATCGTCCGATCAGCCGAGAAGGTTATTCGCTGCAACCTTCCCTTCATTGACGAGCTGTACACTGCAAGAACCAGCAAGCGAGCGGGTCAGATCATCTCTGACCCCTCTCACCCTGACCACAAACTCTTTGAATCACTTCCCTCTGGAAGACGACTCCGGACTATCAAAGCTGCCGCAGCCAGACATAAAAACAGTTTTTTTCCACGAGTAGTAGCTCTACTCAATAACCAAAAATTTGTAGCCTCCTTTTGCTCTGGTATTTTATTTAATCGATAATGTTTTATTATTAATGTTTAATGTTTTATTTGCCATTCCTAACTGTCACTGTATGTCATGTTGTCACTTGCGTGCGGAGCACCAAGGAAAATTCCTTGTATGTGAATACTTGGCCAATAAACTTATTCATTCATTCACTCTTTTAGTTTTGTGAGATGCAAACTGTCAGACCATGGAGATTTGTCAACTTTCAATCCCGGCACTTACATTTTACGTACTAATTTCCTTTAATTCCTCCTTTCCATAAGACCTTTGGTTCCCAAGCTTTTCTTTTTTATTCGTGTGTGCTTCTGTGAGGACAGAATCAAAGTGTTTGCTTAATTGCTCTGTTATTTCTTTATTCTCTATTCTAAATGTTCCCATTCTTGTCTGTAAGCAAATGTAAATGTACCTTCTCATCGGCATTTAGCTTAATTTTTACAAAATTAGTACCTTGCTGCAATCACTAAATCTTGTGAAGCAAGATAATTTACCAACTGCTAATTGGAGAAGGTTGTCTCTGTTTAATTTGAAAGCATTTTGCATTAGTTTAAATGAAACATTCTCAGCCCAGAAACTACCAACTAAAACATACTCTTTTAACCAAGTTGTTAGTCATCTGCTGCGATTGGTGCTAAATTTGATTGATGACGCTTCTGCATAACATCAAGCGTTTGTGCAATACATTATTTCATCTGACTGAGGCATCTGTCACAAACAGAAATTGGGAATTTCATTCCATTTGCAAAGTTTGACGTTTTTCTCCTGGAAATTAATAGGCTAATGCATGGAGTAGGCTTCAGATGCTGCGTAGTGTCCAACTGACTCCAATATGTGTCTGCTATTGCTTCTATAGTTTTGAACCACACATGAACAGCCTGCAGGCAGTTTAAACCAACTGTGCATAAGCAGTTCTTCACGATGTTCGTGAGGTCTGCGTTGGCAGAACTCAAAGGTAACCTCCCAAATCAGATCATTCCTTGCATTGATTCACTCCCCACCCCTCAACCCCAGACCGTTAGTTGACCATCGAGCCCATCGATATACTATCAGTCTATTTTTCAGAACATTTCTCACCACCAGTTTGTAGTCTGATCCCCAGTCAATCATCCTCGACCATTAATTTATCTAATCCTCTCATGATTCGTCTTCCTCCAGTTTTCTCCCCCTTTTCCAGGGGTGTTCACGGTGGCGCAGCGGTAGAGTTGCTGCCTTACAGTATTCTGTAACAAAACACCAAAGTATGTTTTGCATACTTTACAATCAAAATATTACAGATATGATTTCATTTACAATGAATAATAAACAGAAAATATGTTGTGAGAGAGAAACAGAATTTATTTCAGTTCAGTGACCTTTCAACAGAGTTGGGAAGGTTAAGGGCCTGTCCCACTTGGACGTTATTTGCACGTCACGCAGATGGCGCACAAAGATTTTGTACATCCCAAAATCCTGGGGCGCTGTGCGCGACCGCTCGTCACTGCCTACGTCACCACGCACCATGCGCACGTAATACGCACCGTACTTGCATCACGTGCGCGGCACGACGCATGCGTCGTGCGTCATGACGCGTAAATGACGTTGCAAATAACGCCCAAGTGGTACATGCCCTTTAGTGATAAACAGGTTTGAAGGTTAGACACTCTCTCTGAACCTTCTCAGTTATGCATTGTATTTGGTCTTGTCAGTCCAATTGAACTACATGGTCCAATTGAACCACACTATGGGAAGGTTACATTGCTGGAATGTTGCCATATTGCGTTTTTCTTTAACATGAAGCCAATGTTGTCTATGCCTGTGTTAAGAATTTTTTTTAAAAGGCTGTTTATTTATCTATTTATCTCTTTATTAATTAGTTTGTTTATTTATTGTTCATGTCACTTATCAAGTGTAGTTTGCACATAAGCCCTGCAGCAGATGAAGTATAGTTTGTCATTCTGTATTGACTATTCCATTTTAGCCAGAAGAAACATGTCCGATTTGAAATACATTAAAGGCAAAGGGCCCATTAAAATGAAAAACATTGCTTACAATGCCAATGAAATCATGTGTAGTTAAAGAAAGCACAATGCTTTACATTTTCATAAATTGAAAGGTCCACAAAGAATTGGAATGCCATTTCCACTGAGAGAGATTTTGATGCATTTAGAACTCAATGAAGCTCAGAGTTATCTCCCCATTTAAATGAATAACTTTGCATAGGTTAATGTAGTCATATACAAAAGGACACAGAGTGTTGGAGTACCTCAGCGGGTCAGGCAGCACCTCTGGAGAATATGGATAGGTGTAGCCAGGACCCTTCTTCATGGTTAGAGAATCATATTCTGAACCGGACTCACTAGCTTAGTTGAAGAAAGCTCCTGACACGAAACATCACTTATCCATGTTATCCAGAGATGTTGTCCAACCCGTTGAGTTACTCCAGCACTTTGTGTCATTTTTTTGTCACCCAGCATCTGCAGTTCCTTACATCTGCCATTAACGTATTCAGAATTTTGTCTGACATATTGCTTGATGTAATATTGTAGATTAGAACAGCACTAGTTCAACGCTTTAAAGCTTTGCTCTTGACATCATTGTGCTACCTTTGCCTCAATTACTTCATAGGCGGTATATTAGCCAAAGAAATAATAAGTTTATTCATATTTTGTACAGTTCAGGTAATATTAGACTTCTCTAGATATTATTAATAAAAATCAGCATTTTTATTCGAAGATAAATACTACACTAGAAATTTAAGATGAATAATACAATGAATTTCACAATAGGTGTTGTGATTAGTGGAATTATATAATTCACCGAAAATTCTTAATTCGTGACACAATGCAGTTTAGTTATGCCATGTGTGTGGTTTGACACCTAATTGTAATCCTTTTAAAAGGCATGTGAACATTTTTACCTTGAGTTGTGAAAACCAGCTCAAATCTTTCAGTCTGGCTTTGTAGCAGAATACGTCACATTCTGTAGAATTTAATCTGGACAGTTGAGATGGACAAAAAAGAACATTTTGATTGACTGTAAATGACAATGAATGGGCTGATTCACTCTTGATGTGTTGGTCTGAAGTCAGCAGAGTGACATAAAAGTATAGCTTCCAATGTGAAACGCTGATGCAATTGGCCATTATGATTGAGGAAAGAACGGTTTATTTTTGGTGATGACATTTCTATTTTGATGTCAAAGAACTAAACTAAATACACACTGCAACGCGCAGGCTACAAAACACATTCCCCGTCACCTCCAGCTTCCCTTGTTCCCCGTTCCCTTTACCACAGCAATCTGCCCACACCACTCCCTCACCCTGGACTGTGTCAGGACTTTGACACATTCAGCATTGCACAGCAGCCACCATTTGTCACAAATGTAACATGCGCAAAGCATCAGCTGTGCTTACGTAAGTGCCAAGACCACAGACTGAGGTGTTTAATAAAAAGAAAAGGATCTATTTATTACTTTTGACCTGATACATGCTTATAAGTGAAACCACTAAGGAAAATACTCTGATATATATTTTTGTCTTTAGTTACTTTGGGTTCTTTGAGACTATGTACATAGTTGATGATTAGAGATCAGAAAAGGGAGACTGGAGTGAAATAAAATTCCACCCCAATCCACCCGGATGGTATTAATTGTTATTCTGTATTTATGCATCATATTATACAAGACAATTGTTACAATTGTGATGTTGACAGACATGTGATGTTAGAAATAACAAATAGGAAATTAATAAACTTCTGATTGAATGAAGTCTGCATTAGATTAACATTTAAAGATTGATTCTTGAAGTTTTTCATCCATTTTCTACACGTATAACCTACTGCAAACATGCTTTGAAAATTGTGGTCTATGTTATTCTTGAGGAATGTTATACTGAAAAATTATGAGCATTTCAAGTGTTAAGTATTTCACATGGGCAGACAACGTTTGGGTCATGTCCCTTCTTCAAACCCTTTGCCATATGTACATGTCCCACCACAGATGCTACCTGACTTGCTGGCTCAAAACTCCAGCATCTGAAGCTTCTTGTGTTTCTCATAAAAAGGTATTGATTTGAAATGCGAACTCTGTTCCTCACCATATATGCTGCTTGAGCACCTGAGCATGTTGAATATCTAGCTTTTTCCCTTTCTACTCTTCTGGCTTAAATCTCATTTGCTATTTTCTGCCTAACTGACTCAGTCTTCTTGCAGTCTATACTTACCCTGCCCCCCTCCACTCTGCCAACCATATGGCAGGTGCAGGTGGTCAATGATTTGAGGCAAATGGAAACTATGCCTCAATGTTCTGCAGTACCTTAAATGTCACTTCACAGAAGTGTTATTGATTAGCATGTAACATGAGTCATGATCTTTTAGAAAGAATAATCCAAACACGTAGAATTTATGAACTATTTTAAAACAGTGCAGAGAGCCTGGGATAATTGTGAAAGGGATTAAGAGATGATCGTAAGATTGCTTAAGGCAGATGTGTGATTTTCGACTAAATTATCATTTTGACATATTCCTTTCCGACGAGAGTGTGATCAGTTGCAACTCACTAGTTTAGTTTAGTTTAGAGATACAATGCAGCAAAATGCCCTTTGACCCGCCAAGTCTGCGCCGACCAGCGATCCCCACACACTAACACTACCCGACACACACTAGGGACAATTTACAATTTTACCGATGCCAATTAGCCTACAAACCTCTACTTCATTGGAGTGTGGGAAGAAGCCAGAGCTCCGGAGAAAACCCACGCAGGTCACGGGGAGAACGTACAATCCCCATACAGACAGCGCCTAATAGTCAGGATCGAACTCGGGTCTCTGGCGCTCTAACCGCTGTGCCATCGTGCCGCCCCTAATAATGTGAATACATGCATGGCAGGCACAAAATGCTGGACTAACTCAGCGGGACAGTCAGCATCTCTGGAGAGAAGGAATGGGAGACATTTCGGGTCAAGACCCTTCTTCAGACTGATGTCAGGGAACACCTGCATGGTCAGTCAGAGGACACTGGTATGTCAGCAGTGGCACTGTCCCCGTGGCTTGGGCATATCCAGAATCTGACGTTTGTGTAATGGAGTCTCTTAAACTATCAATACTTTGAAAGATTTGTGTGATGTAGAAGTGCTGGAAGAGCCAGGACTTAGGTGACATTTGGATTGGAGGCAGTCCCAGGTTGTTGAATTGCTAGGAATGGAATTTGAGTCTTTGTACTTAAAGTACTCCTTGAAACAGAGAAGCTTTGGGGCTGTCAAATGAAAAACTTAACTGTTGGCTGCCTCCCAAAATTACAGTCTGTGTCCCATTCTAAATGGTCCTATTACACTTTCAAACCCTGTTCTGTGCCCATCTACTTGTGCATTCAAGTCTCCCATGAGTATCTTCATATCATGATTTGGTATGTCGTTCATCGCATCTTGTAGCTGTTTTTATCTTCATCTTTTGCCTCTTCAGTGGCTGCATAAACTTGTACTACTGTTGTTTTAGAGTGTCGGGGTTAGAACTCTCTCATGCCGGTTTCCAGAATAGTTTATGCTTGCTGTTTCCGTAGCAGGTTTGGGACTTGACAGGGTAGGGATGCTAGCCCTACACCCTTGCCCGGGCTTGGGACCGGTATTGGCTTGGGGTGTAAAAAGATTAATGTTCAGAAAGTTGTAAAATCCATATGAAATTGCAAAGCTAAAAGATGAAAAGATGTCAAAAAAATTACAACTTGAAGTGACAAATATGTTGCAAGTGTTACAGGAAGGAGATGACATTGAACAACAGTGGCAAACGTACCAGGAGGCAGTTTGGGAAACTGCAGATACCACCATGGGCCGAAAACGTGGGATCAGAAAAGAAAGTTGGATAAGATCAGACACATGGGAGATGATGGACAGAAGGCGAGGCATAAAGCAGAAGAGAGAGCGAGCAAAGACAACTGAAGAAAGGAAAGAAATGGCAGAACATTGTAGACAAATACACAAACTAGTGAAGAGGAGATGCAGAAAATATATATTTTTAAACTTGGATAGAAAGCAAATGCGCAGAAGCACAAGAAGCCAGGGACAGAAATGACACCCATACACTCTACCGCATAGCCAGAGATCTGGGAGATTCCGGAAGTAGCTGTGGTACACCATAAAGGACAAGAGCAGGAGAGTACTTCTGACAGAAGAAGAGCAAACACACATTGGGTTGAACACTTCAAAGAGATATTGAATCAACCTGAACCATCTGAACTGTTTGTCTTCCCTGAAGAGGAAGATACTCCAGATCTAGAGGTGGAGGTGGGACCAATCACCGAACCGGAAATGCAATTAAGAATCTGAAAAATAATAAAGCAGCAGGCCTCGACCAGATTCCAGCAGAACTGCTAAAGAGCGGAGGGGAAATGTTGAGAGGAAAACTCACGAAGCTATGTAACGCATGCTGGGAAGAAAAACGAGTGCCAGAAGATTGGTTTGATAGTGAAATTGCCAAAGAAAGGAGATCTTAGCAAACCAGGTGGGGGAGATGGTTTAGTCACCGACTATCCGACCATGGAGCAGGTAGCACAGGATTACATGGTACCCATGGCGGGGGGAACTCCACCCGACCTGACCTGAAATATTCTCCCACATTTTTTGAATGCTAAATAGGCTTCTAAATTATCAGAAAAGTAAATATATTTTCGAAGAATTTGGTTTAGGTTCAACGGAAAGATGAATAAATCTGCTTCACCTTCCTGCAATATTTAAATTCATACAGGCGGAAGAAACTATGAATTCATTCTTTTCCCTCACGCAGAAATAAGGTAATATTGAACTAATATTTATATACCTTCTCAAATGTCAATAAAATAAAGCATGGGCGTGGTGAAAAACAGGTGTTGTCAGTTTGTTTGCCGGATAGAATTTAATATTTCAAAAGTCAAGAGGAGCTGTGCATGTTTTAATTATGAAACCTGCTTCAAATAAATCTAAAATCCTAATTAAGTTCACAGTAGTTTGAATAAAGACAAGAAACTCAAACCTTCTTTAGCTGTTGGAAAACAACTATTGCATACAGGGAGATTAATATAGGCATGAAGGATTGTTGTGGGTGCTTGGGCCCTGCAAATGTTTGAGAAGAAATAGTTGAAATCTAGACTTTTCATCCAGGATAAAACCTTGAAACAAAACTTGGGTGTTAATAGTTTAGTTTAGAGATACAGCGCGGAAACAAGCCCTTCTGCCCACCGTGTGTGCACCGACCAGCGATCCCTGCACACTTACACTGTCCTACACACACTGGCGGCAATGTACGTTTAAATACCAAATAAATTAACCTACAAACCTGTACGTCTTTGGAGTGTGGGTGGAAACCGAAGATCTCGTAGAAAACCCACGCAGGTCATGGGGAGAACGTACAAACTCTGTAAAGACCAGCACCTGTAGTCAGGATCAAACCCGGGTCTCCAGTGCTGTAAGGCAGTAGCTCTACCGCTGCGACAGCAAGACAACATATGTTGCATTGTGTGTTTAGCAGAGTAAAATTGCTCATGGTGCTTTGCACATTAGCAGAAAAAAGAGGGAAATTGACCGAACGTTTGATCGTTGATAGCATTAAAGATTCTCGACGTAGAGCTTCAATATACCAGACAGGATTTTAAATGCCTTGGCAGCTGAGAGCATGGTTACACCTGATAGATGCCATCAATTTTATCCTGATGAATAAACTTGAGATGTCACTTACCTGGGAACTGCTAGGTCAGTGAGCACATGTGATATGTGAACCAGGCTTGACTTGATGTAACAAAACCAAACGCTGAAGTAACGGCGAGTCAGGCAACATCAGTGGCCAGAATTGGACAGAAGATGTTATGGGTTGGGATCTTTCTTCAAGACGGGATGTAGGACCCAGGCAGCAACTTTTTTTCTTTCTCCCATTATTTTTTTTTTCTCACATTTTGTACTATGTTTACATATTGTGTTGTGCTGCAGCTAGCAAGAATTTCATTGTCCCGTCTGGGACATATGACAATAAAACACTCTTGACTCTTGACAAAGTATCGGATGTCCTCAAGTTTGCAGAGAGTAGAGAAAATGAGATTAACCGGAAATGTGATTGAATAGTCAAGTCCAGAGGTACCAAGGGCATAGGTGACGGTTGCACCAGCTCTGAACTGAAGTAAGTGCAGAGGCCAGCATCAGGTGGTAGATAATTTTGGAGTTAACACACATATGTGGTTCAAAGCCTAACTCATTGTTACATCAGTCACAGGAATACGAGAAGGCCATTCTGTCCCTCAGGTCTTTTGCATTCTTCGTTGAGAGAAAGGTTCAGACCCGAAACACTCCCTTTTAGCTATGTGATCTTTTATACTCTCGTTCACAGAAAGACTGGTGATCACAAATTTAAAACCCATCAATAATGAGATTATCATAGAAGATGTAGATTTTACATTTGATTTAAACTTATCATTGGAGATGGTAAAGTTCAGTTACTGAGACAAAAATGATTTGAAATTTTCATCAGGAAGTTATTGTAGTGTTTCATTTGTAATTTTTATTTCTTCAGCAGTAATTCTCCTTGCTGGAATTTGTTTAAAAAATTCAAACAGCTTATAGATGATTTTGGCTTATTTACTTTTTTTGATATACGTAGTTCCTATCTTTTAATTTTATTTAGTGATGTTTCACCGAGCGACTCAACGAAATGTGAGGGAGTGAATATTACAGCAGAAGTGTGACATTGATGGAATTTCACTGAAATAAAACTGCTATGTATTAGAAAATCTTATACATAGAGTTTATTTAGATTACATTATGTGAAGTTTTGTTGCGGTTATTTCATCCCAAATTTTGTAAAGGGCCAACATTTACAGTTCCCACCATGGTCCAGTGATCTCAGTGATGAGAACTTTACTTTTTGAATGCTTGCTACTTTTAAGTCATCATTCAGAAGGGTCATTGTGGTTCTGCACCTATGACCCCCAAGTAACAAACCAATTACATTAGTAGTTGACTACAGTGAAAAGCTTTTGTTGAGTGCTAAACAGTCAGCGGAAAGACAATACATGATTACAATCGTGCCATTCACAGTGTACAGATACATGATATGGGATAACGTGCAGGAAGGAGCTGCAGATGCTGGTTTTACTGAAGATAGTGTCAAACTGATGATTGACACAAAGCTGGATTAACTCAGTGCCTCTGGAGAAAAGGAATAGGTGACGTATCGGGTCAAGACCTTTCTTCAGATGTTTAGTGCAAGATAAAGCTAGTAAAGTAAAGCCCAATCAAGGAAAGGTAGACAAAAATGCTGGAGAAACTCTGCGGGTAAAGGGCCTGTCCCACTTGGGCGTCATTTGCGCGTCATTTACGCGACATCATTTACGCGTCGTGACGCGCATGTGATGAGCGCATGGTACGTGGTGTCGTAGGCAGTGACGCGCGGTCCCGTGCGGCGCCCCAGGATTTTGGGATTCACAAAATCTTCACGCGCCACCTGAGTGACGCGCAAATGACGCCCAAGTGGAACAGGCCCTTGAGGCAGCATCTCTGGAGCGAAGGAAATAGGCAATGTTTGGGTTGAAACCCTTCTTCAGACTCAACGATAGTTTCTCATGGACATGGAAGCAGATTGTAATTCTTATTTTATTTTCAAATATTCTACTAATACAAGTGGTGCCAAAGAGTAGAGACATTTTGCATGTTGCTACCCTTAAAGCATCCTTCTATGAGCATTATTTGTTATTATCTATCCGCTCCAGCACCAAGAAAGTCATTAGATCCAGTGTTGAAAGTCTCCTTACAAACTCCGCAAAATCAAAGCAGCCCTAGGAACCACTGATTTTTATTAGACCCGGTGCTACTGGCACAGCTGGATGTACTAGCAAATGAGAGAAGTATGGCCGTCAGTGGTTGGTGGGAGAATGGTTCAGGTGTGGATGAAATAACAGCAATTTCAAACTTCACCTCCCCACCATTTTTCTACCCAATGTTCATTAATTCACAAATAAACTTGACGAGTGAGCAGATGTGATGGTCTTATTCCAATTCTGGAATACCTGTACATTAAATGCCCTTCCTTTTAACTCCTGAGAGAACTTATCTCTCTCATATGATCAGCCACTGCAAGCGTACCACCTCAATCTAATGCAAAGATGACACTGGACAAATTATACTCACTCGTCAATCCGATTCATCATTGTTGGTGACTTCAGTTAGGTTCACTTTAGGAATGTACTCCCCATATAGTTTCAGCATGCTTCCTGCCCCATTCAGGGTGTCAACTCTACACCACTGCTACATCACTATCATGTGCACCTATCAATTTTTCCTCACTCTCATTTTGGCCAGTTCGATCATCTGTTGGTGCTGGTATTTGTGGCTTACAGATACATTAAAGCACATGGGACCAATGTAAGAGTAATACTGCAGTGGTCCTAAGAGGCTGAGGGACTGTCTTGAATCAGTGGACTGGAACATGTTCAAGACCACGTCATCCAGGTTAAATGAGTTTACATCAGTTGTCACTGGTTTTGTCAAGAAATGTGTTGGCAACTGCATTCTCACCAGGACAGTTAAGGTCCTAACTAGAAAACATGATGAACAGGGAGATTCACTCTCTGCTAAAGTTCAAATCCAACACTTTCAAGAAGGATAACACCACACTGTACAAGAAGACCAAGTATAATCTCTGCTAGGCTATCAGGAATGCCAAGAGAGATTTCCAAAACACGCTGGCAGCACAATTCAATCAAATGGATGTAGCAAGTCCTGAATACTATCCGGGGTTACAAGGCAAACTATCTGGGGTTACAAATGCAGGAACTGTCTCTGGCCACAGGATGAGCTCAGTTCCTTTTAAAGGTAAACTAAGTTCAACCATGGTGCATCCTCACATCTCCTGTCGGCTCTGTCCTATACAATTTGTGGCAGAAGTTAGATCTGTGTTCATGAGGGTAAACTCTCAGAAAGCAGCCGACCCAGCTGGAGTCCCTGGATGGGTCCTGAAACTGTGTGCCGTTTAACTAATGGTCTTCACCGATATCTTACACCTGTCCCTTCGACTGTCTACTGTCCAAATCAGCCTCAAGGACACCTCCATCATTCTTGTCCCCAAGAAGAACGAAACTATCTCAATGACTACTATGTAGTTGTTTTAACTTCGGCCATAATGAAGTGCTCTGAAAAGTTGGATATGGCCCACATCTGCGCCAGAAAATCTAGACCCATTGTAATGTGCACACTGGAAAAATAGGTCTATAGGATAAAGCCATCTTCCCCGCACTACATTCAGATCTAGATCACATTGACAATAAGAACACCTTTGTCTGGATGCAATTCATTGACTACAGCTCAGTCTTCCTATAATACAGAATAAACTCACCTTTGAACTTCTGGATCTTGGCCTTGGCCTCCCACCTGCAAAAGGCATCTGGACATCCCGACTAGCAGATCTCTGTCGGTTAGATTTAGTCACAACATTTCCACCATCCTGATGCACTTGAGGATGTGTGCTAAGTCCCGTGTTCAACTCCGTGTACTGCCACCGACTAAAGCACCAATACAATCTTCAAATTTGCCAATGATGCCAATATTTTGGCTGGATCACTAGCAACAATGAGATGGAGTACAGGAAAGAGATCAAGTACCTTGTGTCATGATGCCAGAACAACTACCTAGCCCTTAAGACCAAGAAGATGAAAGAGTTATGTGTAGAAAGGAACTGCAGATGCTGGTTTACACCAAAGATAGACACAAAATGCTGGAGTAACTCAGCGAGACAGGCAGCATCTCTGGAGAGAAGGAATAGGTGACGTTTCGGGTGGAGACCGCTGAGTTACTCCAACATTTTGTGTCTATTTTTGGTGTAAACCAGCATCTGCAGTTCCAAGATGAAAGAGTTGATTGTTGTCGTAAGGAAGAAGGGGAGGAGGGGCTTGAATGTAACCTCGTCCACATGAATGGACCTGCTGTCGAGATGGTGGACAACTTTAAATTCCTTGGTCCCTTCACAGTAATGCGCTGATCAAGAAAGCACATCAGTTTATATTCGTTCTTAGGCATCTGATAAGATTTGGCATGTCCAGAAATATTTGCTTGAACTTCTACAGATGCGCGAGAGAAAGTTTTCTGACAAGATGCATCTCAGCCTGGTATGGCATGTGCTCTACTCGTGACCACCTGAACATGCAGAGAGTGGTGAACACAGTCAAGGCTATCCCCGGCTTGTTGCTTCCTTCCATCCAGTCTACCTAAACAGGGTATTGCATCAGCAGGACTGGAAGTATCATCAGGGATGCCTGCCTCCCTTTTCTATTTTATATTTTCTTCGCAAAGATACAGCAGTATGAAAGCTCGAACATCCAGACTTGGAATAGCTTGTGAACCAACCACCTCTTTCACATTTCCTTCCTGAAGTTGCTACCACGTACTCTTAATTTTAGCACAAACTCATTCAGTTATTCATTTCTTGCAATTTAATTTATTTGTACTACCTCACATCACTACAATCTTAGCACTATTCTGCTGTTTTGCATTCATTTCTGTCTTTACTGTTGTACTTATTGTATTTAGTGTTTACGGGCTTCATGTGAATAAATAATTTTATTGCACACTGGTATATATAAGACACAAACCAATCTGAATATGATCAATATGGGGAAGGATCCATATGATTAAAGTACAACCTGAAATGCTGCCTGACCCGCTATGTTACTCCAGCTTTTTGTGTCTATGAGACCACAATGTACCTATATCATGGCAGCTCTGCATGAATGAAGAAAATATTTATATTTGGGGACATGATAAAGCACTTTACATCCCGAAGTAGTTTTGAAATGTATTCACTATTGTAATTTTGGAAACCAATCAGATGATTTGCACACAAGAAGTTTCCCAAAGGAGCAATGTAGTAATTACCAGGGAACCTGTTTTATAAAACGCTGAGCAGTGGATAACCATTGTCCAAGACACCTGCGTAACTCCCCATTTCGTAATCTAACCATGTCATGAAGGCCAATGAGTTTTAAAGTGAGTTTATACATTCACCATAATTAACAATCCCTTATAAAGACCCCAAAAATAGTCATAGAGAAAGGCAGAACTGAAACACACCGTCCCTTATACTAATCTTACCCTAACCCAAAGAGAGTGATAGAAGAAGGGTCTTGACCCGAAATATCACCCATTCCTTCTCTCCAGAGATGCTGCCTGCCCCGCTGAGTAATACTCCAGCATTTTGTGTCTTATCTTCGATAGTGAAACTACTTGTACTCCGTTTAATTAATCCATGAAGCTAATAGGAAGATTTGTACTGTCATGTATTTAAAGTTTAACACGGTTAACAGAGCTAGTTGGCTTCCAAGATCCAGGCCATCTTCAGGGTTTCCTGCTTGCAGTTTTCTTCACACAATCAAGCTGATAGCACATGAACTGTGGTGACTTTAAATGATTGAGGAAATAGTCTCACTGTAAAATACACCGAGTGCCTTGCACTTAATTAAATGAGGTCAAAGAATGTTTTATAAGGCAGATCAAGCCATAATTACTGCTTTGCTAACTATTTGGCTTTAATAAAAGTTGTTTTATGTATCGGTATTATAAATCATTAACATGAACATTTTGAAATAAGTGGCTTTAAATTTTATTTTATTTTACGACATTTCAGGTTGTACTCTAATCATATGGATTTCCCCCCATATTTATCAGTCAGATTAGTTTGTGTCATATATACACCAGGGTGCAATGAAATTCTTTATTCACATGAAGCTTGTAAACACTAAATACAATAAGTACAACAGTAAAGACAGCAATGAATGCAAAACAACAGAATACTGCAGTTCCTTCCTACACATAGCTCGGGGAAGTTGACAACGAGGCATACAATGTAACATTTAATCAGGAGGACAGAATTGACAAGTGTTTGTGTGCTTTTTATGAGCAATTATATTGAGTCTTGATCTTCCGGGTTAGTCCTTTGTAAACAGACTGAGTCAAAGATTTAAATAGCTGGAAAAGCAGAAAAGCATTCATTGGATGGATGAATCCTGGGAATAATCAGACTGCAAGTGAGTGTGAGGAAGTAGGAAGAATAGTGTCTTGGAAATCTGGTAGTAACAAGTTGTAAATATGGGGTATGGAAGTAATAGATAGTGCATTATAATCCGTGATGAGGCTTTCTAGATGTGGAGATACAATATTCCTCTCTGTTATGGCAGTTTTGCTAACAGAAATTAGCCCTTATGGACTTCACAAATGATCATCAATAAATTAGAGATGCAGAATGAAAATTCACTCTTACATATATATGTGAAAAAAATAAACACAAAATGAACACAGAGAACCTGTCACCTGTGATTTCACAGTGGGGGAGAGGGTGGCTCTTAAAGGATTTGCTTAGGAAATTGATAAAGGTAAGCGCTCTTATTGATCCTTATTAAAGTAAATGATACTTTAATCAAGCAATGTTATATCCATTGCTAGTTCATTAAAACAACAATCCTTTCTCTCTGGCTACAACGCGATCAAAATCCCTTGCTTATAGACCATGTATCCACAGGAGTATTATGCCCGTCCCACTTAGGAAACCTGAACGGAAACCTGAACGGAAACCTCTGGATACTTTCCGTGCGATTCCCGGAGGTTTTTGTCAGTCTCCCTAATGGTCGAAAGTGGTTTCCGCTTATTCTATGTTCCGGCGATTATTTCAAAAAATTCAAAACCGGCCGTGACTAAAAATAGGTTGCGTTTTAAAAATCAGTAATTTTTTAGTTGAAGCCGGTTGCGATGCTAGTTGAAGGTGGTTGCCGGAGGTTGCAGGTAGTGGAAGGTAAGAGTTCTACTGTTGAGAGAACGATTTCCTGTGGGAATTCATCTTCATTTATAACCTGGGATTCAATGGGAAAAAGGGTTTACATCAAGGAAAATCGGTCCATGGATGGTTTTCATGGAATGCAACCTCTGTAACTCGGGGGTTCACTGTATTGGGAATAGATCGCAAGCAATATAGACCCATGATTTGGGCGCACAATGGAAATGCAGAAGTTCAGATGAACAACAAATCTTGACAGAGTTATTTTCAGATTTAACAGTACTAGGGAAGTAAGGAACTTATGGGTATGGAGAAATTATTGTGAGTTGAAAGTTCAAGGACATCTTTGGAAATAGCTTGTGACAGAATTGTCACTCTATCTTCTGTATCCTTACAAACTATTAAAGTCAAGTTCTTGGCAATGTGCTATGAACTGAAATGGCTGTTAATAATCATTTTTATCGATTGATAATAAAACATAAAATTATTTAAAAATATATGTTGAATAACGAAGAAACACGTTTTAATTCAGTACATTTCTGAAAACCCGAAAATCACCTTCTTGGTTATACGTTGCAGAAGATTTAAATCTCAAGCTGCAGGGAAAAGTTTGACCTTCAGAGCAGGAATCATTTTGGCATGAAGTAGAAAAAGGCAGAGGGGGTTCAGGCAGGTGAGAAGTTTCAGGTGGGTGTTAATCTTGAAAACAATGTTTCCACAGTAGGACGACATAAATCGACAGCTGGGGGACCCAGCATGGGAAAGTTAAACTAATTAGAGGCAAACGTCAGTGGTTCAATGGTACTTTATTGTCATGTGTGCCTAAGTAAAGTGATATTCATTTTTTGCTTTGAGTTCAGTAACAATCCTAAATGTAATTAAAATGTAATATAAAAATGACCCCCGTGGGGGCTATGGGTAAGTGGTCAAATATTGCGTTGGGGGAACGGGTTGGGTTGGGGGACCACGCCTCTCGTGTGACGGGGACCCAAACTCTCATCTTATCTGTGAGTGTATTTGTTTGTTTGCCAGCTTTTCGTTATCTGAATTACGCCAATACGGTACATGATAGAGCTAGATTTTCTGCACCACCCTGCTCACAATTGTCCTGTGGTGGTTCTTGTCCAATTTCGTTCAGATTGATGTTATATTTCACAAGTTTTCTCACATTCTTTAATTTAAAAAAATCACATTTGAGAAAAAAGTCTTCCCTCTGCAGCTATGACTTCACAATGGGATTGTAACACTACCAGCTACAATGTTGCAATCCAGGGACACTCAGTCCTGCCAGCCGTAGCAAGTGCAATTGCAAGCTACAATGTTGCAATCCCTTTTTTTATATTCCTGGCATCAAGGATTTTTAAAGGGGAAATCAGCCGTGCCTGCGCAGTTGGGGGTTATTGGTGAGTGGTGGAATATTGCGTTGGGGGAGCGGGTTGCGTTGGGGGAATGGGTGAATGGTGGAAATGGGTTGCGTTGAGGGAACGGATAAGTGGTGGAATATGGCGTTGGGGGAACGGGGCCCATTGGGGGAATGGGTGTGTGGTGGAATATTGCGTTGGGGAACCAGGCATCCCGTGGGGGCAATGGGTGAGTGGTTGAATATTGCGTTGGAGGAACATGCCTCCCATGTGACAGGGACCTAATGGTCCCACTTGGTCCAGAATATTACTAAAACTATCATCTTGTTTGTGATTCTGCGTGTGTGATCCCAGAACTACGCGAAAACGGTACATGATAGCGCTACAATTTTGGACCACCTTACTCACAATTGTCCCGTGGTGTGGTGTATCAAGTTTCCTTCAGATTGATGGTATATTTTATGTTATTCATATTTATAACTTTAAAATTTTAAATTTCTCACTGAAAATTCCAAATCCAATTGCTGGCCCTTGCTGGCCCTCCAAATCCAATCCCAAACTGAGTCCTGGCAATTTACTTTTCACTTAACTTCTCACCAGCTTTAAAGTTGCAAATCACTGAGTCCTCACAGCAAGTAAGTGCAATTTGGATTTTCTTAAAAGTTTAATGAGGGAGGGTGAATAAGGGGAAATGAGCTGCCCCTGCGCCGTTGCGGCCTTTGGGGCAGTGCTGGAATATTGCGTTGGGGGAACGGCTTGCTTTGGAGGAACGGGTGAGTGGTGGAATATTGCTTTGGGGAACGGGTTGTATTGGGGGATCAGGCCTCCCGTGTGACAGGGACCCAACAAGTCCCACTTGGTCTAGTATATAATGGAATAGGAGAGGGAATTTTTATTTAAACTACTGAGTGGAATATGTTTTCAGAGACATAGAGTTGTACAGTAACCATGTCATCATGTCTGTGCCGACCTTTTTGCCCATCTACATACCATTTGCCTCAATGTTTTTAAAACAGGTTCTCTGGTAATTATTACATTGCTCCTTTTGAAAACGCTGCACGCAAATCATCTGGTAGTTTCCAACATTACAAGAGTGAATACATTTCAAAATTATTTCAGGATTAAAGTGCTTTATCATATCCCAAAATATAAATATTTGCATATATCGTAGTACATAGACACAAAAACCTGGAGTAACTCAGCAGCTCAAGCAACATCTCTGGGGAAAATGAATAGGTGATGTTTCGGTTGGAGACCCTTCTTCAGACCCGACCCAAAACGTCACCAATTTCTTTCCTCCAGACCAGCTGAGTTACTCCAGAATTTTGTGTCTACCTTCGGTTTAAACTGGTGTCTGCACTTCCTTCCTGCACATTGTAGTCACATAATGGATAAGTGCCTCAGGAGGGGTAAAAATGTATCATTGGATGTGAAAGAACTTTATAGGTTTTGCTGAGTGTAAGTAAACAGTAGGTGTAGGGACAGAGTTATAAAGGGCCCAATCTCTGCAGGAGGTGAGGAAGGGAGAGGGTGCATTGAGGTATCAAGGCATAGCGCGACAGTATGTCAGGTGTCATGATTTTGCAGCACCGAGCCAGATTATATCCGATGAATAGCACAATGTATTGGAGATGGGCTGGAAAGTCTCAGAGGTTAACATGAGAAGAGTCTTGTCCATCTTTGAATGAGAGGAAATGGGATGATTGGGAGGGAATGCTAGTGTGTGAGGTGATGCTTGTTGATGGGTGGGAGAATGGGGGCATATGTACAGATGGATCAGCTTACCAGATTGATGTTTGGTGAGTGGGCAAGTACTGTAAGCTGGTGGCTTGTGTGGAGGTTACCACGTGGTTGGGGAATGTGTCTAAGTAAATTTCTGAAGAGACAGTGGGTAGTTGAAAAGGACTCTTTGTGAAGCAGGATCCCATCACCAGACCCCATGAGCAAGGACCTCCAACACTGGTTTCCCTTGAGCCAGCAGGAAGCATGCTGCACTGGTGCTGTGAATACCTGCTTCTCCATGTAAGCCTGCTGGTTCAAGAGGCTGTGCTGGCATGGGTGAAAATCTAAGAAGGCATTCCTGATTCAGGATATCAACAAGTGCATTAAGACTCATGTGCATGTTTAAGTATCAAGACATATTTAAATTATAATTTTAGCCTTTCCGCAAATTACAATATCCCCATATTTCCATTACTTTTAATTTTTCTTGGCAATTGTATCAAGTAGCATTGTCTAAATGTGAGCAAATATGATAATGGTCCTAATACAGGCAGATGGAATTATGGTCCGAATGCAGCCAAATGGATTATGGTAATGATGTAAGCAAATGCAAATATGGTCTTAATGCGAACAGATGGGATTACGGTCCTCATGCAGGCAAATACGGTGCAGATGGGCAAAAGCGTTGGCACAGACACGGTGGGCCCATGGACCCATTTGTGTACAACTATGAATCTGTGAAAACGTATGCTACACATTTCATTTCGTAGTTTCAAAACTTTCTCCCTCTCCTATTTCATTATAAATGTCTATCAGGATTTTTATTCCTGCCAAAAGTTCCCATTTTTACGTTACATTTTAATTACATTTAGGATTGCCACTGAACTGTAAGCAAAACAAAACTGTCACTGTACTTAGGTACACTTGAGTATAACGTACCATTGAACCACCGACGTTTGCCTCTAATTAGTTTAACTTTCCCATGCTGGGTCCCCCAGCTGTCGTCCTACTGTGGAAACATTGTTTTCAAGATTAACACCCACCTGAAACTCTCACCTGCCTGAACCCCCTCTGTCTTTTGCGACGTCATGTCAAAATCATTCCTGCTCTGAAGGTCAGACTTTTCCCTGCAGCAAGAGATTTAAATCTTCTGCAACGTTTCAAGGTCCTGTCCCACTATCACGATCTAATTCACAACCTTTTTTACTCGTGGACATTTTTCATCAGGCTAGGAAAACGCCCCGACCTACTTGATGTCACGAGTACCTATGACTAGCATCACGACCTACCAACGACCTACCTACAACCTCCTACGACCTCGTGACGACCATACTGCGAGTATTAGTCAAGGGCAAACTCGACAGAGGTTGTGAATTAGGGCGTGAATGTGGGACAGGCCCTTAACCAAGAATGTGAATTTCGGGCTTTCAGAAATGTAATGAATTAAAATGTGTTTCTTCGTTATTTAGGAATAGGAATACTTTATTGTCACATGTGACCAGGCACAGTGAGATTCTTTGCTGCATACACAATGTATACAAATAGCAGCCACCTACGGCGTTGACAAGGTTACAAAGCACGCCGGCTTCCCCTTTTGTCCCCCCAGCAGTGCCCCTCCCCCTATTGTCCATTGTTCTCCCTCCACCTTCCTGCTCATCCCATTAAATATTATTCAACACACATTTTAAAATAATTTAATATTTTGTCAATCGATAAAAATTATTATTAACAGCCTTGTCAGTTCATAGCACGTTGCAAAGGAATTGGCTTTAAAAGTTTGTAAGTGAATAGAGGAGAGAGTGTCAATTCTGTCCCAAGCCAGTCCCAAAGTTGGTTCTGGATTTTCAACTCCCAATAATGTCAAGCCCCATACCCATAAGTTCCCTACTTCCCTAGTACTGTTAAATCTTAAAATATCTCTGTCAAGATTTGCTGTCCCTCTGAACTCCTTCTACATTTCCATCGTGCTCCCGAATCATGGGTCTCTCGTGCTTGTGATCTGTTCCCAATATGCTGAACCCCCGAGTAACAGAGGTTGCTTTCAAAGAACACCATCCGCATTGTGATTTTCCTTGATGTAAACCCTTTTTCCCATTGAATCCCACATTATAAATGAAGAGGTATTCCCACGGGAAATCTTTCTCTCAACATTAATACCCCTGTGGATACATGGTCTATAAACAAGGGAATTCTGATTGCATTGTAGGCAGGAGATAGGATTTTTTTAAATTAACTAGCAATGGATATTACATTGCTTGATTAAAATATAATTTACTTTAATAAGCATTAATAAGAGAGATTGCCTTATCAATAATCTCGTAAACAAATCTTTTAAGTGTGTCTCCCCCCCCCCCCAATGTAAAATGACAGGACAGGTTCACTGTGTACATTTTGTGTGGGGGGGGGGGGGTTCACATACATACTATTAGAGTTAATTTTTATCCTGCATATCCAATTTGTTATGGTGATTTGTCACTTTATAAGGGCAAATTTCTATTACAAAAACTGCCTCAATAGAGAGGTATATTGTATCTCCACATCTAGAAAGCCCCATCATGGATTATAATGCACTATCTAGTACTTCCATACCCCACATTTACAACTTGTTCATACCAGATCTCCAAGACACTATTCTTGCTACTTTCTCACACTCGCTTGCAATCTGATTATTCCCAGGATTCATCCACCCAATGAATGCTTATCTGCTTTTCCAGCTATTTAAATCTTTGACTCAGTCTTAGCTTCTGTTTTACAAACACGGAAGACCAAGACATCAAAATCCCCCTCTGCTCCTCAAAAGCACACAAACACTCGTCAATTCTGTCCTGATGAAATTTTACATTGTATGCCTCGTTGTCACCTACCCCGAGCTAATAATGATCTATTCTACTTGAACTGCATCCCCTTTGATCTCTCGTTTTCACACCTTTCCCTTTCATATCTCTCGTTTCCCTCTCCCAGTCTGAAGAAGAGTCTTGTTCCGAAATGTCACCCATTCCTTCTATCTAGAGATGCTGCCTGTCCCGCTGTTACTCCAGCAGTTTGTGTCTGGTCAATTCTCCCAACTCCCACGACTACTTTGCCAAGTATTTCAATGAACAAATTTGCTTATCCTTGTCACCAGTGCTATTAAATGACTCCACCCACTGCAGTCTCAAACACATTTAATGTTATCTTCCTGTGTTAGGAAATTAGAGATAGGAAATCAAAGCTACCAATTTATAATTTGCAATAAATGTGAACTAAATTATTGACGTTCAATTATTACATTAAAATGCTTTGCAATATAAATTGACCATTGATCAGTGATCCTGATAACACCTTTTCCCTTGCATCAAACAGTAATATTTTCTTATTTGTTGACAAAGTATCATCAGTGTTGGTTTTAAATCTTCACAAGATTTCACACTTTGAATGTAAAACTAGTTATAAATGTAAAAAATTAGTCATATTATTTACTTCAAGCTTGAAATTAATATCACCTGATAATCAGTGATATACTGTAATTTTGTTAAATCGCACTCTGAATTTATTTGCCTTTAAGATTATAAACGGTGCCCTTGAAATGACAGCGGTTTGGTTTTGCAGTATAATAATCTATTTGTGCAGTACATTATGTAATGCTTCTGGCTTCAAAATATAGTGAATTGTTGCCTTATTGTGAGAGTAATCCACTTATTTCTGGTTGAATTTGTAAGAATAAGTATTCTGCTCAGATTCATCAGTGTCATCAACTCATCAGGTATAAAGCAAGTGCTAGAAATTCCCAACATGTTATGAATAAGGAGCAAAGGGAAAGAGGGGCATTGTATTGCTGCAGTCTAAATGCTATTACACTTTCAAAACTTTGAACATGAAAAGTTGCTCTGTATTAGGAATGAGAGATTGGTGATGGTGTTTGTTCACAACAGGTCCATAGCAGAGGCCAACTCTCTGGCCTTAAACATATCACTGGAACATCTAGACAACAAGGACACCTACATTAGATTCCTATTTACCGACTGTAATTCTGCCTTCAACACCATAATCCCATCCAAACTCATCTCCAAACTCATGGACTAAGGAATCAGCACCTCCCTACTTTCTAACCCACAGACCACAATCAGTGAGGGTAGGTCATAACACCTCCTCCACAATAATTCTCAACATCGCTGCCCCACAAGGATGTATTCCCAGTCCCCTATTATATTCCCCACACACTCACGACAGTGCGGTCACATTCAGCTCTAACTCTATCAATAAATGTTGGGGTGGACCACGAGGGATGACGAGACGGAGTACAGGATGGGGAGAGGGAACTTACTAACATGGTGCCAAGCAACAACTTCTCTCTCAAAGGTAGACACAAAATGCTGGAGTAACTCAGCGGGATAGGCAGCATCTCTGGAGAGTCGAGACCCTTCTTCAGACTGATGTCAGAGGAGGGGGCGGGACAAAGATAGAATGTAGGCGGAGACAGTAAGACTAGTGGGAGAACTGGGGAGGGGGAGGGGGAGGGGATGGAGATAGCCCTTGCTTTCTTTCTCCATCCCCTTCCCAGTTCTCCCCCTAGTCTTACTGTCTCCGCCTACATTCCATGTTTGTCCCGCCCCCTCCCCTGGCATCAGTCTAAAGAAGGGGCTCGACCCAAAACGTCGGCCATTCCTTCGCTCCGGAGATGTTGCCTCACCCGCTGAGTTACTCCAGCAGTTTGTGTCTACCGTCGGTTTAAACCAGCATCAGCAGTTCTTTCATACACAACTTCTCTCTCTATGTCCTCAAGATGAAGGAGTTAATTATTGACTTCAGGAGGCATGTTGGAGTACATGCCCCAATCAGCATCATTGATGCTGAAATGGAAATGGTTGAGAACTTTAAGTTCCTTGGTCATAGAGTGATACAGTGTGGAAACAGGCCCTTTGGCCTAACTTGCTCACACCAGCCAACAATGTCCCAGCTACACTAGCCCCACTTCTCTGCGCTTGGACCATATCTCTCCAAACCTGTTCTATCCATGTACCTGTAACTATTTCTTAAAAGATGGGATAATCCCAGCCTCAACTACCTCCTCTGGCAGCTTGTTCCATACACCACCCTTTGTGTGAAAAGGATACCGCTTGGGTTCCTATTAAATCTTTTCCCCTTCACCTTGAACCATGTCCTCTGGTCCTCGATTCCCCTACTCTGGGCAAGAGACTCTGGGCATCTACCCAATCTATTCCTCTCATGATGTTGTATACCTCTATAAGATCACCCCTCATCCTCCTGCACACCATGGAATAGAGACCCAGCCTACTCAACCTCTCCATATAGCTCACACCCTCTAGTCCTGGCAACATCCTCATAAATCTTTTCTGAACACTTTCAAGCTTGACAATATTTTTCCTATGCCCAGAAATGAACACAATATTCTAAATGCGGTCTCACCAACGTATTATACAACTGCAACATGACCTCTCAACTTCTATACTCAATACTCTGACTGATGAAGGCCAAAGTGCCAAAAGCCTTTTTGACCACCTTGCCTACCTGGGACTCGAACTTCAAGCAACCATGCACCTGTACTCCTAGATCCCTCTGCTCTAACGACACTACCCAGAGGCCTACCCAAGAGGTCCTGCCCTTGTTCGATGTCCCAAAATGCAACACCTCACACTTCTCTGTATTAAATTCCATCAACCATTCCTCTGCCCACCTGGCCAATAGATCCAGATCCTGCTGCAATCTTTCACAACCATCCTCACTATCTGCAAAACCACTCACTTTTATATCATCAGCAAACTTGCTAATCTTGCCCTGCAACAACTGCATCTTATTTTATATCAATCTTAACTCGTTGTGCTATGCTTTGTTGCTTATTATATGTTTTATTGTTGATTTTTTTATTACTGGTGCTTTGTTGCTTATTGTATGTTTATTACTGATATTATGATGTAAGGTGACCTTGAGTGTCTTGAAAGGCACCATTAAATAAAATGTATTATTATTATTATGTTCTCATCCAAATCATTGATGTAGATGCCAAACAGTAACGGGCCCAGCACCTAACCCTGAGGCACACCACTAGTCACAGGCCTCCAGTTCGAGAAGCAACCTTCCACCCTCTGCTTCCTTCCATGTTCCTTGATATTAATATTACCAACTATCTGTCATGAACCAACCACATTGAAGGCACACCAGCGCTTCTACTTCCTCAGAAGACTGACAAAATTCGGCAATGTCTCCAGTGACTCAAACTTCTACAGACGCACCATTGAGAGAATATTGTCGGGTTGCATTACAGCTTGGTTTGGAAACAGCTCTGCCCAAGACCGCAAGAAATTGGAAGAAGTTGTGGGTGTAGAGCCCAGTCCATCACACAGATTAGATTCCCCCCTTCCAATGACTCCATCTACACCTTGCTGTCTCATTAAAGCAGCCACATCATCAAAGATTTGTCCCATCCCGGTTATTCCTTCTTATATCCTGAGGATGCTGCAAATTTAAGGAACATGCATTCTTCAACAACACCTTTTAAATCTTTAAATTTCTCTGTCGGAGAGCAGAGCAGAAGGTGCATGAGTTCATCATTCTGTGCAATTCCGTATCTTAAGTGACGCACTGCATTGACTTGGAATAATACCACCAGTCCTTCATTGCTGCAATAACAAACTCCTACATAACAGTGAAGAAGTGAATGGCATGTTGGCCTTTATACCAAGAGGAGTTGAGTATAGGAGCAAAGACGTCCTTCTGCAGTGGTAAAGAGCCCTGGTGAGAACACACCTGGAGTATTGTGTGCAGGTTTGGTCCCCTAATTTGAGGAAGGACATTCTTGCTATTGAGGGAGTGCAACATAGGCTTACAAGGTTAATTCCCGGGATGGTGGGACTGTCATATGCTGAGAGAATGGAGCGGCTGGGCTTGTATACTCTGGAGTTTAGAAGGATGAGAGGATATCTTATTGAAACATATAAGATTATTAAGGGTTTGGACAAGTTAGAGGCAGGAAACATGTTCCCGATGTTGGGGGAGTCCAGAACCAGGGGCCACCTTTTAAAAATAAGGAGTAAGCCATTTAGAACGGAGACGAGGAAACACTTTTTCTCACAGAGAGTGGTGATTCTGCCTCAGAGGGTGGTGGAGGCCGGTTCTCTGGATACTTTCAAGAGAAAGCTAGATAGGGCTCTTAAAGATAGCGGAGTCAGGGGATATGGAGAGAAGGTAGGAACGAGGTACTGATTGGGGATGATCATTGTCTGTTTGAATGACAATAAAAGGCATTCTATTCTATCAGCCATGATCACATTGAATGGCGGTGCTGGCTCGAAGGGCCGAATGGTCTACTCCTGCACCTATTGTCTATTGTTTATAACAGGGTTGTGAGAATACTTTCACTACCTTCTCAAAAGTATATGCGGATAGAAAATACATTTTGACCGTGTCAAAGTTACAGGCCACAAGACCTACTTCTGCTGCTATTCCGTCATTGCATGCGGGTCATGTACACTGGGGACCAGGAACATGTTTCAGAAACTTCAAGACCATGCATGCATGATCAGGTTTTGGATACATTTCCGTGTCACAACAAATATCAGTGTTGCACAGCATGACAGAATTTCTGGGCCCTTGGGTTTGTGGGAAAGTTGATATAAGTAGGTTTGAAGCACATATAGGAACGTTGTGAAAAAGGCGAGGAAGTCTTAGAGAGAGTAAAAAGGAAATTTGATAATATGTGGGCATGTTAATTGGATAGGAATGATGGGGCTAAGAGCTGGTAAAAGGTTAAGAAAACAAGCCATTGGTAGGAAGTAAATAGACAGCAGAGATAATGATCAATAATTTGACGTGGCAGGGTGTTTAGCCGTACTTTCTTTTAGTGAGATTTGGCCTTCAGCATTTAGAATTGAGGCGTTTTGTACAGCAAATTACCAAAATTAGAAGCAGATTACTGGGATGGAAACAGTGCACCTAGGAGCAACTGCGTACCATTATAACCCGTTGGATTGAAGGATCATGAAATTAATAGTATAAAGAATAAGAAGGAAATTAGATACAGAATTATAGACAGAGAACAAGCAGGTAAAATGGATTTGAATGAAATAAAAAAAGGCTAAAAGGACAATTAATTAAAATAAAATAATAATTTCTTCATCAGCAATTGAAATATGGTGATGAAATACCGCACTCCTAATGAAAATAGTAGATGGTGGTTATATAATATCTGTGGAGAGAAAAACAAGGTTAATATTTCTGTGTAAGAAGGAACTGCAGATGCTGGTTTAAACCGTTTGGACACAAAAAGCTGGTGTAACTCAGCGGGACAGGCAGTATCTCTGGAGAGAAGGAATGGGTGACATTTTGGGTCGAGACCCTTCTTCAGATTGCACCTGACATGTCCTTTCATCGGAACTGTAATAAACAGCTCAGTGTAGATTGTTATTTAAACGGAAATAAATGTGAGACCCAGTAATATTTAAAATAGGACATTTTCTGCTGATATGTTGTTCGTATGACGATCCTGAGGAAAAGGGGAGGGAGAAAATGCAGTCTGATTCTAATTTATAACACTTTGAAATTGCACCAGAGACTGCGAAAAACATTAAAATGTCAGCATTGCAGGGAAACTGTAGATGCAGAAACAAACTTGTTAAAAACAATCTTGTTTTAGCTTCTTTAACGCAAAAAGATGACAAGATAACATCAACCAAATGACAAATCCTCAAATGAACTTTGACATTGGTATTAACTGATCTTATAGAGTTGTATAAAATCATGAGGAATAGATCGGGTAGACACACACACGAGTCCCGTGCCCAGACGTGGGGAATCGAGAACCAGAGGATGTAGATGTAAGGTGAAGGGGGGGAAATTTTAATAGAAATCTGAGGGGTAACTTTTTCACACAAAGGGTGGTCAGTGTATGGAACGAGCTGCCAGAGGAAGTCGTTGTGGCAGGGACTATTGCAACATTTAAGACGTTCGATAGGACAGGTTTTGAGGGATATGGGCAAATGCAGACAGGTGGGACCAGTGTAGATAGAGAGTCATACAGCACGGAAACAGGCTCCTCCGGCCCAACCCATGCATGCTAACCAAATTGTCCCATTCAAACTAATCCCATTTGCCTGCTTTTAGACTATATCCCTCTTAATCTTTCCTATCCATGCAGCTATTCAAGTGATTTTTAAATGCTGTTTTCATACCTGCCTCAACTAACTCCTCTGGCAGCTCGTTCCACATACTCATCAGTCTCTAAGTGAAAAAGTAGCCTCTCGGCTTCCTATTAAATCTTCCCTCTCACACCTTATATCTATGCCCTCTTGTTCTTTACTCCCCTGCTCTGGATAACCAACTGTGCAGTCACTCTATGTGTTTTCATCATGATTGTTATACACCTTTATAAGATTACCCCTCAGTCTCTTACTTTGTAAGGAATAAAGTCATAAGGTCATAAAGAATAGGAGTAGTGTTAGGCCATTCGTCCCATCGTCTACTCTGCCATTCAATCATGGCTGCTCTCTTCTAATCCCAATATCCTGCCTTCTCCCCAGTCGTAGTCTGAAGTGACAAAGGGCTGGATTGGGCCAGTTTTGATCCTGATCAGTTGTAGCAAAAATAACACAGTCAAAAACAATGTCAAAAAGTTTGTTTTAAAGTTTACTTGGTCTTTTTAATGGGGGGGGGAATAGGGGGAAACCGTTTCCAGTCACTGACCTTGGCGGAGATGCGTCTTTCTCCGAGTCACATCTTTGCCCCCCCCCCCCCCCTCGCGGCCTACCAACAGGATTGGCGCAGCCTATCCAGCCGGAGACCTGCCAGAGATTCAGCAGGGGCGCAGCACTGAATTCCATCGCGGAGCGGGACGATGCCTTACCGGGGATCGCCTGTGTTGGAGCTCCAGAGTGTTGGGCCTGCTGACTTGAACACTGTGGAGCTCTGCTTCGCGGAGCTTCTAACCGCGGGGCAGCGCTGATTTTAACATCGCGGAGTCCTGGGATCTTTTGCTGAGGGTCGCTAGTGTTGGATCTCCGCCCAGCTCGGCCTGTGGACTTCGGAAGCCTCAGTCTCCGGTAGGAAGCGGCCGATTCGGAACTCCAAGCCGCTGAGTGTGTTCTTCCGTTCTGATGCTGGAGTTCCGATCATCCCGGCGAGCGGGCCTGTACATCGGGCTGTCCGTAGGCGACTGCGGACGGCTCAAAGGCCCCGACCACGGGTGAACAATGAGGAAGTGACTGAACTTTATTGCCTTCCCTCACAGTGGGAAACGTTGATTCCGCTGTGGGGGGATGTCCATGTTAAATTCTATCGAGTATTGTGTTCTTTTTATTTGTACGGCTGTATGGTAATTCAAATCCCACTGTACCAATTGGTGCATTTGATAATAAAAGTAACTTGAACTTGATAATACATTATGGAAACACATGGGAGTTTGGTGACTAGCTATTACACAGGTATTATTATTAGCTGCTGGACTCTGTCTCTCCATCTCCTCGTACAATATTTGATATGGCAATTGAGGATGTGCACCCCAAAGAATTAATGGTATGTAGAAAGAAAATTGAATGTTTGTTTAAATAGAGGAATACTCGGTGTAGCAGGCCACATTCATTGACAATTTGCAATGTAAACATTTCCCAGCTCACATAAATTTTATGACGGTCATTTTACCTCCAAAATAAATGGGTTTGGTTTGAGTAGCAAGTTTAAATTAAGCGGAATCCAAGCTATTTCAAAATCCTCCTCATCTTCAACTGCAACGGAAACAGAACAAGTGGCAGGTGACGAACATGCACTCGAGACAGGTCAGGTATTTAACATATTTTAAGGAGGTTGCTTACCTTCCTTCTAACATAGAAACATAGAAAAGGTGCAGTAGTGGGCTATTCGGCCCTTCGAGCCAGCACCTCCATTCAATGTGATCATGGCTTATCATCTAAAATCAGTACCCCGTTCCTGCTTTCTACCCATATCCCTTGATTCTAAGAGCTACAGTGTCCTCCCGTCATGTTTGGGACAAAGATCCGTCATTTATTTATTTGCTTCTGTACTCCACAATTTGAGATTTGTAATAGAAAAAAATCACATGTGGTTAAAGTGCACATTGTCAGATTTATTAAAGGCCATTTTTATACATTTTGGTTTCACCATGTAGAAATTACAGCTGTGTCTATACATAGTCCCCCCATTTCAGGGCACCATAATGTTTGGGACACATGGCTTCACGGGCGTTTGTAATTGCTCAGGTGTGTTTAATTGCCTCCATAATGCAGGTATAAGAGAGCTCTCAGCACCTAGTCTTTCCTCCAGTCTTTCCATCACCTTTGGAAACTTTTATTGCTGTTTATCAACATGAGGACCAAAGTTGTGCCAGTGAAAAGCAAAGAAGCCATTATGAGACTGAGAAACAAGAATAAAACTGTTAGAGACATCAGCCAAACCTTAGGCTTACCAAAATCAACTGTTTGTAAGATCATTAAGAAGAAGGAGAACACTGGTGAGCTTACTAATCGCAAAGGGACTGGCAGGCCAAGGAAGACCTCCACAGCTGATGACAGAAGAATTCTCTCTATAATAAGGAAAAATTTGTAAACACCTGTCCGACAGATCAGAAACATTCTTCAGGAGTCAGGTGTGGATTTGTCAATGACCACTGTCTGCAGACTTCACGAACAGAAATACGGAAACTACACTGCAAGATGCAAACCACTGGTTAGCTGCAAAAATAGGATGGCTGGGTTACAGTTTGCCAAGAAGTACTTAAAAGAGCAACCACAGTTCTGGAAAAAGGTCTTATGGACAGATGAGATGAAGATTATCTTATATCAGAGTAATGGCAAGAGCAAATTATGGAGGAGAGATGGAATTGCCCAAAGTCCAAAGCATACCACCTCATCTGTGAAACACGGTGGTGGGGGTGTTGTGGCCTGGGCATGTATGGCTGCTGAAGGTACTGGCTCACTTATCTTCATTGATGATACACTGCTGATGGTAGTAGCATAATGAATTCTGAAGGGTATAGACACATCCTATCTGCTCAAGTTCAAACAAATGCCTCAAAACTTGGCAGGCGGTTCATTCTACAGCAAGACAATGATCCCAAACATACTGCTAAACCAACAAAGGAGTTTTTCAAAGCTAAAAATGATAAATTCTTGAGTGGCCAAGTCAATCACCCGATCTGAACCCACTTGAGCATGACTTTTATATTTTGAAGAGAAAACTGAAGGGGGCTAGCCCCCAAAACAAGCAGAAGCTAAAGATGGCTGCAATACAGGCCTGGCATAGCATCATCAGAGAAGACACCCAGCAACTGGTGATGTCCATGAAGACTTCAAGTAGTCATTGCATGCATCAGATATACAACAAAATATTATTTTGACTACTTTCAATTACATGACATTGCTGTGTCCCAAACATTATGGTGCCCTGAAATGGCGGGACTATGGATAAACACTGCTGTAATTTCTACATGGTGAAACCAAAATGTATAAAAATGGCCTTTATTAAAATCTGAATATTGTGTACTTTAGCCCCTAGTGTTTTTTTCTATTACAAATCTCAAATTGTGAAGTACAGAGGCAAATAAATAAATGACGGGTCTTTGTCCTAAATATTATTGAGGCACTGTATATATAACTTTCTTGAATACATGGTTTCTATTTTTTTAAATGTGCCTGTGTTGTCGGGCCTTTGGGAAACAATGCAGGTACATAGAAAACAAAGGGCTAGAACAGGATTATCAAATGGATTTGGGCTAAGAAAAGCTGATCTCTGACATCCTCACAATCTAATTTGACAGCATACATCACACTCTGCTTGTTGGCCCCTGCCCTTCTCTATGCTGAGACTGCTCATACTAACCAGCAAGCCTATCGGCCTCTGAGCTTCATTCAATTCTACAGCCTTCCCTACCCATCTGGCAACCAAGCCTGTCAGACTGACTTCAAGGCAGGACATCTATTCATGAAACAAGTCACAAACTCAGCAACATTTCGGGAAACCTGTGTCCAAATATCTCCACTGCATGTCCAGCCTGCAACTCCAATACCTATCACAGTGTATTTCTGGATAAAGCCTTGTGGAATTCTACTTCAGAGCTTTGTTATCTCTCATCTTTAATTTCATGCTGTTAAATTGAACACATTACTGTTAAGTGGCATGTTTTATTGCAGGAAACTGAATGCTATCATTTTGAAATGAAATGCCATTTGGTGAAACAAACAACAATTGCCAACTTAAAGGTGTTAAACATTTAACAGACCTTTCTTTTCCATTTGATTATTATCGTTTTGTGTTGAGAGAAGATAATGTAGTACCTTTCAACTTCCTACATTGGTAGTTGATTTTCATTATCTTGAGTATGACTGTACATCATTGTAGCGTTTGTACAATATATAGAGTGTAGATCATTACAGAGTACAGACTGTTCTTGATAACAGCTTGCTGGAAGCATTGTAAAGTGATAAATCATCTGGCTCCCATGTGCACAGCTTCCTTAAGATTGAAGACAGAAGCTTCATACTTTTACTAAGCATGTAATTGAGTAACAGAATGTTATCTCTCTAAAGCACCAACATGACCATTCACCATTTGTTTATTTTTTTGTCATGGCAGGTTTACATTCGGATCAAAGATGATGAATGGAATGTGTATAGGAGATACACTGAATTCAGAGCATTGCACAATAGACTACGGACCAAATTCCTGACAGTGAACACTTTTCATTTCCCACCTAAAAAAGCTATCGGAAACAAGGTACTTTAAAGATTTTGTAGAAATGTGCACATTTTTGCCCTTGGTAAATCGTAAAAGTTCTAATCTCTAAACTGTCATTAGTGTATTCATTCGTTATATATTATATCTGTTTTCATTTTAACTTTTCCAAAGTATCTTAAACTGCATATTGACTTCAAACTTATATGGAAATAAGAGTAACTGATCAAGCAGAAATAGAAAGATAATTGCTTGTTGTAAAATGTTTCGTTGAATTATGTTAATCTTTAATTTCTGAAAGAAATTACTTTCTTGAAGACTTGCACTTTCAAACATTAATTTACATTTTCACCAGAAACTTATGTTTCCGGCAGACCTTGTATTAATTTCCTATCCCTAAATGTACTGGAGGTAGTGAGAGTGAACTGCTGCCTTGAACGGGTTGTAGTCTATATGGTAGAGGAACAACTGCACTGGAAATGGTTGCTAATTCCAATATAGACACCCAGAGATGGTATACATTCTATCCACCCACTGCCCTTAAGGGTTCGTCCCACATGGGTGTCATTTGCGCGTCACGCAGATGGCGTACATGACAAAATCCTGGGGTGCCGCGCGCAACCGCGTGTCACTGCCTACGTCACCACGCACCATGTGCGCATCTCGATGCACGCGGGTCGTGCGTCGTGACGCGTAAATGATGACGCGTAAATGATGTCGCGCAAATGACACCCAAGTGGGACAGGCCCTTTATCCTGCCTGGTAGCAGATGCCTCACGTTTTGGGATATGATGTTTGAAAAAAACCTTGACAAGTTGCTGTAATCTCTTTACTAGAAACATTTCTCAGCAGCTGCAGGAATATATTCCTATGACTGGGTACCAATGAAGTACTCTACTTTGTCCTTGGTGAAGTAAGCTTGGTGAGTGTTCTTCAATCTGCACTCATCCAGCCAAGTGAAGAGTATTCATATTCTCAAATTGTAAATAGTGGAAAAGCTTTAGATAATCTAAAAATGAATCGTTCACCACAGAGTACCCAGTGAATAGCCGCGTCAATGACTGCTTTGGCTTCAGGCTTATCTTTGACATCCAAGTACTGGGCACTGCCATATATGAGGATTGGGATGATTTGGGAAACTCCACTTCATTTACCACTGGAGTTGCAGGACTGTAAATCGTTGATCGATCCATTAATTGTAAGATTGCTTAGCTTTGGACCCAGAGTGTTGCCTTTGTTGTTTTATCATGCATGCATGTCTTCAGCATGTTTGCTTTGTTGTTTTATCATGCATGTCTTCAGCATGTTTGTTGTTATTCATCAGATCACTCTCCTCAGTGAACTCAACTTGAAAACGTTCTCCTTCGCTCCGCCGGGAGTTCTGTGAGACCCTCCCTCACTGCTCCCCTCTGTGATTCCTACTACTCTGACCTCTTCTGACCTCCAGTTCATTCTATTCAACTTTCAGTCTAAAGAAGGGTTCCGATCCAAAACGTCAGCCATCCTTTTTCTCCAGAGATGCTGCTTGACCCGCTGAGTTACTCCAGCACTTTGTGTCTAACTTCGGGAGAAGTTTAGAATCAGTTTGTTTGACTTGCATGGTGTTGCTCAACGCATTTGCCCCACAGAGCAGACACACAGCACGGACAAGTATACTCCCACACCAGATAGAACAAAAAGCATGCCCTTCATCTCTTTAATAACTCTTACTTTCTAGGCCCCCATTGCTTCATCATCACTGTGTGCGTGCAGTCCCTTTACACCTCCATCCCCCACCAGGAAGGTCTCAAGGTCCTTTGTTTCTTCCACCAATAGAGACCCAATTTGATTTCCTTCTACAAACAGTCCCCTCTGCCTGGCAGAACTTGTCCTCACCCTCAACAACTTCTCTTTTGACTCCCCTCACTTCCTCCAAGTTAAAGGTGTAGCCATGGGCTCCAGCTATGCCTATCTTTTTGTCGGTTACATCGAACAGTCCTTGTTTTAGACGTACACTGGCCCTGTCCCCAACGCTTTCTCCACTACATCGACAACTGCCTCCTACACACGTGCAGAACTCATGGATTTCACTAACTTCACCAACATCTTCCACCATCCTCAAATTCACATGAACTATCACTGACACATCTCTCCTCATTCTTGATCTCTCTGTCTTCATCACAAGCGACAGACTATCGAACGATGTCTACTATAAATGTACCGACATCCACAGTTATCTAGACTATATTTCCTCCCGCCCTGCTTCTTGCAAAGATGCTATTCCCGACTCTAAATTCCTCTGTTTCTGCCACATCTGCTCCCAAGATGAGACTTTCCATTCTAGGTCATCCAAGATGCCCCTTTACCGTCAGCCAACATGATTTTCCTCACTCCGTCATCGATGGTTTGCTCGCCCATGTCTTCCATGTGTCCCAAAGTTCTGCTTTTGCTCCCCCCCTCCCTCCAAATGGAACAAGGATATTCCCCAGGACCTCCACTGCACACCACCAGCCTCTGCATCCAGCATATCATTCTCTGACACTTCCATCACCCTCAATGTGATCTCACCATTAGTCTCATCTTCCCGTCACCACCCCTTTTCGTCTTAAGGAGAGACCGTTCCCGTTGCAACTCCTTGGTTCACTCGTCCCTTCCCACCCTCCCCACTCCCTCCCCAGGTACTTTCCCATGCAACTGCAAGAGATGTAACACCCGTCCCCATACCTCCTCGCTCGTCTCCATCTAGGGGCCGCATCAGTCTTTACAGGTGAGACAGATGTTCATGTGCACCTCCTCAAACTTCATCTACTGCATCCAGTGTTCCCAGTGTAGCTTCCTGTACATCGGCGAGATCAAGCGTAGACTCGGTGACCATTTCGCTGAACACTTGCACTCGGTCCGCCAAGGCCTACTGGATCTCTCGATTGCGAACCATTTTAACTCTCTTTTCCATTCCCATGCTGCCCTTGCTCTCTTGGGCCTCCTCCATTGCTAGAATGAGGCCACACGTAAACTGGAGGAACAGCACCTCAGATTCCGCTTGAGTAGCTTACGACCCAACGGTTGATTTCTCCAATTTTTACGTACCCCCCCCCCCCATTCTTTCTCCTCCCCCCCCCTTCCTTCCATCCCCCTTCCCTGGGCCTCACCAGGACTCCCGCCTACTTCTACCCTCCATCCCCACCCTCCGCGCCCCACGCCCTGCTACTTTCCTTTCCAGTCCAAAACAAACCCTTGACTGTGTCTACCGGCCACACTCTGTATTGTCTCTCCCCTTTCCCAGCTTTCCACCTTACGTGCAGACGAAGAAGGGTCTCGACCTGAAACATCATCTTTCCATGTTTTCCAGAGATGCTGCCAGACCTGCTGAGTTACTCCAGCAGATTGGTGTCCTCTGTGACTTGGTGTCCTCTGTGACTTCTCCGTCACTGCCATTTCAAGTGCCATTCAGCACTTTCTTGAGCCAAAATATTTACGCCCCTTGAAATTACAATTCTGCAATATACCGACCTTTTCTTATCTATCTGTTTCCCGTCTTATAAATGGAACTAAACACCATAAGACTATTCAGAGCTTGACTGAATAATTAGTTGTACTGCTTTTCTTCACACCTGGTGATTTTGCATTCAAATTTGTATTATAAAATTCCACAACTTTTTCTTGAGGAGCCGAAACAAACTCTTCTGAGTTCAGTTCTATAATCTTTGAACCTCTGTCTCTAGGTAATATGATCCATTTTATCTCAATTACCATATCACCAGTTTCCCATTTTGTTTCTCGTGGATTTATTTACCCTTTCTCTTGGCCACGCGTGGATACTTACTTAATGTAGATGAATTGTGCATTCTTCACGTGAGCAACAGACCCGCCTCAATCACAGGCTGCAGAGTTCCTTCCTGCACAATAATCTCTTATTTTGATATTATTTTAAAACCCTGAATCTTCATGTCATTGTATTTCAAAATTAAACTTAAATAATTATTTTTTGGTTCATATTAAGTTCCATCACTTCCAGGAGCAGAATTAGGCCATTCGGCCCCATCAAGTCTATTTCCCCATTCAATCTTGGCTGACCAACCTCTCCCTCTCAACCCCATTCTCCTGCCTTCTCCCCATAACCCCTCGACGTCATAGCTTTGTCCTTCATTTTGAAATAGTTTGGTGGCCTGAGTTCCTGTTGCTGCACCAATGTACCACTGTTTTTCTGTACTTCCGTACTCAACCTTTTTGTTGTAAAGTGATTTCACGTAATAATGATATCTTCAATTTACAAATAATCCATAAATGCCTAGATTATAGTAACATGTTATTCTGAACAAAAAATTGTATTAAAAAAAGAATTGATTCTTTGATTTGATGTAATAATATCGGAAGCTACATGGTAGAATCCAAATCTGCAAGTGGCAGTGATCTGGAACGCAACACGAATCACCAGTCCTGTTCTGAATCTATGCCACTTACCATGATGGTGTTGTAATATAAATCCATAATGGTGTCCCCAATGTCAACTGGGATTTTTCTTTTGAAGGACTGTTACTCCAATCAATTCTGTTGCAGATTAATCCATTTGCCGTCAATAGATTGACAAGAGTGGGATCAAGTCGGTTCCCCCGTGTTTTTTTTCACTTCTCACAGACTCAGTTAGGCAACTCCGGACCTGACTTAGTCAGTGATGAAGATAAATGAACCTGAAGAAGGGTTTCGGCCCGAAACGTTGCCTATTTCCTTCGCTCCATAGATGCTGCTGCACCCGCTGAGTTTCTCCAGCATTTTTGTGTACCTTCGATTTTCCAGCATCTGCAGTTCCTTCTTAAACAAGATAAATGAACCGTTTGATAATGAATTTATTAGTCCACAACAATGGTAAATGGTGCTTCCTTGCTGTTATTAGATTTTTCCAATATCATCAAGGATAGTGGATTCATTGGAGATGAGTGGGCAGTGGTAATTGGCCCCAGATTCCTTGGGCTATGCATGACGCCAGATACTCAGTTGTCTCACCTTGTTAATATGGATTCCCAGGGCCATTCTGTGATTATTATGTACCACTCTGGTGGGTCTTTGTTTCTTGTGGAACAGATTATACACAGGGATTGTGATGGGGGAGCTCTGAACAACAACTGAAAATGCAATTCTATGGTTACCACTATGTCAGAATGGTGTCTTTGTGAATCTATGGAACATTTCTCCCTCTTAAAGCACAACTCCCCAGGTGTACAAGTGGAGAATTATATAAGGTTGACTATACTGCATCTAATTGTAGGTGATCATTATGCATGAAACTAACTTCTTCTCGGGTCAATTAAAAAAAATTATGCCGACCATTATTATTGCCGTTTAAAATAACTTATTGCCAATTTAAAAAGCAAAGGAAGGGAATTGAGTCTGAAAGAGATTGGGGTCAATGTTGTCACAATATTTCACATCAGTAACATGCATTGATGTTTACTAGATGCTAATGGAGTGACTTTGTTGTAATTTCTCCAATGTATTTGGAGAAATAAACAGTATTTCTATGGTAACAATCTAAATTGATGGAAAATCTTATGTGCAAACCGAAAATGAGCTGAAAAAGAACAAATTAACGCATTGCTGATACACAGCTAAGAAATTATTCCTCTGGTAACTAATGCAGGTGGACAGCAACAAATTGGATAATGTTGTTTTCACAAGGCAATATCTTTGATAAATCAACTCGTGAATCTTCTGAAGAGTTTGTGATGTTGTTTAAATTCGCCCCCACAATGCTTTCTGTACAGTTTTCTTGTTACAATTAAGCTAAACATCAGATGAAACAGCTATACACCATCTTCACAGTTAATAATGTGTACTTAATTGCATAGCAGTGTAGCGTGGGATGACTAAAGGGCCTGTCCCACTTGGCTGTCATTTGCGCGTCACGCAGATGGCATGCGAAGATTTTGTATATCGCAAAATCCTGGGACTCCGCGCACGGCGACGCGTCACTGCCTATGTCATCGCGCACCATGCGCGCATAAAGCGCACCATGCGCGCATCACGTGCGTGTCACGACGCGTAAATGACGGCCAAGTAGGACAGGCCCTTAAGTGTGCGTGGTAAAGAGAAGGTGAAGAAGTAAGACAATTGGAATAAGTCTTTTGACCGGAGCAGAGATGGCCCGGTGGCACACCGGTGGAGTTGCTGCCTTACAGCGCCAGAGACCCAGATTAGTTCCTGTCTACGGGTGCTGTCTGTACAGAGTTTGTACGTTCTCCCTGTGACCTGCGTGGGTTTTCTCCGAGATCTGGTTTCCTCCCACGTTCCAAAAACATGCAGGATTGTAGGTTAATTGGCTTGGTGTAATTGTGTATTGGCCCTGTTGTGTTGGACAGTGTTAATGTGCAGGAATTGCTGGTCGGCGTGGACTTCTTGGCCCAAAGGATCTGTTTCCGCACGATACATCCAAACTAACCTAACCATCTCAAAACTAAACTAAAGTGCTGGAGTAACTCGGAGGATCAGGCAGCATTTCTGAAGAAAATGAAGAGGTTGGAAGTTTCAGGTTGGGACTCCTCGTCAGACTGAGTATCTGAAAGAAAGCTAGAAGAGACCAGGATTCAATGATACTTTATTGTCACATGTACCTCAGTACAGTGAAATGCTTTGTTTGACATACAACCCGGTAAAATCATGTAGCAGACCTTACCCAGGCAGGACAGAAGTGTCGCCACGTTTTGGCGCTGACAAACACACGAACATTCCTATCTATTCACGTGGCAACAGGTCCCGTCCCCCCCTTCCCCATCCCGCCGGGTCCCACCGTTCTTGGTGGCCTGCTCACTGGGTCCCCCTTCATTCACGGTGACTAACCCCAAACCCCCCCCCCCCATTGTTCCCATTCGTTCTTGGTGCACCCCCTCCCACTCCCCCTGCCGGGACCCCCTTTGTTGTCGATGGTCCTTCTCACTCTCCAATGGCCTCCTTCGTCTCCCTGATAGCCTTCCTCGCTCTCGACAGTCCCCCCGCTCTCTGACAGTCCCCTCACTCTCGACAGTCCCCTCCTTATTCCAGGACAGTTCACTCTCAGATGGCCCTCCTCGCAGGACAAAGCCTGGCAGGTAACAGGTTGATACAGGTGAGGAGAGTTTTGGATAGGCAGATGGTTAAACAGATGAAAAACAAAAAGTGCAAGTGAAAGGAAGTGAAGAGTTGTGATTGTGAATTGTGAAGTTAGAGGGAAGCAGGAGGGAGGGGGGAAATAGGTGTAAGTCCAAGTGTGGTCTAGGAGGGGGAGGTAGAATGAGGCGGCTATATTAGGGAAGAAGAGGGGGGTGGGTTTAGTATCAGTTTAGTTTATTGTCATGTGCTCCAGGGTACAGTGAAAAGCTTTTGCCATGTGCTAACCAGTCAGCGGAAAGACAATACATGATTACAAGCAAGCCATTCACAGTGTACAGATACATGCAAGATAAAGCCAATAAAGTCTGATCAATAATAATCCGAGGGTCACCAATGAGGTGACTGCTCTCTGGTTGTGGTTGGATGGTTCAGTTGCTTGATAACAGTTGGGTAGAAACTGTCCCTGAATCTGGAGGTGTGTATTTCACACTTCTACACCTTTTGCCCGATGGGAGAGGGGAGAAGAGGGAGTGGTCAGGGTGCGACTCATCCTTGATTATGCTGCTGGCCTTGCCGAGGCAACGTGAGGTATAAATGGAGTCATTGGAAGGGAGGTTGGTTTGTGCGATGGTCTGGGCTGCGTCCACAATTCGCTGGATTTTCTTTTGGTCTTGGATGGAGCTGTTCCGAAACCAAGATGTGATGCATCCCGAGAAAATGCTTTCTACGGCGCATCTGGTGCTGTGTGTTCAGTCCTCTGCCTCTATTCAACTATACCCATAACTGTGAAGGAAGACATAGTTCCTAAACCAACTTCGAATTCAACAGCAATACAATCAATGTTGGATCAACAATGGATAACGCTGAATCAGTGTCCAGCAGAGAGGTTGTTCATCAGCTTGAGAGGTGCCAGAACAACAAACTTACTCTCAATGTCAGAAAGGCCAAGGACTTCAGAGAAAGCCATGAAGCTGTCTTCATCAGCAAGACGGCAGTGGAGAGAGTCAACACACACATCTCTGATGATCTGCCCTGAGCCCAGCACATTGAAGCAATCACAAATAAACCTCATCAATCACAAATGAAGCTCATCGGCATATTGCCGAATACTCTATCAAACTTCTACAGCTGCAAGGTGGAGAGCATACCGACTGGTTGTATCACAGCCTGGTTTCGCAATTCAAACACCTAAGAACATAGTGGGTGCAGAAAGTGGTGGAAATTGCCCAGTACATCACGGTTATTAACCTCCCCTCATTGTCCTTTACCTCAGCACCATGGATAAGAATTGCATTATGTACTTTGACTTGCACTATTATGGCATGCTTACCTGGTATAACGGAAGATTTATGCTATTATTGTTTATTGTATATTTATTTTTGTGTTGTGGCATTGACATATGCCTATAAAGCTGCAGCATGTAGGAGTTTATTTGGAGTATTGAGTGCAGTTCTGGTCGCCCCATTACAGGAAAGGTGTGGAGGCTTTGGAGAGGGTGCAGAGGAGGTTTACACAATGCTGCCCGGATTAGAGGGTTTCAGATACAGAGAGAGATTGCATAGACTTAGACAGTTTTCTCTGGAATGTAGGAGGTTGTGGGGAGACTTGATAGAAGTATATAAAATGATGAGAGGCGTAGATGGGTTAAATAGTCAGAATACATTTTCCCAGACTGGATATGTCCAACACTAGAGGGTTATAGGTACAAGGTGAGAGGGGGAAAGTTTAATGGAGATGGGTGGGGCACAAGCTGTTTATAATGAGAGTGGTGGGGGCCTTGCCAAGGGTGTGGTGGAGGCAGATATGATAGTTGGAATTGAGGCTTTTAAATAGGCAGATGGAAGTGATGTAATTGAGGGATATGGATCATGTACAGTCAGGGCACAGAGGTAGACTTGCTGCCTTACAATGCCAGAGACCTCCGGTTCGATCCTGCTGTCTGTACAGAGTTTGTCAGAGAAAGAGGTCAAAGTAATGAATAACAATAAAACACGCCTACCGTCTGACATTGAAGGTGTTAGTAGCCCAGAAAAAATAGCTGAGATTTGGCGTGAGCACTACCGTAATCTTTTTAATTGTGTTAAAAGTAACCCAGTTAGAATCAATCATGAACATATTGATCTCTCTGCAGGTATGATAGTTAGGGCAGCAGATGTCTATGATGCCAATAACATGTTGGATAACAACAAAGCCTGCGGTATGGACTGCATTACTGCAGAACATCTAAAATATGCCAGCTATAAGCTCAGCCCTTTGCTTTCCATGTGCTTTAATGGTTGTCTGGTTCATGGTGTCCTGCCAAATGCTATTATGTCTGTAATGTTAGTGCCTGTGCTTAAAGATAAGGCTGGTAAGCTCAACAGTATTGACAATTATCGACCTATTGCATTAGCCAGTATCTTGTCTAAAGTACTGGAGAGAATACTGTTAACAAAGCTAGGAATGTATGTCCTTACTACTGACAATCAGTTTTGGTTCAAAAGAAAACATGGAACTGACCTGTGTATCTATGCTCTTAAAGAGATGTTCAGGTACACAAGCCTGAATTCATCTGTATTCCTATGTTTTATTGATGCGTCCAAGGCATTTGATAGAATTAATCATGAACAATTGTTTGTAAAATTGCTAGATAGAGGTGCCCCTAAATTTTTAGTGAGAATTTTAGTGTTTTGGTATGCCCATGAAACGTTTCAGGTTAAATGGGACAGTGTTGTATCTGCTCCATTCTGTGTTAGTAACGGAGTGCGGCAAGGAGGAATTTTGTCTCCTATTTTATTTAATGTTTATATGGATGAATTATCAAATCAGTTAAATAGGTTAAAAACTGTCTGTCTTGTGGGCAACACTATTGTTAATCATCTTATGTATGCAGACGACCTGGTCCTGCTCTGTCCATATAGTGCTGGGCTGCAGCAGATGCTGAAGGTGTGCTCTCAGTATGGCCTTGATTATGACATAAAGTATAACGCTAAGAAAAGCCGCATAATGATAGTTAGAAGTGCTGAGGACAGGAAATCAACTTTTCCGACCTTTTATTTGTCAGACAGTCCTCTTGCTGTGTGTGAGGAAATTAAATACCTAGGTCATGTCATATCCGATGACTGGACGGATGACAAAGACCTCTACCGACAGCGCTGTAAAATTTATTTTCAAGCTAACATGCTTATAAGGAAGTTTTCTATGTGCTCTGACTCTGTGAAGTGTTCCCTGTTCAGAACCTACATCACACCGTTAAATACTGCTCAATTGTGGTCTAACTATAAGAAAAAGAGTATGCAGAGGCTCAAGGTAGCATACAATGATGCAATGAGGTTGCTGCTTCGTGTCCCTAAGTGGCATAGTGCCAGTCAATTGTTTGTGTCCACTAGAGTGCCAACCTGTGAGGCACTCTTAAGACAGCTGATGTTTAGTTTTATGTGTCGCCTGGACAAGTCAGAGAACCACATAATTGAAGCCCTAGTCAGCCCTCTGAAAAGCTGCTATAGATTCACTTCTAGGCTAAGACGGCATTGGTGCAATAGCTTGTATATTTTATAGGCTAATATGCAATTTTTAATGTATTTTTGTATCTCATACTGTATGATGTGTTATATGGACCTGTGTCTGAAATAAAGCTTTATTATTATTATTATTATTTGTACCTTCTCCCTGTGACAGCGTGGGTTTTCACCGGGCGCTCCGGATTCCTCCCACATTCCAAAGACTTGCAGGTTTGTAGGTTAATCGGTTTCTGTAAATTGTTCCTAGAATGTAGGGTAGAACTAGTGTACGGGTGATCGTTAGTCGGCATGGACTCGGTGGGATAAAGGGCCTGCTTCAACGCTGTGTCACTAACGGATGAGATCGGTTTAACTAGGCATCATGTTGTGCTTATATATTGTGGGCCGAAGGGCCTGTTCCTGTGCTGTACTGTTCTATGTTCTAAGTAAGAATCTCACTGTTCTGTTCCCACTACAGGTTGCAATTAAATACTCTTGACTCTTGAACATATAGCTGGGTAGTGGTAGTACTCCTCTTCCGAATTTTGATTTTATTGTCTCTAATGGAACACAACACTTTCGGAGAGTTTATTGCAGAGCTGTTTCCAGACTGCAAAAATCATTTTTACACAAGGAACCACAATTGAAATTCCACCCCAAGGTATTCTTCAGCTAAAATGTAGGTGTGCACATCTTTAATGTTGTAGAGCTGAGTTAATACAAAGAGCAATTGAGAATCAATAAATATGATAGTTTTGAGAATGTTTGCTAGTTACAAATTGATTGGTGTATTTTGGGTTATCCAAAACTAATTATGACACAGAAATGTGCATTGCACATTGTATGGTTTTGTTTAAATCTCACACAAAGATTTCTTAATAAAAGGAGTCTCCACTGCAGCTTTCTCAAGATGGTTTTAAAATTAACATGGTTTATTTCAGTCATAAATCAAGATTTCTACACTCATCATTTCTGTGTTAAATCCACACTTAGTATTATCATGCTTTATCCATGTGCTTCACAGATGCAAAAATCTGTCTTCAATTCTATGCCTGAAATGTAGCCAAAACTGCATTCACTTGACTGCATGAACATGTAAACATAGCTGAAATGTAGGTAAGAAATTAATCTTCTGGTACTTTTTACGATGAATGCCCATAGCATTCTGAACACACGGCATTTCAGGTGAGATGCCACAGACTACGCACAGACCCTTTACTGACCTGTCATGACTCCAGTGTTGATAACAGGTTGACCATGTTGATCTTGTTAATAACACGGCTGAGATATTTATTTTCATATTCAATTCTCAAGTTCATAAAAAGACAATTTGCCAATGGAAATGTATTCTTTACAAGGTCGGAGGTTCAGCACTCCATCAACCCAACTGCACCTTTTTTCTTCCTGCGACATTCTATTCAAGCTACAAGCCACCTGCAAAAGGATCTCAGCGAGTCGAGAAGTATCTGTGGTTGCTCAGGAATGGCCAGCGTTTTGGGTCAAAATATTGCGACAGAATCCTGAGCTCTTTAAAAGGCCAAGGCCCCCTTCATTCTTTGTCATTTTGAGATCTGTGACCTCTCTCCATCTCAAATATAACCTCATATGTTACCTTTGAACATGGAGATTGAGTCAGTGTTACTCCCATCTTCCTTGCCTCAGGACCATTCTAAGCTGTTGCTACTGATCTCTGTTACATTTAAAGTTTGCTATTTGTTGCTGCATTAGGATGGTCACCTAAATGCTCTATTAACAGAGGGGGGACTTCACCCAATTTGCCTTCAGCTGACAGACGCCGTCTGAGTAGGCATGGAGATTTTCCTGCATTAGAACTTTTCCGCATTCTCATGTTCGTGTAGAGATTTGTAGAGTTGTTGTAGAGATTTCCATGGCAACCTCCTGCCAGGAGCATCTGGCCATATCCCTGGAGGGTGTAGCCCCTTTGCACAAATGTATGCCTCTTGCAAACACTGTTCTTCTTCAACATAGTCAGGTCACACTGATCCTATGAAGGAACACTCCCAAGTCCTTCCCAATGTCGCAAACAATCATTCAGTGGAGACGTATCTCAAGAGCTGGGAGAGTGTAGGTGGCATTGTGTGCAACACTTTAAGGGCTGACGGTGGGTACTTGCTGAGTTAAAAGGTAACCAAAGTAAAATCTTTCAACACATCTTCAGAGATATATCACCGTCTATATCTCTCATTTCCCTTTCCCCTAAATTTCAGTCTGAAGAAGGGTCTCGACCCGAAACATCACCTATTCCTTTTTCCCGGAGATGCTGTCTGTCCCGCTGAGTTACTCCAGGTTTTTGTGTCTATCTTCAGTTTAAAGCAGCATCTGCCATTCCTTCCTAGACATTCAGAGAAATAATGTCAGTTTCAGCACAACATCACACATGTACACCTGATATTGCTCTTCAGTGAATTACATAGTTAAGTTCCTTCTCTTTATGTGACTTCCAAAGTGTTAAGGTGACCCAACATTCCACTTCAGTGCCAGGACAATGGTGTAAAGCAAGTCCGAAGCCTCCAGCTCTTAATTACCTTTCACATGAGCAAGGCAAGATTATGACCTTCAGTCGGAATGGCAGTTAATCTTAAATGATCTCATCCGTGTATGCTTATTGATTAGACCTTGTCAACTCAAAGAAGATGCAGATTTAGTGTCGCAGGAAGGATGTGGTTTGTGTTTTATGTAACAGAGTGTGTCTGTGCTTATAAAATATGTTGTTGTGTTTTCCCGTGATCCGTGTCAGCTTGAAAACTGGTGACTACCAAGTGTTCTTATGCCTGTGGAAGATTAGCACAAGGCATCAAGAATACGTTAATGAAGTAACAGCTGTAAAATTGGTGTACTGCTCTACTCTAGCTATTTGTACATATCGATTAATGCATGTGTGCACAAGTCTAGATAAGTAAAAGCCAATTAAGTTTAATAACAGAAATTAGTTTTGCAAATGTATTTGTCAATAAAAGGACTCACTTCCAAATAAACCATTCTTGCATGCATCCTATTGGCTTAATACGCTTTCAGAGCCAACTACACAGGTGCGAAGAGGTTCTACTGAAGGACTTGGGACTAAATTAACATATGGAACCATAGAGGTAATGTGTAGGAAGGAACTGCAGATGCTGGTTTAAACCGAAGATAGACGCAAAAAGCTGGAGTAACTCAGCGGGTCAGGCAGCGTCTCTGGAGAGAAGGAACCGTGATGTTTCGGGTCGAGACCCTTCTTCAGACTGAAAGTGTGGGGAAAGGGAAATGAGAGATATTAGCGGTGATATGACAAATGAATGAAAGATATGCGTAAAAGTAACGGTGATCAAGGAAGAGTCCATTGTTGGCTAGGGTCTAGGTGATACCGTAATGTGCCTGATTGACGTTACCTCTCAATTTCAGCAATAAACAGCAGACTGGACAGACGTTTGCGGCATCAATCTGGAATTATCTTGAGGCTGGGAAACTGAAAGTTACCATTGCAGTCAAGGCACAAGTATTTTTGCAGAAACTTACTACAGTGAAGGCAAAGAAAGTAGTTTGATTGTTGATTCTTCAAAGAATAGGAGAAACAGATAGAAAGACTTGGCTCCTGACTGAAGTCATCGCTGATCAGTGAGACTGAGCACTGTTGAGGTGAGGAAAAGACACACTTTGAATTCAGGATCTCTACTTTCTGCCTGAGATGGCTGACATGTGAATGACAGTCCATTCATGTGAATAGGCCCGTTAACTCTGTGGAAGAACTTAAGTGCAGCAAATGTTTGAGTTATTTGTATTTTAATGCTTTTCATTATTTGTCACTTTGTGGTATTACAATTAAGTTTAATTTTTTCACATTTTTTGATAGTTTTTACTCCAAAATCCATTTGAGTGTTTTTTTAAGTGTTATCGTTCAAACCACTTGGCAGCTGCAAGCAAGGCCTTGTGGGGTCAGGGCCTGGTGGAATGGCATCTGATGTCTGCTCTGAGCCTGCTCCACTTTCAGCAACAGACCACAACTCAATCTGCCATCGCATCTGGAACAGATAAACGTGGATGGGTATCGCAATAGCAGACCTGGTCATTGTTCTGCACTCCTCATGAGCCAGCTCATTTTACAGTTCGACAGGACAAATGCTGGGTATCCTTGTACTCCAGTCACTGGAAGCAAACTTATGGGTGGAGTGAGTGGTGAGAAGGAAAATTATAGGGTGGACTACACAGCAAGACATTTTGACGGGTTGAGATGGTGGCTATAATGCACGTGAGATGCTTACCTATCTAAGCTGAGGCACACAGTACAAAAAAAAGTGATTCACGATCTGTATACAACACCGATTTACTTCCAGCATGAGTACTGTGCACAGTTGTAGTCACCATATTACAGAGTGCCGTGATCGCATTGGAGCAAGTCTCTAACTTCAAGTAACCTTTGCATCCCCTCTCTCTCCATCCCTCCCCCACCCAAGTCACACCAGTTTCAAAGTCATCTTGTTAAGTCTCGTTGTCTGTACATATTTTCACCTAGCACACAGCTAATAATGGCCTGTTTCCTTTATCATTGTTACTTTTTTGCATATCTTTCTATATCTCTCTACATCACTGTCTATATCTCTCGTTTCCCTTTCCCCTGACTCTTAATCTGAAGAAGGGTCTCGACCTAAATCATCACCTATTCCTTTTTTTCCAGAGATACTGTCTGACCCGCTGAGTTTCTCCAGCTTTTTATGTCTCTTCTTTTACAAAGATGTCACCAGACTAATAAATTCAGTTCTGAGAATAGGTTTGGTAAACTGGAGAGATTTGCTCTGGTACAGAATAGACTGACGGACATTGAATGAAGAACTTATTGAAACGTACTGAATAGTGAAAGGCTTGGATAGAGTGGCTGTAGAGAGGATGTTTCCACTAGTGGGCGAGTCTAGGACCAGGAGTCATAGCTTCAGAATTAAAGGATGTTGCTTTAGGAGGAGGTGAGGAAGAATTTATTTTGTCAGAGGATGGTGAATCTGTGGAATTCATTGCCACAGATGGAGGCCAAGTCAATGGATATTTTTAAAGCAGAGATAGATAGATAGACTCTAGATTAGTACGGGTGTCAGGGGTTATGAGGAGAAGGCAGGAGAATGGGGTTAGGAGGGAGAGAAAGATTAGACATGATTGAATGGGGGAGTAGTCTTGATGGGCTGAATGACCTAATTCTGCTCCTACCGCTTATGACGCTATGAATTTATGATGTGTAATATCATGAGGGGCCTAGATAAAAGTGTGATTCTGATTCTGATTCTGATAGAGTATTCAGGAAGAACATGTTTCATTTAGTAAAGAGTTAAAAACCAAGGGGCAGAGACTTAAAGTAGCTAATGGAAGCAGAGATGGAACAAAAATAGGCCATTCAGCCCATGATGTTTGTTCCAGCCATTTGGACTTATACAAATGTCTTTTTTCGATTCTTAGCCCAAAGCTTTCTTTGTCAAGCCATTCCCAGATGCTTACCGAAATATTTGTTGTGGGAGTACATGCCATCACACCTCAGTGAGTTCCCAATTTCAGCCGCCCATTGAGTAAAGTAACATTCTTCCTTAAATCCCCTCTAAATCTCCTATCTTTACCTTATACCCATGCGGTGTGGTTAGTCACATCTCTATTGAATGGAAAGGTTTCTCACTATCTCGGCCCCTCATCATTTTGGTTACTTCATTCCGGTTGCTTTAAGCTCTCTCTGCTCAAAAAAACACTCAGTCTCTCCTCGAGCTGAAATGCTCTATCCCACTCAAAGTCCTGGTGAATTCCCTATTTTCTAAGATTTGGCGAGCAGGACTACACACAATTCTTCCACAAAACTTAATTAATGTTTTATATAGGTGTACCATAACTTCATGCTTTAATATTCTATGCCCAGTTAATGAAGGCAAGTATTCCTTCTATGCTCTTAATTAGTCATCTTATCTACTGTGCTACACCCTGAAGGGATCCTTGGAGATGTACACCAATAACCCTCTGTTCCTCAGCACTTCCTTGGGACCTACTATTTATTTTATATGTCCTAGCCTCATTAATTCATCTAAAATACATCATCTCGTGATTTTCTGGGTTATGTACTATCTTCCACTTCTCAGCCCATATTATTAATTATGATCTCATGTTGTAGCCAAAGATGCTGCCCTCTCAATAAATCACCAATTTACTTGCTGTCTGAGAACTTACTTACCATGCCTCCGGCTTTCATATCCGGATCATTATTATCTAGCAAACAGCACTAAACCCAAAATAATCTCTACAATGCTGATTGCAAAAAGTCCTCAACTATCATCATCCACCTCCTTCACCAAACCAACTTCAGATCCAAATTGTCAAATTACCCCAGATACAATATGTTCCTATTTGAGTGTCTCGACCCAAAACGTCACCCATTCCTTCTCCCCAGAGATACTGCCTGTCCCGCTGAGTTACTCTAGCTTTTTGTGTCTATGTTCCTATTTGGATCTGTTTCTCATGTGGAAGTGTGTTTACGGAACGAGTTACGGTGAACCTTGTTAAAGTCCTTATTGATGTCCATGTAGAATCCATCAAATACACTACCTTAGATCAAACAAAATCAAACTAGTCAGACAGGATCTCTCTCTCCTGACCAAACCCATGCTGACTTTGCCCTGATCATTTCCTGTCTCTCCAAGTGCATGTTAATGGTGTCTCACAGATTGAGCCCAGTGCTGGAGGATGGAACTAAAGTGGCTAATTCATTTTCGACACTCTGGCTCTACGAATTTACAATTTCAAGGCTCATTCCTTCTTCCTAGAGATCGACACCCCTGCAGCATATTTAGTCCTGATTCTAATTTATAAGTAATGCTTGCAAACACCCACTTAAAATTTGTGTTGTGTTTTAATTCTGTGGCAAGGATGAATTGAAGCAATATTTGCCACTGATTGTTATCAGCATCAATGTACTACAAAAAAAACACTTATTCCAGACCCGTAGGAACTGAATTATTGCATTTTCAGAAATCTGTACGTAGAACATTAATGGGAAAAGTTTTTTCAAAAATAACGCTATTTAAAACAAGAATGCCTGTTGTGTAAGAAATTAAAACCTGTCACATTTGATATTTCATATAGGGTTCAGTAGTCTTAATGGTAATGAATTTGATAATGCAGATATCATGAAATTTAAATCTCACCATGATAAACTTTGTGAATGAATACAATAGGTTTGTTAAATATGACCTAGCACCGGGAAATTATTATTGAAACTTTTTGATAGTGTTAAACAGAGCGGAACGGTGGTAGAGTTGCAGCCTTCCAGCGGCAGAGACCCGGGTTCATTTGAGTTTAGTTTATTGTCATGTGCACTGTGAAAAGATTTTGTTGCGTGCTAACCAGTCAGCAGAAAGACAAAACATGTACAGGGAATGATAAAGGGGATAACGTGAATAACTTTGTGGAAGAAAAACTCCAGGAAAGTCTAATCAAAGATATTTAAAGGGTCTCCAATGAGGTAGATAGTAGCTCAGGACTGCTCTCTAGTTTTGGTAGGATGGCTCAGTTGCCTGATAACAACTGGGAAGAAACTGTCCTTGAATCTGGAGTTGTGCGTTTTCACACTTCTATACCTTGTGCCCGATTTGAGAGGGGAGTGGCCGGGGTGAGACTCGTCCTTGATTTTGCTGCTGGCCTTGCCGAGGCAGCGTGAGGTGTAAATGGAGTTAATGGAAGGGAGGTTGGTTTGTGTGATGGTCTGGGCTGCGTCCACAATTTGCTGTAATTTCTTGCAGTCTTCGATGGAGATGTTCCATCAGCCATGATCATATTGAATGGCGGTGCAGGCTCGAAGGGCCGAATGGCCTACTCCTGCACCTAATTTCTATGTTTCTATGTTTCTATGTAAACCAAGCTGTGATGAATCCCGATAAAATGCTGTCTACAGCGCATCTGTAGAAGTTGGTGAAAGTTGTTGGGGACTTGGTGAACTTCCTAAGCCTTCTAAGGGAGTAGAGGCGTTGGTGTGCTCTCTTGGCCATTGGTTCAATGTGGGTGGTCCAGGACAATTTGTTGGTGATATTGACTCCTAACAATTTGAAGCTTTCAGCCATCTCTACTTTGGCGCCGAGGTGTAGCGCTTCGTTTCCTGAAGTCGATCACTATGTCTTGCTGACATTGAGAGAAAGGTTGTTGTCTTGACACCAGAACATGAGGTTCTCAATCTCCTTCCTGTACTCCGTCTCATCATTATTTGAGATCCACCCCACAATGATGGTGTCGCTGCGACTATTCGATCATGACTGCAGGTGCCGCCTATGCAGAGTTTGTACGTTCTCCCCGTGACCTTGTGGGTTTTCTCCAGGTGCTCGGGTTTCCTCCCACACTCAAAGATGTGCAGATTTGTAGGTTAATTGGCTTCTGTAAGTTGTAAATTGTCCCTGGTGTATAGGATGGTGCTAGTGTACAGAATGATCGCTGGTCATCGCAGACTTGCTGGGCTGCAGGTTCTTTTTCCACCCTATATCTCTAAAGTCTAAAACTGTAACTGCCTTACTTATGTCTGTCACTTAAGACAAGTCACAGTGAAATTCTTTGCTTGCATACCCAAGGTATGCAAATAGTCACCACATAATGGTGCTGACAAAGTTACAGAGTATACACAGTATCCGCACCAGGCCCCCCTCTTTTTAGCCTGCAAATGGCATGCCCAGAAAATGGTTACAGGACAGGGCAGCACAGTTGTGCAGCAGTAGAGTAGCTGCCTTACAGCGCCAGAGAGCCAGGTTCGATCCTGACTACGGGTGCTGTCTGTATGGAGTTTGTATATTCTCCAAAGGTTTATAGATCATTCTGCAGGTTTATAGATAAATTCTGCAGGTTTATAGATTAATCGGCATCTGTTAATTGTCCCTAGTGTGTAAGATTGAACGTGTATGGCTAATTGCTAGTCGGCGCGGACTCGGTAGGCCGAAGGGCCTGTTTCCACGCTGTATCTCTAAACTAAACTTAACAAAGTGATCCACATCTTACATGTTTATAATTCACTTTGCTGAGGCTCACATTGTCAAGATATTTAAAGTATAGAAAATAAATTTGAATGAAAAAGATGAGTATTGGCATGAGGCATTAACATTTTCAATGTGGGCTTTAATGTGGACAGTTTTACCCTCCTGCATATTGGCCTTGCAGTATTGGTAGTAAAGGAAGGATGATGTTGATTTTCATTTAGGTCCCAGTCAATGATTTCATAAAGAACAGATGAAGCTACATCATTTTATTGCTATTTTGCGTTACTTTGTTGATGGAGCTTTGCAGAATTGGTGATATCTGGTCAAGTATGTATGACCGACAAAGTTTCAAGTCCATAACTGATTTCAAGTCATAGCTTAATGTATCCTGGGCAACAATAAATTCTAATTGGTTCTGTTCAACTACAGCCTTTTACCCTCCAGTAAAATTACTGTTCAGAAGAATCTTTATAAACTAATAAAATACCAAAGGATTATTCCAGCAATGAAATTGGTTTTATCCAGTTGCAACTGTGTTTTAAAAAATATACCTGCCACAATAATATGATAGGAGAGGTTAATCTGTAGAGGCAGCACAGGCAGGTTGTGGCTCTCTTGGGTTGATTACATTTCCAGACATTGCTGCAGAGAAGGGGTATTTGCAATTCATTCACAAGGTGCACGGAAACTCTGCAGTCATCAAATGGGTTTGTGTAATAGAAAATTTTCAGTGAGAACGTACTGCCAGAACATTTTACTGGGTTTTCAAAGTGTTGAGAGAGATAATGAACTATATATTCTAAGAAGTCACCGATTCTGCAATGTCCCTGGAGTGCTCCATAAGCCAAGCAGCACAAAACAGCATAAAAACAATTTCTTCATCTGTTCTTTGTGGAATCATTGACTGAGACTCAAATGAAAATTGACAACATCCTTCCTTTACTACTAATACAACTATTATAAGGATATATATATATATATATATATATCAAAGGATCATTGCGTAATATCATTTGCAGCATTGTACAATGCACAAAATCACTACAGTTCTGGCCACCTAGTTGTAGGAAAGATGTATTAAAATTGAATATAGACACAAACTGCTGGAGTAACTCAGCGGGACAGGCAGCATCTCTGGAGAGAAAGAATGGGTGACATTTTGGGTCGAGGCCCTTCTTCAGACTGAAGACGTCACCCATTCCTTCTCTCCAGAGATGCTGTCTGTCCCACTGAGTTACGCCAACATTTTGTGTCTATCTTCGGTGTAAAGTAGAATCTGCAGTTCCTTCCGACACATTTCTCAGGAATGAAATTGTAACATGTACAAGAATGGTTACCAAGAACTGGGTGTGAAGGGATTGAGTTACAAGGGATAGGCTGGGTAATTTTTCCCCTGAGCGCAGGGGCTGTGGGAGGGATGAGCAACCTGGCTGCAGCACCGTGGATCAGGGGGCCATTCAAGAGGGGGGAGTTAGAAGAAATGCCGTTGTGATAGGGGATAGTATTATTCGGGGGGTAGATAAGGTTCTCTGCGGCCAGCAGAACATGTCCCGAAGGCTGTGTTGCCTACCCGGTGCTAGGGTTAAGGATATCTCTGCGATGCTGGAGAGAAATTTGCAGAGGGAGGGGGAGGATCCAGTGGTCGTGGTCCATGTGGGGACCAATGACATAGGAAGGACGAGGAAGGAGGATCTGCTGAAGGAGTTTGAGCAGTTAGGGAATAAATTAAAAAGCAGAACCTCGAGGGTACTGATCTCCAGATTGCTACCTGAGCCACGGGCCAAATCGGCGAGGGTACGTAAAATTAAAAAGCTGAATGCGTGGCTCAAAGACTGGTGTGGGAAAAATGGGTTTGGTTTCTTGGGCCACTGGCACCAGTACTGGGACAGGGGGGATCTGTTCTGTAAGGACGGACTTCACCTGAACGGTGCTGGGACTGGGGTCCTGGCAAATCATATAACTAGGGCAGTAGAGAGGTCTTTAAACTAAGTAGCGGGGGGGAGGTATCAAGGGGGGTAATAACGGCAGGGGTAGAGGAAATAGAGCAGGGTATCAGTGGGGAAGCGGAAAATCAAAATGTGACAGGAGGATCCAGAATGTGTGAAGATAAAGCTCTAGATGTAAAAGGGGCAAAAACGGAAAGGAAGGGTAGTAAAAATCATCTGAAAGTGCTTTATCTAAATGCACGGAGTATTCGAAATAAGATAAATGAATTAACGGTGCAATTAAGTATATATAGTTATGATATCGTGGCCATTACGGAGACATGGCTGCAAGGGGATCAGGACTGGGAGTTAAATATAGAGGGGTACTCGACAATTAGAAAAGATAGACAGGAAAGAAAGGGAGGAGGGGTGGCCCTTTTAATAAGGGAGGGAATAACGGCAATAGAGAGGAAGGATATTGCGTTGAAGGATCAGGATAGTGAAACAGCTTGGGTACAGATAGAGAATAACAAGGGGAAAAAAACACTAGTGGGTGTAATTTATAGACCTCCAAATAGCTGTGACGCTGTTAGTCAGAACATAAATCTGCAAATAGTTGACGCATGTAAAAAGGGAACTGCTGTAATCATGGGGGACTTCAATTTTCATATTAATTGGGCAAACCAAACTGGGCAGGGTAGACTAGAGGAAGAGTTTATAGAATGTATTAGAGACGGGTTCCTAGAACAGTATGTCACAGAACCGACAAGGGGGGAGGCAATCTTGGATCTGGTCCTGTGTAATGAAGCAGGATTAATTAAAAATGTCATAGTTAGGGACTCGTTGGGAACAAGTGACCACAATATGGTCGAATTCCATATTCAAATAGAAGGGGAGCAGGTTGAAACTCAGGCTAGGGTGCTTAGTCTAAATAAGGGGGATTATGAAGGTATGAGGACTGAGCTGATCAAAGTTGACTGGGATAGCAGACTCAAGAATAAGACGGTACATGAGCAGTGGTGTACGTTTAAGGATCTACTGTATAACCTTCAAGAAAAATTTATTCCTATGAAGAAAAAAAGGGGTAAGGGTAAGAACAGTCAGCCATGGCTCAGTAAAACTATAAAGGATAGTATTCGGCTGAAGGCAAGGGCATATAAGGTAGCCAGAGATAGTGGGAGGGTAGAGGATTGGGAAGCATTTAAAGGTCAGCAAAAAATAACTAAGAGATTAATTAAGACGGGGAAAATAGACTATGAAAGGAATTTAGCGAACAACATAAAAACTAATAGTAAGAGTTTTTATAGCTATATAAAAAGAAAAAGGGTGGCTAAGGTGAACGTTGGTCCATTGGAGGGTGAGACTGGAGAGTTGTTGGTGGGGAACATGGAAATGGCAAAGGCATTAAACGAGTATTTTGTATCAGTCTTCACCATAGAAGACACAAAAAATATTCCAACGCTGGATAAACAGGGGGCGGTAGGAATGGAGGAGCTAAATACTATTAAAATCACCAAGGAGGTGGTATTAGGGAAATTAATGAGACTGAAGGAGGATAAATCCCCTGGGCCTGATGGATTACATCCAAGGGTCTTGAGGGAGATAGCGGTGGGGATTGTGGATGCATTGGTGATAATTTTCCAAAACTCCCTGGAGGCAGGAACGGTCCCAGTGGATTGGAAAATGGCCAATGTAACACCTATATTTAAAAAAGGAAGTAAACAGAAGGCGGGTAACTATAGACCGGTTAGTTTAACATCGGTGGTGGGTAAAATGTTAGAGACAATTATTAAAGAAACACTAACGGGGCACTTGGATAAACATGACTTCATTGGACAGAACCAGCATGGTTTTGTGAAGGGGAAGTCCTGTTTAACGAATCTGCTTGAATTCTTTGAGGAAGTAACAACCCGGGTGGATAAAGGGGAACCGGTGGATGTGGTATACTTGGACTTCCAAAAGGCTTTTGACAAGGTGCCACATAAGAGACTATTGCTAAAAATAAAAAATTATGGGATTGGGGGTAATATATTAGCATGGGTAGAGGATTGGCTAACAAATAGGAAGCAGAGAGTGGGGATAAATGGTTCATACTCGGGATGGCAACCGGTAACTAGCGGGGTTCCGCAAGGGTCGGTGCTGGGACCCCAGTTGTTCACAATTTATATAAATGATTTGGAGGAGGGAACCAAGTGTAATATATCAAAATTTGCGGACGATACAAAAATGGGAGGAAAAGTAGGGGATGAGGAGGATAGGAAGAGTCTGCAAAAGGATATAGATAAGCTAGGTGAGTGGGCAACAACTTGGCAGATGAAATTTAATACTAATAAATGTGAAGTCATTCACTTTGGGGAAAAAAAATGATAGGGCAAGTTATTTTCTAAATGAGGAGGAGCTGCGTTGTAATGCAACGCAAAGGGATCTAGGGGTATTAGTACATGAATCACTAAAAGTTAGTATGCAGGTGCAGCAAGCAATCAGGAAGGCCAATGGAGTTTTGGCCTTTATTGCTAGGGGGATTGAGTATAAAAACACGGAGGTCTTGCTGCAGCTGTACACAGTATTAGTGAGACCACATTTGGAATACTGTGTACAGTTCTGGGGTCCATACTTAAGAAAGGATGTACTAGCCCTGGAGGCAGTGCAGCGAAGGTTTACAAGATTAATTCCTGCAATGAGGGGATTGACATATGAGGAAAGGTTAAGTAGGCTGGAACTCTACTCTTTGGAGTTTAGAAGAATGAGAGGCGATCTCATTGAAACATATAAGATCGTGAGGGGCCTTGATCGGGTGGATGCACCGAGGATGTTCCCAATGATCGGGGAAACTAGAACTAGGGGACATAGTTGCAGAATAAGGGGGGGCTCTTTTAAAACTGAGATGAGGAAGAACTTCTTCACCCAGAGGGTGGTTAATTTATGGAATTCACTGCCCCAGGGAGCAGTGGAAGCAGAAACGTTAAATATATTTAAGTCTAAAATAGATGTTTTTTTAGCTGCCAAGGGGATAAGGGGCTACGGGGAGAGGGCAGGGATATGGACCTAGGTATGGTTAGTATAGTAGACCTGAGTGATCTCCTGGACAAGTGTCGATCGCCTGGATTGGGGTCGGAGAGGAATTTCCCGGATTTTTTTCCCGAATTGGACCTGGGTTTTTATCCGGTTTTTTGCCTCCCCCAGGAGATCACGCGGTTCTTGGGGTGGAGAGGGGTGATAGCGGTATAAAGGGGAGGGTAGTGTCTTGTGTTCTGTGTCTTGTGTCTACTGTTTGTGGGTAAGTGTGTCTATTTAGTGTTCAGCCATGAGCGAATGGCGGTGCGGGCTCGACGGACCTGGTGGTCTACTCTCGCACCTACTTTCTATGTTTCTATGTTTACGTAGGTGGCCGAGTGGTGATGTTATAGGGGAAAGCAAAATCACGAGGGGCATCAATAAGATGAATAGTCACAGTCTATCCCGGTGGAGGGGAGACAAAACCCAGTGGACATAGGTTCAGGTGAGAGGGGAGAGATTCACAGTGGTCACGGTGGTGCAGCGGTAGAGTTGCTTCCTTACAGCGAATGCAGGGCCGGAGACCCGGGTTCGATCCCGACTATGGGTGCTGTCTGTACAGCGTTCGTACGTTCTCCCTGTGACCTGCATGGGTTTTCTCCGAGATCTTCGGTTTCCTCCCACACTCCAAAGACGTACAGGTTTGCAGGTTAATTGGCTTGGTAAATGTAAAAATTGTCCTAGTGTGTGTAGGACAGTGTTAATGTGCGGGGATGGCTGGTCAGCACGGACCCGGTGGGCCGAAGGGCCTGTTTCTGCACTGTATCTCTAAACTAAACTAAACAAAAGTTAAAAGAATCCTTGGGGCAACTTGTTCTTACAAAGAGTGATGCGTACATGAGAAGAACTGCCAGAGGCAGTGGTACAGGCAGGTACCATTACGACATTTAAGAGACACTTGGACAGGTTCATGGATAGGAATTGTATATAGGCCTGGCAAAGGCAAATGGGATGGGCCTCAGTTAAGCAACTTGGTCATTGTGGATGGGTTGGGCTGCTTGTGCCTGCTTCTGTGCTGTATAGCTTCATGACCATTTGTACCACAATATACCAATAGTGTTGAATGCGAATCCCTTTGACATAAAAAACACTTAGATTCCAGAGTTCTGTCCATGTTTGTAATTTTTTATAATTATATTTTATATGCATTTTATAATTATATTTTACAGGTGTCTGAGGTTATGGGGAGAAGGCAGGAGAATGGGGTTAGGAGAGATAGATCAGCCATGACTGAATGGCAGAGTAGACTTGATGGGCCAAATGGCCTAATTCTACTCCCTATGACTTTAGATAATATCAAAATGCAGAATATATGTTCAAATTTAGTAATATTTTCTTCAGATTTTTTGATATTGAAAATTTGCCAGAAGGCTTTGACATTCTCAAGATATGGCACAGGCTATGTTCAGTGTGATGATGATCACCCCTAAAGGATGATGGTGTTATCACAAAAGGTACTGCAATAGAGCGCTTCAATTTTCTCGATAATATATAGCATCTCATTCTGCACAGAATATATACCAATTTAATGCAAATTAATTCAAAAAATAGAAAACTGCTTAAATGATTGATGTGATTACCCTTACTGTACAGGAATTTGAATGGAAAAGATAGTGATTCGGTTATTAAAATGCAAGGTGCTGTAAGATGCTTGTCAATCTCAAAAGATATAGGATTTCCCATAATAGTAATTGCATCTCAGATGCAATAGCAGTAAAGACAGGTCATAGCTAAACATTAGATAGTTTCCGAATGTGCTTTCATTTTGTATGTATGAATTCCAATAGACATATCCTGTAGGTGCTTTGGATTTTGTATCTTTGCAAGGAGGGTATTGGTATTGGGGAGTTTATTAAATTTTTATCTTGGGTGCTTTGTTTTCTTCATTTTCATCAAGTTCCCGCATTTGTACATTGCTGCTTAAAGGCTAGCTCGCAGATGATGATGAATTACATTATTGACGATTGCTTTAGTTGAATGAACGTTCCCAAGATTTTGGAAGTGGTCCATGTTTTCCAAGGACGAAGCAACAAACTGCTGGAGGAACTCAGCGGGTCAGGCAGCATCTGAGATAGCCGTCATTGTGGATTAAGACCCTGCATCAGGACTGAGCATGTCGTGATGAGGTAGCCATTGTAAAGGATGGAAGGGTGTTGTGAGTAGGGTTGCCACCTGTCCCTTGTTAGCCGGGACATCCTGTATATTGGACTAAATTGGTTTGTTCCGTACGGGACCGCCCTTGTCCTGTATTTGACTGCTACTACTCGGGTAGAGGGGAATATCGGGTAGGATCGACGTGTCCGGCCCCGCCTCACCTGTCCCGACGAGGTGTAGCCCATGGAGTGCAGCAGCAGCGCCTCGCCTGTGGTCGGCAGCCCGGCCAGCTGTCCGACCTTCGCTTACCGCCGACACCATGGCCAATCATTGGTTCATGAGTTGGATGGGGTGCCGGACTTTGCATGCAAAGTTGGCATCCCAAACTGCCACCATCATCTGAGTTCCCTCTATGATCTGAAGCAAATAACGCAATATATTCACAGTGTGGTGAAGGAGAGGGTGACCACAAATATCTGACCACCTGATTTTTGAATTAAGATCTACAAAAATCAAAAATTTAGTACCACAGCAAGGTCAACACCAGTTTATGCTCGGATTATCTATTCGTCCCCAATTAGTATAATCATATGTTTGACCTCTCCCTGACCCCAGATTATCCAACTGTGTCTCAAACGTCCACAAGACACACCCTGCTCCCTTTAAACCCTGACCCCATCCCATTCATATGTTCAGCCTTCGGTGTCTCTTTCCCCAAGTTTGCCGGTTCTTACAGCGATTCACTTGATTCTTGCCCCTGACAACTTCCTTCTTTCCACTCCCAATGATTCCATGGATTATTTCCACTCCCACATCCTTATTTTTCACCACCTCACTTCCAATTTGCAATGATGGGGCTGGTGAAGCAAAAGATTGCGGTGCACCATTCCATGTGTAAGGTGGATTCCACTGATTGTGACACCTTAAGGGCCTGTCCCACAAGCATGCGACTGCATGCAGCAAACGCGACCTAACGTGGTCGCTGGAGCCGTACGACCTCGCGGGGCCGGTCCCACTTCGATCGCCGGAGCCGTATGGAGTTGTTCGGAGCTGGTCCCGACATCGCGTGGGGCTCCGAAAAACTGACAGTGTTCAAAAATTCCGCGCGGCAACGGCCTGCCGGCCCGCAGCCGCCTCGACGCCGTACGCACCGCTTCGACAGGCATACGCAGCGTCTCGACGCCGGACGCAGCGTCTTGACACCGTACGACACGCGCGAACTTCCCGCGGACTTCACTCGAACTTCACGTCACTCACTTTACCTACGCGTAGCCCCCGCTTCCGGTTTGGTCGCGCTTGCCGCATGCAGGCACATGCTCTTGGGACAGGCCCTTTAGACCTCACGCATGGCAGAATATTGCTGCCAGCATAGGGTGGAGGAGATGTGCCTTCAAAAAACCTGACATGGCTCTCATGTACAATCACTTCAAAGTGTGACTTGAGGCCCTGAAGAATTTCTGTGCCTTGAACACCAGGCAGTTAATGAGGTAATTTGCCAATGACAAGGACAGCAATTTTTTTGAGATGGAATGCTAAACCCTCTTAGGACAAGAAATAATGATTTTCTCTGACTGACTTCGGACTATAGTATCTGTACTTATTGAACCTTTGCCTATCCCCTCAGATATCTAGGTCACAATAACCCCAGAAACGAACGTTCACAATGGGGCAAAACAAAAACACGTCAATCAAAATATTTAAAAAAAAATTAATACATGGATCAAAACTAATATTAGTAGCTTGTCTGTTCTGCTTCCCTTTGACATCTAGTTTCTGGGTTATAATACAGCCCAAAGCAGTGGCATTAAAGTTTAATGTGAAATTAGTTTGTCAATTCCGCAGAAGAAGTGTGTGGAGAATTGCTCTCAAATGGAATCTGGGCTCAGACTGAGAGCTGCGAAAGGAAAAAGCTAAGACTAATTTAAACATTGAAGGCTCATACAAACATAGCATTCCTTACCAGGGATTGAAGAAAATCTGCACGCCCAGACACACCTCGTTAAGAGGGACTTATCGGTAGCAGAGAGTGATCCATTTGTTAACAAAAAGTTAATGAGCCAGGGACAAACATGCAACCTTGCATGTCTGGTTTCCAGTATTTCAATGATTTAAACGCTGGTGAGGGATTATGAGAGCCAGATCTTTTAATATTTCTTATCGGGGTCTTTATGGTGAAGAAAGCATGTTCTGTGCCTGTGTTGAAGATTGCTGTTTTAAAATCAGAAATACTCCTGGGCAAATTAACGGAAGATTGTCTGACTGTTCCAGACATTTAAGTGTGTCACTAGGACATCCATATTTTCCTGATATCGAGGGAGCTGGTCCAGTTAGAGCCACCAACATGGAAGAGGAATTTAAATAAGAACAAATCTCCTTTAGGTGCAGACATCTCCACGAATAATGATTTGAAGGCTAGCCGTAGTTTCCCAAAGGGAGGCAAGGTAACCAACTCATCAACATCAGAGAAAATACTGTCCAAGGGCTGAAAATGTTTCCAACTAAAAGCTTGGTGGTCCAGACCTTGAAGTGTGGTACAACTTGGCATATCCCATTAATTCAGCTTTCTGGCACATTTAAAATTTAAAAAAAATCCCAACAACGTTGCTGGAAGTGAAAGATGATAAATAATGCAGAAACGTTCAATAGGCATCTGGAACCCTGGTGAACAATGGGACTAATGAGGTATCTTGTTAATTAATAAAATGTGAAAACTGAGAAAAAGGAGAGAAGACTGGGGGAATGAGAATCAATGAATTCAATATCAAATCAGATATGAAAAGAGTAATAGAGAACCAGAAAGAAAGATGTGATTTAAAAAATGAAAATAAATAAATTAAGTAGAAAATATTACAATTTCAAAATCTCCTGAAATTATTCACAGTCTATATAATACCACATTTAAAATTGCAAACTTTCTGGACAATAAAGGTTGGTTTGCAGATGTTAACAATGAATAAGTGATTATGCTAGTAAATATATTATCACCTCAACACTTTATAAAACTATCCTGCCACAATGCTGCACCTTACACTGCCCTTCACAATGTTTGGGACAAAGACCCATCATTTATTTATTTGCCTCTGTACTCCACAATTTTAGGTTTGTAATAGAAAAAAAATCACATGTGGTTAAAGTCAGATATTCATAAAGAGATTTATAATAGAATAATCACATGTGATTACAGTGCACATTGTCAGATTTTAATAAAGGCCATTTTTATATATTTTAGTTTCACCATGTGGAAATTACAGCAGTGTTTATACATAGTCCCCCCCATTTCAGGGCACCATAATGTTTGGGACACAGCAATGTAATTTAAATGAAAGTAGTCATGTTTAGTATTTTGTTGCATATCCTTTGCATGCAATGACTGATTGAAGTCTGCGATTCATGGACATCACCAGTTGCTGGGTGTCTTCTCTGGTGATGCTCTGCCAGGCCTGTATTGCAGCCATCTTTAGCATATGCTTGTTTTGGGGGCTAGTCCCCTTCAGTTTTCTCTTCAGCATATAAAAGGCATGTTCAATTGGGTTCAGATCGGGTGATTGACTTGGCCGCTAAAGAATTGACCATTTTGTAGCTTTGAAAAACTCATTTGTTGCTTTAGCAGTATGTTTGGGATCATTGTCTTGCTGTAAAATGAGTTTTGAGGCATTCGTTTGAACTTGAGCAGATAAGATGTGCCTATACACTTCAGAATTCATTATGCTACTACCATCAGTAGTTGTATCATCCATGAAGATAAGTACCTTCAGCAGCCATACATGCACAGGCCATAACATCCCCACCACCGTGTTACACAGATGAGGTGGTATGCTTTGGATCTTGGGCAGTTCCTTCTCTCCTCCATACTTTGTTCTTGTCATCACTCTGATATAAGTTAATCTTCGGCTCATCTGTCCACAAGACCTTTTTCCAGAACTGTGGTTACTCTTTTAAATACTTCTTGGCAAACTCTAACCTGGGCAACCTATTTTTGCGGCTAATCGGTGGTTTACATCTTGCAGTGTAGCCTCTGTATTTCTGTTCATGAAGTCTTCTGCAGACAGTGGTCATTGACAAATCTACACCTGACTCTTGGGGTTAAGGAAAGAGCATTCACGTCGCGGTCCTGTTTTCACCAATCTTTCCACCACCACGCACAAGAAGCACAAGAAGCGCAAGACAGACACCATTGTCTGCAGATGTCGAGAAATGTGTTCAGCTCTGGCTGAACAATTTCTAATCTTGATGTGAACTCGATAAGAAGACGACCTGACTCCTGAAGAGTGTTTCTGATCTGTCGAACAGGTGTTTGGGGGATTTACTTTATTATAGAGATAATTCTTCTGTCATCAGCTGTGGAGGTCATCCTTGGCCTTCCAGTCCCTTTGCGATAAGTAAGCTCACCAGTGCTCTCTTTCTTCTTAATGATGTTCCAAACAATTGATTTTGGTAAGCCTAGGGTTTGGTAAATGTCCCTAACAGTTTTATTCTTGTTTCTCAGTCTCATAATGACTTCTTTGACTTTCATTGGCACAACTTTGGTCCTCATGTTGATAAACAGCAATAAAAGTTTCCAAAGGTGATGGAAAGACTGGACGAAAGATGAGGGCTGAGAGCTCTCTTAAACCTGCATTGAGGAAGCATTTAAAGACACCTGAGCAATTACAAACGCCTGTGAAGCCATGTGTCCCAAACATTATGGTGCCCTGAAATGGGTGGACTATGTATAAACACTGCTGTAATTTCGACATGGTGAAACCAAAATGCATAAAAATAGCCTTTATTAAAATCTGACAATGTGCATTTTAACCACATGTGTTTTTTTCTATTACAAATCTCAAATTGTGGAGTACAGAGGCAAATACATAAATGACGGGTCTTTGTCCCAAGCATTATGAAGGGCACTGGATCTTCGATAAGCTTGCTGCTGGAGTGGAGCTAATCTAAAGGACAAATTGGAAACTATTCAACCAATGCCACCTCCACTGCAGAAAGTCATCCCAATTTTATTCGTGAAGTTGCAATTTGCAGACTGCACATGTTCAGAGGTCGAGCTTCATGTCTTTGCGAGCTTGTTCACTGAAGCAAATGAGCGAATGGGGCATAAATTGAACAGTTGCTGAACAAAGGCCCATTATCATAAGGCCCTTTCTGATCCGATAATATATATCCACATAGTGTTCTTGGGTCATCTTCAGCACAACAGTTTAGTTTGGCTCAGAAATACAGCGCGGTAACAGGCCCTTTGGCCCACCGAGTCCGCGACGACCAGCGATCCCTGCACACTAACACTAGCCTACACACGCTTGTGACAATTTACATTTATACAATGCCAATTAACCTACAAACCAGTACGTCTTCAGAGTGTGGGAGGAAACCATAGATCCCGGAGAAAACCCAAGCAGGTCACGGGGAGAATGTACAAACTCTGTACAGACAGTACCCGTAGTCAGGATTGAACCCGTGTCTGTAAGGCAGCAACTCTACCGCTGCGCCACCATGCCGCCCTTTGGACGAACATTGAATTTTTAAATTGTAACTCACCATATGATCCATTCCTCCTTTCTCTCACTTTCTGACCCACTCAGGTTCTCCCAGCCCTCTTTTTTCCAAATCCCTTGCTACTGGGTTTATTTACCTTCCCCTTCCCATCTACCCATCACCCATTCACTCAATCCACTGGATCTCCTAACCCAACCAATTCCCCACTGACTCCATCTGCCCATCACCCTCCCAAATCTGATTCCATGCATCACTTTCCTTACTTATCATTGTATCAAAATCGTAGAGCTGCACAACACGGAAACATGCCCTTTGGTCCAACTCGTCCTTGCCGCACAAATTGGCCAGTTGAGCTGCACTCACTTGTCTGTGCTTGACCCATATCCCACCAAGCATTTGGCCAAGTGTTTATTAATACCCCTTCCCACCTCCTCCTCTTGCAAGATGAAATATGCAACTTGTTCCCATACACAACATATTCTGTGTGAAAAAGATGCTCCTCAGCTTCCATTTAACTCTTTCCTTTCTCAACATAAATCTATGCACTCTAGTATTAAGGGCCTGTCCCACTTGGGCGACCTAATCCACGAGTTCTGGGGAGTTTGCCCTCGACTCATACTCGCAGCATGATCGACACGAGTTCGTATGAGGTCTTCGTAACTCTCCTTCATGCTCGAGAGTGGTCCCCGCGTACTCGAGGCCTCAGCTAGGTCGGGGCTTTTTTTTCAATATGGTAAAAAATGCCCGCGAGTAAAAACAGGTCGCCACGGGAAAAAAAAATTATACTCATAGGTTTAGTCGTAGTAGGTCGTAGTGGGTCGGCATGTTAGTCGTAGGTAATCGAGGGTAGTCAAGGTAGTCGAAGGTAGTCGTAGATAGTCTTCATCATAGTCAAAGGGAGGTCAAAGGGAGATCAAAAGGAGGTCGTCTTCACTCTCCACTATTCGGTGTCCACATTTTCCGAAGTTGGTCGTAGCTAGTCATAGCTGGTCTTCTACATAGTCAAAGGAGGTCTTCAACATGTCATTTTTTCAAATTATTCTAAACTCGCCAATTAGGTCGCCCAAGTGGGACAGCCCCTTTAGACTCCACTACACTTGTAAAAAGACTGTGGCTACTCACCTTAGCCTAAGCTCCTTATGATTTTATAAATCTCGATAAAGTCATTCCTCGGCCTCCTACACTCCAGAGAAAAAAACACCCAGCCTATCAAGTCTCTCCTTATAACTCATAACTCTCCTGACCTGGTAACATCCTCGTAAATCTTGTATTGTATTGTATTGTATTTTAATGACCACACAGCCAGGCTGGTGGAATTTGTTATCAGTACAGCTCGATACAGGTTCCAACATTTCATCAAACATTAAACTTGTAACATAGATATACATACAGACAGACACATTTCATAATCCATAAAGGCCATGCTTATTCGTATTTCCTCACCGTACAGAGTTTAAAAAGTTAATTGCAGTGGGAATGAAACTATTTTTGAAACGGTTTGTTTTGGAGGCAATTGACCTGTAACGCCTCCCAGAGGGCAGTAGCTGAAAGGCATAGTGTGCAGGGTGAGTGGAGTCAGAGATGATCTTGCGGGCTCTGTGAAGTGTCCGTTTGTGGTAAAGTGATTCAAGGGATGGTAGGGGTAAGCCAATAATTTTGGATGCTCTGTTTATGATGCGCTGTAATTTCTTCCGGGAGAGTGAGTCGAGACTGCCGAACCAGACTGTGATGGATAAAGTGAGGATGCTTTCGATGATGGCTGTATAGAAGCGGAGCATGAGATGAGACCTTACTCTGAACTTCCTTAGCTGTCGGAGATGGAAAGGTCTTTGCTGGGCTTTTCCATAGATGTGGTCTGCGTTTGTCCTCCATTTGAGGTTGTTGCTGATGTAGGTTCCAAGGAGTTTGAAAGTGTCAGTGATGAAGATGATTCACCTTTAATGAGCACAGGAGTTTTGGGGGATGGCTGGCGTCTTAGGGTCGATGATGAGTTATTTTGTTTTTGATGAGTTGAGTAAGAGATCATGGTCTGTGCACCAGGTGACTGCTTGGTTGACCTGTGCACGGTATTCAGTTTCTTGGTGTTTGGTGATGAATCCTATGATGGTTGAGTCGTCCGCGTACTTGTACAGGTTGACAGAGCTGTGGTGGGATGTGAGCTGGTTTGTGTAAAGGGAGAATAGCCAGGGTGAGAGAACACAGCCTTGGGGTGTGCCTGTACTGAGGAGCAGAGGGGAGGATGTATTATTGTTGATCCTCACCCTCTGTTTCCTGTTCCAGAGAAAGCTGTGAATCCAGTATCTGATGCATGGGTCAATGTTCATGTCCAGTAATTTATTGAACAGTTTGGCCGGGTTTATTGTATTGAATGCCGAGCTGAAATCCATGAACAGGATGCGGGCATATGTGTTTGCGGACTCCAGGTGGTTCAGAATGTGATGGGTTGCTAAGTTGACGGTGTCCTCAACTGACCTGTTGGCTCTGTATGCAAATTGGTATGGGTCCATGAGTGGAGTGGTGACAGTTTTCAGGTGATTGAGTATGATGCGCTCAAATGATTTCATGACTGCCGATGTCAAGGCAATGGGTCTGTAGTCATTGAGGCTGGAGATGGTCTTGGTCTTGGGAACCGGGATGATAATAGATTCTTTGAAGCAGTTGGGTACTGAGCTTTGACAGAGGGAGGTGTTGAAGATGTTGGTAAAAACCCCAGCCAGTTCCGCAGCGCAGTGGTGGAGAACGGAGGGGCTGATGTTATCTGGGCCGGGGGCTTTATTCCTCTTAAGTCCCCTGAAGGTGCTCCTCACCTCCTCCTCGTAGATGGTGAAAGGGGGGGGGGGGGGGGGGGGGGGGGGGGGGGGAGATGGTGGTGGAGCCGGTGCCTGCTCAAACCTCCCATAGAAAAAGTTGAGTGTATCAGGAAGCTGATTGTCGCTGTCAGGTGTGGGGGTGGGTTTCTTTTTGTAGTTCGTCATGTTTTGGAGTTTTTTCCAGATGAAACGTGTGTCACTAGTAGTGATTTGTTCTTCTAGTTTAGTGGCATAGTTGGATTTGGCTCTTCTTATAGCAGATCTCAGTTTGTATTTGGCAGCCATATATTGTTCTTTGTTTCCTGCCAGATGTGCTGAATTTTTCTCCTTTCTTAATTTTTTAATGTCCTTGTTAAACCACGGTTTATTATTATTGTAGTGTTTGAATTTTTTGAGTGGTATGCACAGGTCCACGCAGTAGTTGACGTATGACGTCACTGCAACGGTAACGTCGTGGAGGTCACCTGCAGCATGGAAAACATTCCAGTCTGTGCACGCGAAACAGCCCTGGAGTTTTTCGATGGCTTCAGGGGACCAGCACCGGACAAGTTTTGTTGGTGTCTTGGAGGATTTAACTTTTTGCCTGTATTGTGGAATTAGCAGCAGCATTGCATGGTCGGACCTGCCCAGCGGAGCCCTCGGGAATGCACGGTAAGCCTCTTTGATGGTAGTGTGGCAGTGGTCTAGCGTGTTGATCCCTCTGCTGGGGCAAGTTACCTGCTGATGGTTGCCGGGGAGCTCAGATGACAAATCTTGGGTAAATCTTGTGTGCACCCTTTGCAGTTTAATTGCACACTTCCTACAGCAGGGCAACCAGAATTGTGCTCAGTACTCTAAGTGTGGCCTTATCAACGTCTTGTACGTCTGTAACATGATGTCCTACTTGCTGCACTAAATTCCCTGACTGATGCCAAACATCTTCATCATCACCTAGTATACCTGTGTTGCCATTTTCAAGGAAAGCCTCTTTGTCCTACAACACGCCCAGGGACTTGGTGTATACCGCCTAAGTCGTGCCAAGATGAAATACCTCTCATCTATTTGAATTAAACTCCATTCCTCACCCCGCTGGCCCAGTTCCTAGGATTTTCCTTGAAATGTTTTTGAAATAACCACCCTCCATCAGATTCCAGAATGTGTAGCCCTCCGTTGTCTCCATTCACCAGCTTCCCGTGGTTGGGTGAATGATGAGTTGGCCCAGCGCTGGACTGCACACAAAGCCCAGCCGGCGGGCCAGCTGAGGAGTTTTGGCCCGGGCGCCGGACTTTGCCCCTCCTTAAAACTCCTCAGCTGGCCCACCGGCTGGGCTTTGTGTTCTGCTGCATGCAAAGTCCAGCACCCCATCCAAGTCATGAAATGATGAACGGCCATGAGATGGAGGGGTGGTGGTGTCGGCGGTAAGCGAAGGTCCGAAGGTCGGACAGCTGCCGGGCTGCCAACCGACGGGACCACGGGTGAGGCGCTGCTGCTGCTGCACTCCATGGGCTGCACTACGTCGGGACCGGTGAGGCGGGGCCGGACGCGGCGTTCCGACCCAACAGTCCCCTCGACCCAAGTAGTAGCAGTCAAATACGGGACAAGGGTGGTCCCGTATGGGACAAACCAATTTAGCCCAATATATGGGATGGTCTGGCTAATACGGGGCAGTTGGCAACCCTAGTGATTGTGCTGGTGCCTTTGAAGGCTGTGGGAAATATAAAGGGGCTGTCCCACTTGGACGACCTAATCCGCGACTTAAGAAGAGTGTCTTCGACCTTCAAGCTCAAGGGCACTCGCCTGGAAAACCTCGAGCTGGATCGACCGTCCGCGTTGAAACCTCGAGCTGGATCGACCGACCGCACACACACTCACACAGCCGCCGAGGAGTGTTCACCCGATGCCGGCATTCCAGCTTTCTGGCAAGAGGGCCTGAAAACATCGGACTGGCTGCGGAGGCCACAAATAGGCCCCGACCTCGGGTGATCACAGAGGGAGAGGACTGAACTTTCTGATGCCTTTCCCCACAGTGGAAAATTGTCATTCTGTTGTGGGGGGACGTTTGTGTTGAATTATACAATATGTTGTGTCATTTTTCTTAATTTTAATTTTTCTATGGATGCACGGAAGCTTAATTATTATTATTATTTTTTATTTTTTTCTATGTAAAGCACTTTGGTCTCAACGCGAGTTGATTTAAACGTGCTATATAAATAAATTTTACTTACTTACGTTTATCTGTTCCATTCCATGTTCAGCTTTCATGCCAATATATAGGCGAGAGGATATAAAACCAGAGGATGCGGACAGAACAAGTAATTAGCAGCTCGGCAACACGATGGGCTGAATGCTCCTCCTGTACAGTCGCTGTTCTATGATTCATTTGAAATATTGACATTTTTTTCTGTCGATTTGAAAGTCTAAGTGGTGTTAATGGTCAGTTTAATTAATTCTGCTTGTTATCATTCTGTGCAAGTGGAGGAGAGTTACAACTGCACAAGTAAAGCATGCTCACGAGTGACTAAATCATTCCAGTGCATTGATTTTCAATAGAGCAGCCAGGAATAAAATAGGCATGTGCGCTCAATAATTCTAACTAAAGATGCCAGCAGAATCTATCGCTGACCATTGCCGTATTTCAGATCGACAATATTCAGAAGGTCTCTACCTTCTGTTGCCTGTTTGTCATTACCAGCCCCAACTTGAGTAACAACAAATAAAAAATGCAGAAAACACTCAACAGTCCAGACAATATCTGTGCAAAGTGTAGAAGTTAATGTTTCTGCTGTCTGGCCTGCTGAATGTTTAGAGTATTTTCTGGCTTTATTTCAGATTTCTAGCATCTTTAAATTTTAGATTTTTATCTTTATTCCACTTGGATATCTTACAACCCAATGGTATGAACATTGAATTCTCCACTTTTAAGAAACCGCTAATAATGACTCCCACCCCCCCCCCCCCCCCCCTCCTTTCTCCCCCACCCCCAACCCCTTTCTTCCCCCGTCCTTTGCCACACCTGGATTTGCACCTATTTCTCCACAATTTGCACGTATTTCTCAGTCTGAAGAAGAGTCTCAACCCAAAATGTAATCTGTCCATGTTCTCCAGAGATGCTACATGACCCACTGAGATACTCCAGCACTTTGTGTCCACTCTACATCTGCTAGGGTTCATTGGAAAAACTTGCACCAAAATATTTCAATAATCACAACAGTCTTTGCTGACCTACATTGGTTCCCAATTGCTCTCTCCTCATGTCAAACTTCAGTCATGACATTGCCCGTTGCTTACCGTGCACCTCTTTCAACTCAATTATGTCCCCAGAGTTTTCCACTCATTTGGTTCTGTTCACTCTGTGTGCCTCATTTTCTATTATTCTAACACAGGCATATACAGTATGTCCACTCGATCTAGTTCTATTGACTTTTCTCCTCTATTCACTTTCTCACCTCCTTGAAGAATATCTCTGAACCTCACATTCTTTCAAGTAACTACTTTGGGCCTGCATCCAGGTTTGCCTGACAACTGCTCTATGAAACATTTTTGGAATATTAGCAAAGTTGTAAAATTTTGTAAGTTTGCAAAGTTGCAAAATTAGCAATGTTACTTTAGTAAAACTGAAGCTGGGTGAGTTTTAATTGACCCATACTTCTATGTGGTGCTGTATACTTAAGTCATGGTCCCAGCACCGTTACATAGAAACAAATTAGGTGCAGGAGTAGGCCATTCGGCCCTTTGAGCCAGCACCGCCATTCAATATGACCATGGTTGATCATCCAGAATCAGTACCCTGTTCCTGCTTTTTCCCCATATCCCATGATTCCATTAGCCCTAAGAGCTAAATCTAACTCTCTCTTGAATACATCAATTTAATTGCCTCCATTGCCCTCTGTGGCAAAGTATTCCACAGATTCACAACTCTCTGGGTGAAAAAGGTTGTCCTCATCTCAGTCCTAAATGGCCGTTACGGTGTCCATTAGAGTTTGCCAACAAAGAGGAAAAAAGAGGCATGAATATGTTTACTTGGATGTGTTCACATTTGCTAATTGTTTAGCATTGTTGGTGTGATTTAGCTTTCTATTTTTGATGCAAAATACTATCTGTGATTCGATATTCAAAAATGATCAAATGAAGCCACATTACACGTATGAGTATATTGGAGTATTTCTCACACAAATCACCACTTTTTTCAAAGGAATAGTTTTGGCATAAAAGTGTATTTCTGCAGACAATAATAATGAGCACAAGGTATTTAATTGCCTGTGTATGTGAGTCAGATTTAAATGTCAGACTGCAGTTATTTTTATTGAGGAACTATACAGACTTGAAATGACTTGGAACGTCAGTGATGCATATCAAATAAAACATATTCAGTACAATTCCTAACGTCACTAATTTATCAACAACAACTTTATCTTTGCGCAAGTTCTGAATTTTAAGGAAAGAAAATACAAATTTCTTCTGGATTCATATGCTATAACTGTTGTCTGCCTCCAAAAAAATAATCCTGAAGTAACTATCTTATGTATTTCCTTCATTTCAAATTTTCTCCAATTATTCTTCTTGTCCTCAGGTCAATTATTCATCCTTAATTGACTACAATTTAGGGGGGCACGGTGGCGCAGCGGTAGAGTTGCTGCCTTACAGCGCTTACAGGGGCAGAGAACAGGGTTCGATCCCGACTATGGGTGCTGTCTGTACGGAGTTTTACGTTCTCCACATGACCGCGTGGGTTTAACCTAGATCTTCGGTTTCCTCCCACGCTCCAAAGACGTACAGGTTTGTAGGTTAATTGGCTTGGCATAAATGTAGAATTGTCCCTAGTGTGTGTAGGATAATGTTCATGTGTGGTGATCGCTGGACTGCAAACTCGATGGGCCGATGGGCCTGTTTCCACTCTGTATCTCTAAACTAAATTAAAATAAATTACAACTGGTATATCAGAGCCTAATCCTGTGATTTTTTTGTATGTGAATATACGTTGTGCCTGATGTTGGCATGTTTGATACGAATTCATGGTTCGTAAATTGAAAGATTTTAAGGCAATTAATATTATTCACCTTGATGCAAGATAATGGGCCAAATGTTCCAGTGCCCCGAGATATACACCTGTGCCGTTTCCTCCAGTACATTTCCGAGTGTGGTGTCCCACCGAGAAGTAAATTCCAGCATATTGCCACATCCCAGCGTAGCACAGAACATCTCCCGGCAGATGTGAGTGACTACCTGCCCAGAATGACTTGACAGTCAATAAAGCCACGTTTCGTAGGCTCACGGAGTGTCTACACTGTCCTGATGTTGTTGTTCAGCCTGGTCCTGAAGCTTATTCCGCTTAAAGCTATCTGACCTCCCGGTTGCTAAACACTTTAACTCCCCCTCCCATTCCCATACTGACCTTTCTGTCCCGGGCCTCCTCAACGTCAGAGTGAGGCCCAGCGCAAATTGATTTCGCTTGAGCAGCTTACACCCCAGCGGTATGAATATTGACTTCTCTAACTTCAAGTAACCCTTGCTTTCCCTCTCTCTCCATCCCTCCCACTTCCTAGTTCTCCAACCAGACTGACTGTCCCCCCCCCACCCCCCCCGATTAAATGTTATCTTTGTTGTCACCTTCACCTAGCTAACAATGATCTACTCGACATTTTCCTTGATCTCTTTGATGTCTCGTTTTCACCCCTTCTCTCTGTGCCTCCCTCCCCCCTGACTCTCAGTCTAAAGAAGGATCTTGACCCGAAACGTCACCCACTCCTTCTATCCAGAGATGCTGCCTGTCCCGCTGAGCTACTCCAGCATTTTGTGTCTGTCCTGTCTTCGATCCTAAAGCATCACTTCAGCTTTATAATTTACCAGTTGTCATGATTGTTGGAAATAAATATCATCATCATTTACAAAACATTAAGAGAAGAGTCATTGCGTCCTAATTTTCATTGTACTAATTGCACCACTTTGGTGCATGTTGAAATTTATCAATGTTATATTGAGAGCACAACATATATTTTGAATGCTTCTGCAAGAATACATTTACTAAGCCATTTTGTAAATTAATCATTGGTTCTGAAGGATGTGGAACCATGTCTAGCATTGTAATCTGGTTTATAGTGTAATAAAAACTGATCTTGCAGTTGGATGGTTGAATTTCATATCGCCGTTCTATTCCTTGGAAATAATAAGAATTCTTCACTTCCAATTTGTTTTAGCTCATTTGTTTGCTTAATTAATGCTGTTAAATGGAAAGTTCAAGATTTTACAATTATACCTCAATGATATGCATTTTCTTGATGGATTTTGGCATTGGTATGCTAATGAGCATGTGCCACTGCTGAACCATCTCCAGCTTTAAATCACAATCTTGTATTTGTAAGGTAATAGGGCTTAGAACACAATTCAACGGAGCATTATTTTTTTTATATATTGCAATTAAAATAGAAATTGAGCATCTGAAATATTATGAAGTGCAGTGCATACAAATTATTCTCTGAGCTGCTCAAAATGCTAATTATGAATTCTGTGTGTTTTCACCTTTGTAGATTTATACTTCCCTTAAGTTTCAAATGTGATGGAATCCTGCTGTGTAACCAGCCATTCACATTGAAATTATATCTATCTAACGTTTACAATCCAGAAACATGGGTTATTTCTGCTTGAGATGATCAGTTTTCACACTGAAAACATCAATTACTGGAATTCCTCCTGAAATTATATATATTTTAGCATTGGTTAATGACTGACTGTTAAATGTTTTGCGTTCCACCATGGGTGGAAATCCCTGGGGGAGCGGGTGACGGAGGGGCACGTCCCCTCCATGTTTTGAGAGGTGGGGGACAATCCCCCCCATGTTTTGTAATCCGGATTTAGAAATTCGGTGAATAAAAATCTCCGCTTTCCGCGAGACAGTGGGGGTGGGACTGATGATCAAGGTCGGCGATTGGACAAGAGAGACGTCGGTCAGCAGGCAGTGGGGGGGGGGGGGGGACATGATGGTTCAGCGCGATGATTGGAGGAGGGAGGTGTTGGTCAGAGGCGGAAGTAGGGGGGTGGGACTGAGGATAGAGCGCGGTGATTGGAGGTGGGAGACGTCCTGATGGTGCAAAGATCATAGAGCGAAGCTTGAATCGGCTCGTTCACGGGGCCTTCCATCGCCCGGCGCAGCTTAAAATCGTTGCACAAATATAAAATAGAACATACAAGCCAGGAGGCAACATTACAAAATGGATTGAAATTAAGTTCAAAATAATATAATTCATCGTTTGGTTAAGATGATTTGTGAAAGTCATGCAGCTTAATAAGTTTAGTTCCTCAACAAAGAATGGATACAATTTGTCACCAAACTTGTTCAAAAGGGAACTGCAGATGCTGGAATATCGAAGGTACACAAAATTGCTGGAGGAACTCAGCGGGTGCAGCAGCATCTATGGAGCGAAGGAAATAGGCGACGTTTCGGGCCGAAACCCTTCTTCAGACTGATGGGGGGTGGGGAAAGAAAGAAGGAAAAAGGGAGGAGGAGGAGCCCGAGGGCGGGCGGATGGGAGGGTGGGAGGAGACAGCTAGAGGGTGAAGGAAGGGGAGGGGACAGCACAGGCTAGCCAAATTGGGGGAATTCAATGTTGATGCCATAAGGGCGCAAGGACCCCAGACGGAATATGAGGTGCTGTTCCTCCAATTTCCGCTGTTGCTCACTCTGGCAATGGAGGAGACCCAGGACAGAGAGGTCGGATTGGGAATGGGAGGGGGAGTTGAAGTGCTGAGCCACCGGGAGGTCATGTAGGTTAAGGCGGACTGAGCGGAGGTGTTCGGCGAAACGGTCGCCCAACCTACGCTTGGTCTCACCGATGTAAATTAGCTGACATCTAGAGCAGCGGATGCAGTAGATGAGGTTGGAGGAGATACAGGTGAACCTTTGTCGCACCTGGAACGACTGCTTGGGACCTTGAATGGAGTCGAGGGGGGAGGTGAAGGGACAGGTGTTGCATTTCTTGCGGTTGCAACGGAAAGTGCCCGGGGAGTGGGTGGTGCGGGAGGGAAGGGAAGAATTGACGAGGGAGTTGCGGAGGGAGCGGTCTTTGCGGAAGGCAGACATGGGGGGAGATGGGAAGATGTGGCGAGTGGTGGGGTCACGTTGGAGGTGGCGGAAATGGCGGAGGATTATGTGTTCACCAAACTTATCAGCTGGAAATAAAACGATTCACTTTGGTTCAGTTATTCCAGTGATGCTTAGTTTAGGGCATGATGTTGGAAAAGAGTTGAGAAAACTTGAACTTGCATTCTGATGGTGATGTAAATTAGATGTTGGGCTCTTGTCTTTGTTATTTTCCTCACCCTCATCATCAATGGTCAGTCACAAAAATAAGATGTTCCATGGGACTTTATAAGCACAGTTGGACAACATAGAACAGTGTAGGAAGGAACTGCAGATGCTGGTTTACACCGAAGATAGACACAAAATGCTGGAGTAACTCAGCGTGACAGGCAGTATCTCTGGTGAGAAGGAATGGGTGACGTTTTGGGTCGAGACTCTTCAACATAGAACAGTACCGCTCATGAATGAGTCGTTCATTCCGCTATGTTTGTGCTGAACATGATGCCTAGTTAAACTAACCCCTAAACTGTGAACAGTTTTAGATAGAAAGTCATAGAGCATGTGCATAGAAGAGATGATTGTGCTGAAAAACTATTTCGGAAAGATACTCTATTTTCTGTAACTACTTCCATTGGCATATACTAGGCTAAAATATTTAACAGAAATTATGTCAAATTATGAAGTGTTATGATGAGTTGAATAGGGAAAGGTGATTTTCTCTGAATGGAGGATGGAAGGTTAGTGACAATCGGTCATGAATTCAATTTTCCCCTTAAGAAAGTAGGATTGAAATTCTTTCTACAGCATGTTATTTGAAATGGGAAGCAAGCCCGCGGGAGGCAATTAAGACCGTGAAACTCTTTCACCTTTAAATGGAGCAGTAGATAAATATTTGAAGCAGAGATTGATACATAGCCACAGGCAAAGCTTCCTTCAGGATCTACTGTGGATGTGTAGTCGAATGTCTTCCTTGTGCATTATAAACGTCTGTGTCTGTCTCTAAAAGAAGCTCTAGCATAGCCAAGCAGTGTTTACAGTAACATTTCTCCATGACTATGGCATGTACTGTACTCTGTACGGAAATAACATCAATATTAAAATTTGTTGTAAAACTAGTCCTGAAAAATTATGCCCTATGAGAATTTTAACTGCCATGTTGTCAGACACACAATGCTGGAGTAACTCAGCGGGACAGGCAGCATCTCTGGAGAGAAGGAATGATTTAAACGATTTAAACCTGCATCTGCAGTTCTTTCCTACGCATGTTGTCAGTCAGACACCTCAATTTTCAGCCGATTTTGTAATTGCTTAAATAGAGAACCTTTCAACAGGATGACTGCTCTAAGATGTAAACTTGTGCCTCCTGAAGTCCAATCCGTAACATTGGAAATCTACCTTCAAAAAATAAACAAAGCTGCCTATCACACCAGCATGTAAAATCACACAACATTCTCGAGTTTGTGTAACCTAGGATTAGCACAAATCTATGTATCAGCTGGTTATTCTATCCATTTGATTTAACTGTTTACCTGAACAAAAACAAACAGGTTGATATGTTGACATGGGCAAACTAATAGTTTTGTGACTTCTAAATAGTTGCTAAAATTGAAAATGGTCGATTTTACAGGCCTTATGCATGAACGGCAGGAAAAATAGCAATTTAATCTATTTTGGTTTGTTAGATGTGATTTAAACGTCGGCAGAAATGAGAAGAGTGCTAAAGTGCGATTCTTCCAACAGGGCTTCAACGGTGCTTTTTACAATCACAGAGCTGTTGTTACACAGAAGGAGCTCATTTGTCTCACTGTATCTGAGGTGACGCTGCAGCAGGGGGCGGAAAGCCCGGGGGGGGGGGGCAGAGGGGACACATCCCCTCCATGTTTTAAGAGGTGGGGGACATCCCCCCCAAGTTTTTGTCATCCGGATTTTAAAATCTCCACTTTCCGCGAGACAGTGGAGGTGGGACTGCTGATCGAGGGTGCTGATTGGACGAGAGAGACGTCGGTCAGCAGGCAATGGGGGCGGGACATGATGATTCAGTGCGGTGATTGGAGGAGGGGGATATGGACCAGACCTGCGCCTCATCCGCAGCCAGGATCGATCCCGGCCGGGTCTCCGGCGCTGTCCTGCCCCACCCGAGTGCCCCCCCATGGGTGGCCAGAGAGGTCGGGAGTCAGACAGGCGCAGTACCCCCAGGCCCACAGCCAGCGCAGAGAAGCAGCGCTAAACCCAGCTCACTCTGCTTGTCCCGCCAGGTGAACCTGCCTGGGCTTGAGGGAAATATGGCCAGCGCTGGTATCCCGTCAGTCCAGTCAGGGCTGTAGGTTAACCCATTGAGACAGGCAGAGTTGAGCTGAATTTAACGCTGGATTGAGCCTCCGAAGCCTCGTGCATGTATGTGTGAGTGTGCGCATGCACGCGCGGCCGTCAAAAAAATTGTGTCCCCCCTGTCCCCCGGTCCGCTCCATATTTTGATAGCGAGTTCCATGTCTGCGCTGCAGAGCCATCCAGTGTGTCCTTTCCCACAGCCCAGGAAACAAAGTTAGGCACCAACATTCATTGTCGTAGAACTTGGAAACAGGCCATTTGGCCCACCATGTCCACACTGTCCAGTGGGCACCAAAACATTTAAATCCATTCTTCCAGCACTTGGATCTAGCGTTTAGTACCTAGGTGGTTTAAGTGCTTGTCTAGACATTTCTTAAATGCTGTCAGCAAATCTGCTGCTACTACTCTCTAGCAGTGGATTACATTTACCCACCGCTCTCAGGTGTAGTTCACTAAAGTATCATGTTTTCATGTGTTGTCTTAAGACTTACCCCCAATCTAAACTTGCAGCTGAAATCTCTCAAACCCTGGATCCATTCATATAAATCATTTCTGCATCCCATCTGGGTTCTTCATCTTTTCCTAAATTACGATGATCAGACTTGCAAACAATTGTCCAGTCACAAGCCAACCTGTACTTTATTTAACGGTGTGAGATGATCTTGTGCCTTCAGTAAATATGAATTAGAATGCACACAAGCACATGTGAAGTGTATGCTCTAAATTATGGAGAATATAAATGTGGCTGTTTTGCAATCTTTCTTTGTTCAAAGTTGCTTCATTTAAAATCTTGAATCATTGCATTTTATTATGTAAACTTGAATTGCATTAAATCAAAAAAGTACAGTAGGAGAAAGTTTTAAATACAGAAAATATCTCTGACATTAACATTCACCTATTTTTTAACCGCAAGTGTGAATCCTGGAACTCTCTATAGTCACTTTATATGTGGAGCTTAGTTACTTTCAGTTACTAGGCTTGAATCCAAAATATTAATTACATTGGAAAGCAGTACTTTTCTTTATTATCTCATCGTCTGTAACTCGTTCTCACCTAGAACAAGGGAGGTGCCGTGGTAGTCTGGCGCGCCGATCTCTACAAAGCTGAGGCCACGCGCCAACTCTCGGACACCTCCTCCTACTTACCCTTGGACCATGACCCCACTGACGAGCACCAGGCCACCATATCTAGCACCATCACCGACTTCATCAATTCCCACGCCCTGCCCGACCAAGCTTCCAACCTCATCGTTCCCCAGCCCCGCACGGCCCGTTTTTACCTTCTCCCCAAAATCCACAAACCCGGCTCTCCCGGCAGACCCATTGTCTCTGCTTGTTCGTGCCCCACCGAACTCATCTCCACATACCTTGACTCCATCCTATCCCCCTTGGTCAAATCCCTTCCCACCTATGTTCTAGACACCTCAGACACTCTCCACCGCCTCCGCGCATTCCACTCTCTAGGCCCTCACCCCCTCATTGAACCGCGGGACTGACTTACCATCGCCCGGTGGGGTATCGCCTCAGCGCAGAGGGAGAAGAGGAGGGAAGAGACAGTAACTCTAAGACTTTTGCCTCCATCACAGTGAGGAGGTGCTTGGTGAACTCACTGTGGTGGATGTTAATTTGTGTTTATTGTGTGTTGTTTATTATTACATGTATGGCTGCAGGCAACAACATTTCGTTCAGACCGAAAGGTCTGAATGACAAATAAAGGATTCAATTCAATTCAATTCAATTCAATTCATCTTCACCATGGACGTCCAGTCACTCTACACCTCCATCCCCCACCAGGATGGCCTCAAAGCCCTCCGGTTCTTCCTCGACCAGAGGAGCAACCTATACCCAGCCACTGACACTCTCCTCCGCCTAGCGGAGTTGGTCCTCACCCTCAACAACTTTACGTTTGACTCCTCCCATTTCCTCCAAACACAAGGCGTAGCTATGGGCACACTCATGGGCCCCAGCAACGCCTGCCTCTTTGTCGGGTACGTTGAACAATCCTTGTTCAATACGTACCAGGGCCCCATCCCCGACCTCTACCTCCGTTACATTGACGACTGCTTTGGGGCCACCTCCTGCACCCACACACAACTGACTGACTTCATCCACTTCACCACCAACTTCCATCCGGCACTCCAATACACCTGGACCATTTCCGACACTTCCCTACCATTCCTTGACCTCACCATCTCCATCGCAGGGGACAGACTTCTGACCGACATACACTACAAACCCACTGACTAACATGGCTATCTAGACTACACGTCTTCCCACCCTGCCCCCTGTAAAGACTCCATCCTCTACTCCCAATTCCTCCGCCTACGCCGCATCTGTTCCCAGGATGAGACGTTCCACACCAGGGCATCGGAAATGTCCTCGCTCTTCAGGGAACGGGGATTCCCCTCCTCCACCATAGATGAGGCTCGCACATGGGTCTTTTCCATACCCCGCAACACTGCTCTCTCTCCCCATCCCCGCACTCGCAACAAGGGCAGAGCCCCCTAGTCCTCACCTTTCACCCCACCAGCCGGCAAATACAACAAATAATCCTCCGCCATTTCCGCCACCTCCAACGTGACCCCACCACTCGCCACATCTTCCCATCTCCCCCCATGTCTGCCTTCCGCAAAGACCACTCCCTCCGCAACTCCCTTGTCAATTCTTCCCTTCCCTCCCGTACCACCCCCTCCCCGGGCACTTTCCGTTGCAACCGCAAGAAATGCAACACCTGTCCCTTCACCTCCCCCCTCGACTCCATTCAAGGACCCAAGCAGTCGTTCCAGGTGCGACAAAGGTTCACTTGTATCTACTACAACCTCATCTACTGCATCCGCTGCTCTAGATGTCAGCTGATTTACATCGGTAAGACCAAGCGGAGGTTGGGCGATCGTTTCGCCGGACACCTCCGCTCAGCCCGCAATAACCTACCTGAACTCCCGGTGGCTCAGCACTTCAACTCCCCCTCCCATTCCCAATCCGACCTCTCTGTCCTGGGTCTCCTCCATTGCCAGAGTGAGCAACACTGGAAATTGGAGGAACAGCACCTCATATTCCGCCTGGGTTGCTTGCGTCCGGTTGGCATGAACACTGAATTCTCCCAATTTTGCTAGCCGTTGCTGTCTCCTCCCCTTCCTTAACCCTCGAGCTGTCTCCTCCCATCCCCCTGCCCTCGGGCTCCTCCTCCTCCCTTTTTCCTTCCTTCTCCCCCCCACCCCCCATCAGTCTGAAGAAGGGTTTCGGCCCGAAACGTCACCTATTTCCTTCGCTCCATAGATGCTGCTGCACCCGCTGAGTTTCTCCAGCATGTTTGTGTACCCACAGCTAACAATGGTCTGTTTCCTTTATCATCATTACTTTTTTGCATATAGAAACATAGAAACATAGAAAATAGATGAAGGAGGAGGCCATATGGCCCTTCGAGCCAGCACTGCCATTCATTGTGATCATGGCTGATCATCCACAATCAGTAACCCGTGCCTGCCTTCTCCCCATATCCCTTGATTCCGCTAGCCCCGAGAGCTCTATCTAATGTGCCTGCCCATTTAGGGTGTCTACAGGCGACTACAGCAAAACTTTCAACAATTTTTGCTATCATAGGTTGTCGTAGGTGTTGTCGTAGGTTGTCGCCAGGTGTCGTAGGTGAATTCCATTAAAACTAGTCCCTGGCAAAGAGTTGCCTAAGTGGGATAGGCCCATTACTCTCTTCTAAACCCATCCAGTGAATTGGCCTCTACTGCGTTCTGTGGCAGAGAATTCCACAAATTCACAACTCTCTGAGTGAAAAAGTTTTTCTCATCATAGTTTTAAATGGCTTCCCCTTTATTCTTAGACTGTGGCCCCCAGTTCTGGACACCCCCAACATTAGGAACGTTTTTCCAGCATCTAGCTTGTTCAGTCCTTTTAAAATGTTATATGTTTCTATAAGATCCCCCCTCATACTTCAAATTAGGAGACCAAAACTGCACACAATACTCCAGATGTGATCTCACCATGGCCTGGACCATTACAGACGGACCTGTTTACTCCTATACTCAAATCCTCTTGTTATGAAGGCCAACATGCCATTGGCTTTCTTCACTGCCTGCTGTACCTGCATGTTTACTTTCAGTGACTGTTTGATGTTTCATTCATTTGTTCTATATCTCTGTACATCACCGTCTATATCTCTCGTTTCCCTTTCCCCTGACCGTCTGAAGAAGGGTCTCGACCCGAAACGTCACCTATTCCTTTTCTCCAGAGATGCGGTCTTTCCCGCTGGGTTACTCCAGCTTTTTGTGCCTCTCTTCAGGTTAAACCAGCATCTGCATTTCCTTCCTACACCTTTCTTTATTCACATGTACCACCATTCAAGTCTTACATCAGATAACTTTTACATTTATTCCACAAACATATAGGTGTTCCTTAGTTTAATTTAGAGATACAGCGTGGAAACAGGCCCTTCGGCCCACCGAGTCTTCACCGACCAGTGATCCCCGCACACTAACACTATCCTAGACACACTAGGGATAATTTTACACATACGTCAAGCAAATTAACGTACACACCTGTACGTCTTTGGAGTGTGGGAGGAAACCGAAGATCTCGGAGAAAACCCACGGGGAGAACGTACAAACTCCATACAGACAGCACCCGTAGTCAGGATCGAACCCGGGTCTCCGGCGCTGTAAGGCAGCAATTCTACCGCCGCGCCACCGTGTCTTAAATGTTATTTTTTTAGAATAATCAAGCAGCAATCTAAAATTTTGCAGATGCTAGGATAATCATGGAGATGTGACTATTTGAAACAAAATATTATATAATGGTTGTTGGTCTGTGTCGCTGAGATGCATTGGCTACAGACTATCATCGGCTGCAAAAGCTTTATAACAGTCTTGTATTACTTTGTTAAGAAAAGGGTGGCTTTGTAATGACATTATTTCCATTTTCTTGTGCTTTGAAGGATGCAAAGTTTGTGGAGGAACGTCGTAAACAGCTCCAGGAGTACATGAGGAACATAATGAACAAAATTATACAGATACTCCCACAATTTACATCCAGTCCTAGGAAAGAAACCCTTATAAACCTGCTGCCATTTTGCATGTAAGTATGGAATAGTTATTTATTAAAAATATGAATGTATCTTTTACAGGAAATACATTTGGGGAGGGGGGGAATTTCGGATAAACATGTTGGTTTATTTTCTGTCGTGGTGCTTAGCATGATTTATATATTTCATTCATAGAAAGTGTATCCCATTATTCCACCTGATAATTATTCGCATCACTCTCAGCATTGCTTGTTTAAAAAAACAAGAATTAAACTAGTACAGGAGTTATGCTGCATTCATCTGCAAGGCAAACTAGTTGACTTCTCCTGTAATCCTCGCCTGCAGAGGCTTATTGCATTGTCTCATTTATTACGTTCTTATCTACAACGGATTTAGGGCATTTACCATTAGTGACTGCAGCTTTCGAGGTCCTAATTTTCAGGATGTATTATGCAATTTCATTCCACAGTAATAAATATCATTTGAGGAGTTGGCTACTGCAATTTATATGCCTCAAACCAGTATTAATAATAAATTCCTAATCACCTTTATTGTGGTATTAAAAACTGAGCACTGTTTAAAACATGAGGCAGAAAAGAGTATCCTGAAGGATTCATTATCATCTTTTTGCAAAATAATGATCGTTGGAGCATATGGCATTTAACATTCAAGTAATGTTCACTGGCTCAGACTGTCAAGTTATACTGTATGTTTTGCTGTTTTGTTGTGCATTGAACTTTTATTTCTGCCATAAAATTCGATATGTTGGTTACACCATTATAATAACTCCCATTGTTACATTGACTAGCCAGTAAACCGTCCTAGAAATCTGCGTGTCGTTTTTATTGATTCCCCAGATTTTACGATACACACTAATTAAAATAATGACTAATGTAATTATACTCATATTTGCTCAGCTCTGGTCGAAATCTGGAACTAGTTGGTACAATATGAATTTGGGTGAATTCACATTCAAGGGCAAGGTATTGCCAAGGACATAGCAGCCATCGAATTGATAGAGGTTGTGTGGGAAGATGAGTAGTCTCATTGAGTGGTGCCATCAAATAACTTACTGGTGCGGTTTCATTGTTAATTAAGTAATTTTAAATCTTTATTTTTATTGCCATGACTACTTTGTACAAAAAAAAATCCTTGAAGAGAATGAATTTAAAGTGTTCCTTGACAAATGTTCAGTAAATGCATTGAGTTGGTGGTTCATTGCACACTACACATGCTCTAATCAAAGCAGAAAATGCAGGGTTGGCAGCATCTGCGGAAAGAAAACCAACATTAATGTGGCAGGCCAAAGGAACTTGGTCAGAACAGTTCTGATGAAGGGCCTTTGACCTTTACAGATGCTGCCTTCCCTGTTGAGTATTTCTGGCATTTTCTGTTTTTATTTTCTATTTCTGGCATCTGCATTTTTCAATTTATAGATAACAAGTACTCAAAATCAAATGTTCTATTTCACGCTTTAGAGTTGAACAAATAGGAAACCTTCATCTGAAGAGACGTAAACAGCACACTAAGGTGTGAAGGAATTTCAAAGATTTTCTTTTACTTTGAGGCAACCAAAGCCATTTTCTTTGATCCTCGAAATAAATTGGGATTCCCTACTCATCTACTCCATACATCTCCTTGGCAACTATCTGGTACAGTCTGTCATCTTTACTCTGGCCTCTGTGGCATTGGGAATGACACCAGGTTTGGCAGTGACCACATTGACACTCGCAATAGGGTGTCTACATTTTATTTGTGGTCAAAAAGTCCAGGCTCTATGGGGGCGCTGTCCTTCACCATTAGAGCGCATGTAAGATAGCGCTAGTGATCTCGGGGTTGTCCCGTCAGCTCAGTCTTGGTCTACGAAGGCGTGGCCATCTCAGGCGAGTCGCCCTGCTGCTCACCCTTGCCTTGAGAGGAGGCGCTGGCAGTCTCAGGTTCATCCTGGCAATCACATGTTCAACCTGGTGGCTCAGCTTTGTGCTTGATATTAATAATTGCACATTAGCAGTTGTGCCTTCCAATACCAAGGCAATTATCTCTAGAATGTATTCCTTAATCACCCCTGCCTCACTACCTCTCTTTCCTCGTTGGACAAGTATTTTTGCCATTTAGCGTAACATCACCTTATATAGCTCAGTGTTAAATTTTGTATGATCTTAATCTTCTTCTTGGAGGTCGCTGATGACTTGTTTTCACTCCAGATGTGGCTGATAAGGTCTTTGCAGTATCTGCAAACTCTAACAAGGTGGAAAGAGGTGCTTGATGTGATGGATAGTTCTATGCTCTTTCATTGAGTTTTATGTGGTCTTTATATGATCTTGTTGAAAGACTTTATCTTCAAAGAAGCTGCTCCTCCATCTTGGTCAGCGGCCAAGGATTTTCATGCGACCCTGAGGGGTTGAGAACATTCTCCAGGAAATCTAAATGTAACAGATCTCAGAAGAGAGTACTTGTTTCAGGCATGGTGGCTCACTGGAGCTGGCTGATCACATTCCCTCAGAGAGCATGTTCAGTTATCCTGCCAATGGATGTGAAGAATGTTGCCAAAATGAGGTTTGCAGTGACTTAGAGGTGCCGGTTGTTGAAGTGCTGCATTTCTGTGGCACATCGGAGAACATGGGTCATTGCTATGAATGAACTGTAAGTATAGCACAGGATTTGAGATCTTGATCTTCAAACACTAATTTCCTCAGATGGCCAAAGACTCATCTAATGCATTGGGGAAGATTTTTGTTGATAATATTTGCCTTCATTAGAGGTGGCTGCCAGAAGGTTGAAAGTGTTCCATGTCTCCGGCTGATCTTTATTTTGGTTTTTATCTAGGATCCGCTCATAGACCTCTATTATTGGGGAGTGATATTGAGCAAGTTGGTCAAAGACATTTGCCTGAATGATGTGCAATTTAAGGCACTTACACTTTTATATTTCAGTGAACGTCAATGATGGCTTAGATCTTAGCTTCCAAGTGTGCAGTTACACAAGTCTCACCTGTGAATTACAGCATCGTGACTGAGATTAGAGTGATTTTGCATCTAAAATGGAGGTGGTGAATAATAAATGACTCCACATTAATTAGTCCCATTCCAGTGAGGAGCCTGTTAGAGGTGAGGTGAACTATTTCCGTTTGAACCTTGTGCAGTGGTTGGGAGTGACATCACCACTGCATCCAATGCACAAGCATAGTCTTTGGCATCCAAGGAAGAGAGTGAAGATTAAGACCACAATTGAGATTTGGTCTTTGGGTGGCCTGCTGGTTCAAATCACAGCTTTGTGTATCATCATGCAGCCGGTGGAAAAAAGAGATGGATTATGATTGCAGCCACATTTACGAAGGTTTCTCCACAATTCTTCCTTTGTGACAGGTTTTTGTGAGATTATTAAAATGGGCATGAGACAATAAATTCACCACATGTGTATCTCATCACTGCTTAGGGGGTCTTAGGTACATTAGCTGCCAACAGGTCTTTTACGATACAATACGATAGAACTTTATTTATCCCAGGAGGAAAATTGATCTGCCAACAGTCATAAAACACAAGATACATGAAACATGAAATTAAAGTGATGAGTGGAAAGGAGGATTGGGGGTGTGCAAAGATTGGGGAGGGAAGGGGTGGGGGGGGGGGGGGGGGGGGGGGGTTATGTGGGGCGGGTAAGTCTACCCCGCAACAGGAATTTTCACTGGTTATCAATTTTTCTGGAGATAAGTAATTTCACTGCAAAACTGGTGAATTTTCCTGGAAATGTGTTTAGATGTCCTGGGCTTTTATTATCTTCTGCACATTTTAATAATCTCACAAAAACATGTCACAAAGAAGGATTGTGGAGAAACCTTCTTAAATGTGGCTGCAATCAAAACTTCAAATCCTCTTGTTGCTAAAATTAATGAGAGCAGAATTTGCTAAGTTATTATCAGTGTTATTTTCAGTTAAAATGTGCATCTTTGAACACCGTCACAATGGCCTAATTGTTGGTCCAATGATTGGAGTCAGCAGCAGACCATATATGCCTGCGCTGATCCCTGAAGTATGATTGCAATCAGTTAACGGGAACGAGGTAGGAAGCCATCTTCTTCCTTTCCAATAATATCCTGCATAGCATCAGGAACTGGTGTATATGTGGCCGTGTTGTTAGTCAAACAACTGGTTAAGATGTGTGCCCAAGTTAGCTGGTTGACAAAATAATAAAGAACTTCTGAAATCATTCAGATTGGGTAAAATAATTTTTATAATACAAAAAGTGTAAGTGAAAAATGCGTAAAAGCCCACTCTGGAACATAAAATATTTGTATTAACTCAACCCCTTGTGGGCATAACTGTGAGCAGAATGCCTACGTGCAAGTGGAAGCAAGTGCCACAAAGTCATTCTTGCTCTGGATCCCATGAGGAGTCCGCTGTGAAAGCTTGGCATTAAAGGACTTCTATATTCATAATTCCTGGACATTGGTGTTCACATGGAAATATAGAAGTTGCAGATACCGACATAACCGCATAAAATTCAGATAAGCCTTGATAGATAAATACATTTAGACCAAATCATTTGCAAAATACAGTGATTTCAAGGGGTGTAAAATAATGGAAGTGCTGGAATTCTAATGGGTGATATACAGAATAAAGAGAGGGGGGAAATCACTACCGTTAAACAGGTTCAATTTACCAAATACATTTAGATAATTGATCAAAATTTATTTAGTAAATTAAGGTTACTGCTTAATTGACATCACCAACATTCTAGCACTGTATTGAATGATATTCCTGCTTTGTCAGAACATTAGCATATCTTCATGAAATATTCAAGCAAACCAATCTTCCTTCCAATGTCACCATCTACACTTCACGCTGCCTTGGCAAGGCCACCAGTATAATTAAGGACTAGTCACATAACAGTCATTCCCTCATCCCTGCTCTCACATCAGGCAAGAGGTAGAGAAGTTTGAAAATGCAGACCTCCAGAATCAAGGACAATTTCTTCCCAGCTGTTATGAAGGAACTGAACCATCCACTCGCCAGCTAGAGAGCAGTGCTGACTCTTATCTACCTCATTGAAGACTTTCAAACCATCTTTAATCGAATTTTACTGAACTTTATCTTGCACTAAACATGATTCCCTTTATCCTGTATCTGCACAGTGTTCTTGGCTTGATGTGCTCATGTGTTGTCTTTTAGCTAACTGGATAGCACACAAAAAAAAAGCCTTTCACTGTACACGTGACAATAATAAACAAAATTAAACTACACTAAAGTAGATCTTTTTGTTCAATAATCACCACTCGTGATGCTAATTTTTAGTTGAGATAGTTTTGATTTTCTTGATGCATATGAGAGGAAGTGAAACGTCCCTAGACTGTAACACAGCAAGGTTGCACTGCCATTTGCTTTGGTTCATATTATTCTGTTGCTTTCCTTATGTTCAATCATGTTATCTTAGGCAGAAGACTTTCTCCTCCACTATTTGAAAAATTGGATTCCTGTTATGGTAGTTATGCCAGTGGCTACATCCCTTTTACCTATCAATCGGGGAACTCTCAGGTCAAATCCTAATTGAGGGATTGAGACCCATCTTTTTTCTGGAGTGGGTGAGCAAATCTCATGGCACTGCTTGAAGAAAGTAGGGTAAATCTCTCCGATGGTGTGGCTAATATTTACCCTGAATCAAACCGCATAAATCTCAATATCGAGCTATGGTCAAATAGTGTTGCAGCAACATTTTCCAAAAAATACAACAACCATCACACTTTAAATAAAGTACAACATCCTGATGTCGTAAAAGTGTCTCATAATTTCAAGTTTTTTTTTCACAGCAGAACTTTGGGATGCTCTCAATGTCTATAGCCTTGAGTGCCAAGTTGTACAGTATTGCATGATTATTCTGCACTGTTGTGAAGTTGAATGTTAAAATACAAACAGCAACTGGTATTTATATATAGGGCGAATATGGATAGCCAAATTTTGGGTTAAATAATAATGTCAGAAGGGACACTACAAATCAAGTCAGAGATACAAAAGCATGGAGAAGAGATCAAGTAAGAATGAAAGATCTTGAGTGGAATATGGGGAGAGTCAGGCTTCAGAGTCGAGAATGTTTAATTGTCATATGTGCCGAAACAGAACAATGAAATTCTTACTTACACCAACGTAACAGGTAAACACAGTAGACAATAGATAACATAAACAACAACAAAGGAGCTTGTCACTTGGTTGAGCAGAATTGCAAGATCTTGCACAGCAGGGTTGAGTCTGAGTCAATGGCCAGGATCATGATGGAGTCAGTGAAGAATGAGTGCAGTTTTTGAGTAGGTGCCAGAGCATGGTTTTGATGTGCGGATGAAGGAAAGTTGGACACATCCATGACAATTTTGGACTTTAATGCTTGACAGCAGGAGTTGATTACAGGGTTAAGGACAATGTTAAAGCAATAGAATTGAGTGACGTTTACGTACATCCTTTGAGTGGATCATCAAGGAGCATTATGAAGGCTGAGACCAAGGTCAGATCATTGTCTACCTCCTTTAGAGTTGCACATTCTGCATCATTCATTATACATCAGCAGAGTTGCAGCCCCAGTCTTGTCGGGGCTGTGTGAGCACACAATAACACCACAAACTGATATTTATATATAAGAGGCATTAACACTATAAACTTAAATATATGGACAAAAGCAGGAGATGCTACAAATAAGTAACTGTGGACTTTACAGACAGATTACCATTTTGAGTTGCCATTGGAAACAAGAAGGATTACATTGTTTTACAATTACAGTGCTTATGAGGCTTTTGGACAGGTAAATGGATAGAAAGAGTGTGGAAGGACATAGGCCAAATGCAAGCAAATGGAAGTAGGCTTAAATAAAACACTAAAACACCAGCTCTGCTCAGAGGTTGATCGCCTTGTATATTTACAGGATTTGATATTTTTGGTTTAGATTCCTCTGGATTTAGTTTTATTATAAATATCAAATATCTCCGGCATCTTGACACCAAAGGAGACATTTCAATCAGTAAACCAAAGTGTTACATGACATTGAAAGTGGCTTGTGATAGGAACCATTGTTAATCTAAGGCAGGCTGAATCCCTGATGCTCTGGCCAATATTTTCCTTCATCGACAACATTAAAACTAATTAACTAGACAGAATCTGTAATGTGGTTTCTGAGATCTTGCTGTAAATAAATTGATTACTTTATTGTCCCAAAATAATAATGATTAGACAGTAGAGGTAGTTAATTGGTTGTGAAGCTCTTGGATATTCTGGAGCCATGAAACTGCAATGCACTACAGTGCCCTCCATAATGTTTGGGACAAAGACCCATCATTTATTTATTTGCCTCTGTACTCCACTATTTGAGATTTGTAATACAACAAATCACATGTGGTTAAAGTGCACATTGTCAGATTTTAAAAAACGGCAATTTTTATACATTTTGGTTTCAACATGTAGAAATTACAGCAGTGTTTATACATAGTCCCTCCATTTCAGGGCACCATAATGTTTGGGACACAGCAATGACATGTAAATGAAAGTAGTCAGGTTTAGTATTTTGTTGCATATCCTTTGCATGCAATGACAGCTTAATGTCTGTGATTCATGGACATCACCAGTTGCTGGCTGTCTTCTCTGCCAAGCCTGTATTACAGCCATCTTCTGCTTATGCTTGTTTTGGGGGGTAGTCCCCTTCAGTTTTCTCTTCAGCATATAAAAGCCATGCTCAATTGCGTTCAGATCGGGTGATTGACTTCTCCCCTATAGAAATTAGCTTTTTTTAGCTTTGAAAAACTACTTTGTTGCTTTAGCAAAAAAATGTTTGGGATCATTATCTTGTTGTAGAATGAACCGCCGGCCAATGAGTTGTGAGGCATTTGTTTGAACTTGAGCAGATACGATGTGTCTATACACTTCAGAATTCATTATGCTACTATCATCAGCAGTTGTATCATCAATGAAGATAAGTGAGCCAGTACCTTCAGCAGCCATACATGCCCAGGCCATACACCTCCACCACTGTGTTTCACAGATGAGGTGGTATGATTTGGATCTATGGCAGCTCCTTCTCTCCTCCATACTTTGATCTTGCCATCACTTTGATATAAGTTCATCTTCGTCTCATCTGTCCACAAGACCATTTTTTCCAGAACTGTGGTTGCCCTTTTAAGTACTTCTTGGCAAACTATAACCTGGCCATCCTATTTTTGCGGCTAACCAGTGGTTTGCATATTGCAGTGTAACCTCTGTATTTCTGTTCATGAAGTCTTCTGCGGACAGTGGTCATTGACAAGTCCACACCTGACTCCTGAAGAGTGTTTCTGGTCTGTCGGACAGGTGTTTAAGGATTTTTCTTTATTATAGAGAGAAATCTTCTGTTATCAGCTGTGGAGGTCTTCCTTGGCCTGCCAGTCCCGTTGCGATTAGTGAGCTCACCAGTGCTCTCTTTCTTCTTAATGATGTTCCAAACAGTTGATTTTGGTAAGCTTAAGGTTTGGCTGATGTCTCTAAGTTTTATTCTTGTATCTCAGTCTCATAATGGCTTCTTTGACTTTCATTGGCATAACTTTGGTCCTCATGTAGATAAACAGCAATAAAGGTTTCCAAAGGTGATGGAAAGACTGGAGTAAAGACTAGGGCTGAGAGCTCTCTTATACCTACATGAAGGAGGCAATTAAACACACCTGAGCAATTACAAACGCCTGTGAAGCCATGTGTCCCAAACATTGTGGTGCACTGAAATGGGGGGACTATGTATAAACACAGCTGTAATTTCTACATGGTAAAACCAAAATTTATAAAAAATACCCTTTAATAAAATCTGACACTTTAACCACATGCGATTTTTTTCTATTACATATCTCAAATTGTGGAGGACAGAGGCAAATAAATAAATGATGCATCTTTGTCCAAAACATTATTGAGGGCACTGTATTTTAATTCAGTGAAACTAGTTTTATCTAGTTTCTGACTGAATTGCTTTTGTCACATTCAATAGAAATTAGATGATTGGATTCGACGAGGACCAGAGGACCTAGATTTAAGGTGAAGTGGAAAAGATTTAATAGGAATGTGAGGGGTAACTTCTTCACACAAAGGGTGGTGGGTGTATGGAACAAGCTGCCAGAGGAGGAAATTGAGGCTGGGACTATCCCAACGTTTAAGAAATGGTTAGACAGGTACATGGATAGGACATATTTGGAGTAATATGGACCAAGCGCAGGCAGGCAGGATTAGTGTTGCAGGGACATGTTGGCCGGTGTGAGCAAGTTAGGCCGAAGGACCTGTTTCCACACTGTATCCACACATATGATTATATGACTATGGATCAAAAATGGGGAAAGGTGATAGCATACTTATTTCTGGAAAGAACATCCCAAAGGATAGAAATTGACAAGACCATTGTGATGGCAATTTAAAATGCAGACTTAACCTGCCCCAAAGTACGCTTATGTCAAACCAAGCGATACGTCATGACATGAAGTAAATAGAAACATGGAAAATAGGTACAGGAGTAGGTCGTATGGCCCTTCGAGGCAGCATCGCCATTCAATATGATCATGGCTGATCATCGAGAATCTATATCAAAAAAGCTCATCAGCGCCTCTACTTCCTGAGAAGATTACGGAGAGTCGGTTTGTCAAGGAAGACTCTCTCTAACTTCTACAGGTGCACAGTAGAGAGCATGCTGACCGGTTGCATCGTGGCTTGGTTCGGCAATTTGAGCGCCCTGGAGAGGAAAAGACTACAAAAAGTAGTAAACACTGCCCAGTCCATCATCGGCTCTGACCTTCCTTCCATCGAGGGGATTTATCGCAGTCGCTGCCTCAAAAAGGCTGGCGGTATCATCAAAGACCCACACCATCCTGGCCACACACTCATCTCCCTGCTACCTTCAGGTAGAAGGTACAGGAGCCTGAAGACTGCAACAACCAGGTTCAGGAATAGCTACTTCCCCACAGCCATCAGGCTATTAAACCTGGCTCGGACAAAACTCTGATTATTAATAACCACTTTCTGCTATTTGCACTTTATCAGTTTATTTATTCATGTGTGTATATATTTATATCATGGTATATGGACACATTTATCTGTTTTGTAGTAAATGCCTACTATTTTCTGTGTGCTTAAGCAAAGCAAGAATTTCATTGTCCTATACAGGGACACATGACAATAAACTCACTTGAACTTGAACTTGAACTTGAATCAGTACCCTGTTCCTGCTTTCTCCCCATATCCCATGATTCTGTTAGCCCTAAGAGCTATATCTAACTCTCTCTTGAATACATCCAGTGAATTGGCCTCCATTGCCTTCTGTGACAGAGTATTCCACAGATTCACAAATCTCTGGCTGAAAAAGTTTTTCGGCATCTCAGTCCTAAATGGCCTGCCCCTTATTCTTGCTATTATTGATGCTAGGCACAGGAAAATATTTGATTTTAATCAGTTTCCATCACATGACCTACGATGCGTGTTTTGTCGGACTTTTTCAAATCAATTATAGGCTCATCACTTGCCTCTGAAATGAAAACAAACTTGTTATTCATTTGCTGTGATTATAGTATAATTGCTTCAGTTGGAGCACGGTGCAATTGCCTTATTTACAGCAGGGACCAACAACCAGTAATCACTAGCTGTGGCCAAGCATAATATTTGCTCTTCAGTGAATATGCTGGTAATGTTTGCAGAATACCCAGCTAAGTAAGCAGAAGTAAACGCAGATAGCAAAGACTACTTATCTCTGCTGAAGCAATATTCAAGATTCAAGAGAGTTTATTGTCATGTGCCCCTGATAGGACAATTAAATTCTTGCTTTGCTCCGGCACAACAGAACATAGTAGGCATGACTACAAAACAGATCAATATGCAGACTTCAGCAACTGGTCTTCACCCGACTCTGTGAACCATCATAAAGATAAGGGTCTCAACCCGAATCGTCACCCATCCCTTCTCTCCAGAGAAGCTGCCTGTCCCGCTGAGTTACTCCAGCTTTCTGTGTCTCTCTTTGGTTTAAACCAACATCTGCAGCTCCTTCCGACACAAAAAGATGATTGATCTGCACGCCCTATTGTACCGCCCGACAGGATGCTTCCAAAGTGGAACAGTGTCGTAACAATTCATTTCTGAATTTAAATCCTGCTGAGAAACACAAAGCATTCAAATCTGGTCTAAGGAATAATTTCGCTAGTGTTGTTGGGCTTCAATGATATCCACTAACTGGAGAGGCAAGAACAATTAGATACAGATTTGAACCAAATTCGTTCCAGCTTTTTTGAATTTTTGTTGGAGCATTGAACCACAAACCATTCATGTGGAGGAAGGAACTGCTGATGCTAGTTTACACCGAAAATGGATACAAAAAGCTGGAGTAACTCAGCGTGACAGGCAGCGTGTTTGGAGAGATGGAATGGGTGATGTTTCAGGTCGAGACCCTTCTTCAGACTGAGAGTCAGGGGAGAGGGAGACACGGAGATAAGGAAGGGCAAGGCGTGAAATCTATTCATGTTATTTTTCACAACCTGGTTGCAATGACATTGAACTTGCTGCCAAGTCTCAAGTGAACAGCACACTCACTCTGTTGCCCTGCCCTCAAGCACTGGTTCCTCTGCCACTTGCTACTCAGTGTCCAAGTGGCTGCTCTTTACAGACAAGCGATGTGCCTGAGCTCTTAGACCACAGACACTTCAAAATCACGCAACTTCCCATCTCCCGTACTGCAGCAACTGGGGAAGCACAGGAGCGAGCAGACCATGGGCACTGGCTGGTGGATAATGCTGGGTATTTGTATGTAATTTACCTTCTGTAGATTACTTGTCTCCATTGTGCCTCAATGGGAATTGAGCTCTTTTTAGTTTAGAGATACAGCGCGGAAACAGGCCTTTTAACCGACTGAGTCTGCACTGACCAGCGATCGTGCACACGAACACTATCCTACACACACCTGGGACAATTCACATTTATACTAAGCCAATTAACCTACAAACCTGTACGTCTTTGGAGTGTGGGAGGAAACCACGCAGGTCACGGGGAGAACGTACAAACTCCTTCCAGACAGCACCCGTAGTCGGGATCAAACCTGGGTCTATGGCGCTGCAAGCACTGTAAGGCAGCAACTCTACCGCTGCACCACCATGCTGGCCTTTTGGAAGCTTTCTTGGAATAATCCCCTGGTGATAATTTCTGTTTCTGCTTCTTAGTTCCCCATTACACCATCTCCATATTTTGAACAAAATGGTGTCAAATTTGGAAAAATATACTTAAGGGCCTGTCCCACTTGGGCGACCTAATCCGCGAGTTCTGGTGAGTTTGCCCTCGACTCATACTCGCAGCATGGTCAACACAAGGTCGTAGGAGGTCTTCGTAACTCTCCTTCATGCTCGTGGGTGGTCTCCACGTACTCGTGGCCTCAGCTAGGTCGCGGCGGTTATTTCACTATGTTAAAAAATGCCCGCGAGTAAAAAAAGGTCGCCATGGAAAAAATCGATACTTTTTTTACTCGTAGGTTTAGTCATAGTAGGTCGTAGTAGGTCGGCATGTTAGTCGTAGGTAATCGAGGGTAGTCGAAGGTAGTCGTAGATAGTCTTCATCATAGTCGAAGGGAGGTCGAAGGAGATCGTAGGAGGTCGTCTTCATTCTCCACTATTCGGTGTCCAATTTTCCAGAAGTTAGTCGTCGCTAGTCGTAGCTAGTCTTCTACATAGTCGAAGGAGGTCTTCAACATGTCATTTTTTTAAACTCTTCTAACCTCGCCAATTAGGTTGCCCAAGTGGGACAGCCCCTTTAAGAGTTTTTTCTAAAAGGCTGCTTAATTGAACACTTGCTATGTGGGGTTCCTTTAAGCATTTTGTCAAATATATTTACCTTCATCAGTTTTGTTCATACAATCCAAACATTCATCTGATAACTGTGTCTAACAGCTGGGAGGAATAAGACAATTGAGATACTGCATTGTTCAGTTGAATCTATTTACTTTGTTTATAAATAACACCCCATTAAACACATCGTAACACATCCATTTTCATTGCAGAGTTCGGTATTTTTTACTGACATGGCACGACATGCTATATTTTGGTCAATAAATGACTAGGCATGCAAAAGGCTTGACCTCACTTTATGAAGATACTGGAAATCACTGCTTTCTTATTCATTAAAAAATAAATATAATGAACTCCCAGAAACTACATATTCACTCCCTTGAAATCAATTATAACGCTGAGCAGACGTAATCCTCTACATATATATCTGCTCAGATTAGTGATATTTTCTGCTTAAAAGTTCAAACTAAGTTCCCATTCTGCCCATGATAAATGACATTCTGAGTCTGCAAATATATTGAATGGTGATTTACAAAAAAAAACACAAAATGCTGGAGTAGCTCATAGAAACATAGAAACATAGAAAATAGGTGCAGGAGTAGGCCATTCGGCACTTCGAGCCTGCACCGCCATTCAATATGATCATGGCTGATCATCCATCTCAGTATCCTGTACCTGCCTTCTCTCCATACCCCCTGATCCATTTAGCCACAAGGGCCACATCTAACTCCCTCTTAAATATAGCCAATGAACTGGCCTCAACTACCTTCTGTGGCAGAGAATTCCAGAGATTCACCACTCTCTGTGCAAAAAATGTTTTCCTCATTTCGGTCCTAAAAGATTTCCCCCTTATCCTTAAACTGTGACCCCTTGTTCTGGACTTCCCCAACATCGGGAACAATCTTCCTGCATCTAGCCTGTCCAACCCCTTAAGAATTTTGTAAGTTTCTATAAGATCCCCCGTCAATCTTCTAAATTCTAGCGAGTACAAGCCGAGTCTATCCAGTCTTTCTTCATATGAAAGTCCTGATATCACAGGAATCAGTCTGGTGAACCTTCTCTGTACTCCCTCTATGGCAAGAATGTCTTTCCTCAGATTAGGAGACCAAAACTGTACGCAATACTCCAGGTGTGGTCTCACCAAGACCCTGTACAACTGCAGTAGAACCTCCCTGCTCCTATACTCAAATCCTTTTGCTATGAATGCTAACATACCATTCGCTTTCTTCACTGCCTGCTGCACCTGCATGCCTACTTTTAATGACTGGTGTACCATGACACCCAGGTCTCGTTGCATCTCCCCTTTTCCTAATCGGCCACCATTCAGATAATAGTCTACTTTCCTGTTTTTGCCACCAAAGTGGTTAACCTCACATTTATCCACATTATACTGCATCTGCCATGCATTTGCCATGCATTTGGATATGCCAGCCTATCCAAGTCACCTTGCAGCCTCCTAGCATCCTCCTCACAGCTAACACTGCCCCCCAGCTTCGTGTCATCCGCAAACTTGGAGATGTTGCATTCAATTCCCTCGTCCAAATCATTAATATATATTGTAAATAGCTGGGGTCCCAGCACTGAGCCTTGCGGTACCCCACTAGTCACTACCTGCCATTGTGAAAAGCACCCGTTTACTCCTACTCTTTGCTTCCTGTCTGCCAGCCAGTTCTCTATCCACATCAATACTGAACCCCCAATACCGTGTGCTTTAGGTTTGTATACTAATCTCTTTTGTGGGACCTTGTCGAAAGCCTTCTGAAAGTCCAGATATAATACATCCACTGGTTCTCCCTTATCCACTCTACGAGTTACGTCCTCGAAAAATTCTATAAGATTCGTCAGACATGATTTACTTTTCATAAATCCATGCTGACTTTGTCCAATGAATTCACCACTTTCCAAATGTGCTGCTATCCCATCTTTAATAACTGATTCTAGCAGTTTCCCCACTACCGATGTTAGACTAACTGGTCTGTAATTCCCCATTTTCTCTCTCCCTCCCTTTTTAAAAAGTGGGGTTACATTAGCTACCCTCCAATCCTCAGGAACTACTCCAGAATCTAAAGAGTTTTGAAAAATTATCACTAATGCATCCACTATTTCTGGGGCTACTTCCTTAAGTACTCTTGGATGCAGCCTATCTGGCCCTGGGGATTTATCGGCCTTTAATCCATTCAATTTACCTAACACCACTTCCCGGCTAACCTGGATTTCACTCAGTTCCTCCATCTCATTTGACTCTCGGTCCCCTGCTATTTCCGGCAGATTATTTATGTCTTCCTTAGTGAAGACAGAACCAAAGTAGTTATTCAATTGGTCTGCCATGTCCTTGTTCCCCATGATCAATTCACCTGTTTCTGACTGCAAGAGACCTACATTTGTTTTAACTAATCTTTTTCTCTTCACATATCTATAAAAACATTTGCAGTCAACTTTTATGTTCCCTGCCAGTTTTCTTTTATAATCTATTTTCCCTTTCATAATTAAGCCCTTTGTCCTCCTCTGCTGGACTCCCTGTCCTCTGGTAGGCTGCTTTTTCTGGCTAATTTGTATGCTTCATCTTTTGTTTTGATACTATCCCTGATTTCCCTTGTTATCCATGGATGCACTACCTTCCCTGATTTATTCTTTTGCCAAACTGGGATGAACAATTGTTGCAGTTCATCCATGCAGTCTTTAAATGCCTTCCATTGCATATCCACCGTCAACCCTTTAAGAATCAATTGCCAGTCTATCTTGGCCAATTCACGTCTCATACCCTCAAAGTTACCTTTCTTTAAGTTCAGGACCCTTGTTTCTGAATTAACAATGTCACTCTCCATCCTAATGAAGAACCGGCGACTGGACCACCCCTATGACAATGTCTACAACAACCTACCACCTAGTCGACGTTAAGCTACAGCAAGCTACCGACAACCGGCGACCCTTAGCACATCAACCTACGACCATACCTACGACGACCTACGTCCACCAGTGACAAGCTACGACCCTGTCGGCGACAACTGAAGACAATTCGCCGACAGTCACCGGTTCCTGTCGCCGGTTGACGTAGGTTGACGTAGGTAATCGCCAATGGAATTCACCAAAGTCAGCACCGGCGACAGCCTACGTCACCTGGCGACAACCTACGACAGCACCTACGTCACGCTACGCTCATTGGCGTCAAGCCAACTGTCGTCGAAAGGTTTTGAACATTTCAAAATCCATTTTTCGGCTTGAAATTGTGCAATCTGGTACATACTGTAGCGAGTATTTTAACTGACACTTGATTGCAATATTTATGCTTTAAATTTGATTAGCTATGAATAAGGTTAGGCTAAATTACATTCCTAATTACATTCCACAGTGGAGCCAGGCTCTGATCAACAGGTGCAGGACATGAATGATCTTAGTGTATTCATGTATGGAAATCAGATTATAATCAAACACTTGGCCCATGTTGACGAGCCTGGGTCTCACAGCACACCTGGTACTACTCCTGACCCTGACTCCAGTTGCATACCTTCTCTCATTCCTGATCCTGAGTCCAGCCCTACACCTGGCCCCCTATTCTACCCTGATCATAGCTGCTTACCTGCTTAGGTTCCCAGTGCTGAACACCCCCATTGTTCCAGCTTTGACTGCACACCTAGTACTATTCCAGACCTTGACTCTGGATGCACACTTGGCCTTGCTCCTAGCCCCGCTGCACTGACAATATATCTGGCCCACACATAAAGCTCCATGTCTGACCCCCTGGACTTAACCTATTATGTTCAAGTCCACAGGTGCTTATCTAATGCGGTAATCTTTTATGGGGCACTTCACAGACCAAATTATGTACAACAAAATTTGCTACATCCATTGGCTTCCTTGTTATCTAACATGCTAGTTACTTTGTCAAAGAAATCATCAATTGGTTGAACACAATTTCTCATCGATAAAATTATACTCACTCAGCTGTACAAGTGTTTTGTTATAATTTCCTTCATTTTCCTAACAAATTGTCCTGAAGTCATTTTCACCCCCAATATTTTCAGCATTTGCTGTCTTCCTTTCAGCTGGGACTTCCGAAATGCAAAGTCCAATAACTATACATTTAAGCAATATTATTCTATTAAATGTGATCTTGAGAGTACACAATATTTTCTGTGGTATTCATAACACAACTATGATATATATCTTTGTTTTGATTGCACCTATCAACATGCATACATTATTATATTACAGTTAATATGTACCGAGGGCAAATTTTTGTCCCAATGCTCTCCATTTCCAATTACTTTTACATTGACGTGATTGAAATCCATCGAAGTTTAAATGGCATCAGAAAAATAAAACCTCCAAAATGGATGATATTCATTACGTGGTTGGTTGGAGTCAGTATCAGCACAATTAGTATATTAAACTTTGAATCTTCAGATGTCCTGGTTCAAGTTAAAACTAAAGACAAATAATAACCTCCTCACACATTCCTCTGCAAGCATCTCTGCCACTCCTTTCAAATATGCCCCTTCTTTGAACAAGCTCTTAAACATCACATTTGAATCAGTTTCCATCTGATTACACTCCTTGAGGATGGTCATCTATGTGTTCAGTTAATAAAACAACGAGATTGGGGACGTTTCTATTCAACATGTCAAAGGAATTTGCGGGGGGGGGGGGTTAGAAATAGTCAGTGAGGTAAACAAACATAATAGTTGAGTGGCAAATGACAATAGTGCTACCTTCCCAATATTTAACTGAAGGAAATAATGGGTTATCGAGACTGTATGTTGTGACAGACAGCCTGACACCTTGCATGTTATTTTAATATTACACTTATCCCATCTCCCTGGATATTCTGGATTAATTAATTAATTAAGGTTTTGCCAACTAATTACAAATCAGGCTAATTACAAATCAATAACATTAGCCAACTCCAAAACACGAAGCGCTGAGCATTGGGATCCATACATCACGGACAACTTGCCTCAGTTCCCCGCTCACATCTGGCAGTGCTCTCTGTCTGAACCAGAGGCCATGGAGCGTTTCTGTTTGAAATCATACTTTGAAATCATACTTCTACAATGCACTAAAACATGATTTAAATACATCAAATTTCAAAAAGTCCCTACTCTGGGAGGTGTCCCCCCCTCCCAGGGAATGGACTTTTTGAAATTTGATGTGTTAAAATCATGTTTTAGTGCATTGTAGAAGTACGATTTCAAAGCTTTTTGTTTGAAGTATTTTTAAGAGGTGACTTTTTAAGGGGTAACTTTTTCCACACAAAGGGTGGTGGGTGTATGGAACAAGCTGCCAGAGGAGGTAGTTGAGGCAGGCACTATCCCAACATTTAAGAAACAGTTAGACTGATACATGGATAGGCAGGTGTGGAGGGATATGGACTAAAAGTAGGTAGTGTAGCTGGGACATGTTGGCGGGTGTGGGTAAGTTGCGCCGAAGGGCCTGTTTTCACACTGTATCACTCTATGACTACATTATACCTCCACCGTGCATGAATGCTTCAAAATCAAGTGGTCGAGTTTTATTGCCATATATTCTTGCATAGAAACATAGAAAATAGGTGCAGGTATAGGCCATTCGGCCCTTTGAGCCAGCACTGCCATTCAATATGATCATGGCTGCTCATCTAAAATCAGTACCGCTTTCCTGTTTCTGCCCATATACTTTGGTTTTGCGAGTCCCAAGAGCTAACTTTAACTCTCTTGAAAGCATCCAGTGAATTGGCTTCCACTGCCTTCTGTGGCAGGGAATTCCACAGATTCACAACTCTGTGTGTGAAGAAAGTAAGAAAGTCCTAACTGGCCTACCCTTTTTTTTAAACTGTGACCCCTGGTTCTGAACTCCCCCAACATCGGGACCATTTTTCCTGCAATTACAATAAGTGAAAATCTAGCAGGCAAGCAGGATGCTTTCTCCAACCACCCCCATTTGAAGGCCACTATCTTCCACCGTTTCTACCCAGTGCTTGGTACCTACTTCCAGCAGCCACTGGTTGTCCTCCAGGATGCACCGAGCAGCAGCCTGAAGGGCCTGTCCCACTTAGGCAATCTTTTGGGCGACTACAAGCGACAGTGGCAACAATTTTTGCTGTTGAAGGTTATCGTAGGTTGTCGGGAGGTGAATGCTAGTAAAACTAGTCCCTGACAGTCGCCTAAAGAGTCGCCTCAGTGGGACAGGTCCATCAGTGCGTGGGAATAGCGTAGATCAGGGGAGCCGTGACCAGCTGCATCACTCGTTGTCCAGCCCACTCTCCAAGTCGCTGATAGACACATAAAGCCGGAGTAACATCCAATATCCTCTCTGTGTCTGTGGACCGACCCCAAGCACCAGACGCCCACTGATCTGCGGCGCTGCTCGATACGTGATTGGCTTTGTGGAGATGTCCAGAGCCAGATGTCACCGTGTCCCGGCACTCGGCCTTACACAGCCCTGCTAACCGGACAGTGTTCAGTTGAGAGATACAGTGTGGAAACAGGCCCTTCGGCCCACCGAGTCTGCACCGACCAGCGATCCTCGCACATTAACACTATCCTACACACACTAGGGATAATTTACACTTATACCAAGCCAATTAACCAGACCTTCAGTCTGAAGAAGGGTCTCGACCCGAAACGTCACCCATTCCTTCCCTCCAGAGGTGCTGCCTGACCCGCGGGGTTACTCCAGCACTTTGTGCCTATTGGTTTAAACCAGCATCTGCAGTTCCTACCTACACGTGTACCTGTCCAAATGCCGTTTAAATGTAATTGTGGTAATTTTAAATTGTAGAATGAAGACAAGAGTGTTTAGTTGTCGCGTGCAGCAACATCAGAACAATGACATTCTCAGTTGCTGCACCTTAACAGGCCGGTAAAAGCAACAACACACAGATACATGTAAATAGATTGATTTAGTTTACTATTGCCCCCTGTAGCGAGGTACAAGGAAAATCTTTTGTTGCGTGCAATCCGATAAATACAAGCAAGCTGCTCACAATGTACAGATAAAGGAGAACAGGCGCAACATATATAATCAATAATACAATGGATTAATAATCAGCAATATTGGGTAATCATCCCGGCATATCAGTGGAGGCCCAAGTATTAGCATTACAATTAATGCCCCACAGCGCCGGAGACGCGGGTTCGATCCTGGTCTCGGGTGCTGTCTGTGTGGAGTTTGCATGTTCTCCCTGTGACCGCGTGGGTTTCCTCCGGGTGCTCCGGTTTCCTCCTACATCCCAAAGACATGCGGGTTTGTAGGTTTATTGGCCCTCTGTAAATTGCCCCCTAGTGTGCAGGGAGTGGATGAGAAAGTGGGATAACATAGAACCAGTATGAACGGGTGATCGATGGTCAGCACAGACTCGAGGGGCCGAAGGGCCTGCTTCCACGCTGTATCTTTGAACTGATTATAATATTGAACAAATCAAGACTTACCTATTGGATTTGAACATGAACAATATTATCCCAAGGTTGCAGAGTATTTGAATGGCATTTACTGCATAATCCCTGAGTTTATTCTTTGTAAAGTGAAGGGAAAAGTTCATCTCTACAAGTTTCATTTTCTGAAGTTAATTAGCAATTTATATTTACCATCTTGCCTTTGATTATTTGTTCCCATGATACATGAATCCAAAACTTACATTTAAAGATGAACAAAATATCAATTTAAAGACAGATATCAACTAATTTCCCCGATTGAATATGAATATCGATTTCTTTAACATCCCCCCTCTCTCCGTCCCTCCCCCACCCGATTACTACCTGGTACTAGCTGCAAAGTCGTCTTGTTGGGTCTCATTGTGTGAGAAGGAACTGCAGATGCTGGTTTAAACCGAAGATAGACACAAAATGCTGGAGCAAGTTAGTGAGACAGGCAGCATCTCTGGAGAGAAGGATTGGGTGACGTTTTGTGTCGAGACCCTTCTAAAGGTTTCGGATCGAGACCCTTAGAAGGGTCATGACCAGAAACGTCACCCATTCCTTCTAACCAGAGCCGCTGCCTGATCCATGCCGGTCACCTGGGCGAATTCGGCACAAGAGACTAACGGTAGCGGCGCAACGCTTCCGACGCCTCCGACGGCCCGGGACTCTTGCACTGAGGCTGCTCCATGGCCAGAGCTGCAGCGAGTGACTCGCCATCCCGGCAAACACTCGCCAGCCCTGGCTCCCCGCATCTGCATCCCTCCCTCCCTCAGCACCGGCTCTCCAACACCCGCGGCCCATGCACTTGATATGAGTTTTGAAATTCTCGTTGATCACAGAATTTCTCACGACAGAGCGTGAGAAATTTATGATCAGCATGAGAGCGTGAGAATTTGGCCAAATGCATGATTCTCACGCTCAATGCATGAGAATTAGGAGCCCTGACATGCTAGCTCCACAAGAATGATTCTGGCTTCCAGCAAACTGCCAAATCAAATGCCTTATGTAAATGTGCCTGATAGAGTTACGCATAGTAAATTGGATCATTTTGAATAATGTATCGTCATCTTATTAAATGCATCCCATTACTAATTGATGGTTTGATCTTGGGGGGGGGGGGATCCCAGAATTTTCTCCATGCCCCAGGGCTCGTTGTTTGAAGCAATGAATTACCGGCTTTAGTTTAAAGTTTACACTGTTGGGACATGAGCAATTACAAAGACAACTTGTACCTTCAGCATCTTTAATATGACAACACGGCCCAAGATGCTTCACAAGTGTAATCAGAATAAATTTGATACAGGTCTCGTGAGGTATTGCAATAATTATGAGAAGCAAGGTCAGTGGAATGTGTTTTAAAGACTGTCTTAACAAACAAGAGACAGAAAGGGAAGAGAATGATGGATCACAGGGAGCAGGCTGTGGAGCGATGATCAAGAGGGCGGAATTGAAGGAACAAGGATTTTGTGGACATCTATCATTACAGGCGTGGCATTGCAGACATTAGGAAGGATGAGATTTGAAAAAGGATTTCAGATTAAAAAATAAGGTATGGTTTAACTGGCAATAATATAGACACAAATTGCTGGAGTAACTCGGCGGGATAGCCAGCATCTCTGGAGAGAAGGAATGGGTACCTTTCGGGTCGAGATTCTTCTCCAGTGTGAAGAAGGGTCTTGACACAAAACATCACCCATTCCTTCTCTCCAGAGATGCTGCCCGTCTCGCTGAGTTACTCCAACATTTTGCGTCTATCTTCGGTGCAAACCAGCATCAACAGTTCTTTCCTATACATGGTTTAACTCGCATTGAGCATTGGATGAGTGAGACCTTGTGTGAATCAAGACACGGGAAGAAAAGGATAGAAGATGGGAGGCTGCCAGGAGTGCTGGGCTAGTCGTGACTGGAGGTTTAATAAATAGACATGGATGTGGGTCTCAGCAGGACAGCAGCTGAGGTTGGGATGCAACAGGCTAAGTGAAGTCATGGAAGTCCCTTTCTGGGTCAAAGCATCAGGATTAGTCTGGTTCAGTCTTGGAGAAATGCCACAGAGAGGTATTGGGATGGCGGTTAGTCAACAGTTTGTGTCAAGGACCCAGCTTTCCCAACATTTAGTTGGGGGGTAATATGTCAGACAAGCAGTCTCACAATTGAGAGCAAGGGGTGGGGTCGAGAGTTGGGAGTGAGTTAGAGCTGAATCTCATCAGACTATCTTTATAAATAGACTCAAATTATGTTGAAGGCCAGCCCATAAATAAGTAATGACCAAAAATAGAACATCAGCGGTAACATAACAGGGATGGAAGGAGGAGTCATTTTAGATGTTTCTCTGATACAGAGGAACAGAATTTTTCTTCCATTGATCCATGCTCCAGTAACACAAACTAATGCATGCCGTGCAATATTTGATCATCTCCATCCGCATGTAGCTTCATAATTTATCATCCCTTTCAGAACAGGATACTTATGAAGATAGACTCAAAGAGCTGGAGTAACTCAGCAGGACAGGCAGCATCGCTGGAGAGAAGAAGGGTCTCGACCCAAAACATCATCCACTCCTTCTCTCCAGAGATGCAGCCTGGCCCGCTGAGTTACTCCAGCTTTTTGTGTCTATCTTCAGTTTAAGCCAGCATCTGCAGTTCCTTCTTACACAGGATACTTGTGAAGCTTTTTGTGAAGTGTTAAGATGCAAGTATCTATGCGTGTGTGCTAGCACTGAAGACCTTTTTGGCTCATCTCCTTTCTACAAATATAAATGTCTCACAACAGTCATCACACTTAAGATGTAAGACTTTACAGTGTTAAAAGTAAAACAACAACAGAATGTCACTAATTTTCTGCTACGTCTTCTGGTCTTGGAGAGCAGATAGAGAATTATTTAAAGAAAAGCTGCTACTCTCCGGAGAAACCGTGACATTCCACCAGAGCCCTGGTTTGCATTTTAGGAGCATTTACATCTCATTTCCTTAACGAGGCAGCAAGAATTCCTCACAACTTCAGCATCATGTCAGCAGAGTAATCTATTTAGTTTAAAACCATGTGCCCTCTCTATAATTCCAACAAAAATCACTTGGACCTAGGATCCAGCACAGCCCTTTACATTGGTATCCTTGACTTCCTGACCCAGAGACCACAACCAGTAAATGACAAAACATCCTCCACGATAATTCTCAACGTTGGTGGCCACTTATTTTGCTCCCTGTACATTCACAACTATTCAGCCAAATTCCACTCCACTTTCATTTAGAGTTTGCAGATGACATAATTGTATTGGGGCAGATCTCAAAGAATGACATGAGGAAGGAAACCCAATGGGTTTGATTGGTAAGGTATCTATAAGGTAAGGAACACTCCTGAAAAGGCCACAGCAGAGGACTGGGCCAAGCTTCCTGTTTGTTGGGGTTACAGGTCAGGATATCAGTCGAGTCAAGGATTGAGTGAGGTCAAGAATGCAGAGTGTGAATGAAGAGGCATGTCGGAGGATGTTGGTGGGTGATGAACGTGTGATCGAGAGGGCAAAAGTGGTTGGATTGTGGACTAAAGGAAGTACTCCCTGTAGCGGCAGATTTTTCATATCTTTCAGGTAATTAACACCCTAGCCACTAATTGGATGAGAATGGATAAGGGGAATATCTTCATTACGCATGCAAGCTGCCTCAGATACCTTCAGAGCTTCTCCATTCATAAAGCTTCAGCACACAGTCTTTTGATGAATATTTTCTTTATTGTTGATAGAAAATAGTAAGATACATCCAAGGTTTTTCCGACTTGTTACGGCAATCTTCTTCGAACGCCAGCTCATTACTTCAGATATTAGAAAGCTCCTCGTGTCTCCGTAACAATGACATGCAATGACATGGTCGAAGGATTAACCTTCTCCATCGTCTCTCCAAAACTAATCTAAAAACTAAACTTCTGCGCAAGCAGTTAAGCTGAAAAACACGCCCAAAGACACATCATAAATCCCACCCACATTATAACGGGCAGTCTAAAATTTAAAGGCACATGCCATCCACAATGACATGCAAAACAGGCCAAATGGCCACGACATACCGGCCCCTAATTGTTCTGAATACATAATGAGGCAATTACTAATAAACATCAAAAAAGTGGCCATAAAGGCTTAACATACACCAAAATCAAACCATTATACTAACGAGGAAAAATAGCATGCACTATATAGCTGCAATCACAATTTTTCTGGCTCTCTCCATCTTCACTTTCGCCTTCTAGAAGCAGCACAACTTAGTTATTAATCTTATTACAACAGTGGTTTAATTCAAAGTCATATCGTGCATACCTATCCCTTAAAATAATAGTATATAGTCCAAAGGATAATAGTCCAAAGCTTTGAGAGCATGAAACGTCTTCCTCCATGTCCGATCAACTCATTGATGTGTTGTAACAGCAATGTAGAAGTATGAAAATCCTTCAATAGAATAACAGGATTTTTGACAATAAAGTTCACCGTTAAGTTTGATTTAACGTCCGAATCTTTAGCAGAGATTTCAGATCCCAGCTCAAGCTTTGGCCATTCTCTGTCTGGCTTGCAGAGAGATTTAGTTCATTGATCCATTTCTTTTCGCTTAAGAAATAGTTCACTGTCAGTTCTCTGGAAACTTCATTCGCAGAATTTTCTTCTGTGTCAACGTATTTCAGTTGCACCACATTAGTAACTCCCAATGCTCTCTCCATTGGCAGATCGTGTCTGTCCAAGTCCAACTCTCTGGTTTCTTTGGCTCTATCATCTAGTGGAATGCTTTCACAATTGTCGCTGTCCCACTTCGAAAGTATAAATCCTCCCTTATTGCAAAGAGAAGTCAGATGTTCGACTGGTAGAATTGCTCCTGCTCAGTACGCCTAGATTTTAAGCAATCATCCTTGTAGAAGTTATTCTTCAAAGAGATTCTTCTTTCATGAATTTTACTCTTCTCGCCAAACTTTTGTTTGAAAGTCTGGGTACGTTGCTCTGCTATACTACGATTATTTGGCAGATTAACACTTTCTTGTTTGAAAGGTAAGTTCTCACAACAGTGTCCAACAGTTTTCACTGAATAGTTCATAACATCCATGAACTTCACTTCTTCTTTCAACATCTCTTCAGATGGTTTGCTAAGTACTTTCATTAGTCATGATTGGATTGCTTCATCACCGGCTTTTCTAATTCATCATTGGACATTTGATTAATAGCAATGGCATCACAGTTCTTCTGATTCCCGATTTTGTGGTTCCTTTTCAAGGAGCCATCGATAACCCATCCAAGTTCGGTTTTCGTAGCATACGGTCCATCCCCTTGGCTCCTAATAATCTGTACAGGTTCTAATGCTCTCAGAGCATTCTTTCCAATAAGTAAGTCAATATCAGAATTTATTTCAGATATCTTGACATCCTTCAGGTAAGGCCATTGCTGTAAGTCTTCACATCTGGGTACATTTTGACGACAGGCATTGTTTCATGTGTAAAAACTTCTGAAATTGGAATAAAATTATCTTCATCCAAACTGGATATCTCCATACTCGTAATGCAATGACTCATGCTCTCTTCATCTTCATTCATGGTACGCAATCGAATTTTAGTCTCTTCTCTGATATTCAACTTTCTCATCAGGCTTTCTGTGCAAAAGGTAGTCGAACTTCCTTGATCCCGAAAAGCATATGTTTGCAACACTGCATTCGTCTTGCTGTTCCTTACTTGCACTGGTAAGATAGAAAAATTACGAATTTCAACCCCGGCCCCAATATGAGCAGATACTTGAGGCGAGGTGATAGCATTTCTAGTAGTTGGCTTCTCGCCCTCTTCTGTTTGTTCCAGTTCTTCTTCTTCTTCTTCTTCTTCTTCTTCCCGGTGCTCTGACAGCTCTTCTTCAATGTAAAGTGCTTCAGGATGATATTGATTGCATTCATAACAAATTATAGGACTCTTAAAGTCTCTTACCATATGTCCCTTTTTCAAACATCCAAAACAGATTCCCTTCTCTTTCAAGAAATCCATCTTGTCTTCATATTCTTTCATCTTGAATCTATGACACCATCTTATGGTGTGACCAACTTCATCACATAACAAACAAAATACTATTTGCTTGCTAGTAGACACCTTGCTTTTTCTTTCATCTGTCTTTTCCACAGACATGGTCGTGATAGCAAAACTACTTTTCTTAGGTTGAGATCTTTCTTCGGTTTTGGTAAAAATAGAACCTTTATAAATTGCAAGTGGTTTGCGATCTTCAATAATCCCGTTGCATGAATCTGACATGTACCGTACTTCTCTTTCTAAATATTCCACCAGGTCTGGTATCCTGGCTACTTGTTTGCTCTTATCTCGTATTTCACCTGCCCTATCTCTCCACTTTTCTCTCATTCTTTTGGGCACCTTGTTAATGATGATTCTCATATTACTTGCAAGATTAATTTCCTCCATGTAGCCAAGATTTTTCATCGAGCTGCAACATCTTCTCAGAAATATTGCATATTCACTCAATTTTTCTACATCTTCTGGCTTGATTTCTTTCCAAGCATGGGCCTTTTCAATGTATGCATTCGCAATCCTCTGTTCATCTCCAAAACGTTCCTTTAGTAATCTTCTCGCCTTTTTATAGCCCTGGTTGCCTAGCTCCATCTGACAACTTTCTACAAGCACTTTCACACTTCCTTTTGTGTACTTCACCAGAAATCGTAAACGATCTTTTTCATCCTTAACTTTCGTCTCTAATACCTCCTCTATTGCCCTTATGAAAGTGTCATACTCCAAAGGATCTCCACCATACGTAGGAATTTCAACTGGTGGCAGAATGAGAAAGGTATTTTGTCGAGCTATAATCTCGTTGAATTCAGATTTCCTTTTCAACAGTGCCAATAATGCATCCTGAAAACTCTGTCTTGGCTCCACCTGTTCATAAACAGGTCTTGGCTCAAACAGACTTGTTCAAGACCGTGCCCTAGGCCTTGGAAAAGCATGATCCACTGGTCCATCTCGAATTTGTACGGATGCTCCCATAGTAGCTAGTTTTGTTCTAGCACTCATTTGCTGAGATGAAGTTTTACCCATCTTCCTCTGTTCCAATGGGTTTTCAAAGCCTAGAAATCCGGTGGACCTCGATTGTGGAATTGATCCAACTGCCAATTCATTTCGAGCAGTTTTTCTTCTTGGTCCAGAGCTCATCGTCCTCGACGATCTAGAGCTGCATCTTGACCCTTCACTTTCGAGTATGTGCTTCCTGGCTTTGGCCACCGCCATCTTTGTATCTAATTCCAGTTGTTCCTGACATCGCACCATCTCTTCTTGCTGTCGCTTTATCTGTCGCATCATCCCTTCTTGCTGTCGCTCCATCTCTTGCATCATCTCTTCTTGCTGTCGGGCCATCTCATGTTTTTTCTTCATGGCATTCGCTTCTATTGAGAGCGCAGCTAAATCAGCTTCTGCTCCCAATTGAGCAGAAGCCCTCGAAACCGAACTGGCTGAGCAACCAGATCTACGGCCTGATCTTCGTGAAGATACATTTGAGATACTATCTCCCGGTGCTATATCATCACCTTCTTCTTCTTCATCTTGCTTAGTATCTTCTTTTCTGCTACATTGGCTCTTGTCAACTTGCGCTAACCATGCTTCTGCAGCATCCATGGATTCATCATAATACTCCGTATTGTCTGAATCCCACTTATAATGTCTTTCACGTTCCTCTTGAGAACGCTCTGCTTCCAGCAGTGTGTCCTGCTTCTCTTTCAGCTCCTGGCTAAGGCTACGTATCAGGCGTAATTTATCCTCCACCTTCTCCTGGTTAGCTTCTGATTCCATGAGTATCTTCACACTTTCAAATAGCCTTCTAATCCTCTTCCCCAATTTGTTCCTATCCAATTCAGTCTCCTTGAGAACATGAATTCGACCTTTCTCAGTGAGTTTAAGTTGTCTGGCTGGTCTTTCTCCACCATGTGCTCCTTCAAGCACCAAGCTATCTCGTTGTCTAAATTCATCTTCCATTCCGGCACCTTGTTGCTTCGCACTTCCAGCTACTAAGCTCGTCACTTGTGACATAATTTCAGATAACCACTTCTCTGCCTTTTTCTTGAAACCATTGAATATCTTCTTTGTGTATTCATCCCACTGGGTATGTCTTCTGCGTTCTTCCCAAGACAGCACTGAACACAGCACTACATTATGTTTCTTGCCAACCTCCTGGTAGAGGTTCCATAGTTGGTTCATATTAGATTTCACCTTGATCACGTTCTGTTCTGATTCCATTAGTTTTTTTCTGTGTATCAATTAATCTGGTCACCTGCAACCATAATTCATTTCTCTCTTTCTCGGTTTCCCTCAAACAGGCAGCATGTAAAATATCTGTTTCTTCAAGTTGTCTGGGTCTTTCTCCACCACCACATGGTTCTTCTGACATAGCTCTGCCTTCATCTTCTTTTAAATTCATGATTTAAACGAGGTCTTGGCAGATTGCCAAGTCTTAAATTAGTCGAAAAAGTCTCTGCTAGTATCTGTAGCTTTGTTTTTATCAACAATTTCTTTTCAAAAGTAAAACATACTGATAATGTAGAGAACATCTCTCGAACACCAGGTGCAAAATGTTGCTCTAATTCAATGGAAGGCTGGCTTATCAGGAGCAACTCCAAACAATCCAAGGTCGGTCTGCTTTCCCCAGACACGCTGGAGAAAACAGCTTCTGAGTTCTGTTACAGAAGACTTTTAATTAAAGCCGTGATTTTAATTCAAAGAGTAATAATCGATTCGTACTCACAAATCCAGTGATACGTCTTCAGATACGTTCCGATGCTCTTGATAGACCTCAAGGCTTTATCTAGCCGAGATCTTATCTTCAGTTCCACGACTGGAACCAATTTTCTTTGGCTATGCCTCTCCGAGGTCTTAGCCTTGACGTCCTTCTCTGGCTGCGCCACTCCGAGGTCTTAGCCTGGTCGTCCTGCTCTGGCTGTGCCTGTCCGAGGACTTAGCCTTCTTATCTTCGATTAAATCTTCTGTCCCACTCACTGGGACTGGTATTTCTTCTTCAGTTCCACGACAGGAACCAATCTTCTATGGCTGCGCCTCTCCGAGGTCTTAGCCTTGACGTCCTATGGCTGCGCCTCTCCGAGGTCTTAGCCTTCTTATCTTCGATCTTCTGTCCCTATCCCAGGGACTGGTATTTACCCCCGCCAGAAGTTCCCTTCTATTATCTTCTGTCCCACTCTCTGGGACAGGTATGTAACCTCCCTGCCGGAGGTATCCTTCGACAATGTAGCGGCAGATTTTTCATATCTTTCAGATAATTAGCACCCTAGCCACTAATTGGATGAGAATGGATAAGGAGAATATCTTCGTTACACATGCAAGCTTCCTCAGATACCTTCAGAGCTTCTCCATTCATAAAGCTTCAGCACACAGTCTTTTGATGAATATTTTCTTTATTGTTGATAGAAAATAGTAAGGTACATCCAAGGTTTTTCCGACTTGTTACGGCAATCTTCTTCGAACTCCAACTCATTACTTCAGATATTAGAAAGCTCCTCGTGTCTCCGTAACAATGACATGCATGACATGGTCGAAGGATTAACCTTCTCCATCGTCTCTCCAAAACGAATCTAAAAACTACATTTCTGCGCAAGCAGTTAAGCTGCAAACACACCCAAAGACACATCATAAATCCCACCCGCATTATAACGGGCAGTCTAAAATTTAAAGGCACATGCCATCCACAATGACATGCAAAACAGACTCTACACTCCCTTCTTTACCCTACAAACAGAGAGAAGGAATGGGCGACGTTTCGGGTCAAGACCCTTCTTCCTTCTCTCCAGAGATGCTGCCTGTCCCGCTGAGTAACTCTAGCTTTTTGTTTCTACCTTTGGTTTAAACCAGCATCTGCAGTTCCTTCCCACACAGTGACTGACATCTTATTGTTGATTGTGAACGATGTATAATTAAAGGGAAGAGGGTGCTGGCTATAATGCGGCATGGCTTGAAGTACAGCGGGTTCTGGAGTGCCTGCCTTCAGCATTACAGCCAGATATAATTGGCTCCCTCCATGACATCTACTCCAGGCGGTACGTTAGAAAAGCCCTGATGATCATCAAAGTCCCCAGCCACGTCTATTCTGCCTGCTGCCCTCAGGCAGAAGATCAGCTCCGGTACCACCAGACACTCAAACAGCTTTTTTCCCCAGGCAATCAGACTGCTGAACCAACCAGCCCTGAAACTCACCTGAACTGGACTCTGTCTATAATTTAATGGTCACTTTATAATTTAATGTTAAATCTACTGTACGGAATCCTCCAGCACACGATTTTCACAGGATTGTGCCGTGTATGGAACTGGCGTGACAATAAACCTCTTGAATCTCTTGAATCTCTTCCCTGGTCCCATAGCAATGGCTCAATATAATATTCTCAGACATAACAATATGGACTGAATCAAATAGAGATCTCAGGAGCCAACAAGATTTACAGTGATGGCCTAGATTTCAATAATTGGAATCCAATACCACAAAACCACTGACATTGTTGAACCCTTGGTTAAATTTGATAGGACTTGGGGAAGCTTTATTCAACATTTTCACACGATATAAATTGAACCCGTCTCCAACCGTTATAATTTTTTTAACTTTATAGGGTGGAACGGACTTGACGACAAACAGGGACTTAAATTGTTGAAATTCTTTGCAGCCCAGATTCTGTTTTGCTTTTTTTTCTAGTTTAGGGGATTTTGTTTTTCTCTTTTTTCTCTTCTTTTCTTTTTCTCTTTTTGTTTTTATATATATACGTTCTCTTTTAAACACAACTATATTTACATAAAGATCGGGAGGTCTATACTCAATGTGTATTTTGACACTAGACTCATATTTAGGTTATACCTGTTATTAATGTAATCCTGATCCCTATGTATCAATATCATTGTTATGTTTATCATTTTTTTTTGTTTTGTTTTTGAAAAAAACTAGTAAAAAGATTTTTTTTTAAAACCACTGGACAAAATTTTGTTCATGTAGGTTATTTCACGGCACAGTTGTTTTTCCGCACTCTTCAAGCTCAGATAAAATGTTGCTACCAAACTTCAATCACCTGTAACTTTCTCAATGCTTAATTGAATTCCCCAATTCAGGTAAAGAAGAGGAAAGACAAAACAAGTAAGGCATGTCTTTATAAAAACGTATGCAGGTCCATCACCGATTTTACTGCACCCTTTAGGTGGGGTGGGGTGGCAGATGCTTGGAGAAAGACCTGAGATGAAAAGACAAAAGGTATAGGATGAGGAGATAAGGATAGAAGAAGTGTGAATTGTGAAGCCAGAGGAAGGAATATAAATTGAATGGGACAGGGGGTGGGGGAAGGGGAGAAATGGGTGCGAATCACGGTAGAATACAGGGAAAAGAGGGAGGACAAAAGTGTGGGGTAGTGTTTGTGGGTAGTTACCCTAAATTCAATGTTTATACCTTTAGGTTGTAAGCTACCCAAGCGGAATATGAGATGCTGCTCCTTCACTTTGTATGTGATCTCGCCCAGGCAATGGTGGAGGCCCAGGACAGAAAGGTCATTGTGGGAACAGGAAAGGGAATTAAAATGGTTAGCAATTGGGAGATTCAGCAGGCTTTGGTGGACCAAGCCCAAGTGTTCGGCAAAACATTTGCCTCGTCTAGACTTGTCTAGCCTCCTGTGCTTGGTCTGCCAAGACCCGCAGCATCTCCCGGTTGCTAACCCTTATAATTCCCTTTTCCCATTCCCATACTGACCTTCCCGTGCTGGGTCTCCCCATTCCCAGAGTGAGGCTACAAGCAAACTGGAGGAAGTGCATCTCATATTCTGCTTGCGTAGCTTACAACCTAAATGGCCTGTCCCCACTTACACGATTCTTTCGGCGACATGTCGCAGGGTGACGCCTGTTTGGTTGTGAGTAGTCGCCCAAAGAGTCATACCTTTTTCTGGTTGCCGCTGGATTTTCAAAATGTTTAAATTTTTCAGCGACCTGCTGCGACTATGATGTTATCTGGCAAGTCGCGGAAAAAATCGCGTAAGTGGGACAGGCCCTTAATGGTATGAACATTGAATTCTCCAATTTTAGGTATCTACCTACAAACACTCACCCACCCCCACCCCCCCCCCCCCTCCCCACTCACCTTCCCCCTTCTCTGTGGCCCACATGGATTCACACCCATCTCTCCCCATCACCCATCCCCCACCCCACCCCCAGCCACTTCCACCTATATTTCGTACTCACAAATCGCACCCTTTTTATCCTTATCTCCGTATCTCACATTTTTTGTCTTTTCACCTCAGGAACTATGGGCTCACCCCACCTGTAGCCACCTATCACTTGCCAGGCTGTGTCCTGCCCCATCTCTCTTCCAGATTTGTCCCCCCCCCCCCCCTCCACCACCACAACAATCAGCCTGAAGAAGGAAATCAACATGAAACATCACCTATCCATGTTCTCCAGAGACCTGCTGAGTTACTCTAGCATTTCGCTTCTTTTTTCTCTACCTATGTCTTTATCTGCCAGCGACAACTTCTGTAGTGAGATTAATGGTCCAGCAGGTTCTAAACAAAAAGGAGATTTATGGACAAAATGCGGCTTATGTAAATCAAAACACCAATGTATCATAAATTGATTATGTGTTATGGAGATTTGCAACTCATGCTGTTATTCCTTAATCCCGTGTATTTGCTGCTTGACCTTTCCAGCAAGGATTGTGTCAGATATGACTACAGCTACTGGAATTATTTTGATTAGCAACAATTTTTAAGGGGCCCTTGGGCTTCGTGTACCTATTCTCATCTCAATCTCATCAAATAACTACATTTAGTTATAGAGTCATACAGCATGGAGACAGGCACATCAGCCCAACTTCTCCATGATAACTAAGGTGCCCCATCTACTCCAGTCCCACATGCCTGTGTTTAGCACATATCCCTCAAAACCTATCCAAAAGTCGTTTAAATGTTGTTATAGTACCTGCCTCAACAACCTCCTCTGGCAGCCTGTTCCATATACCCACTACCATGGGAAAAAGTTGCCCCTCAGGTTCCTATAAATCTTTTCTCTCTCACCTTAAACCAATGTCTCTTGGTTCTTGATCTTCCTAATCTGGGTAAAAGACCACTGTGATCTTATACACCCTCTATAAGATCACTCCTCATTCTCCTGCAGTCCAGGGAATAAAAGCCTAGTCTGCCCAACCTCTCTCTATAGCTCAGGCCCTCAAGTCCAGGCAACATCCTCATAAATCGATCCCTGCTCACAGGCCTCCAGTCTGAAAAACAACCTTTCATCATCACCCTCTGCTTGCTTCCATGAAGCCAATTCTCTATCCACTCAGCTAGCTCTTCCTGGATTCCATGTTATCTAACCTTCAAGAGCAGCCGACCATGCAGAACCTTATCAAATGCCGTGTTGAAGTCTATACGGACAATGTCTACGGCTTTGCCCTCATCAAACTTTTATGGTTACTTGTAATCAGATTCCCCATGTTCAAAACCATGCTGACTATCCCTAATCAGTCCCCATCTATTCAAATGCATAGAGATCTTATCCCTCATAATACTCTCCCGTAACTTGCACACCACAGATGTTAGGCTCACTGGTCTATAGTTCCCAAATGTCTTACAGTTAAAAGACATTTAGGCAGATGTACAGATAGGAAAGTTTTTGAATATTATTGGCCAAAGTCAGGCAAATGCAACAAGCTTAGATGGCCTGGACAGATTGGTCGAAGGGCCTGTTTTTATGCTGTACGATTTTATCTCGCATCCAGCATTGAGCTTTGGCATCTCCAATGGTATCAGGGTGCCAGACCAATCCAACGCTGTATCTTTTCAGTTAGAATTCAGTATCATAACGACAAATGAATAGCTTACTGAATAGAAACAATAGTTTTGTAAAAAAAAATATTCTGTTGAATCTGAGATAAAAAGTGTCAGCTTAAATGTTTGTGTTCGCATTTCTAGATCAGGACTTCAAAGCACAGTCTTGCCAATCAAGACAAAAGTGCCAATGAGGCCAAAGCTGGCATATGCTGGCATTGGCACTGGGCGACACTCCGGCACATCTGGTAGAGGCGCTGCCTTGCAGCACTAGATACGTGGGTCGATCCTGACTACGGGTGCTGTCTGTACAGAGTTTGCATGATTTCCCTGTGACCGTGTGGGTTTTCACCAGGCGCTCCGGTTTCCTCCCACACTGTGAAGTCATGCAGGTTTGTAGGTTAATTGGCTTCTGTAAATTGTGGCTAGTGTGTCGCTGATCGTTGGTCAGTGCGGACCCGGTGGCAAACGGGCTTGTTTCCTCGCTGTATCTCCTAACTAAACTAATCCCAAAGACAAAGTCTGAAGAAGGGTCTCGACCCGAAACGCCACCCATTCCTTCTCTCCAGAGATGCTGCCTGTCCCACCGAATTACTCCAGCATTTTGTGTCGAACCCCAAAGACATGCAGGTTTGTGGGCTAATTGGCCTCATTAAATTGTCCTTTGTGTGTCGGGAGTGAATGAGAAAGTGGGATAACCTAGAACTAGTGTGAATGGGTAATCGATGATCAGCATGGGACTCGGTGGGCTGAAGGGTCTGTCTCCACGCTGTGTCTTTACATGAAACATTGAGGTGCATCCTTTTTTCATTACGATAATTAAAATGTTGTCAAGACTGTAACTTACAATATGAACAGCAATCTCAGCCAGTTCATTGTGTAACAGGGAATAACACACCTTGGCTGGAGGGGAGCATCTATTTATAGTGGGGACAGTGGAGGATCAGTGTGTTATTGCCCACAGTATTTTTGGGTGAAGATATTTGTGAATAAACAAGCCTTTTCCTCTTTAAAAAATCATAGGTTGTGCTTCATCATGATGTTGCAGCTTTTGCTCCCATTTGTTACCTCTGGCAAGATGAAATATTGAGCACCTATGTCACCTCATTTATTTTATTTTTAAGTCATTTACATACTTACCTCTGGTGTGTAGAATTCTCTGCACATTTGAAAACTGTTTCTTTTAATTTATACTTTTTTTGAAAAGTAAGCTACAAAGCATATTTCAGCAAACTACAAATAACTCGGGAGTCCACACCACAAACTCTGGATCATTTCTCTGCCGGGATGAAACAAATCGTGTTAGTTTGCTGCATTGTGGGGTTTTTCTTGTATCCTGGTCTCTGACCTATCTTTAATCTTTGAGCCAAAACTCCTTGAGCAAACAGATTGCTAATTAACAAAGAGATGCTTGTCTATTAAAAGGAAATGAAAAAAACAAATCTTGATGAAAACAAAAACAACAGGACATTTGCAAACATAAAGGCAAGCTGAGTGATGCAGAGATAAGAGTGCAAGGAGCAACAATAATTGGAGTGCTGTGAGATATTTCATTACACACTCTGTGGAGTTCCTGTCTCCATGCAGGGAACAATAATTCTGGGGAGACATCTGTGTGCCTCCTAGAAGAAACTTTACAGTAGTACTTAGGGAGGTTGTTCAGCGTGTTAGAGTACAGGACAAGACTCCATTATATGACCACGGGGTCATATATGTTAATACATGACCCCAGGGCCGGATTTAGATGAAGAGAGGCCCTAAGCTGTTCCAATTGTGAGCCCCCCCCCCCCCCCATCCCCCAACCCCACGACTAGAGGAAGTTGGTCAACCAGATTGACACCGATTTGCAGCCGATCGTGGCCAATGAGATAAGGGGCTGGAAAGCTGTGCTTTATTTATTTATTTATTGCCACTGCTAGAGTCGAGTTATTGGCTTAAAACACTATTCTGAAATGGAGGGCAAGGAAAATTACTGAAGGGTTGTTTAGAGACTACAGTGCGTTGTGACAGCATATGTAAGAAAGGTCTATGACAGTGTCAAAAATATTATACAGCTTGCAGGGCTCTCACTTAATTTTTTTTCTCTGTTGTCAGCCGGGCATGGGGGTATGGAGAGCAAGCAGGTACAGGATACTGAGTTGGATGATCAGCCATGATCATATTGAATGGCGGTGCAGGCTCAAAGGGCCGAATGGCCTGCTCCTGCACCTATTTTCTATGTTTCTAACCGTTGCAGCTTTTTAAGTTGCCAAATGACTGTTTAGGTTTAAGTCAGTTTAAGACGGCTTGCATGACGCATGCGATAATGTGCTTGGACCAGTCGGAATTATGCTCAATGAAGCATTCACATATTATTTCTGCTTCAAATAAAGCCACAAGCTAAACATATTCACCAATCAAGACATGATATATACCACAATGACATGCAGCAAAATTATAATACAGTATCTCAACTCTTTTTACACGTTGCAATGAATGCAATTTCTATTATTTCTTTCCACTTCCAAACAAAAATGTGGTTGGATTATTCAGCGAATGATCAGCCTCGGTGAAACGAAGCGCAGACTTGGCGATCGTTTCGCACAACACCTCCACTCATTTCGCAATAACCAACCTGATCTCCCGGTGGCTCAACACTTCAACTCCCCTTCCCATTCCGAATCCGACCTTTCTGTCCTGGGCCTACTCCATGGCCAGAGTGAGGCCCACCGCATATTGGAGGAGCAGCACCTCATATTTGCTTGGGTAGTTTGCACCCCAGCGGTATGAACATTGGCTTCTCTAATTTCAGGTAGCCCTTGCTTTCTCCCTCCTTCCCCTCCCATTCCCAACTCTCCCACAGCCTACTGTCTCCGCCTCTTCCTTTCTTTTGCATGTCACCCCCCTTGCCACACTTGTCGTTTTAATGAAGTTCAAGACTATGGGGCTGTACATTGGCCATAAAGTTGCTGTCTAAAAGTGCCAGAGACCTGGAATTTGATCCTGAATATGGGTGCTGTCTGTATGGAGTTTGCTCCTTTTCCCTTTGATCACATGGGTTTTCTCCGTGTGCTCTTGTTTCCTTCCACATTCCAAAGGTGTGCAGGAACCTATTTCAGATGCAACCCAAAACATAATATTTTCCTTTTGTCCAGAGATTCTGTCTGACCTGTTGAGTTACTCCAGCTTTTTTTGTCTATCTTCAGTTTAAACCAGCATCTGCACTTCCTTCCTACACACACAATACTATGTGATAGAACTTTATTAATCCCAGGAAGAAATTATTATACACACACACACATATATATATATTTATATAGTTATATATTCATATATAATTATACACCGTTTTGTTTTCTCGTTTATAACATTGATTACAGAGTACTATGTTTACATATTCTGTTGTGCTGCTGCAAGTAAGGATTTCATTGTTCTAACTGGGACGTGAGAGAATAAAATACTCTTGACTCACTCTGCTAATGAACTAGTGTACGGGTGATCAGTGGTCGGCGTGGACTCGGTGGGCTGAAGGGCCTGTTTCCATGCTGTATCTTTAAATTAAACTAAAGACACTAAAACCAGAGGGAGTCTAAAGAAGGGTCTCTACCCGAAACGTCACCCAATTTCTTCTATCCTGAGTTGCTGGCTGCTCCATGGAGTTCCCCCGCACAATTAAAGCATGGAATAGTCTTCACCCTACCATAGTTACCCAACCAGACGCAACTAAATTTAAGGTACCTCTTTTTTCCCCAAGAACCGTTTTTTGCTTAAGTCCAAGTCAAGAGTCAAGAGAGTTTTATTGTCATGTGTCCCAGATAGGGCAATGAAATTCTTGCTTGCTGCAGCACAACAGAATATGTGAACATAATACAGAACAGGAGATAAAAGTTCAGTGTGTTTATATACCATAGACCATATATATACACAATAAATACACGGATAAAATGCAATAGGCTGTTATTGTTCAACCCTCTACCACCTCCAGTTTAAATTCCATTTAGAATATTTATGGAGGACCAGGAAACCAGAAGCAAGAGTTACTCCAGGGAGTTACTCCTGATCCAGGGTCAGGGAGTGATTCTGCGTTGGTTTTCAGCGTTGGCGGCGAGGCAGCGACCGGACAGCAATGGCGGCCACATTTCCCACAATTCAAAGCGAGGGAAAAAGTGCCCACCGCCGACCAGTTGCCGTGGCAGTGCGCATGCGCATGCACAGGGCAGCCGATGAAGTGCGGGCCGTGGTTGTGCGCATGTGCAGGGAGAGGACGTGCAGGCCGCAGCAGTGCGCATGTGCAAGGCGGCCTGCCGTGCTGGCGGATGAGGAGCGAGCGGAGAGCGGAGACCCGGCGGCCCAGACACGGATAGCGGGGGGAGACGAGAGAGAGATAGAGACGGGGCCCCGCCCAGAGTTGAACGGCAGGTGTCCTGCCTTGGCCGGAGGCCTCCTAGATTTCGAGGCCCTAGGCTTCAGCCTATGAAGGCTAGTGGTAAATCCGGCTCTGCGAGGCCCCCCTAGATATCGAGGCCCTAAGCTGAAGCTTGTCCAGCTTATACGTAAATCCGGCCCTGCATGACCCCGTGTCTTAGAAAATAGCGTGGCGAGAAGACAAGATTTTTGTTTGGAATCACAGTTTTAAATCAACATCATGGCAGTTTTGTACAGTGATCAGCTGCATGAAGGATAGCTTTTTTTTGAGAATTGTTAAAAAAGACGCAAGCAAATTTGCAGAGTAAATCGAAAATTAAATATGGTACATTTTAGCAATGTGTTTTTTTATATTTCAGAAGTAGAGATGAATCCATTTTAATGATATTTCATAGAAGACATTTTATAAGTTGTAGATAATCAGTGTACAACTTAAATATAAATAACAAGTTAATTTAAATTCACATAAATAAAAATGCATTGTCGTAGTAACAGGCTGCTGTGTGGTATGGGACATTATATTTCCACTACCTTTATATCCATTTGGCTCATTGAGAGAAGAACAAAGAATAAAGAGGAGAAGATTTCAGAGGGTAATGGATCTGGAAAACATTTGTGCAATTTCTAGTGGCTAACTCAAGAGTAATTTAGTTAAGGACCTAGACTGATGTGAATTACCTTTAGCTTTTGAAATGGGTGTTCAACTTAAATGTTGATCCTGCCTTGATAGCAGGAAAGCTTCCTTGTTGCAAGTTGAGTCTAATAAACTCTGCCAGTTTCTGTTGCATGCAACCAAACAACAATGATCGAAACTACAACATTAGACTGATAACATCAACAGGCATTCATTTTGTGCATTTCACAGAGTGAAGTATCTAAATAGCTTCACAAGTAAATTCACTTGAAAATTTACAACAAAGGAAAGAGTTACCGTGAGACGGGAAAAAATAGCCAAAAAGATTTCTTGCAACCTCCCAAACTGGGGCAATGTGATTGTGACTTAGAGTAAAGGGCCTGTCCCTCTTTCATGACCTAATTCACGACCTCTGTCGAGTTTGCCCTTGACTCATACTCGCAGCATGGTCGTCACGAGGTCGTAGGAGTTCGTAGGTAGGTCGTAGCAGGCCGTGATGCTAGTCATAGATACTCGTGGCATCAAGTAGGTCGGGGCGTTTTTTCTAACATGATGAAAAATGTCCACGAGTAAAAAAGGTTGTGAATTAGGTTGTGAAAGTGGGACAGGCCCTTAAGAGGCCTGATCATATATCTCTCAATGTATCTCTGTTTTACTACATTTACTATCATTACAGAATCTTCATTTACAGATTCAATCACTATGTAATATTTTTAAGTTCATGAGATATATTTCCAAATTTAGATGAATGTTTTGAAGCATTTTGTATTTTTTTTAAGCTTCAACATTAGGGTCTTGAATTCAGGTTGTATCATAGGTTGAGAATTGTTGTTGCCACTCTCAAGTAAGATCATGACATTTAGTTTATAATGTTGCAATGTGTTTGGAGGTAGTTGATTAGACTAATGTGGGCTCAAAAGTTCCTTTCACATAGGTGGCAGAGGAGTACAGATGCTGTATTATCTGTGATTCGATGTTTTATATTCTCTTTTCCTCTTTACTTCCTCCATTCTAGCGTCCTCATATAGGAACAAACACCACTTTATTAGCAGGTTGTTCCCAGTGGTGTTTGTCAATGTCAAAACTTCAGGGAAGAGTCTCTTTCTGTCAACCATGTGATCATTTTGTGCTCCGTCCCCTCTCCATAAAGTGGCAGCTTTGGTATTCGGTCATCAGACATGTCCTTTCCCACCTGATCTGTGATTCTTTCAATGATGTCTATAATATATAGGGTGGCACAGTAGTAGAGTTGCTGTCTTAGAGCGTCAGAGACCTGGGTTTGATCCTAACTACAGATGCTATCTGTATGGAGTTGGTACATTTTCTCTGTAACTGTGTGGGTGCTCTGGTTTCCTCACCCATTTAAACATTGTTTGCAAGTTTCTAGGTTAATTAGCTTCTGTAAATTGTCCTTAGTGTGTCGGGTAGAATTAGTGTACGGGTGATCACTGGTCGGTGCGGGATCGGTGGGCCGAAGGGCCTGTTTCCATGCTGTATTTCTAAAACAAATTCATTAATAATAGGGAGGTTTGATTGAAATAGAATCTGCGTGTCTGAAATCTTGTCTTGCTTCTTGTGAAGAATTTCATTGTTCTGTTTTGGTACAGATGACAATAAAACACTTTGAATTATTAAGCGCATACAGTTCATGTGGAAGTGTTTAGCTTTCTGACATATCTGATGTACCTTGAACCTATAAACATATAGTAAGGTGAGTATTCAACAGCTCGATACGCCTCATCAGGTGTCAAATCGTAAATGCACCAATTTCTATTTCATGTTTTCCCTTTACCTAACACACCGTCCCAGTTTCTGTGCTTCTTGTATAACACTTATACCCCAGTTCTTTGTGTTCCCTTGAACACTCTGGAATCCTAGTTCCTGTGTTCTCTTTAACACAGCAGGCTGCTCGTGCTGTGCTCCCTACAGCACAATAGGGCCTTGGTTCCTATACACCCTTTAACACACTGGGACCCTGGTTCTTATGCTCACTGTAACACACCAGGGTCTCAGTTCACATTTCCGTTTAGCACACGAGCGCCCTACTTCAACTACTATTTTTGTGCTTAGAATATGGGCATCTAAACTTACAAAATTCTTAAAGGGTTGGACAGGCTAAATGCAGGAAGATTGTTTCCGATGTTGGGGAAGTCCAGAACAAGGTGTCACAGTTTAAGGATAAGGGGGAAATCTTTTAGGACCGAGATGAGGAAAACATTTTCACACAGAGTGGTGAATCTCTGGAATTCTCTGCCACAGAAGGTAGTTGAGGCCAGTTAATTGGCTATATTTAAGAGGGAGTTAGATGTGGCCCTTGTGGCTAAAGGGATCAGGGGGTATAGAGAGAAGGCAGGTACAGGATACTGAGTTGGATGATCAGCCATGATCATATTGAATGGCGGTGCAGGCTCGAAGGGCCGAATGGCCTACTCCTGCACCTATTTTCTATGTTTCTATGTTAAGGTCAGAACATAGAAATCAACCATGTGTATAAATTTACAGTCACAGAGAACTGCAGGCAAAAATGCTTGAAATTATTGGTAGAACTTCTTAAAATAGCTGCTAAATATAGATTTTCTCTTCCTCATTATTGGCTATTAACCATACAATTCCTGAAACACCTTAATTTTGATGCTTGTGAAAGTGTGGATAGCATGTGCTATTGCTTTCTTAAATGACATTAACTTGCTTATGTTACTAATTTAAAACGTTCATTCGGCAGATGTTCCTCTCTTGGGATTGTTGGCTTTCTGCCCTTGAGCCCAGCTGTTTCTTCCATCATGGTCTCAGGCATAGTCTTCCATTGGGAGCCAGTCCCAGTGCTTTGGCATGGCGCAGTGCAACATGGGAACTGTCTCAGGAAAGGCAGTCAGCTACACTCACAGAACAGCTTCAACAGCCAGTGCAGCCCTATGTTAAAGCTGTCATTGTCATTGAGTATTTGTAACTACTTTCAGATTAACAGACACTTAAAACTACCGGGAGCCATATTCCTGAGTTCCCTTTAAACTCACGACAATTCCATTCTTGTTCCCCCCCCTTAAATCTCACATGGTTTACCAGAAAATATGTTATATTTACTGTAAATGACTCAAAGTGCTGGAGTAACTCAGTAGGTCAGGCAACATCCCAGGAGAACATGGATAGCTAACATTTTGGGTCAGGGCCTATCTTCAGACTGAAGAAGGGTCCCGACTTGAAACATCAGACTGCAGAGCATCAGACGTCACTTCACATATTCACCAGGGATGCTGCCTGACCCGCTGAGTTACTCCAGCACTTTGTGTCCTTTTTTTATGAACCAGCATCTACAGATCCTTGTTTCTACATTTACTGTGCAGTGTAAGAACAAAATCAGTGAATTAAAAGTGTCATGGAATATTAATTGTAATAACACCCAACAGTCCATAAGATTTGCCAATCGAGCACAACCAAAGTCCCGAATGTTGTACTGAAGTTGACCAATTCTCTTCACGTGCCAATGCATTACCTCCCACGCCATCTTTGGAGTCCACCTAGGGAGTCCACACCAAACGTCGATCTCCCGTTCACACTAATTCCATGTTATCCCACTTTGGCATTGACTCCCTACGCACCAGGGGCAATTTTACAGAGGCAAATTAACCGACAATCCCAAGCGTCTTTGGGATGTTGTAAGAAACCAGAGATCCCAGAGAAAGCCCACGCAGTCACCTGGAGAGCATGCAAACTCCACACAGACGTCACCCAAGGTCAGGATCGAACCTGGGTTTCTGGTTCTGTGGGGCAGCAGCTCGATCAGCTGCGCCATTGTATGAAAAGTTTAAAGACCCAAAAATATCGACATACTACAAAACGATAACAAAAGATTTAAATGTACTCAGAAATGTTCTGTTTTCCTTTCTCCCACTGGCTGATACCTCCCATTTATTTTAATAATATTGCTGTACGATCTAGATCCTTCCTAATCCTAGGCCTATACTTCCTTAGAAAGCTTAGGAATTTCAGCAGCCCCAAACAGCTCTCACTAACCTCGACAGGTGCACCATAGAAATCATTTTATTGGGATGCATCACAGCTTGATTTGGGAATAGCTCCATCCAAGACCACAAGAAATTGCAGAGAATTGTGGACGCAGCCCAGACCATCACACAAACCAACCTCCCTCCCAATGACTCCATTTATACCACACGCTGCCTCGGCAAGGCCAGCAGTATAACCAAGGATCCATTGGGCGATAGGTATAGATGTGTGAAAACGCACACCTTTAGATTCAGGGACAGTTTCTTCCCCGCTGTTATCAGGCAACTGAACCATCCTACTACAACCAGAGAGTAGTCCTGAACTGCTATCTACCCCATTGGAGACCCTCGGACTATCTTTGATCAGACTTTATCGGATTACTGGCTTTATCTTGCACTAACCATTATTCCGTTCTCATGTATTTGCACACTGTGAATGGCTTGATTGTGTCTCGATGTGTGTGTCTCTGTTGTAGTGCTTGGTGTGCTGTGAGGTTGGATTTGCTGCCTGCACTCTGCTTGGTGTCAGGTTGGACGTTGCCTGCACTCTGCTTGGTGTCAGGTTGGACGTTGCCTGCACTCTGCTTGGTGTCAGGTTGGACGTTGCCTGCACTCTGCTTGGAGTGCTGTGAGGTTGGACTTGCAATGTTTTATGACTCATTCACATTTTAAACTTTAATAAATCCTTTATCCACTTGCCATGTCTGCTGTTCTTCATCACAATGGGTACCTAATAAGCAGGAATGGCTGCGTTGTCAGAGAGCCACTAAGAGTGCATGGGGGGGGAGGAGGTTGATGGGAGATGGACTGAATGCGTGGGGGGGGAGGGGAATGGCAAGGAGCATAGTTGGGGGGTGAAGGGAGGAGGGGTAACTGCCACCACACCAGCTGTAAGTGACTGAAGTGCCAGCCCACCAGCCGTAACTTAGTGAACTGCCAGCCCACCAGCCATGACTCACTGAACAGCAAGTCCAAGAATCCATTCAGTCCACAATGTGCATACTAGCCCTCTGGAAACCAGTCCCTTCAGCCCACAACACCCATAATAGCGCTCCAGAGATCCACACAAGGATAAACTTTCCTCCTTCATTGCTGTGATCTGCAAAAAAAAGATAGAAATGTCTAAAATTGATTGTCCACCCTCTCCCCCTTCTCTCTCACAGTCTGTCACCTGTTTTCAGCAGAATTTCTGGCAGTTTCTGAGCTGCCAGCCCACCAGGCCTGAGTTTCAGAGCTGCCAGCCTGCCAGGCCTGAGTGACTGTGCTGCCAGCCCAAGAATCCATTGGGCCCACAATTTCCATACTAGCCCTCTGGAAACCAGTCCCTTCGGCCCACAAAACCCATGTTAGCGCTCCAGAAACCCCCCCCCCCCCCACTGGCCAGCAATATTGGAATTAGTGGAGAGGTGGAATATTGCGTTGGGGGACCAGCCCCCCCGTGTGATGCTGGGACCCAACGGGTCCCACTTAGTCTAGTACCTTATAATATATTAAAATTAATAAACATTAAAATACCCATAAAACAAAACATCTTATGGAGGGATGTTCTTAAGTGCACCAAGATGACAACTACGTTAAACAGATTCAGTGATTTTTTTCTTGGTTTAATTATTCATGGCACTGCTCAAACTATCTAAGTTATTAATATTTATACATGGGAAGTGCTGCTCATTGAGAGCCAAAATTCCATTGAACATTGTATCTGGGGGAATGAACCCTAGTAAACACAATTCCTCAATTTCTTTCATAAGCAAAATAGTGATGTATTTTACAAAGTCCTTCTGTGGTGTAAAATTATTCTGCTTCTGATTGGGGATTTCTCATGCCACTAGCGAGCTGCTAAATGACATACGCTTTTGATCTATTTGCATAATATCTCTGGCATTTCTTGAGCATGTATTTTGGTAAAGTAATATTCCTTATATATGTATCAGTCCAACAATGTCTCTTATGAATTGAAGCTATCACCACTTTAACCGTGATTCTGTAATCACAATGGGAATATGAACTGTATTTATTCCTCATATAAAAATGTATGTGTCATTTATGTATCACTGCAGCATTTGCACATTGCACATGAAATGAAAGAGTGCATGTTATTATACAAGGAAGTCCCCCACTGGAACAATAGGTTATTTATTTACAGTATATTTATTCAGTACAAATATTAAGAAAGTCTCCTCAGCCAATCTTAAATTGATTTGGCTTGTAGGAAGGAACTGCAGTTGCCGGTTTACGCCGAAGATAGACACAAAAAGCTGGAATAACTCTGAGGGTCAGGCAGCATCTCTGGAGAGAAGGAATAGGTGACGTTTCAGGTCGAGACCCTTCTTCAGACTGAGAGTCAGGGGAGAGGGAAACTAGAGGTATGTAAAGGTACAGAACAAATTACAGCCGGCACCAATGACTCAAGAAAGGTGGAGCCCACAATGGTCCATTGTTGGCTGTGGAAGAGGTGATAATGAAGGGATGCAAACAGTGAAACTAGCAAGATGATTAGGGTGGGGAAGAGACAGAGAGAGGGAATGTAAGGCCTACCTGAAATTAGAGAAATCAATAATCGTACCGTTGTAAACTGAGGTGCTGATCCAATTGGAGGTAGACAAAAATGCTGGAGAAACTCAGCGGGTGAGGCAGCATCTATGGAGCGAAGGAAATAGGCAACGTTTCGGGTCGAAACCCTTCTTCAGACTGATCCAATTTGTGGGTGGCCTTGCACTCACAGTAGAGGAGGCCCAGCACAGAAAGATCAGTATGCAAATGGGAAGGGGATTTAAAATGTTTGGCAACTGGGAGATCGCATAGGCCAAGGAGAAATGAGTGAGTGAGTCTTAGCCTCACCTGAAAGGAATGGAATTGTTTCAACTAAGATCGTGGTAGCAATGTTACCATAATATGTCCATTGGGTTTTAAAGGGGTAAATTACATTGTATTTTACTCAAATGTATGTAGAATACATTGTATTTAATTAACTAGGTGGCAGAGTGGCGCAGCGGTAGAATTACTGCTTTACAGTGCCACAGTCCTGGGTTCGATCCTGACTACTGGCATTGTCTGGGCAGAGTTTGTTTGTTTTTCCTGTGACCACGTGGGTTTTCTCCGGGTGCTTTGGTTTCCTTCCACACTACAAAGACATACAGGTTTGTAGGCTAATTGGCTTTGGTAAATTTGTAAATTGTCCCTAGTGCGAGTGATAGTGCTAGTGTACGTGATCGTTGGTCGGTAAAGTCTCAGGGCCTGTATCTGCACTGTTTCTCTAAAGTATAAAGTCTAAAAGTAAAGATGATGGCTTGTTAATGCCCTGTGCCACTGATAGGGTGACCAAGCTAGCCAACTTTGTCCAGTTTCATTTGTAATAGCCGGATACAAAAACAGTTGTGTTGAATGGGTGAAATGCAAAAATCTGACAAATAGAGGTACCACATTAAATATATCGGAATTAATACCCAGGCAGTGTTCAAGCTAATTTAGGATGTCATAAGGTCATAAGGTCATAAGTGATAGGAGCAGAATTAGGCCATTCGTCCCATCAAGTCTCATCCACCATTCAATGCTGGCTGATCTATTTCTCCCTCTTAACAGCATTCTCCTGCCCTCTCCCCATACACCCGTATTAATCAAGAATCTATCCAAATATCCATTGACAGCCTCCACAGCCATCTGTGGCAAAGACTGACAAGGCATTACAGATTTCGGCATGTATAAATCTTGAATTACTAATTTTTTAATTGAGATGTTTACAGTCATAGAGTCATACAGCGTGGAAACAGACCTTACAACCAACTTGTCCACACCGGCCTACATGTCCCAGCTACACTAGTTTCACCTGCCTGCGTTTCATCCACTATATCCCTCCAAGCCTGTCCTATCCATGAACCTATCTAATTCTTTCTTAAACGTTGCAATAGTCCCTGCCTCATCTACTTCCACCGGCAGCTCGTTCCTTACATCTACCACCCTTCAGGTGAAAAATTTACCCCTCAGATTCCTATTAAATCTTTTCCTCTTCATCTTCAACCTATGTCCTCTGGTCCTCGATTTACCTACTCTGGGCAAGAGTAGATAAATCATGCATTGACCTGATCTAAAATGTGCATTGACCTGATCTATTCCCCTCATGATTTTATACACCTCTATAAGTACACCCCGATCCTCCTGCGCTCCAAGGAATAGTCCCAGCCTACTCAACCTCTCCGTATAGCTCAGACCCTCGAGTCCTGGTAAGTTTACAAGTTCATAAGTGATAGGAGCAGAATTAGACCATTCGGCTCATCAAGTCTACTCTGTCATTCAATCATGGCTGATCTATCTCTCCCTCCAAACTCCATTCGCCTGCCTTCTCTCCATAACCCCTGATACCCCTACTAATCAGGAATCTATCTATCTCTGCCTTAACAATAGCCTCATAAATCTTCTCTGTACCCTTTCCAGCTTGACAACATCTTTGCTATAACATGATGCTCAGAACTGAACACAACACTCTAAATGCGGCCTCACCAATGTCTTATATAATAGTTTGAGCTACATACACCCACATTTCCCCCTATTGCTGTTTGATTTCCTTTGAACTTGAGATACTGTGCGTCAAGGATTCATTAACTGTATGATCCTCCCCAGGTTCACTCTCCATACCTACAGCCTTAAAGAATAGCAGTCGTGATACATATACATATTCCATCAACTGTGAAATTGCTTCAGAAAGTTCAAGTCAGTGAGACAGGACTTATTTTTCCAAGCATCCTGCAGGGATTCTGTAATAATAGATAGTGAAGACAGTTATCAACAAGTACTGCAGTGTCTTGATTAGGTGGGCATGTGGGCTGAAGAATGCTTAATGGAGTTCAATGCAGATAAGTGCCAGATGTTGCCTTTTGGGAAGTCTAACCAGGGCAAGACCTTCACAGTAAATGGTTGGGCCCCATGGAATGTGGTAACTATGGCACGGCTTGCACACCATCACTTCCTACAAGGCAAAACCAGGGGCCAGCTCGAGCGATAGTGAGACATCACTCCCAGACGAGCTCAATGCATTCTATGCACATTTTGAAAAGGAGAACACTGATGTGCCTTCCTGAGCCCCCATAGCCATGATGGTATTAAAATCTCAATCACAGAGGCCAATGTCAGAAGATCCTTCAGGACGGTGAACCCTCGGAAAGCAGCTGGACCTGATGGTATACCTGGTCGTGTTCTTAAAACCTGTGCAGACCAAGTTTTTGCGGACATCTTGAACTGAAGTCTGTAGTTCCCACCTGATTTAAAAGGGCATCAATAATACCAGTGCCCAAGAAGGGTAAGGTGATGTACCTCAATGACTATCGACCAGTGGCACTAACATCTATGGTGATGAAGTGCTTTGAGAGGTTGGTTCTGGCACATATCAACTCCCACCTCCACAAGAACCTGAACCCTTCACAATTTGCCTACCGCCACAACAGTCTAATGGAGGATGTGATCTCACTGGCTCTCAGTTCCATACTGGACCACGTACAATAAAACACATACATCAGGCTGTTGTTTATAGACTACATCTCGGTGTTTCGTACATCATTCTCTCCAAACTGGTTACTGAGCTCACATAACTGGGTCTCTGTTCATCCCTCTGTAACTGTATCCATGACTTCCTCATCAACAGACCACATTCTGTACCAATTGGCAGCAGCACTTCCTCCTTGATAATCCTCAGCACAGGAGCACCTCAAGGCTGTGTGCTCAGCCCCCTGTTATACTCACACTATACTCATGACTGTGTTGATGGTGCTTCTACCCAGCTTGCCCGCACCGGCCAACATGTCCCAGCTACGCTAATCCCACCTGCCCGCGTTTGGTCCATATCCCTCAAAAGCTGTCCTATCCATGTATCTAACTGTTTCTTGAACGTCGGGATAGTCCCTGCCTCATCTACCTCCTCTGGCAGCTCGTTCCAAACACCCACCACCGTTTGTGTGAAAAAGTTACCCCTCAGATTCCTATTAAATCTTTCCCCCCTTCGCCTTAAACCTACGTCCTCTTGTCCTCGATTCACCTACTCTGGGCAAGAGTCTCTGTGCATCTGCCCGATCTTCTTTGAAAATTTGAAGCTTCATTTTCTTAATCACTGCTCTCTTTAATTACTGATCCATAAGCTATATACAGTATGATTTAACAAATAGCCTGGTGGTTTCAATACTTAGAACAAGTTCATTTTTGAACATTTCAATCCTTCAGTTTGCTTTGGAGAGTACAAACCTTTTTCAGTAGCTGCAGGAAAAACTAGAAATGATAACATCGTAGAACAAGAAAATGAAGAGAATTAGGAAAAAATCTATTTCTCTGTTATTACCTTTGAAATATGTTTGAAAATGGCAAATTCTTTTGCGTTAAAAATAAGCATCATTGCTGGATATGCTCTGACATTCAACACCTTCAATGAAAATCTATAACGACTTTTCTTTCTGAAAGCAAAATCATTGCTAATACTTGGATAGCAGTGGTTCAAGAGCTTTCACTTTCACCTTTTCAGCGTAAAGGGCCTGTCTCACTTGGGTGTCATTTGCGCGTCACTGCCTACTTCACCAAGCACCATGCGCGCATAATGCGCACCATGCGCACATCACGTGTGTGTTACGACGTGCGCGTGGTGCGGCATGACGCGTAAATGATGTCGTGTAAAAGACGAGCAAATGACGCCCAAGTGGGACAGGCCCTTAACCATCCACAGGTAATAAATGCAGCTGCCCTGCCATCAATACCTGTCCCAAGAACACAGAAAAAAATGGTGAAATGGATAACAATGGGAGACCCTCAACGAAACCTGAATTATTTAATTGAGTTAGGCTGCTACTCATAGAAACTATCTGGCATAACAGCATTCAATCGTTTCAGGCACATTTTGTATTTTCTTTTCAAGGATAAAGGGGGGAATTTATGTTTGAAGTCAGAGTATGCAAGTGAGGTTAGGGGCCTAGAAACAAACATACATTGGTCAACCGGGCCCAGGAAGAGGCCAGAGAGGGGAAGGATTGAAGCGTTACAGACGTGAGAGCCCATCGGCATTAACCTAGCTTAGGCTCAAACATTGGGTGGACCCCCCGGACCGACTCTCACAATTCTACAGAAGGGCAAGGGGAAAGGCCAGGAGATTTGGACGATGTTAATGAGACCGTGGGCCAAACCAACATGGCAGTACATGGTGAAAATGAATCTCCAGGAGGAGATCATTGAGAACCAGAGGGCATTTTGTCCCACTGCCCAATAAATGAAAACCTAGTCCTAATGTACTTTGCATCTGTATTCACCAAGGAAAAGGACATGGAGGACAGTGAGATCAATATGGGACATACTAACATGCGGAGGTAGTTTGAGATCATTAAGGAGGTGGTATTGGGGCTGTTGAAAAGGAGTAATTTGGATAAATCCCTGAAGTGTGATGAGATCTATCCCAGGTTATTGGGAGAGGTAAGAGAGGAGATTGCAGAGGCCTTGGCGAAGAGTTTTGTATTCTCTCTAGCCGGCTACTCCCCCAGGACGGGCGAGTAGCCATTGCAGTTCCTTTGTTTCAGAAGATGCGTTGAGATAATCCAGGAAATTATAGGTTGGTGAGCCTCACATCAGCGGTAGGGAAGCTGTGGGGGAGGATCCTACAGTGTAGGATTACTCACACTTGGAAGGTAATAATTTGGGATTATTTGGGACAGGCAGCATTGCTTTGTCCACAGCGGGTCGTGTTTTATGAACTTGATTGCGATATTTGAGGAGGTGACAAAGTTGATCTGTGAGGTTAAGGTGGTGGATATTGTCTGCATGGATTTTAGTAAGGCATTTGATAAAGTCCCCCATGGTAGGCTAATTTAGAAGATTAAGATGCATGGGATCCACAGTGACTTTGTAGTTTGGGTTGAGAACTGGCTTTGTTCATAAAAGACAGAGGGTAGTGGTGGAATGATGTTATTTAGCTGGACGTCTGTGTCCAGTTTCCACCAAGGATCTGTGCCGGGACTCTATTGCTTGTCATACATATAGACAACCTGGATTTAAATTTGGATGGGTTGTTTGGTAAATTTGCGGATGACACTAAAACAATATTGATGTACAGAGAGATCTTGGGGTCCATATCCCTTCCATAACTCCCTGAAAATGGTAACATGAGCGGGTAGTGGAGAAAAAAGGTGTGTCGCATGCTTAGGGTAGAAACTCAGAGTCTTTTACCCAAAGTGCAAATGTCAAAGGTTAGAGGGCATAGCTTTAAGTGAGAGGGACAACATTTAACGGAGATATGCGTATTTGTTTTTGTAGTAGCCATTACATCTAGTGTGCCTAGAACAGACATTGTGTTCTCGGCACCCACCACTCTTTACACAGAGTGTTACACAGGTGGGTGGTTAGAACATGATGCCAGGGGTTAAGCAGCAGATATAACAGTGGTGTTTAAGAGGCTGTTAGATAGGCATTTGAAAATGCAGGGAATGGAGTATCGATCAGATGCAGGCAGAAGAGATTGGTTTAACTTGCCATTGTGCTCAGCACATACATTGCGGGATGAAGGGCCTGTTCCTATGCTGTACTGTTCTTGTGTGTGTGTGTGTGTGTACTGCCACTGCCATGCAAACTGAGGAATGAAAGATTAAATAAATAATATTGCAAAAATTCATGATTTGACACAGTGCATGAAATTTTCCAATCATGTGCTGACTGAATCATTGCCTAATAGAGTATTTCTATCATTTGACATCCCTTGGCTGAATATGTTAACATTTCTTTCCCATTAGAGTCATAGAGTGATACAGTGTGGAAACAGGCCCTTCGACCCAACTTGCCCACACCGGCCAACAATGTCCCAGCTACACTAGTCCCACCTGCCTGCGCTTCAAGCCTGCCTGTTCCTCCAAACCTGTCCTATCCCTGTACCCGTCTAACTGTTTCTTAAACGATGGGATAGTCCAAGCCTACAACTACCTCCTCTGGCAGCTTGTTCCATACACCCACCACCCTTTGTGTGAAAAGGTTACCCCTCGGATTCCTATTAAATCTTCTCCCCTTCACCTTGAACCTATCTTCATTGGTCCTCGATTCCCCTACTCTGGGCAAGAGACTCTGTGCATCTACCCGATCTATTCCTCTCATGATTTTGTACACATTTATAAGATTTTCCCCTCATCCTCCTGCGCTCCAAGGAATAGAGACCCAGCCTACTCAACCTCTCCCAATAGTTCACACCCTCTAGTCCTGGCAACATCCTCGTAAATTCTTTCTGAACCCTTTCGAGCTTGACAATATCTTTCCTATAACATGATGCCCAGAACTGAACACAATATTCTAAATGCGGTCTCACCAACGTCTTACATAACTGAAACATGACCTCCCAACTTCTATACTCCATTCTCTGACTGATGAAGGCCAATGTGCCAAAAGCCTTTTTGACCACTTTATCTACCTGCGACTTGACCTTCAAGGAACCATGCACCTGCACTCCTATATTCCTCTGCCCCACAACACTACCCAGAGGCCTACCATTAGGCCCTGCCCTTGTTAGACATCCTAAAATGCAACACCTCACACTTCGCTATATTAAATTCCATCAACCATTCCTCCGCCCACCTGGCCAATCGATCCAGATCCTGCTGCAATCTTTCACAACCATCTTCACTATCGAAAGACCACTCACTTTTGTATCATCAGCAAACTCGCTAATCTTGCCCTGTGTGTTCTCATCCAAATCATTGATGTAGATGCCAAACAGTAACGGGCCCAGCACCGAACCATGAGGCACACCACTAGTCAGAGGCATCCAGTCTGAGAAGCAACCTTCCATCATTACCCTCTGCTTCCTTCCATGGAGCCAATTTGCTATTCATTCAGCTACAGTATCTCTCCTTGGATCCCATGCGATTTAACCTTCCAGAGGAGCCTACCATGCAGAACCTTGTTGAATGCCTTACTGAAGTCCATGTACACATCTACAGCTCTGCCTTCATCAACCTTTTTGGTCACGTCTTCAAAAAAATCAGATATATGAGACACGACCTCCCATGTACAAAACCATGCTGACTATCCTTAATCAGCCCTTGCCCATCCAAATGCCTGTATATCCTATCCCTCAGAATACTCTTCAGTAACTTACCAAACTACAGATGTTAAGCTCACCGGCCTATAGTTCCCAGCATTTTTCCTGCAGTCCTTCTTGAAAAGAGGTACAACTTTTGTCACTAGTTACAGGCCTCCAGACCGAGAAACAACCTTCCACCATCACCCTCTGCTTTGTTCCAAGGAGCCAATTTGCTATCCATTCAGCCTGTTCATTATTTACCCTCCTACCTTGATCTCTTTCAGCTCACAATAAAGGAACATCATAACCTCTCTCTTGCAACCTCTGGTTGGTGGTAGGAACTACAGATGTTGCACATCTCCCCCATTTGCTTAGCAATTTGTCACATTTCCATTTCACACAGTTTTTAAACCTTTACATTTTCATTAACTATGTTTTGCATCTACTTCATTTTGTTGGTTCACATGCTTTATCAATGGTGTTTTATCATTAATGTTTTATTATTATAAATGTTTAGTGTGTTCTGAGTCATTCGTAACTGTCACTGTATGTCATGTTGTTACTTGTGGGTGGAGCATCAAGGCAAATTCCTTGTATGTGAATACTTGGCCAATAAACTTACTTACTTACTTACTTGCTTTGCAGGTTATTTTTAAACTATATACAGGTTCTCATTTTAACAAAAAGGACTATATCTAAACATTGCACCATCTTTTTCATTCTTGGTGGATAGCCAACCAATTTTGTGTTTGTAGTTTTGTATCGGTACAGCAGATGTCCACAGCAGAAGTTCCCTACAGGCTGTTTGCTCACCTTTATATTCATGCATGGTGCAGAGAACAAATGCCAAATAATTAACGTTTAGGAGAACTTAAGCAACAAATTTATTTTGCTCTGGAATTCATTGACTCCGATCCCATTGCATGGGTTTCGAGTCAAATCTTGACTATGCTTTGTCTCCACAGGTACTGCCTGACCCACTGAGTTGCTCAGCAGTTTGATCTTTTTTCACTAATACATTTTTTGATGAGTTTGTCAGTCTCAGTACCTGAATCATTCAACTGTGAAAGCCCTGATATGGAGGTTCTAACTGCATTTCCAAAAAACTCTGGTTTAGTGCAGACTTTTTCAAACTTTTACAACAATGTAGTTCCACTCTTGTCATTTACCTTTTCAAGAGGATCATCATGTTTTATTATATTTACAAACAACAGTGGTAAAGATTATAAAAAAAACTCTTCACAGCAATAACTACCATTCTATCCTCCCCTGAGACTTTGTTTAAATACTAACTGCAAAATGTGTTTTTGATAGGGAGCTTTGTGAACTGTTTTTGAAATTTATAAATTTATACTGCTGTTAACTGGTATTGACATTGGCATTGGTTTTTTATAGTCACCTGCACCAAGAAACAGTAAAACCATTGTTTTGTGTGCTATACCATACCAAGGTATACCATACATGAGTACATCAGTTAGTACAAAAGTGAAAAATAAGAGTGCAGAATTACAGCTACAGAGGAAGTGCAGAATACAAAGTTCAAGGACATTTAACCATTAACAATTACAGCACGGAAACAGGCCATCTCGCCCCTTCTAGTCCGTGCCGAACACGTATTCTCCCCTAGTCCCATATACCTGCGTTCAGACCATAACCCTCCATTCCTTTCCCGTCCATATAACTGCCCAATTTATTATCAATGATGAAAACGAACCTGCCTCCACCACCTTCACTGGAAGCTCATTCCACACAGCCACCACTCTCTGAGTAAAGAAGTTCCCCCTCATGTTACCCCTAAACTTCTGTCCCTTAATTCTCAAGTCATGTCCCCTTGTTTGAATCTTCCCTACTCTCAGTGGGAAAAGCTTATCCATGTCAATTCTGTCTATCCCTCTCATCATTTTAAAGACCTCTATCGTCCCCCCTTAACCTTCTGCGCTCCAAAGAATAAAGCCCTAACTTGTTCAACCTTTCTCTGTAACTTAGTTGCTGAAACCCAGGCAACATTCTAGTAAATCTCCTCTGTACTCTCTCTATTTTGTTGACATCCTTCCTATAATTAGGCGACCAAAATTGTACACCATACTCCAAAATTGGCCTCACCAATGCCTTGTACAATTTTAACATTACATCCCAACTTCTATACTCAATGCTCTGATTTATAAAGGCCAGCACACCAAAAGCTTTCTTTACCACCCTATCTACATGAGATTCCACTTTCAGGGAACTGTGCACAGTTATTCCCAGATCCCTCTGTTCACCTACATTCTTCAATTCCCTACCATTTACCATGTACGTCCTATTTTGATTTGTCCTGCCAAGATGTAGCACCTCACACTTATCAGCATTAAACTCCATCTGCCATCTTTCAGCCCACTCTTCCAACTGGCATAAATCTCTCTGTAGACTTTGAAAATCTACTTCATTATCCACAACCCCACCTATCTTAGTATCATCTGCATACTTACTAATCCAATTTACCACACCATCATCCAGATCATTGATGTACATGAGGCATTGAGGTAGGCTGGAAGGTCAAAATTAATCTTTAGCATTTAAGAGTTCAGATATCAATGGGGAAGAAGCTTTTGGACCTTCTGCCCGTTGGGAGAGGGGCAAAAAGATAATGACCATGCATTATTAGCCACGGCGTCAATGTAGTTGGACTGGGACAAATTATTGGTGATATTTACACCCAGGTACTTGAAGCTCTCAACCACCACCACTACAGCACCATTGACATAGACTGGGTGGGGGGTGTACTCTACCCCGCATCCTGAAGTCAATGACCAGCTCCTTCATTTTGATAACATTGAGGAAGAGTTTTGTATGTTGCTAAACTGTCCATCTCTTTCCTGTACTCTGTCTTGTCATTGTTTGACATCCAGCCCACTATGTTGGTGTCACCTGCAAACTGACAATTAAGTTAGAGCAGAATTTGGCAGCAGGGTCGGAAATTTGTAGCGAGTATAGTAAGGGCTGAAACCGCAGTCTTGTGAGGTACTGGTGTTTAGAATTATAGTGGAGGATGTTTTGTCACCTATCCTTACTGATTGTGGTCTATTGGCCAGGATGTTAAGGATCCAGTTGCAGAGATAAGTGCTAAGTCCTAGGTCCAGGAGTTCAGAGATGAGTTCACTTTAGTTTATTGTCATGTGTACCGAGGTTCAGTGAAAAGCTTTTTATTGCATGCTAACCAGTCAGCAGAAAGACAATACATGATTACAATCAATTCATTTACAGTGTATAGATACATGATAGATACATACTAAGCAAAGTCCGGTCATGGACATAGTCATGGCCCGAGGGACATCAGAGGTAGATAGTATTTCAGCACTGTTCTCTGGTTGGGGTAGGATGTTTCAGTTGCCTGGTAACAGCTGGGAAGAAACTGTCCCTGAATCTGGAGGTGTGCGTTTTCACACTTCTGTACCTTTTGCCTGATGGGAGAGGGGAGAAGAGGGAGTGGCCAGGGTGCGACTCATTCTTGAGTATGCTGCTGGCTTTGCCGAGGCAGCGTGAGGCATAAATGGAATGAATAGAAGGGAGGTTGGCTAGTGTGATGGCCTGGGCTGCAACCACAATTCGCTGCAATTTCTTACGGGTCCTGGATGGAGCTGTTCCCAAACCAATATGGTGTTGAAGGCAGAGCTCTGGTCTTCAAACAGGAGTCTGACGTAAGTGACCCAGTTATCCAGGTGTTCCAGGGACGAGTGCAGGGCCAGGGAGGAGGTGTCTGCCATGGACCTGTTGTGGCAGTGGGTGAATTGCAATGGATGCAGGCTGTCCAGCAGTCTGGGGTTACTGTGCACAGTGACCAGTTTCTTGAATGATGCATTTCAGAGTTACTGGATGAACAGAAGCAGAAAAACATTCCTTGAGATTGCTAAAATAGGAAAGATATCGGTGTACTTTTTTCCTATTTTCTGTTATATTATATCCTATTTTCCCACATATTGACGTAAACCAGCCTGGGTCTGAGGTTAAAGGTTAGAATAGTATGAATCCCAGAAAACCTGGTCATTTGCTTGCAAATGAGTGTAAAGCAACACGAGGAGATCATTTTTGATTGATCATATTGATCATATGGACAGCATTTTTGTTTGTTGAAATAATTGTGTTCATCGTTTTTCTTTATTTTTTGTAGTTTTTGTACTTTTTCAGTGGTGGTATGAAAGATCATTCTATCATTTATATAGTCTATCATTTCAATTAGCTGCTGTGATTTAAAAAAAATCTTTATATTCTAATTACAATAGATTTGGCTATTTCACATGCATTTATAAAAGAGCAATCTCATTAAATTAGCAGAGACAAACAATGAGATATTGTGGGGCTGTGGATCTATTAAATGCCACCGATGGGAACAGAATTAAATTCATATCCCATGTGTGAAAAGGCTGAACTTTAAAGTAATTTGTTTATTTTACATATCGAAACATATATATGATTGATTTGTATGACTTTAAATGAATCTTACCCTTGTTAAACTTACAAAGAAAATATATTGTTGCCATTTGTCATTGACTGGAACAGAAATGTACTGATAAGGTTTTCTAGTTAATTATTTTGGGTAAATGCCAAATTAACTTAATCAAGACAGATTGTCAATGTGTAAGGTACACAAAAAAGCTGGAGAAACTCAGCGGGTGCAGCAGCATCTATGGAGCGAAGGAAATAGGCAACGTTTCGGGCCGAAACCCTTCTTCAGACTGATCGGGGGTGGGGGGGGCGGGGACAAGAAAGGAAAACGGAGGAGGAGCCCGAAGGCTGGGGGATGGGAGGAGACAGCAGGGGGACTGAGGAAGGGGAGGAGATAGCAAGGACTAACAAAATTGGGAGAATTCGATGTTCATGCCCCCAGGATGCAGACTCCCCAAGCGGAATATGAGGTGCTGTTCCTCCAATTTCCGGTGCTGCTCACTGTGGCCATGGAGGAGACCCAGGACAGAGAGGTCGGAGACGGAGTGGGAGGGGGAGTTGAAGTGCTGAGCCACCGGGAGGTCAGGTTGGTTATTGCGGACCGAGCGGAGGTGTTCGGCGAAACGATCGCCCAACCTCCGCTTGGTCTCACCGATATAGATCTGCTGACATCTAGAGCAGCGGATGCAATAGATGAGGTTGGAGGAGATGCAGGTGAACCTCTGTCACACCTGGAACGACTGCTTGGGACCTTGAACGGAGTCGAGGGGGGAGGTAAAGGGACAAGTGTTGCATCTCTTGCGGTTGCAAGGGAAAGTGCCCGGGAGGGGTGGTACGAGAGGGAAGGGAAGAATTGACAAGGGAGTTATGGAGGGAGCGGTCTTTGCGGAAGGCAGATATGGGGGGAGATGGGAAGGTGTGGCGAGTGGTGGGGTCACGTTGGAGGTGGCGAAACTGACGGAGGATTACTATTTGTATGTGACGGCTGGTGGGGTGAAAGGTGAGGACTAGAGGGACTCTGCCCTTGTTGCGAGTGGGGGGATAGGGAGAGAGAGCAGTGTTGCGGGGTATGCAAGAGACCCTGGTGCGAGCCTCATCTGTGGTGGAGGAGGGGAACCCCCGTTCCCTGAATAATGAGGACATTTCAGATGTCCTGGTGTGGAACGCCTCATCCGTGGAGCAGGATGCGGCATAGACGGAGGAATTGGGAGTAGGGGATGGAGTCCTTACAGTAAGCAGGGTGGGAAGAAGTGTAGTCCAGATAGCCATGGGAGTCAGTAGGTTTATAGTGGATGTCGGTCAGAAGTCTATCACCTGCAATGGAGATAGTGAGGTCAAGGAATTGTAGGGAAGTGTCGGAAATGGTCCAGGTGTATTTGAGTGCCGGATGGAAGTTAGTGGTGAAGTGGATGAAGTCAGTCAGTTGTGTGCGGGTGCAGGAGGTGGCACCAAAGCAGTCGTCGATGTAGCGGAGGTAGAGGTCGGGGATGGGGCCCTGGTATGTATTGAACAAGGATTGCTCGACGTAACCGACAAATAGGCAGGCATAGCTGGGGCCCATGCGTGTGCCCATAGCTATGCCTTGTATTTGGAGGAAATGGGAGGAGTCGAACGTGAAGTTATTGAGGGTAAGGACCAGCTCCGCTAGGCGGAGGAGAGTGTCAGTGGCTGGGTATAGGTTGCTTCTCTGGTCGAGGAAGAACCGGAGGGCTTTGAGACCATCCTGGTGGGGGATGGAGGTGTATGTGTCAATGTGTAAGTTGTGCATAGTCAAACTCAGACTTGGTGATACATCCTCTGCATCATAGACACAATGGATCTGCAGAGCACTTGATTCCTGTAATGGGTAAAGAATGGAAAACGGCACTATGGCAATGTGCAATATGTGAAGCATCTTTCAAGGCTTATTGGATAGGTGCATTAAATCAGTTCAGTACTGTTTACTTTACTTTATTGACGCGTGTGCCGAGGTACAGTGAAAATCTTTCGTTGCGTGCTAGCCAGTAAATGGACTGTGCCATGAGATTTATTTATTTAATTTTGTCTATGAAGCTGAGCTGTAAAAACATGGAGGTTTCCAAAGTCCAAACCATTGGTGAATTGTATGGTCCTAATTGTCGTTGGTTACCGAGCATGTGTCCGTGCAAGTTTTTTCTGATTTACAGACTTATTGCTTTACAGTAAGATGGGAGTGGACTTCTTATGTACCACAATTTTGACTAAACTAAACATTCAGCATTAACATTCCTGAGTAATCTATCTATTTTGAGTTCCATATCAATATATTTAAAAAATCTAAAACAAGGAACTGCAAATGCTGGTTGACAAAAAATGACACAAAGCGTTGGAGTTACTCAGCGGGTCAGGCAGCATCTCTGTAGAACATCGATAGCTAATCAATCTATGTTCTTCAGTGATGCTGTCTAACCCACAGAGTTACTCCAGAACTTTGTGTCTTTTTTATTTAAAAATTCAGTTCGTTTTTCATTTATAGCTGAGTACCACAGCTATTATATTATCATGATTAACTGCTATTATTAAGTATAAGTTTAAGGTAAAAAGAGTTCAGTAGCGTAGTTCCTTTTCTACGTTCAGATTTATCCATCTGCTACTTCCTCCATTCACCTTCCATTTTTAATGAATGCATCTTTTATGGGCCTGTCCCACTTAGGCGACTTTTTAGGCGACTGCAGGAGACTCTGCGGTCGCCACATGGTTGCCGGGGAGTCGCCGGTGAGTCGCCTTCATGGTCGTGAGGCGTTCCCGCATTCTGGGAACTAGTCGCGGCCTCATTATAGCCGCCGCAAAATTTTCAACACGTTGAAAAATTAACAGCGACCAGAATGAACCCGTCATGGAGAGCAGTGAGAATTCTTGTGCCGTAGGTGGGTCGCCAGGAGGTCCTAGTGGGTTGCCAGGAGGTCGAAGGTTCTCGGAGGTTCTCGTAGGTTGTAGCTGGTGCTGACCGGTGAATTTCATTGCCTCATTGGGAAAAAAAAATCTAAGCAGTAGTTTTCAGAACCAAGGATAACCGACCGGTAATGTTAAATGCCCGCCGAGCTTCACAGCCGTGTATCTCTGGCTTCTTAAAAGTTGTCTCCACTCCTTCTCCCTCCCCATCTCCCCCCTCTCCCTCCCTCTTTTAAAGGACTTACCGTACACTGTGCTTTAGCCGTTTTAATTACAGCTCCAGCTTTCCTGTTCATCGCAGTGTGTGTCTGTATCACCTTGGCCTTGCACCGTGTGAATTTCACTCAGAGAGCGCTCCCCCCGCTTGCCCTGTCCCCCGCCTGCATAACGGGCTGGTGAAGGAAGTGATGTGTGTGTACGTGTGTGTTCCACTCTGACAGTCGCCGGCAGTCACCTGAAAAATCGCCTAAGTGGGACAGTCCCATTAGGTTGTAAGCTCTGGAATTCAATATTCTGACCCCCAAACTTTAACCTCTATGCTTTCTACCCCTCTCCTATTAAGGTGCTCCATAAAATCTACTGCTTTGTCATCTGTTATCTTGCTTGGCTTTGTGTCAAATATAAAGCAACATAGGAGATAAAGGTTTCAGCTTAGTACAAAATATTATGGCGGACCCAGCATGGAGGTAGGGGGGGAAAACAAAGGTTGATCTGGGGCGGATACTTTGTAACCTTGTCAGCGCTCTTCCCGTTGCGACTATTTGCATACTTGTGTGTGGAAGCAAAGAATTTCACTGTGACATGTCACCTGTGACAATAAAGTATTCATTCATTCGTTCATATATCTGACACACGCTGGTTTAAACAGAAGATAGACACTAAAAACTAGAAAAACTCAGCAGGTTTAGTGGGTTAGAGACAACGACCAGTGGTTTGAAACAAGATTTATTCTGAATCAAGGTTCTCTGGTATCACAAGTCCTAACACACAACTGACCACAATGGTGGTCCTCATTCGGCTGGCGGGCTGAGCCCAGAAACCGCACGAAAACCCGACCCCTCCCAGAGTCAGGTGCACGCGGCTTCAGACCGCAGGGTTCGACGCTGGCACGCCCCAGCAGGTGCCGCTACACAGGACAGGCAGCATCTCTGGAGAGAAAGAATGGGTGATGTTTCGGGTCGAGCCCTTCAGACTGAAGAGGTTGAAAACCAGCCATAAAACATAATGACTGGAGATGTGTCTTATCGAACTAAGGGCAGAAATCAGAATCATGTGTTCATCTTTATTGACGTGACACCATAATAAATATATTACAGAAAAAATAATTGAATGGGGTGGCACGGTGGCGCAGCGGTAGAGTTGCTGCCTTACTACCACATGGGTTTTCTCTGGATATTCCGGTTTCTCCCACATCCAAAAGAAGTGCAGGTTTGTAGGTTAATTGACTTCTGTAAATTGTCCCTGGCGTGATGGATGGAACTGGTGGTATATGATAGATTGCTGGTCGGTGTGGACTTGGTGGGCTGAAGGGCCTGTTTCCATATATATGTTTTACATATATCTTAATTTCATTGAACCATATACGATTGAATATGTGGCATTATTTTCATCTTGTTTCTATAGCCAAAGGGTAAGGTTGATTGATTTATTTGTGCAGAACAGTGATGGAAGTCTGACTCTTGCCTTGTTTCTCTGTTTTTCTCTCTCTACATATGCATAACAGCATGAATTATAAGGTACACAAAAGTGCTGGAGAAACTCAGTGGGTGCAGCAGCATCTATGGAGCAAAGGAAATAGGCAACGTTTCGGGCCAAAACCCTTCTTCAGTCGGGAGCTTACTGTGTTTAAATTGCAGCTTAGACTACAGTTTAAAAGTAATTCATTAGTTATCATTAGAAGAAATGAGTAGGTTGGCACAGCAGTAGGGTTGCTGCCTTACAGCACCAGAGACCCGGGTTCGATGATGACTACGGGTGCTGTCAGTCCGGAGTTTGTATGTTCTCCCTGTAACTGCGTGGGTTGTCTCTGCACCCTGGTTTACCCCCACATTCCATAAAAGTGCAGGTTGTAGGTTAATTGACTTCTGTAAATTGTTCCCAGGGCGTAGGATAGAACTCCTGTACGGTGACCGGCGTGAACCCGGTGGGCCGAAATGCCTATTTCCAAGCTGTATCTCTAAACTAAACTAAAATCCCAGGAGTGTGCAGAGCTGGAGAAGGTTACAGAAATGAGCATGAGATTTCAGAATGCAGGTGTAGGATGTGCAGCCCATGTAGATCAGTGGGTACATGAGGATGGGTGAATGGGGCATTTTCAGTTTGGATATGCCTGCCAACCTCAGATGTGTTGAGTATAGAAAACTGGCCAGTGGATCATTCGGGTAATAAAGAATGGTTGCCAGTTCCCAAACATCACAGGTGAGGACCAGGAGGAGAATTATTATTTTTTCCCCAAATGCTTCAAGGATAACCTACTGGTGCAAGTCTTTTTTTACTCTCCACCACACTGACAACCCCTCAAGTCACACTCAACCTCCTTTAGAATTATGTTTAAGATCCTTGTTTTAGCCCATACTGCGTTCAAGTTAAAGTTACTGGTGGTTGAAGTTGTTAAGGTTTAGAAATGCCATTTCTCATCACTTGGATTCTTTCTGTGTCTGATCCAAAATGAAGCACTGCTAGTCCCTTAAACTATTTTCACACCATTTCTCACAAATCAAATTTTACTGATACACACTGCCTTAAACCATGTATATTTGAGACTCCATGTCAGTGCAATGTGTCAAGTGAATGCACATCAAATAGCGAAAGGCCTAGATATAGTGGATGTGGAGAGGATGTTTCCACCAGTGGGATAGTCTAGGACTAGAGGTCATAGCCTCAGAATTAAAGGACGTTCCTTTAGGAAGGAGATGAGGGGAATTTCTTTAGTCAGAGGTTAGTGAACCTGTGGAATTCTTTGCCACAGAGGCTAAGTCAATGGTTATGTTTAAGGCAGAGATAGATAGATTTTTGATTAGTACGAGTGTCAGGGGTTATGGGGAGAGGGCAGGAGAATGGGGTTATGGGGAGAGATAGATCAGCCATGTTTGAATGTCAGAGTAGACTTAATGGGCCGAATGGCCTAATTCTGCTCTTGTCACTTATGACCTTATGACATTTGCTATATTTGTGGTCTCATGTGATTTGTAGACATGACTCTGGGAATCTCTGTGCATTGTTTTTAATTGTTTTTAAGTGAGGTGATCTGAATTCCAAATTGTTAACTATTCTTTAAATATTGTTTTTTTACCTCCACAGTGATTTACAGCCAACGGGAGAACCTGCGAATATGACAAAGTCAAAGGTCGCTTCTAAGTTTTCTAGGTTGAGCAGGACTCACCACAGAGAGACGAGGAATCCTGAGCCGCAGAGTGGTGACTTATGACCAGTTAACGGTCTGAAGATCTCAGCACACTGTTCAGCTGCTCTTTATTTGAACCATCAAATAACCCTTCCATGCACAGTTGATTTAGAGGAAGAAGATAATGCTTCAGTGTTATTTCTTGTGAAATGATGTGGGAATATGGTACATTTTCATGCACCTTTCATTGTCGGTATCTTTGAATTTATTATTTGCCTTAAAGAACCATCAAGATAAAGTAAGACTCCTTTCACCTGCAGAGTTTGAAATATTTACAATTTGCCTTGATTATTTATTTTGGTGACACAATCAGAAGATCTCTCAATTACTATTTTTTTGCCATGAACTCCAAATGTGATTCCTCATCCTCCAGAACTATATCAACTTCCGAGTGTTCACTTTAACACCTTCGAATACACTCCTTATCTGTGTATAATATCTTGGAGAAAGAAAGATTTCTGTACCACTTTACAAAAAACACTTATCTCATTTTACATCACGTACTCAATCGATAAATCGAGTAAGAGTTTCAAGTTGAATACAATTTTTTCGATGAGAAATGGCGGGAGCTTTTCTCCTCTCTTCCCGACCTTACATAGACAGTGTGAAGAGAGGTTTTGTTAATGATAAGATACTCAATATGAACTGGAAACCCACGCTATTAAAAAAACAGCATTTTGTGTAAAATAGCTTCCAATAGCCTGAAATCCAATGTCGCCCTTACTTTTGTTTCTCAGTACAATTTCCAAATTTGATTCTTTAGTTTATATTTGTCACTGCAAATTTATGAAGCCAGAGGCTGAGAAACAACTGCAGCTCGAGATAGGCAAACTGCTCAAAGCATCAGAAAGAGCCTTATCAGTTGACACAGATCCTACTTAGTGGCTGGTAGAGACCACATCAGTGACACGGTTTCTACACGCAAGTTATGAATAACCCAGGAACAATTTAATAACCTTCACACCTTAATCCTTTTTGTAAGATTTTTAGCAAGGTAATCTTGACTTTACTCCTTTACAGTGCAGAATGGGGATTATAAAGAAAATGTTTTATTGTCATCATGCAGCATACAGACGTCAGATCACGACAATAAGTAGTTGTTATTCTGAGCTAGTACTGGCATTCAGTGCTCAAGTCAGAGCTACAAGCCCACAAAGGCAAGGGTTGGGTACCACAACTTCATACATTTTAATAAATTCCAAGATAATACCTACTAGGTCTTTTTCCAATAAGAGGTCACTAACATGCATTCAGAAATATTAGCCTTAAAATTAATATAGAAAGCAAACATATAGTACATATTCTTAAAGCAGCTGTGAATTTTAATGCTTAAAATATCACTTTTAAAATTATACTTAAATAATAAGTATAATTGACTTTAAGAAAACAATGTTTATTTTGAATATTTTCTTTACTTTGAGACTTGCACTTTTACTTCTGGGTATATTTTTTAAACATTTAATGAAATTTCATTAGAACTCTCCCATTTATGAGTATCGCCAAGGCATATTTTGCACCCTGCTTAAGTGTACTTGGTGACGACTATTTCTCTGAAAGTTTACATTGTAAATATGAATAATATGATTTGCCATGCAAGGGAAAATGCTTTCCCTCTTGAATTCCTTTTCAGCTTTTATATTAAATATATTTCTGCATACGATCTTTTTAAATCAATGTATCACCCAGATACAGTCATGATTCATCTTGAAAAGCAAATCTGCCAGAATTACAAGCAAAGAATTGTCCATCTCAAAATATCGTCAAATTACAATGATTTCACTCCTGCTTTTCTACTTTTACTCCAAATTACCCCAAATTTCTCAAGTTTCTTAATCAATATGAGACCAAGTCATTTTTGTACTCTGTGCTATCAATCTGCACCACTCCCATTAATGGCCCACTGCAGTAATGCAGCCTTCACTAATCCATCCGACTCACACTTCAACTGCCCAAGTTTACTCCTATCAATTAGTGACATATTTATAATGGATATGGCATTCGTCATCCAAGAGGTCTTGAACTTGCTCAGTCCACTGCGTGCAATCTTGATGAAAGAAGACTTAGGGTCAGTGAGATGGAACAAGCTAATGGCGAACATGCTAATGTTTTCCAGAAAATCTTTTAGCGATTACATTTATGGGCACTTATTCAAACTATTGACTCCCATGTTGGCACTTGTACATTAGATAGGTTGGCTCTGATATCAAACAGATTCATCTCTCCCCTGTCAATGTGCAAAATGTAGCATTCAATTGATGTTAAGCACTGCAGTTAAAATTTTACTTGTCATTAGAAATGCATTGAGGAAAATATTTCATCCAATTGTGTATAACTTGGCCATTTATAAGTGAAATGGCCAAGTTATACACATTTATAAGCTTCAATAAATATGCATGATTATGATTAAGTGCAAGTTGCTGATTTTTTTTGTTAAACTTAAGTATTTCATCTTTATGAAGTGAGCATTTTTGTAATACTGCTTGTGGATGATATTCAGTGGCATGACTGTTGAGGTTATGCATTGAAGTTGTGCAAGGAAATTCTCAGGCGGAGTACACCTCTATTCCCCTTCAAGCCTATCTTTTAAAAATGTAGTAACAAATGTAAGTAATTTTACGTTGGATACACTGTGGTACTTCCCTACTCAACTGGTGTGGTCAATTTATTTTCAAGCAGGAGCCTAGACATGAACTTTCACTTTGATAAGAATGAATATCAACCTGGCAACTGATCTAGAGATGTATCATCACTAGAAAACATTCCACTGACTGGGGACTCCAATAGGTTCAAATATTAGAAAGCTTCCTACAGCTAGGTCACTGAAGATAGGCCGTCCATTCAGTTCAAAGTTCTGGACTCCATAAATATGTTGAAATATTTTTGAGACCAAGTTGAAATTAATATTTTGAGCATACATTACTCCCTTATTAGCATTCATTTGTGAGCTTAATTTGCACTGGGATGTATATTTGTTCAAAGTGGCTTTATAATAAGCTGAGGAAACCGGCGTGACAGAAACTAGATCAGATTCCCTTAAGTTATTGATTAGAATGGATGGCTGCAAAGTAATGTAATATATTTTCTATTATATCGATGAAAGGACAACCGGTCACTACACCAGGCTTGACATTTCGTGACTAAATTCATGAGTCATCTTGCTGTTTTTGTCAGTGTTTGGTATTCATTGATGATTTTGCCTTACAAAAATGAAAAGTCACTTTGGTGTTGGTGCTGTGTGCAACTTGTCCAGCCATCTCCATTCATTGTTTGTAGGAAGGAACTGCAGATGCTGGTTTGAACCGAAGATAGACACAACATGCTGGAGTAACTCAGCGGGACAGGCAGTATCTCTGGAGAGAAGGAATGGGTGACGTTTGGGGTCGAAGAGTCTCCACCCGAAAAGTCACCCATTCCTTCTCACAAGAGATGCTGCTTGTCCCGCTGAGTTACTCCAGCATTTTCTGTATATCTTCCATTCATTGTATAAGATACAAGGAATGGTGTCAGAAGAGGATTTTATCCAGTGCAGTCTAAAGATTGCATCAACCACAGAGAACATTATTTATATACTGATGACAACGTAATATCTTGTTATTTCTTCATCATCATGTTCGGTTTAAAATACATCTTTACTATTAATTTCATAAAGGCAGACTAATAATGAACAGAATCTAGTGATTCATTTGAAATAGATATTGAAGAACTGGTAAATCAGAAGGGGAAGCAAAAAGATCGATAGGCGTACATTGAATAAAGGTTTCCTTAACAAAAGTATTGTTAGCATCTATGCTCATTTATTTATACATGCCCAGCTTCCGATTACTAATGTTAATGATCTGTGACTATTGTCACAATGAGTGTTTGGTTCAAGATAAATCAAACGTTCATCTCTAATTACACATTCTGTAAACTGGCAGCATTACTTGCATTCAAGAAACCAACTGTGATGTCATTTGGGAAGGGGACCATTTGTCAATATGTATAAAAATTGTGTTTTAGTACAATTTTAATTTCACTCACTAAAGGTGCCGATAATTCTGCAATAAAACTGAGTAACCAATAAATCTACAGAAATGTTTGTGGTTATTTGGATTGTGAACTGGGCAGCTTGACATTCGAAGATATTATAACACTTTTTTTCATTTAATATTTTAATAAATGTCAATAAAACGATTTAACACTGGAAGACAAACCATCTAATAGAAAGGAAGTAAAATACAATCAATAAAGAGAGCATGTGCTGTGGTTTCCATGTAGCTAAGTGCACAAGTGTTCATTTGTGAACCATTTTGAAATGGCAAGAGCATAGTTATGTGAAATAACCTTTTACAGACGATTACAGGCGTTTTTTAATGATTATTTAGATCTGTGGGACTTTGAAGGGATGCCTTTGACACTTGGTGGAAGCAGACAGCAAATACTTTGCTGGGGTATTGAGCAGTTAACCTGGAAAATATTAATTGCCCCATTGCATAGAGTGTTTTTGCCACAATGGATAGCAAGGCGGGCAGGGCTGGAGGGCTAAAGAGAGAAACGGAGTGGGGAGGGAGTGGGAGAAGAGGTCCCACAATGGATAGGAATCCCTTTGTTACAGACAGACAGCAACTAGTCGGATAGACATAAAATGCTGGAGTAACTCAGCAGGACAGGCAGCATCTCTGGTTACAAGGAATGTGTGACGTTTCGGGTCGAGAACCTTCATCAGACTTCTTCGGTTTCAACATCTGCAGTTCCTTCCTATACATAACTAGTAGGATGGTGGATGTTGAGGCACAGGTAAGATGGGTGGAGTATCATGATGGTCTTTATCTGCTCAGAGGAGACCATCAGTTAGACATGGATAGGACAGGTTTGGAGGGATGTGAGCCATTGGAGCCAGATGGGACTAGTGTAACTGGGACATGTTGGCTGGTGTGGACAAATTGGGCTGCAGTGCCTGTTTCCACACTGTATGACTATGACTATCAGTGACACTCAGATTTTCTTTACACAACACTGTTGCTAGTTCACTGAGTATAGATTCAAAGTGTATTCTATTCAGATTCAGATTCAACTTTAATTGTCATTGTCAGTTAGCATCTCCCTGGAAGAGCGACATAGAATATGATTTCAATAAATAAATCTATTTAAATGCATACAGTCATAGTGTTTTCCTGTGGGCGGAGTGTCCGGGGGGGGGGGGGGGGGGGGGGGGGGGGGGGGTTGATTGGCTGTCACCGAGGTACATTGTTGAGTAGTGTGACAGCCGCAGGGAAGAAGCTGTTCCTGGACCTGCTGGTCCGGCAACGGAGAGACCTGTAGCGCCTCCCGGATGGTAGGAGGGTAAACAGTCCATGGTTGGGGTGAGAGCAGTCCTTGGCGATGCTGAGCGCCCTTCGCAGACAACGCTTGCTTTGGACAGACTCAATGGAGGGGAGCGAGGAACCGGTGATGCGTTGGGTAATTTTCACCACCCTCTAGAGGCTTTTTGACAGTTTTTAATGGCTGATCAAGGTGCTGATAGGAATTTAGTGTAGTTTAGAGATTCAGAGTGGAAACAATAGACATTAGGTGCTGGAGTAGGCCATTCGGCCCTTCGAGCCAGCACCACCATTCACTGTGATCATGGCTGATCATCCACAATCAGTACCCCGTTCCTGCTTTCTCCCCATATCCTTTGACTCTGCTATTTTTAAGAGCTCTATCTAACTTTCTTGAAAGCATCCAGAGAATTGGCCTCCACTGCCTTCTGAGGCAGAGAATTCCACAGATTCACAACTCTCTGGGTGTAAAGGTTTTTCCTCCGTTCTAAATGGCCTATCCCATATTCTTAAACTGTGGCCCCTGGTTCTGGACTCCCCTAACATCGGGTACATGTTTCCTGCCTCTAGCGTGTCCAATCCCTAAATAATATTATATGTTTCAATAAGATCTCCTCTCATTCTTCTAAATTCCAGTGTATACAAGCCCAGTCGCTCCATTCTTTCAATATATGACAGTCCCGCCAACCCGGGAATTAACCTCGTGAACCTACGCTGCCCTCCCTCAATAGCAAGAATGTCCTTCCTCAAATTTGGAGACCAAAACTGCACACTATACTCCAGGTGTGGTCTCACCAGGACCCTGTACAACTGCAGAAGGACCACTTTGCTCCTATACTCAACTCCTCTTTTACGAAGGCCAACATGCCAGTAGCTTTCTTCACTGCCTGCTGTACCTGCATGCTTACGTTCAGTGACTGATGAACAAGGCCACCCAGATCTCGTTGTACTTCCCCTTTTCCTAACTTGACATCATTCAGATAATAATCTGCCTTCCTGTTCTTGCCACCAAAGTGGATAACCTCACATTTATCCACATTAAACTGCATCTGCTCACTCACCTCACCTGTCCAAGTCACCCTGCAACCTCATAGCATCCTCCTCACAGTTCACACTGCCACCCAGCTTTGTGTCATCTGAAACAAGCCCTTAAGCTAACAATGTATCCTACACATTAGGGTATGTGGGAGGAAACCAGAGCGCCCGGAGAAAACCCTTATGGTCACGGAGAGAACGTACAAACTCCATATAGACAGCATCCACAGTCAGGATCGACCAGGGTCTCAGGCGCTGCAAGGCAACATCTTCCCCCACTGTGTCACCCTGCTGCCCCTTGGAAATTCTGGCCTTTCGATAGTATTGATTAATGAGACTTTCCAGATTCACCTATCATTGGTATTGTTGTTACTTATACTGAGATAGAGTTAAAAACTGTTTTACATTCTATTCAGTCAAATCATACCACACATGATCATATCAGGTGGTGCATAAGAGAAAATAGTAAGATTAAACGAGAACTTACCAGTTTGAGGTTTGATCTGTATTTTATGAGGAGTTACGATGAGGGATTACGTGAAGAACCCATCCAGCACGCATGCGCGACATACTTCAAAGCAGCGGTGTGGAATCACAGGAAACACAATAATTGAAATAAACAGTAAAGAAAAGGAGAACTAAGATATCAGTTGATCTCTATAATTGAGAGTGGGAGCGGAGGGCACGTAATCCCTCATCGTAACTCCTCATAAAATACAGATCAAACTTCAAACTGGTAAGTTCTCGTTTAATCTTACTATTTTACCTCGGAGTCACATGAGTGACTACGTGAAGATTTTAAAGCTCTGTGATTTCAAACCGTGTAACAGTTCATACTTCACTCGCTGCCGAAGTCATTCAAGGGAGGAAGTATGTTATCGTAATCAATCATGAACCTGTTTGTAAAACAATAATGGTATTTATTAAACAATAACAAAAAGAAAAATGCACCCCCGGGCTTAAATTATATATTTGCAGATTCTAAAACTCTTTCTGCAAATAATACAGGTTCTGCCAGCGGCTTATTGTAGAACGTTTGGAATGTTTTCTCCATGGACCACCCCGCTGTAGACAGGATGTGGTCCATTGGCACGTCCATCCTTTTAGCCACCGATGTGGATGCTGCCCTGGTGGAGTGAGATGTATATACGTCAGTATGTACTCCAGCAGCTCCCAGTACCTGCTTGAGCCATCTTGAGATAGTTTGGCTCGACACCCGACCATGAGGTTTCTTGTGGCTGACCCATAAGGCTTTTTCTCTCCCTCGGGAATCTCTTGTTGTGTTGATGTAAGTGAGTAAATGAGTCATGATACATAACCGTAGGTCAGGTGGGTATGCCCGGAAATCTATAACTAGGCCTAAAGTTCCTGGCCTGCTCTGCTTTACCAGCTCCTGAATAGTGAATGAGACACGGTCTGGTGTTATAACCATGTTGTCTAGTCGCAGTAAGTGGAGGGACTGGACTCTCTGTGCTGAGACTAGTGCCATCAGCATGACTGTCTTCAGGGTTAGCTGTTCCAGGGTGAGAGACCTGGCTGGTGACCATCCCCTTAGGTATGTCAGGACCACACTGACATCCCAGATTTTGGTGTACCTAGGTCTAGGGGGATTGGAGTTGAATATACCTCTCATGAGTTTGATCACCAGCGGGTGAGACCCTATGGCCTGTTGTCCTGGTGCCTGTATTAAGTAGGCTGACAGAGCACTTCTGGCAGTATTGATGGCGCTGTAGCTCAGTCCTTCATTGTGGTGAAGGCCTGCCAGGAACTCCAGTACATTGGTTATGGTTGTATATGAGTATGTAGTTCCAGTATTCGAGCAGTATCTTTCCCACTTCCTGATGCTCGATAGGTATTGTTTTCTTGTGGACATACGGTGGGACGCTGTAATCGTGTTGATGGTCCTGTCAGACAATCCCAGGCCCAGCAGTGGTCTTTTCATAATCTGCAACCCAGTAGTTTAATTTTATCATGGCATGGATGGCTTATGCCTGATACCGGGTGAGTCAATAGGTCTGGGCTACTGGGAAAGGTCATTGGAGGTTTGATGAACATGTCGAGGACCACTGGGAACCATGGCTGTGTAGGCCAGTTGGGTACTATCAAAATACTTGAAGCAGAGTCCATCTGTATTTTGCGTAGTACCCGACTGATGAGGCAGAAGGGGGGAAAGGCATAAAATAAAATGTTCCCCCAGTCCAGCGCAAATGCATCTATCGCTGCTGCCTCAGGGTCCGGTTCCCAAGCGACATACATTGGTACCTGGTGATTTAGTCTGGATGCAACGAGATCGATATCTGGTGTGCCATATTGCTTTGTAATTTTAGCAAATGCTTTAGGATTTAACATCCATTCGGTGTTATCATTGAATTTACGTGACCTGGTGTCTGCCACTGTATATAGCTTACCTGGTAGGTAAGTTGCTGATAGCCAAATATGTCTATCGACACACCATTGCCAGATTATGTTGACCAAATTGTCACATGATATCGATTTTATTCCACCCATATGGTTAATATAGGCCACCACCGTGGTATTATCAATCTGTAAACGAACATGCAAGTGGTGCATATTCGTAGAATATGCTTTTAAACCATAAAACGCACCCAACATTTCCAAATAATTTATGCCCAGTGTCTGTAGTAAAGATGATTCTAGGTTAGTCCATCTATCACCTGTGCTGGATATGGTATTAGTTGCTCCCCAGCCTTGAGCACTGGCATCTGTTTGAATAGTTAACGTGGGGTTATTGATGATGATAGGGCTGGAACTATGCCAAATGTTCTCTATCCACCATTGTAACTGATATTGCTTCAATGGGTAATTTCATGGTTCGGTCAAAGTGACCTGCATGTCGTTTTAATGCTTGGGCAGTTTGTACCCTAGCGGCATAAACATTAACTTCTCCAATTTCCAGTAGCCCTTGCTGTCTCCTCCCCTTCTCCAATTTCTGGTAGCCCTTGTTGTTCTGCAGTTCCTTCTTAAACACATTCATCTGGATGGGATACTTTCTGTGGTGCATCTGTGGAAATTGGGAAGAATCATTGGAGATTTTAATCCAATTGGTAAGAATCATTGTCAAATGTCCTTGGCCTTTAGTGGGACCAGGTATAAGGTGAATAAGGTTTAGTGCAAGATAAAGCCTGTAAAGTCCGATCAAAAATAGTTGACGAGTCTCCGATGAGTTAGATAGTGGTTTAGGATTGCTCTCTGGAAGTGTTCATTTGCCTGATAACAGCTGGGAAGAAACTGTCCCTGAATCTAGAGGTGTTCCTTTTCACACTTCTATACCTTTTGTGGAGAGGAGAGAAGAGGGAGTGGCCAGGGTGCGACGCGTCCTAGATTATGCTGCTGGTCTTGCCGAGGCAGCGTGAGGTATAAATGGAGTCAATGGAATGGAGGTTGGTTTGTTTGAAGATCTGTGCTGTGTCCACAATTCTCGACAATTTCTTCTGGTCTTGGATGGAGCTGTTCCCAAACCAAGCTGTGATGCATCCCAGTAAAATGCTTTCTACTGCGCATCTGTTGAGGTTGGTGAGAGTTGTTGTGGACATGCTGAACTTTCTAAGCTTTCGAAGGAGCTAGAGGCGTTGGTGTGCTCTCTTGACTATTGCTTCAATGTGGGTGGTCCTGGAAAAGATGTTGTTGGTGATATTGACTCCTAGGAATTTGAAGTTTTCAACCATCTCTACTTTGGCTGTTTACCGCTTCACTTCCTGAAGTCCATCACTTTCTCCTTTGTCTTGCCGACATGAGAGACAGGTTGTGGTCTCAACACCAGGACATGAGGTTCTCAGTCTCATTCCTGTACTCCGTCTCATCATTAATTGATATCCAACCCACAATGGTGGTGCCGTCTGTGAATTTGTAAATTGAATTAGACATGGCTGCACAGTCGTGGGTGTACAAGGAGTAAAGCAGGCGGCTGAGAACACAACCCTGCAGAGCACCAGTGTGGTAGACGATGATTTGTCCCCTATCCTCGCTGATTGGGGTCTGTTGGTCAGAAAGTCAAGGATCCATTTGCAGAGATTTGCGCTGACCTGCAAGTTTGGTGATGAGCTTGGAGTACAGCAGGGAGTACAGTAAACGGCTGGGCCCTGGTGTTGAGAATGATGCAGGAAATATTTTGTCTTCTATCCTTGCTGATTGTGGTCTGTGGTCAGGATGTGAAGCATATATTTGCAGAGGAATATGGTGCTCAATAAATAGGAGTCCAATGTATAGCAATGTTACACAATTTTGAGATTTTAAAAATCAAGTCTTTAATTTATCCCATCAGATAAAGCATTAAAAGAAGTTTAATTTGACACCTAATTCACTTTCATATCTTCAGTATTAAAAAAGTTATAGCCATTTTCATAAGAATCGGAACGATTCTTTAGCAACATCTTGCACTCCAACAAAATATAATTCAGGACCAGGTCGGAAAAAAACCGCGTTTTAACCCCGCCCCCCTCAAACGCACCAAAATCGCGCACACGGCCAGTGGTAGAATTGCAGCGCCGCTGAAGGTAAGTATTGTAACAGATCTACCATGTAGCTGTTCTTGTTATCCACATATATTTCAGGGATGAGCATGAGGCCAGTGGGATGGCGTCTGCGTGAAACCATCACGGTGACAGACGGTGGATGAAGGCAGCCTCGGAGGCTGGAGTTGATGTTATTTTTTATTTCAAAATTGACTTTATTCAGGTAATAAATATATACATTACATGAACCGTATAAATCTGACATTTTCCGAAGCTATACAAACATTCAATACTGTCACATTGCTCAAATTTCACAGATTTCTCTCCCACCCTTGCCACTCATGTGGCCCACTAGCGTGGAATCCCTTCCCTCATTTGAGGGGCGTCTCCACCACACCCTGCCCCCCATGTCCAGCAGCGGAAAGACCCTAGACTGTGGCCCTCCCCCATCCGAGCCTTGGCGTTGGCTGCACCGAGCTTCAGTGCGTCCCTCAGCACGTACTCCTGCAGTCTGCAGCGGGCCAGTCGGCAACATTCCCTGACGGACATCTCGCTCTGCTGGGTGGTGAACAACGCTCGGGCAGACCAAAGAGTGTCTTTCACCGTGTTGATGACCCTCCAGCAGCACTCAATGTCAGTCTCTGAATGTGTCCCTGGGAACAGTCCGTAAATCACAGAGTCCTCTGTGACGGAGCTGTTCGGGATAAATCGTGACAGGGACCCTTGCAGACCTCTCCAGACTCTCTTTGCAAATCCATACTCTGCAAAGAGGTGGGCAACCATCTCCTCTCCATAGCAGCCGTCCCGAGGGCAGCGTGCGCTGGTAGTGAGGTTCCGACGGTGCAGGAAGGATCTGACTGGGAGGGCTCCCCTCACCGCCAGCCAAGCCAGGTCTTGGTGCTTGTTGGTCAGTTCTGGCGATAAGGCATTTTGCCAGACGAGCTGGGCTGTCTGCTCTGGGAACCACGCCACCGGATCCATCGAGTTCTTTCCCTCCAGTGCCTGCAGGACATTCCGTGCTGACCACTACCCGATGGACTTGTGGTCAAAGGTGTTGGTCCGGAAGAACCTTTCCACATACGACAGATGGGGCGGCAATGTCCAGCTGACTGGCACATTGCGTGGCATCTGCGCCAGGCCCATCCTTCGCAACACCGGGGACAGGTAGAACCTCAGCAGGTAGTGGCACTTGGTGCCCACGTGCCTTGGCTCTACACTCCACTTGATGCAGCTACACACAAAGGTGGCCATCAGGGTGGGGGCAACGTTGGGCACGCTTTACCCCAGTTGTCTACCGACTTGTACATTATGGCCCTCGCACCTGGTTCATTCTTGACCCCCAGATGAACTTGAAGATGGCCTGGGTGATCCCTGTAGCGTAGGAGGGAGGGACAGGCCACACTTGCGCCAAGTACATCAGCCCCGAGAGCACCTCACACCTGATGAGCACATTTTTCCCCATTATAAAGAGGGAGCGCTGCTTCCACAGCTCCTGTGCCATGAGCAGCCTCTCAAAGCACTTCAACTTGTGGTTGTCAGAGCCACTGGGCAGTGGGTATTAGAGCAAACTCCCTTGCTTGTTGTCAAGTGCAGCGTAGATTCACCAGGTTAATTCCCGGGATGGCGGGACTGTCATATGCCTAGAGAATGGAGCGGCTGGGCTTGTACACTCTGGAATTTAGAAGGATGAGGGGTGTTTTTATTGAAACATATAAGATTATTAAGGGTTTGGACCCGCTAGAGGCAGAAAACATGTTCCCGATGTTGGGGGAGTCTAGAACCAGGGGCCACAGTTTAAAAATAAGGGGTAAGCCATTTAGAACGGAGATGAGGAAACACTTTTTCACACAGAGAGTGGTGAGTCTATGGAATTCTCTGCTTCAGACGGCGGTGGAGGCCATTTCTCTGGATACTTTCAAGAGAGAGCTAGATATGTCTCTTAAAGATAGCAGAGTCAGGGGGTATGAGGAGAAGGCAGGAACGGGGTACTGATTGTGGATGATCAGCCATGATCACATTGAATGGTGGTGCTGGCTCGAAGGGCCGAATGGCCTACTCCTGCACCTATTGTCTATTGTCTAACACTGGGGTGATAGTGGTCTTCTTAAAGCCGGTGGGAACCTTAGATTGGAGTAGGATGAGGTTAAAGGTCATAAATAATAGTAGAATTAGGTCATTCGGCCCATCAAGTCCACTCCACCATTCAATCATAGCTGATCTATCTCTCCCTCCTAACCCCATTCTCATGCCTTTTCCCTGTAACCTCTGACACCTGGACTAATCAAGAATCTATCTATCTTGATCGATCTAAAGATGTCTGGGAATACTGCCAATTTTTGAAGGCATGACCGGAGACTCCATGGCAGTCACTTTCTGTTGGTTCACTCTCTGGAATTCTGGGATCTGCGGCAGTGTCGGCGGGAACGGATGCTCCCGAGTGCTATTGGGGTGAAGATGTCTTTCCGCTGACTTTCTGCTCCAAATCAGCATGGAAGACATTGAGCTTGTCGGGGAGGGATGTGTTGTTGCCAGTGGTTCTGTCCCGCTTTGATTTGTTGCCCATTATAGCCTGAAAGACTTGCAGCCTTCGACGGGAGTCCGTGTGATGAAAACCGGAAATGCCAAATTGCACATTTACTGGTGATGGAGCCAGGCCAGTTGAACTGCTCATATCCTGCTGGGTAGAGAGAGCTGAAACTCTCTCTCCTAGAATTATAACTAAAGTCCAGTCCTCACACTTGATGTGTATGCTAGCACTTTCTCTTCACTACAATTATCTTTCAAAGAAGACATGGAAATCTTTGTCCGAATGGTGTTGAGTCATGCTTTAGATTCAAAAAACACATTACTAATTTGAAGTCTGAAGAAGGGTCTCGACCTGAAACATCACCCATTCCTTCTCTCCTGAGATGCTGCCTGTCCCGCTGAGTTACTCCGGGATTTTGTGACTATTCTAATCCAATTTATTTCCTTTTAAAATCAACTAATTGATTGCATTATTTAACTAAATAGAAGGGCTGATTTTTCACCTTTCACATATTAGTGATGGACCAAACTGCAAATTCAACCAAATACAATCGATGTATCACCTAATATTCGACATTTGTCCCTGTCCAAGGGTGAAAATGAACAGACACCTACTGTGGTGTTTTATTTTAAATCTGATGCCATGCTGCTAAAATTAAATTGTTATTTAGGCATAATGCAATAATAGAATTTAATTGTATTTATTAAATATAAAATAAACATGCTTCAGAAGAATCTCGAGGGGGGCAAGTAGTGTTTAGGTTATTACTTTTAATTGACTGTGTCTGTATTTTTATTCATTTATATTTTCCACTGTTAAAATGTTTCGTGAGCAGGCCAACTGCAGGGGAACCTGGGTAAAAGGGGGGGATTAGTATTTGCCAGTATTGTGAATTGATAGATAAATTAGAAGTACTATGTTCTTACTAGGTAGATAAAAATGCTGGAGAAACTCAGCGGGAGAGGCAGCATCTATGGAGCGAAGGAAATAGGCAACGTTTTGGGTTGAAACCCTTGGGTTTCGACCCGAAACGTTGCCTATTTCCTTCGCTCCATAGATTAGACGCTGCCTCACCCACTATTAGATGCTATTAGATGCTGCCTCACCCACTGAGTTTCTCCAGCATTTTTGTCTACCCTCGATTTTCCAGCATCTGCCGTTCCTTCTTTAACACTATGTTGTTACTGTTCAGTATCAGGTTTTTCTCATGAAGTTTAATAATGTTGCAAATTAGTAATGAGGTATATTTGAAAGGCGCTTATGCCTCCTACTTCCATATTTTAACTATTAGAGTGCAGCTGCTAAGCAACATTTTTAAAGGCATGTTACACTTTAAAAACTGATAGAAGGCCAATCATTAACTGTAATAAGGAAAAAGTGCTATCTATTAATTTCATAAAGGCAGACTAATAATGAACAGGATCTAGTGATTCATTTGAAATAGATATTGAAGAACTGGTAAATCAGAAGGGGAAGCAAAAAGATCGATAGGCGTACTTTGAATAAAAAGTTTTCTTAACAAAAGTATTGTTAGCATTTATGCTCATTTATTTATACGTGCCCAGCTTCCGATTACTAATGTTAATGATCTGTGACTACTGTCACAATGAGTGTTCGGTTCAAGATAAATCAAACGTTCATCTCTAATTACACATTCTGTAAACTGGCAGCATAACTTGCATTCATGAAACCAACTGTGATGTTATTTGTGAAGGGGACCATTTGTCAATATGTATAAAAATTGTCTTTTAGTACAAGTTTAATTTCACTCACTAAAGGTGCCGATAATTCTGCAATAAAACTGAGTAACCAACAAGCCTACAGAAATGTTTGTAGTTATTGGATCATGAACTTTAAAAGCAGGTTACACTTTAAAAACTGATTGCTGGGCCAATCATTAACTGTAATAAGGAAAAAGTGTTATAATGGGCCTGTCCCACTTGCCGATGTTTTAGGCAACTGCCTGCGACTGTCATAGATGTAGCAGGTCGCCGAAAAACCGGCGACAACCTACGACATCCTGGCGACAACCTACGACAGCACCTACATCAGGAGAAGTCAAGCTACGCTCATTGGCGTCAAACCCACTGTAGAAATTTAACGACGAGCAGAAAGACGCTACGACTTTTTGTGCGACTGAGGAGACTACTCCCGGCGACCACCGGTGAGCTTGTGGCAACAAACTAGTCACGAATAGTTGCCTATAAAATCGCCTAAGTGGGACAGGCCCATTAAGGTTTCAAGTAATAAAATTGTATAGCATGGAAATTGAATAGCTGCCCACCAACTCCATGCAAACCTTTGCCCTCTATCCTAATACCATTTGCCCGCATTAGATTTTCATCCTTCTAAGCCTTACCTATCTAATTGTCTTTCTCATATTATCTAACCCTATCATTTATGTCCTACACCTATTTGAGATTCCGAAATGCATATCTTCATACATGATCAGATAAAATTCCATCCCTGATCAATTTTCCATCTGATCGACATCCTGCTGTAACTTTAATCAACTATCCCCACTCTCTACAGCAGCACCAACTTTCATGCCAGACACAAATATACTAATTTTACCTCCTGTATTCACAACCATGTCAATGATATCTCACAAACAAAAAGGGTTCCCTACAGTGCACCAGTGGTCACAGTCTTACAATCAGTAAAGCATCCTTTCACCGCTACCCTCTGCCTCCAATTCATCAGCATGTCTTGGATCCCATGTGCCTTCATATTCTGGACACGCCTACTAGATGGTACCTTGAAACTTACTAAAATCCATATGGACAACATCATCAATTTTCTTGGTTACGTTAATGTGTATCTTTTTAATGCAGAAGATACTCCAAACGTTAGTACCTTTTACAACTGTGACTCGCTGTGTATTTGCAGCATTTCAAGGCTATTTTCCACAATTCACAGCTTTTAAAATTCTGTTTTAAAATTCCTCAAACACATTTTCCATCTATAGTGTCTGCAGTTAAATCAGTAAGGGAAATTTTAAAGAAACTAAGTCAAAAATGTTAAGCAAGAGAATTCTTTGTCATGATTTTTTTCACAATGAAACTGAAAGGTCTCTGGAAAAGTTCTTCAGTCAAGGTCCTGTCGCACTTTCGCGATTTTTTCGTGGGGTTTGCACTAAACAGACCAAATCAGTTCTCACTTTAACTGCAAATAATTCAGGAATTCAATGACATCTTTAATCTGCCGAGTTGAGGAGATTACTAATTAACCTGGGTTTGAAATGCAATTTAAACGCTTTCCAGTACAGATATCTACTAATTGCATGCCAAGACTATTTGTACTCTGAGGATATATGTTTCATACTCAATGAAATAGAATTATCGTCATCTGTATTACAGTTATTTTCAGTTATGTGGAGATCTATTCTGTGCCTCTGTATTATATTTCATTATATGATACAATATGCTGCTGTAATCTTTCTAATTGTGTTGGTTTTAACAAATTATCTTTCACTTATGATTTAATCTAAAGTTTGCAGTTTTCACTTCAAGCTGCAGTTTGTGTAAAACTCGTATTTTCTTTTGTATTTTTGCTTATAATGGAAAAAGGACAGTATCCATTTCACAACGGTAATAGACCTGGCTTCCATTGGTGAGGATAAATAACCTTTGCAGAAATTATTCTGATACATTCCACACTGCGCTGGGAAGGGAAATCACATATCATCCCTTTTTCTATTATACATGGTATTTGTGCAAGTTAAATCTAATGTATAGTCACATGCACGTGCAATGAGGTGCAGGTATAAATACGTTGGTATGCACAATACTTGGCCATATCTCTGCACATTTTAAGGAACTTATGATCTGACTGTGCTTAACATATATGTTGTATGTAAATATTTTGGGTTATGGGGTTGGTCAGGCTAGATGCAGGAAGATTGTTCCCGATGTTGGGGAAGTCCAGAACAAGGGGTCACAGTTTAAGGATAAAGGGGAAATCTTTTAGGACTGAGATGAGAAAAACATTTTTCACACAGAGAGTGGTGAATCTCTGGAATTCTCTGCCACAGAAGGTAGTTGAGGCCAGTTCATTGGCTATATTTAAGAGTGAGTTAGATGTGGCCCTTGTGGCTAAAGGAATCAGGGGGTATGGAGACAAGGCAGGTACAGGATACTGAGTTGGATAATCAGCCATGATCATATTGAATGGCGGTGCAGGCTCGAAGGGCCGAATGGCCTACTGCACCTATTTTCTATGTTTCTATGTTTCTATGAGTTGACAAGGCATTTACAACAAGAACCAATTGAACAAGATAACATTCCTGCTTCCAGTTAATGCTAGCGCACAGTACTCTCCTCTGTGTTACACACCATGTGGTAAATAGTAAAGATGTAGATCATGTTTAAAAATCAGCCATGTCGTGCTTTTTTTTTAAACCAAATGCACAAAAGATAAAATGCACTTTTGCCTGCTGTGAGAGTACTGTTGTGGGATCACCTGGTCAACAATAGTGATTATTAGTTCTGAATTTCAAATCAGAAATGCTATTAGTTTTGTGCCAGGTATCAAATATATCGTTCTCCCAAAATTGTATTCTTAGAGCTGTGAGATGCCTTCAGCTGTAAATTGAGTGTGGTCTGAGCAACCTTCCCCATGGGGATGTGTGTGTGAATTACTGGCGTCACACTTCATGTCGTAGAGAACAACTCAATATGCTAGAGGTAAGTGCCAAGTTAACGTAGATGTTTTAACTGTCAACAGGTCCACTGGGCATAATATTGCACGTCAGGAGCTACTTTACTGGAGACGTTTAATATCCTAGAGGGAAACAAAGGTTACACCTTCTTGTTTTAAAGTATTACATTTCTCAGCCAGTTGTACAGTTGAAACGAATCCTGTAAGCAAGTTATTTAAATATAGATTTTTCAAAGTACATGGAAATAATTTTAACAGGTACCAATTTTGGAAAAGCTACTTAATGTTAAGCGGGAAAAGTCCAAATCTCATAAGGCTTGCAAGTTTTACATGGGACGTTGATCTTGACCTGTCATGCCTGGTAATTTAGAATAGTGATCAAAGGGCAAGAGCCTTTATTCTATTGGAATTATGATGGTGCTCTGGGCACAGTAAAGGTTGAGATGCTGTCTACGATGCTGATTCTCCAGGAGATTAGCTGCGATAGTGTTTTGCTGAGAACTAGCTTTCAAACATATTCCTCTGCTCTGCACCTTTGAACATCAATGGAATGTCATCCCAGCAGTACAGTCCGTTTCCAACTGAATGATGATGCCTAACATCCTGAGTGCAAACTAAAATTGATTATGCTCCGACATTGCACATGGAAATCAAAGCCATGCTTTGTTATTAACTGAATTGATGTTAGAGGCCAACAAACAATTACTCTGGGACCTGTAAAAGCACTTCAGTCCTGCTTTTCCAGTTATTCATTCCGAGGGCCAGACAAGGAAGCAGAGCAGATCGAGGCCATATGGTTCATTCTGTCCCAATGGACTCCTTGAAAGAGCAACCAATTAGTACCATTCCCCTGTGTTTCTCGCAGAAACTTGTTATTTTTCCCTTTCTATGCTGTCCTTATTTTTGTACTTCTGTATAAAGGAAGCTACCTTTACAAATTGGCCACTGTACAGATACACCGTGGGCAGCACGGTGGCGCAGCGGTAGAGTTGCTGCCTTACAGCACTTTCAGCGCCAGAGACGCGGGTTCGATCCTGACTACAGAATGCAGTCTGTACCTAGATTGTACATTCTCCCCGTGACCTGCGTGGGTTTTCTCCGAGGTCTTTGGTATCCTCCCACATCCAAAGACGTACAGGTTTGTAGATAATTTTGCTTGGTATAAATGTAAAATTGTCCCAGTGTGTATAGGAGAGTGTTAATATGCGGGGATCGCTGGTTGGTGCGGACTCAATGGGCCGAAGGGCCTGTTTCTACGCTGTATCTCTAAAGTAAACAAAAAAACTAAACTACACAGAGGTGACGATCCAGTGATGATCCAGGAATATATTTCTCTTTTTCTGTACTATCCCTAGTTTATCTTCTTACTTTAACATAATGATGAGAGTTTATCCACTTAGCGCAGTAGTTTCCTACCTCATAAACTCCCAACCATGCTCAGCCCAATTTTTCATCATTCCACAAACAGGACTACCCAACCAAACTCTTCACCCCTGTATGTCAATCACCACTAATATCACTCACCTCTCAAAGCATTCTGCTCACCTGAAGAAACCCATAACCCATCAATTACCTCCACTGTTCTTATTGGATACAACACTAATCCTTCTGGGGTGACAATATTGATATACACTTTTAGTTTAGTTCAGTTTAGAGATACAGCGCGGAAACAGGCCCTTCAGCCCACTGAGTCCGCACTGACCAGCGGAACCAAGTAGGAATTAGTCCTTTTTATAACTTTCACGCCGCCTTTGTGGGGACGTGTACATTTTATGTAAAAATAAAGAGTTTCTCTGCACCGAGCTATGTACAAGTGACAATAACGTATCATTATCATCATGACAATTCTGTATTTACTGCTTATATAACCATATAACCATATAACAATTACAGCACGGAAACAGGCCATCTCGGCCCTACAAGTCCGTGCCGAACAATTATTTTCCCTTAGTCCCACCTTCCTGCACTCATACCATAATCCTCCATTCCCTTCTCATCCATATGCCTATCCAATTTATTTTTAAATGATACCATCGAACCTGCCTCCACCACTTCCACTGGAAGCTCATTCCACACCGCTACCACTCTCTGAGTAAAGAAGTTCCCCCTCATGTTACCCCTAAACTTCTGTCCCTTAATTCTGAAGTCATGTCCTCTTGTTTGAATCTTCCCTATTCTCAAAGGGAAAAGCTTGTCCACATCAACTCTGTCTATCCCTCTCATCATTTTAAAGACCTCTATCAAGTCCCCCCTTAACCTTCTGCGCTCCAGAGAATAAAGACCTAACTTATTCAACCTTTCTCTGTAACTTAGTTGTTGAAGCCCAGGCAACATTCTAGTAAATCTCCTCTGTACTCTCTCTATTTTGTTGACATCCTTCCTATAATTGGGCGACCAAAATTGTACACCATACTCCAGATTTGGTCTCACCAATGCCCTGTACAATTTTAACATTACATCCCAGCTTCTATACTCAATGCTCTGACTTATAAAGGCTAGCATACCAAAAGCTTTCTTTACCACCCTATCTATATGAGATTCCACCTTCAAGGAACTATGCACGGTTATTCCCAGATCCCTCTGTTCAACTGTATTCTTCAATTCCCTACCATTTACCATGTACGTCCTATTTTGATTTGTCCTGCCAAGGTGTAGCACCTCACATTTATCAGCATTAAACTCCATCTGCCATCTTTCAGCCCATTCTTCCAAATGGCCTAAATCACTCTGTAGACTTTGGAAATCCTCTTCATTATCCTATCTTGGTATCATCTGCATACTTACTAATCCAATTTACTACACCTTCATCCAGATCATTGATGTACATGACAAACAACAAAGGACCCAATACAGATCACTGAGGCACCCCACTAGTCACCTGCCTCCAACCCGACAAACAGCCATCCACCATTACCCTCTGGCGTCTCCCATTCAGCCACTGTTGAATCCATCTTGCTACTCCTGCATTTATACCCAACAGTTGAACCTTCTTAACCAACCTTCCATGAGGAACCTTGTCAAAGGCCTTACTAAAGTCCATATAGACAACATCCACTGCTTTACCCTCGTCAATTTCCCTAGTAACCTCTTCAAAAAATTCAAGAAGATTAGTCAAACATGACCTACCAGGCACAAATCCATGTTGACTGTTCCTAATCAGACCCTGTTTATCCAGATGCTTATATATATTATCTCTAAGTATCTTTTCCATTAATTTGCCCACCACTGAAGTCAAACTAACAGGTCTATAATTGCTAGGTTTACTCTTAGAACCCTTTTTAAACAATGGAACAACATGCGCAGTACGCCAATCCTCAGGGACTATTCCCGTTTCTAATGACATTTGAAATATTTCTGTCACAGCCCCGGCTATTTCTACACTAACTTCCCTCAATGTCCTAGGGAATATCCTGTCAGGACCTGGAGACTTATCCACTTTTATATTTTTCAAAAGTGTCAGTACTTCTTTTACTTTGAAACTCATAGTATCCATAGCTACTCTACTAGTTTCCCTTACCTCACATAATTCAATATCCTTCTCCTTGGTGAATACCGAAGAAAATAAATTGTTCAATATCTCCCCCATCTCTTTTGGCTCTGCAGATAGCTGTCCACTCTGTCTCTCCAATGGACCAATTATATCCCTCGTTATCCTGTTGCTATTAATATAGCTGTAGAAACCCTTTGGATTTACTTTCACCTTACTTGCCAAAGCAACCTCATATCTTCTTTTAGCTTTTCTAATTTCTTTCTTAAGATTCTTTTTACATTCCTTATACTCCTCAAGCACCTCATTTACTTCATGCTGCCTATAATTATTGTCGATCTCCCTCTTTTTCCGAACAAGATGGCCAATTTCCCTTGAAAACCAGGGCTCTTTCCAATTTTTACTGTTTCCTTTCTACCGAACAGGAACATAAAGATTCTGTACTCTTAAAATTTCCCCTTTAAATGTCCTCCATTTCTCTTCTACATCCTTCCCATAAAACAAAATGTCCCAGTTCACTCCTTTTAAATAATTTCGCATCTCATCAAAGTTAGCCTTTCTCCAATCAAAAATCTCAACCCTAGGTCCAGTTCTGACCCTCTCCATAATTATATTGAAACTAATGGTATTGTGATCACTGGACCCGAAGTGCTCCCCAACGCATACCTCCGCCACCTGTCCCGTCTCATTTCCTAAATAGGAGGTCCAGTACTGCCCCTCCTCGAGTAGGTACCTCTATGTATTGCTGCAAAAACCTATCCTGCACACATTTTACAAACTCCAAACCATCCAGCCCATTTACAGAATGTGTTTCCCAGTCTATGTGTGGAAAGTTGAAATCTCCCACAATCACTACCTTGTGCTTACTACTAATATCTCCTATCTCCTTACATATTTGCTCTTCCAATTCTCGATCCCCATTTGGCGGTCTATAATACACCCCTATAAGTGTTGCTACACCTTTCCCACTTCTCAGTTCCACCCAAATAGCCTCCCTAGATTAGTCCTCCAATCTATCCTGCCAAAGCACTGCTGTAATATCTTCCCTGACAAGCAATGCAACACCTCCACCTCTTGCCCCTCCAATTCTATCACACCTGAAGCAACGAAATCCTGGAATATTTAGTTTCCAATCACAGCTCTCCTGCAACCATGTTTCACTGATCGCCACAACATCATACTTCCAGGTGTCTATCCAGACTCTAAGCTCATCCACCTTTCTTACAATGCTCCTAGCATTAAAATATGCACATTTAAGAAACCCCCCGCCTCTTATTCTCTGTTTATTTCTTTTTTCTTCTTTCTCCTCTTGTGTCCGAGTGCTTCCCTTTTCTGCTTCCTGCCTCCCATTCTGTCTACTAGCTTTCTCTATTTGAGTCCCTCGCCCCAACCATTCTAGTTTAATACTAGCTTATACTCGCTACCCAGTGCAAGATTTCACATTACCACATATACATATTGTGTAAGCTGAAACTTAATAAATATTAAAGAAGCAAACTCTCCGACCTCTGAACTACATAGTTTTGAGGGAAATGTTCAAAATATTAATATGTTGCAGATATTCGAAATTCATCAAAGTACTTGTGGTGTAGATATTTTTGCATTGGTTATTTTGCAATTCCATATCAATTTCCAGAATATTTTACAGATCAACAAATTAAAAACAGCTCTGTTTTACAGTATTTTGGATGCCAGGGGTTTCTGAAGTAATTTAACATTTAGTTAGGTTGATATCCATGCTGTGGTACTTTCGTTATCCTTTCAGCTTTTATGTAACTGGAGTTTCTCAAATCCTATGGATAGCTTGGTGGTGTAGGGGTACTGCCTCACAGCGCCAAAGACCCGGCTTTGATCGTGACTGCTTGTCTCTACAGTGTTTGTACTTTTTATCCGTGACCTGTGTGGGTTTTCTCCGAGATCTTTGGTTTCCTCCCACACACCAAGGACGTACAGGCTTGCAGGTTAATTGGCTTGGTATAAATGTAAACTTGTCTCTATTGTGCGTAGGGCAGTGTTAATGTGCGGGAATGTGCGGACTCGGTGGGCCAAAGTTTCTGTGCTGTATCTCTAAACTAAACTAAACTACATTAAGATAATTCTTGCTGGAACTCAAAGCAAACACTTTTGCAAGCAAGAACATCCACCCCATTAATTGTAGTCCTTCATTTATTCCCACAGTTTTATCTATATTTTCAGATTATTCAAAAACTGGATTGAAGAAACAGTAGTATTCCAGTTTGTCAATAAAAGTCTTATTTATGGAGATTTAAAACCAATTATTAACACTTCCATAATATGTCTTTTCTAGAGGTAAACGTTTGTTACTGGAACCTCTCTTTGAGAATTTGCAGTTCCAGATTGTTATTGGTGGACATTTTATTGGAATACAGATTTTATTTGGATTAAGGGGTGATCATGATAGATGCAACCCTCTGGGCACTGAGCAGCATACAGGAGGAAGAGCGGATATAGTCAGTAGTTTCAGGGAAGTGGCTGCACCAGATGTTCATTGGTCTTGGGATTGCCATCTTATTATCATCATGTCTATCAAGCTTTATTTTGTGGGATATCCAGACAGATCATACCACACATCATGTGGTGCAAACTAGAAAATGGTGGGCATAATATAGCGTTACAACTACAGAGAAAGTGCAGAAAAAAGTGCAATGACAGCAACAAAGTAGATTGGAAGATTGAGAATTCATCCAAAGCGCATAACATGATCAAAGTTCAAGACCGACATGTTCTAGTGAGGAGGAAGGAGATTGAGGTGATGATCCCAGTCCTGAAGGGGCCTATCTCAGGTTATTAAGAGAGGCAACCGTGGAGTTTGCTGGGGAGAATTATGCATCCTATACAGCCACTGGTGAGGTCCCAGGTGGACTGGAAACTGGAGAGTAGCCGATGTTCAGTTTATTTTAGAGATACTGCCCGGAATCAGTCACATCTTCCCAGCTCCACCCCGTTACTCCTTCCCAGCTCCACCCCGTTACTCCTTCCCAGCTCCACCCCGTTACTCCTTCCCAGCTCCACCCCGTTACTCCTTCCCAGCTCCACCCCGTTACTCCTTCCCAGCTCCACCCCGTTACTCCTTCCCAGCTCCACCCCGTTACTCCTTCCCAGCTCCACCCCGTTACTCCTTCCCAGCTCCACCCCGTTACTCCTTCCCAGCTCCACCCCGTTACTCCTTCCCAGCTCCACCCCGTTACTCCTTCCCAGCTCCACCCCGTTACTCCTTCCCAGCTCCACCCCGTTACTCCTTCCCAGCTCCACCCCGTTACTCCTTCCCAGCTCCACCCCGTTACGCCTTCGGTGAGAGATGAGAGAGGGAGAGTTTAAAGGAGATGTGTTGGGCAAATATTTTTGGCACAGATTGCAGTAGATGCTTAGAACACCGTATAAGGGCTGCTGGTGGAAGCTGATATATTGAAGGTGTTTGATAGGTTTTTAAATAGCCATATATGCAGGGATTGGAGGGATATGCATCATCTGCTTGCAGTAGGGATTTGTTTAATATGGCATCATGTTTAACATGCATCAAAGGGCATGTTCCTGGGCTATTGTTCTATGTTCTATGAATATCCAAGGAACTGCACACGCCCTTATTTTGAGCAAAACACAAAATGCTGGAGAAACCCAGCAAGTCAGGCAGTATCTGTAGAGAGAATGGGCAGGCAATGTGTTGGATTGGAACTGCTCATCAGTCATTGCGATGGAGGGAGGAAGCTGGCAGAGAGGGGTGGATTTGCTCAGTCTGCCCTGGCCTACGGGATCTCCCGGTCGATAAACACTTTAACTCCCCCTCTCATTCCCACACTGACCTTTCTGTCCTGGGCCTCCTCCATTGTCAGAGTGAGGCCCAACACAAGTTGGAAGAACAGCACCTCATATTTCGCTTGGACAGCTTACACCCCAGCGGTATGAACATTGATTTCTCCAACTTCAAGTAACCCTTGCATCCCCTCTCTCTCCATCCCTTCCCCACATTGTCCTAGTTTCACTGTTGTCCTGGTGAGTTTAATGTCTGTATAATTTGTTCCCACCCAGCCCACAGCTATCAATGGACTGCTTCTGTGATCATTGTTATGTTTTTGCACATCTTTCATTCATTCATTCTCTCTATCTCTCTATAATCACCGTATCTATCTCTCGTTCCCCTTTCACCTGACCCTCAGTCTGAGGAACAGTCTCGGCCCGAAAAGTCACCCACTCCTTCTCTCCCGAGATGCTGCCTGACCCGCTGAGTTACTCCAGCATTTTGTGTGTATCCTGGTACGTGATAGGTGGATACAGGTGTGTGTGTGTGTGTGTGTGTGTGTGTGTGTGTGTGTGTGTGTGTGTGTGTGTGTGTGTGTGTCAATAAAAGTCTTAATTATGGAGATTTAAAACCAATTATTAACACTTCCATAATATGTCTTTTCTAGAGGTAAACGTTTGTTACTGGAACCTCTCTTTGAGAATTTGCAGTTCCAGATTGTTATTGGTGGACATTTTATTGGAATACAGATTTTATTTGGATTAAGGGGTGATCATGATAGATGCAACCCTCTGGGCACTGAGCAGCATACAGGAGGAAGAGCGGATATAGTCAGTAGTTTCAGGGAAGTGGCTGCACCAAATGTTCATTGGTCTTGGGATTGCCATCTTATTATCATCATGTCTATCAAGCTTTATTTTGTGGGATATCCAGACAGATCATACCACACATCATGTGGTGCAAACTAGAAAATGGTGGGCATAATATAGCGTTACAACTACAGAGAAAGTGCAGAAAAAAGTGCAATGACAGCAACAAAGTAGATTGGAAGATTGAGAATTCATCCAAAGCGCATAACATGATCAAAGTTCAAGACCGACATGTTCTAGTGAGGAGGAAGGAGATTGAGGTGATGTCCCCAGTCCTGAAGGGGCCTATCTCAGGTTATTAAGAGAGGCAACCGTGGAGTTTGCTGGGGAGAATTATGCATCCTATACAGCCACTGGTGAGGTCCCAGGTGGACTGGAAACTGGAGAGTAGCCGATGTTCAGTTTATTTTAGAGATACCGCCCGGAATCAGTCACATCTTCCCAGCTCCACCCCGTTACTCCTTCCCAGCTCCACCCCGTTACTCCTTCCCAGCTCCACCCCGTTACTCCTTCCCAGCTCCACCCCGTTACTCCTTCCCAGCTCCACCCCGTTACTCCTTCCCAGCTCCACCCCGTTACTCCTTCCCAGCTCCACCCCGTTACTCCTTCCCACTCCACCCCGTTACTCTTCCCAGCCTCCACCCCGTTACTCCTTCCCAGCTCCACCCCGTTACTCCTTCTCAGCTCCACCCCGTTACTCCTTCCCAGCTCCACCCCGTTACTCCTTCCCAGCTCCACCCCGTTACTCCTTCCCAGCTCCACCCCGTTACTCCTTCCCAGCTCCACCCGTTACTCCTTCCCAGCTCCACCCCGTACTCCTTCCCCAGCTCCACCCCGTTACTCCTTCCCAGCTCCACCCCGTTACTCCTTCCCAGCTCCACCCCGTTACTGCCTTCCCAGCTCCACCCCGTTACTCCTTCCCAGCTCCACCCCGGTTACTCCTTCCAGCTCCACCCGTACTCACAGTCCCGACTCCTTCCAGCTCCACCCGTTACTCCTTCCAGCTCCACCCCGTTACTCCTTCCCAGCTCCACCCCGTTACTCCTTCCCAGCTCCACCCCGTTACTCCTTCCCAGCTCCACCGCGTTACGCCTTCCCAGCTCCACCCCGTTACTCCTTCCCAGCTCCACCCCGTTACGCCTTCCCAGCTCCACCCCGTTACGCCTTCCCAGCTCCACCCCGTTACGCCTTCCCAGCTCCACCCCGTTCCTCCTTCCCAGCTCCACCCCGTTACTCCTTCCCAGCTCCACCCCGTTACTCCTTCCCAGCTCCATCCCGTTACGCCTTCCCAGCTCCACCCCGTTACGCCTTCGGTGAGAGATGAGAGAGGGAGAGTTTAAAGGAGATGTGTTGGGCAAATATTTTTGGCACAGATTGCAGTAGATGCTTAGAACACCGTATAAGGGCTGCTGGTGGAAGCTGATATATTGAAGGTGTTTGATAGGTTTTTAAATAGCCATATATGCAGGGATTGGAGGGATATGCATCATCTGCTTGCAGTAGGGATTTGTTTAATATGGCATCATGTTTAACATGCATCAAAGGGCATGTTCCTGGGCTATTGTTCTATGTTCTATGAATATCCAAGGAACTGCACACGCCCTTATTTTGAGCAAAACACAAAATGCTGGAGAAACCCAGCAAGTCAGGCAGTATCTGTGGAGAGAATGGGCAGGCAATGTGTTGGATTGGAACTGCTCATCAGTCATTGCGATGGAGGGAGGAAGCTGGCAGAGAGGGGTGGTGGTGGGACAAAGCCTGGCTGGTGACTGTATCCGCTGTTCCAGGTGTGAACTCTTATACATCAGCAAGATGTATCAAACATCAAACGTAGACTGGGCGATCTTTTCGCTGAACACATTTGCTCAGTCTGCCCTGGCCTACGGGATCTCCCGGTCGATAAACACTTTAACTCCCCCTCTCATTCCCACACTGACCTTTCTGTCCTGGGCCTCCTCCATTGTCAGAGTGAGGCCCAACACAAGTTGGAAGAACAGCACCTCATATATCGCTTGGACAGCTTACACCCCAGCGGTATGAACATTGATTTCTCCAACTTCAAGTAACCCTTGCATCCCCTCTCTCTCCATCCCTTCCCCACATTGTCCTAGTTTCACTGTTGTCCTGGTGAGTTTAATGTCTGTATAATTTGTTCCCACCCAGCCCACAGCTATCAATGGACTGCTTCTGTGATCATTGTTATGTTTTTGCACATCTTTCATTCATTCATTCTCTCTATCTCTCTATAATCACCGTCTCTATCTCTCGTTCCCCTTTCACCTGACCCTCAGTCTGAGGAACAGTCTCGGCCCGAAAAGTCACCCACTCCTTCTCTCCCGAGATGCTGCCTGACCCGCTGAGTTACTCCAGCATTTTGTGTGTATCCTGGTACGTGATAGGTGGATACAGGTGTGTGTGTGTGTGTGTGTGTGTGTGTGTGTGTGTGTGTGTGTGTGTGTGTGTGTGTGTGTGTGTGTGTGTGTGTGTGTGTGTGTGTGTGTGTGTGTGTGTGTGTGTGTGTGGGGGGGGGGGGGTGATAAGCAGATGGGTGGACTAAATAACAAAGGCTAGAGTTGAAAAGGCAACAGAAAGATGTCAATAAAGGAGAAGAGAAGGAGTGGAGAAGAGGGATGGAGGTGGAAGGGGACAAGGAGGAAGGAGAGATGGTGGATGAAAGGAAAATGAGTAACATGGGGACGAGGGATGAATGTACGAAGGAGGGGTGCCTGGGGAGGAAAGGGGTTTGGGAGACGGTGAGAAATGAGTGCACACCAGGGTAGGGGGACACTTGGTCTTGCCAATGGAGAAGGCTACACTTGGACTTGCCAATTTGTTCAAAAAGGAGGTCTCATCGGGAGCACCAGACGCAGTAGATGAGGTTTGAAAAGGTGTAAGTGAAGCTCTGTCTCACCTGGAAGGACTGTTGTGGTTCTTGGGTGGATCTTCCCTCACCCCCATCCAACACCTTGTGTTTTACAATATTCAATGGATAATGGTTTGTGCCTTACAGGTTAAGGTTTACCAATTAGTCTCTCTTGCAGTTCAATACTGAAAATAAATGAGGCTCGCAGAAAACGTAGAACAATTCTGTAGTGTTGAATTGTTACCAATCAAGGGAAGATGTTCTCACCAATATTTGGCTCAAGTATAAAGTACAGTCAGCAAATACCCAGTGGTTGACCACCAGGGGCGCCGGGGAGATGACAGCCCTGACGACAGTCTGTTTGTCTTTTCACTCTTTCGTTATTTTTACTTTGTTAAAAGTTTTGTTTTAATGTTCTTCGGTTTGTTTTATGTGGGGGGGGGGGGGGGGGGGGGGAGGGGATCAGGGGTAATTTTTTTTCAAGTTCCTACCTTGCCAGAGATGTGATTATTTTTCGGATCACATTCTCCGGGCTCTGCGGCCTACCATCGTTGCAGCTGGAAGCCTCCTCGGACTGTCGTGAGCCCCACCGCAGGGCGCGGACTTAACATCGGAGCAGATCCCTTGTCTGGGATTGCTCCCACCGTGGAATCTCCATCAAGGGCTCGCAGTCTTCGGGTGAGGCCGAGTCGGGTGCTCCAACGTCGTGGAAAGTTCGACCAGCCCCGACACGAGGTTCAATCGCCCTGCGCGGGGGAGCTGACAACCCCCCCGATGCGGGAGCAGATCGCCTCGATGCGGAGGGACCGAACGCCGCAGGCTACGGGAGTCAAGGTCGTCCCGTCAACGGGGGCTCGAGGCCCACGACCGAGGAAAAACAAAGGAAGGACTTGAACTTTATTTCGCCTTCCATCACAGTGAGGAATGTGTAGGAGTCACTGTGGTGGATGTTCATGTTAAAATGTGTTTTTGAGTCTGTTGCTTTTAATTGTATGACTGACCTGGCCAGTGAAATTCCTCGTATGTTGCAAAACATACTTGGTGAATAAAGTGTGATTCTGATTCTGATCTGTCGAGTATGAATGCCCAGCCTGCAGCTGTCTGTCATTTCACCCTTTTTAAAACTTTTCTAGTATGTTAAAAGTTCATTTGGAGGTCTAATCTTTTTTATGTGGGGGTGGGGGGTGGGAAAGGGGGAAACTATTTTTCTCAGTCCCTACCTGGTCGGAGATACGGCTTTTCTCCGGGCAGTATCTTTGTCCCTTCCTCGCGGCGTACCAGCGGGACTGGAGCGGCGTTTCCTGCCGGGACCGGCCAGAACTTCGGCGGCTGCGCAGCGCTGGGGCGCCATCACGGAGCAGGCGATGCCTTACCCGGGTCGCCGTGCGGTGGGCCCCGGAGTGCTGTGACCGCCGACTCCCAACATCGCGGAGCTGTGGTTGCAGCTTCCAGCCGCGGCGGCGCTGACTTTGAACACCGCTGAGCCTGGGATCTCTCGCCAAGATCGCCAGTGTTGGAGGTCCGACCAGCGCGGCCTGTGGACTTCAGGAGCCACGGTCTCTGGCAGCAAGTGGCCATTCCAGACGCTCCAAGCCGCTGAAGAGTGTTCTCCCAACGCCGAAGCCCCATCATCCGGCGAGAGAGCCTGTACAACGGGCCACCGTTGTGGCGACTGCGGAGGCCTCAATAGGCCCGACCAGGGGTGAACAAGGGGAAGAGGACTGGACTTTGTGCCTTCCCTCACAGTGGGAACCATTGTGGGGGGATGTTTTTATGTTTTATATTAAATTATTTTTTAATGTGGTGTCTTACTTTTATTGGTGTGCTGCAAATGGCAACTTAAATTTCACTACATCATGTGACAATAAATGTCCTTTGTCTTTTGTCCTTTGATTCTGATTCTGAAAGTTTAGATAGAAAGAAAGAAACATATAAAATTATAAAAGGACTGGACAAGCTAGATGCAGGAAAAATGTTCCCAATGTTGGGCGAGTCCAGAACCAGGGGCCACAGTCTTAGAATAAAGGGGAGCTCATTTAAGACTGAGGTGAGAAAAAAAGTTTTTCACCCAGAAGTTGTGAATTTATGGAATTCCCTGCCACAGAGGGCAGTGGAGGCCAAAAGAAAGAAGGAAAAGGGGAGGAGGAGGAGGAGCCCGAGGGCGGGCAGATGGGAGGGTGGGAGGAGACAGCTAGAGGGTTAAGGAAGGGGAGGAGACAGCACGGGCTAGCCAAATTGGGAGAGTTCAATTTGCTGCGGAGAATGTTGATGTCAAAATGTATTAATCAATTTTCCTCCATTTGGTTGGCCAAAGATTGGATTGAGTGGCACATTCTGCTCTCCCACACCATCTGCCGATGTGCGATTCTGGAGATCAGCAGCAACAGAGAGAAGGAATTCAATGTTCTTCAGCTGTGTCTTGATAGCTATCTCTCATCCAAGTTGTTTTCAAATCCACCAATGTTTAGTTTCAGTTTTTAGTTTAGTTCAGAGATACAGCACAGAAACAGGCCCTTTCGGCCCACCGTCTGCTCTGTCCAGCGATCCCCGCACATTAACACTATCCTACACACACTAGGGCTAATTTACAACTTTACCAAGCCAATTAACCTACATACTTGTACGTCTTTGGAGTGCGGGAGGAAACCAGAGCACCCGGGGAAAACCCACACAGGTCATGGGGATAGTGTACAAACTCTGTACAGACAGCACCCGTAGTTGGAATCGAACCCAGGTCTCTGGCGCTGTAAGGCAGCAACTATACCGCTGCACTACTGTGCCAACAATATATTAATATAATATTATTCATATAAATCAATGTTTTTCTCAGCTTGTTCCAGATCTGCGTAGGGGCCAGTGTGGTTTGATATCTTCCTATCATGTGCACCAAGATACAGTGGAAGAATAGAAATTCATTGCCAGTATACGAGTGGTCTGCTCTGGTCTAATAATGGCAGGATAGACACTGTTGCTGAATCGGGCGGTACGTGCGTTCAAGCTCTTGTGTCTTACGCCAGACAGGAGAGGGATATAAAGAAAATGACTGGGTTGTGAGTTGCCTTTGATTATGTTGGCTGTTTTTCCAAGGCAGAGTGAAGTGTGGATGAAGTTGCTGCTTCAGGGAGGCAGATATATGTGGTGGACTGGGCTGAATTCACAGCTCCCTGCAATCTCCTGTGTTCTTGGGCAGATCTGTTGCCGTACCAAGCTGTGTGGCATCAGGGTAGGATGATTGCCATGGGCCATCTGTAGAAATTGGTAAGAGTCATTGGAGGCATGCTGAATGTCATGAGCCATCTGTGAAAGTAGAGGCATTGATGTGTTTCTGTGGCTGTAGAGTCAATGTGGTTTCATCAGGGCAAATTGTTGAAGATGGAAGAATGAATGAATGAAAGATACTTTATTGTCATATGTGACATGTTACGGTGATTTTCTTTGTTTTTCATAACCAAGGTATGCAAAGGGTCACCACATAAAGGGCGCTGGGTCCCCTTTTGTTCTCGGCTGCGCGTCTCCTCGGGCACCCACGTGGCCTGTCTTCAACCGCCGACCCAACCTCGACCGCCGTTTATTTCAGCAAATATTAAATGGCTCTAAATATTTTGTTATTTAGAGCGATTTATTGTTACCGCTGACAATCAGTGTTTGATAGAAAGGCTTAAGGAAAAACCCATCAAAATTGCCATCAAAACACATTAACTGTTTACCAATCTTGAACCACAAAGAAGCAATTGAAGTTCATTCCTAATGGGCAACAGAAAAATGATTTACGCTGTGAGGCAGTCACATCCGATATCAAAGTTTTACTAAAATATTGAAGATGATTATCCTGAATGCCTGCAGTTGGGGTGAATGTCCTTGAGCATTCTACTCCAAATGTCCTTCTACCCTTGGTCTGTTTTTGACTTGCAATTTTCCTTTGTTTTATGTGAACCGCCTGAAAGTGGTGCCTCTGCAGAACTAGCTCAATATTAATTGCAAGGTGACTGAAGGGGGAGAACCAAACAATGAATATAGGATCTTGCTTCTTACAGCTGAGCAGCCTAAGACGTTTGGTTGATGCGGTAGGCAGGAGGTATCTATGTGTATAACTTATTTGATGAAGTACAACACCAAGTAAGCAGGGCACCACCTGTGGTGCCGCAGCAGCAGTAATGAGCTGCAACTTGGAATTGAGAGACCTCATGCAGCTCAAAACACAACTGCTGCAAGTAATTTTATTGAGAAGTAGTGTATTGAGGTCATTAGACAGTTGACCATGGAGACTGCGATTATAACATGGTACAAAATGGTTCTTGGTAACGTCTTTGTACTCATTCATTTTTAATAAGATTCTGACAGCAGTTTTAGTAAATGCTAGTTAATCATTTCAATGAAAAACATAATGAAGTGTGGAACCTGAAAATAACACTAAACCTTAATTATATTTTAATGTGTTTTCTTCGGAGCAAGCATCAACATATTCTCTGCTTTTGGCAGCTGTTAACATTGTTTTAAGTCTGTGGAGGGATTTCATTATGGAAGCTGATTCTCTCTCTGTCAGCTATAAAATGTGTTTGAACAGTCTTGACCTTCAGTTCAGGTAAAGCATAGCATTTCACAGCAATGTTCAACTTTTGCCAAGCCAGCCCCATTATTGGCTGAGGTGGGAAATCCAAACAATTAAAATTGTTTAAGAAGGAACTGCAGATGCTGGAAAATCGAAGGTAGACAAAAATGCTGGAGGAACTCAGCAGGTGCAGCAGCATCTATGGAGCGAAGAAAATAGGCAACGTTTCGGGCTGAAACCCTTCTTCAGATTAATGTACGGTGAGGGGTGGAACACTGGTACCACCCCCTCCCCGGGTACTTTCCCTTACAACCGCAAATGATGCTACACTTGTCGCTTTACCTCCCCCCTCTACTCCATTCAAGGACCCAAGCAGTAATTCCAGGTGCGACGGAGGTTCACCTGCACCTCCTCCAACCTCATCTATTGCATCCGCTGCTCTAGATGTCAGCTGATCGACATCGGTGAGACCAAGCGTAAGGCTTGGCGATCATTTCGCCGAACACCTCCGCTCGGTCCTGATCTCCCGGTGGCTCAGCACTTCAACTACCCCTCCCATTCCGAATCCGACTTTTTTGTCCTGGGCCTCCTCCATGGCCAAAGTGAGCACCACCGGAAATTGGAGGAGCAGCACCTCATAGTTCGCTTGGGCAGTTTAAACCCCAGCGGCATGAACATTGACTTCTCCAATTTCTGGTAGCCCTTATTGTCTCCTCCCCTTCTCAGCTCTCCCTCAGCCCTTTGGCTCCTCCTCTTCCTTTCTTCTCCCCCCCCCCCCCCTACATCAATTAAAATAGTGTGTCCATCTGACTCTGGAATGAAGAATGTTCTAAAAGCATGTCTGTAAAGTGAAGTGTTTGACCCATGATGCTGGCACCTGTAGTTTGTCCCAGCCCAAAACATCACCCAAAAATAATTTCAGCCTTCCCATGATGTAGGATCTTTGTTTATTAGGTTTAGTTTTAGAGATACAGTACGGAAACAGGCCCTTCGGCCCACCGTGTCCACGCTGACCAGTGATCCCAGCACATTAACACTATCCTACACACACTAGGGACAATTTACATTTATACCAATGAACCTACAAACCTGTACTTCTTTGGAGTCGTAGAGTCGTAGAGTGATACAGCGTGGAAACAGGCCCTTCGGCCCACACCGGCTAACAATGTGCCAGCTACTCTAGTCCCATCTGCCTGTGCTTGGTCCATATCCCTTCAAACCTGTCCTATCCATGTACCTGTCCAACTGTGTCCTAAACGATGGGATAGTCCCAGCCTCAACTACTTCCTCTGACAGCTTGTTCCATACACCCACCACCTTTTGTGTAAAAAAGTTACCCCTCAGATTCCTATCAATCTATTTCCCATCACCTTGAACCTATGTCCTCTGGTTCACGATTCCCCTACTCTGGGCAAAAGACTCTGTGCATCTACCCAATCTATTCCTTTCATGATTTTGTATACCTCTATAAGATCACCGCTCATCCTCCTGCGCTCCATGGAATAGAGGCCCAGTCTACTCAACCACAACTCAAGGCCACAAATGGGCCCCGACCTCGGGTGTTTCACAGAGGCAGAGGACTTAACTTTCTGGTGCCTTTCCCCACAGTGGAAATTATTGATTCTGCTGTGGGGGGACGTTTGTGTTGAACTCTATAATGTGTTGTGTCCATTTAAAACAATGTTTTTAACCTTTTTCTATGGTTTGTCTGGAAACGTAGAATAGAATAGAATAGAATAGAATAGTTTCTTTATTGTCATTGTAACATGACCTATGTACAACGAAATTTTAAAATGTCAGCCAGTCAGTGCACCATTCAAACATTTCTAAAAGCTAACGATACATACAAGGTAAAATATTAAAAAAAGATAAACAACTAAAATAAATATCATGAAAATAGCACCCAGCCCTACATCCTTCTGTGGATTTCACAGTGTACCACAGTCCCTTAGTATGTATCGCCCCTGCGTTCCTTGGCGGCTACATTTAGTGCCTTTATAGCAGTGGGGTAAAAACTGTTTTTAAGTCTGTTTGTCCTTGTCCTTGTAGATCTGTACCGTCTGCCTGACGGCAACAGTTCAAACAGGGAGTGTCCGGGGTGGGAAATGTCCTTTATAATACTCTGGGATTTTTTGATGCAGCGGGAACTGTGTAGGTCCTCCAAGGTAAGGAGAGGGCAGCCGACAATCCTCTGGGCGTTGTCAATGGCCCTCTGGAGCGCTTTCCTCTAAGCCGCTGTGCAGCTGGTGTACCACACGCATACACAGTATGTTAGGATGCTCTCAATGGAGCACCGATAAAAGGACAGCAGCAGTCTCTGAGTGATGTTATTCTTCCTGAGCACCCTCAGGAAGTGCAGTCTCTGCTGGACCTTTTTCAGCAGCGCAGAGGTGTTCACGCTCCACGTCAGGTCCTCCTCAATGTGGATTCCCAGGAAGCGGAAATCCGCCACCCTCTCCACACAGTCCCCTCTGATAATTAATGGTACCATGTGTGTTTTATTCTTCCTGAAGTCTATTATTATTTCCTTTGTCTTTGAGGTGTTGAGGAGCAGGTTATTTTCTCCACACCACACTGTCAGCTGCTCCGCCTCATCCCGGTAGGCGTACTTGTCCCCCCCGGAGATGAGTCCCACCACCGTGGTGTCTTCCGCAAATTTGACAATGGTGTTGCTGTGGTGGGCGGGGGTGCAGTCATGTGTGTAGATGGTGTAGAGCAGGGGGCTCAGCACGCAGCCCTGTGGAGAGTCGGTACTGAGGCTGAGGGCCGTGGATGTGTGATGGCCCACTCTGACTCTCTGGCTGCGACCCGACAGGAAGCTATTTATCCACATGCAGGTGGAGTGTGGAAGTCCCAAGTCCCCCAGTTTGTCCACCAGTTTGTGGGGAAGGATGGTATTAAAAGCAGAGCTGTAGTCCACAAAGAGCATCCGCACGTAGCTCCCCCGCTGCTCCAGGTGGGACAGTGCAGCATGGAGAGCTGTGGCTACAGCGTCCTCTGTAGATCTATTCGCTCTGTACGCAAACTGGTGGGGGTCAAAGCTTCAGGGCAGGAATGATGTGATGTGACCCCGGACCAGTTTTTCAAAACACTTCATCACCACTGGTGTGAGTGCGACTGGCCGGTAGTCGTTGAGGCTGGAGATGTGGGTTTGTTTGGGCAAGGGGACTATGGTTGCGGACTTCAGACAGGGTGGAACAGTGGACTGGGCCAGAGACTGGTTGAAAATCCTCGTACAGACTCCAGCCAGCTGGTCTGCGCAGTCCTTCAGCACGCGTCCAGAGACGCCATCAGGTCCAGTAGCCTTCCTTGGATTGATGGCCCGCAGCGTGCGCCTCACCTCATGCTCCTCTATCTTGAGGGTTAGGCTGCTGTGGACCATGTGGTGTGATGTGGCTGTCTCGGGTGGCTCCACAAGCGAGCAAAGAAGAGGTTCAGCTCCTCTGCCAACGAGGCGTCACCTTCAGCAGCTCCAAGGTTGGTCTTGTAGTTGGTGAGATACTGGATCCCCTGCTGTTGTTGCTGTCCAGGTGGTCCTCTATCTTTCTCCTGTAGTCTGATTTGGCCTCTCTGATGCCTCTCTTCAGGTTAGCTCGGGCCGTGCTGTATAAAGCCCTATCGCCAGACCTAAAAGCGGTGTTCCTCTCTTTTAACAGCCGCTGGACCTCCCGGGTCATCCAGGGCTTCTGGTTGGGGTAGACCCGGATGCGTTTGTCCACTGTGACAGTGTCCATGCAGTTTTTAATGTAACACAGTACACTGTCTGTGAACACCTCCAGGTCCCGGTATTCAAACACATCCCAGTTGGTCCTGTCGAAGCAGTCCTGCAGCTGCTGAGATGCACCATCAGGCCAGGTTGTGATGGTCTTTGTGATGGTAGGAGCGGTTTTCCTAGCTATATAAATGCTATATAAATAATAGCTATTTATTATGCTATATAATAAAACGTACTTACTTACTTACTTACTCTCCCTATAACTCACACCCTCTAGTCCTGGCAACATCCTCGTAAATCTTTTCTGAACCCTTTCAAGCTTGACAATATCTTCCTATAACATGGTGCCCAGAACTGAACACGATATTCTAAATGCGGTCTCACCAACGTTTTACACAACTGCAACATGACCTCCCAACTTCTATACTCAATACTCATGACTGACGAAGGCCAAAGTGCCAAAAGCCTTTTTGACCACCTTATCTACCTGCGACTCGACCTCCAAGGAACCATGCACCTGGAGTGTGGGAGGAAACGGGAGCTCCTGGAGAAAACCCATGCAGGTGGCCGGGAGAAAATACAAACTCCGTACACACAGCACCCGTGGTCAGGATCGAACCCGAGTCTCTGGAACTGTAAAGCAGCAACTCTACCGCTGTGCCATCATGCCACCCCTTCTGCACGAAGCCAAATCAGAAGGTTCTTTACCCTTTGGTGGAACTTCACAAATACATTTTTCCCTTATAGATTTAGCAGAATTGTTCCATGAGTTGTGAATTTAGGCTGGAAATGCTGGGGATGAACACTTTGGAGTTGAGAGACTCGATCGAGGTGTACAAGGTTACGTTAGGTTAAGTTAACATGGGCAGACAACGCTGTTCCCATTTGCTAATGCAAAAACTAGGCAGCACGTCTACCAGCGAGAGAGAGGATTGGGGAGAGGTGGAATAGACACAGAAAGCTGGAGTAACTCAGCGGGACAGGCAGCATCTCTGGAGAGAAGGAATGGGTGACGTTTCGGGTCCAGACCCTTCTTCCTCCCGAGGAAGAGCCTTGTCTATGAGCAAGGTTGATGGAAGTGGAAATGATCAATGGTTTCAAAAAAGGAGTCTACTTTCAGGGCAGTGGAGAGAGATCAAGGGCATGGGACCTACAGAATGGATCCAGTAGGCTGAAGCCTCCTCCCCTGTATGAGATGATGGCCAGAGTGTGACTTGGGAAGGAAGGTCACCTAGAGTGGCCGTAAAAAGCCCCCTAAAAATTCCAGCCTGTTCAACTTCACTGGGTCGTGGACCATGAAGAACAGATGGCCAGTGACATCCAGGTATCCCGCTGATAGTCTTCATGTGCGAGCCACCATGTGCTTCGGTCTAATGTCATTTGGGAACTAGAGACCTATATTACAGTTTCCTTTTCTTCCAATCATTCAGCATTGCAGTATTGTGCTAAGTGTTAGTCCATCTATTTTATGTTGAGCAAACAGTTCATCAGATCCTGAGGCTGGGTGAGGAACAGAGTATCACGTTACCTGCTCAGAGCGATGGGTCTGGCAAGAGAATATTTTGGCAGCAATTGGAAGCGTAAACACTTGGTGTTTGGGAAACCCAGCAGCAAGTGTTACATATCAAGCCTGTCGGCTGGGGAGTGATTCTCTCAGACCACCAAATAAGTCTTCTGCTGTGAGGTGTTTACCTTCCCTGTTCTCCCCCATCCCTTATCCTGCCCCTAGCTACCTCTGGGCAATCAGCTGAATTGTAATCTGCATAGCGGTTAGATAGAAGCTGGAGCATGTAAATATGGTATCATGGGCCTGCTGTTAACTCCCACCTTGTGTGAGTTCCAACTCTCTTTGTCTTCTTTCACCCAAGTGTGCTTGGTTCACTCCCTCCTTTAAACATCTGGGCATCTTTCACATGAGATGAGCGCGTCAGTAATTCTTACAACCAGCTGTCACTGCTCTGCATGGTGAACACAGCCATTTTTTTCCATATGGGAGGAAAGCATCACCTGTGACATATACTTGCATGGCCACCACATGGTGACAGATTCCTGCCGCACTCCACTAATCCCACCATCAAGACAGTGGCTCTCTAGGCGCGGACAACACTGCGGACAAATAACAAATCTGCTACGAAGAATGAATAAAATACAACTGCTGTGAAAATATAAATGGACTGCAGATCAGAAATCAGAAAACACTGGAAATACTCAGCATTGAGGCCTGAAGGACAGTCTTCAACCCAAAATATTAGCTCCATTTCCCCTACTTCAGATGCAGCCTGACTTGTTGGATGTTCCCGACAACATCTTGCTTCATATAAAACAGAAACACTTTCAGAATGGTTGCCTGAAGATGGGTTTAGTTTAGTTTAGAGATACAGCGCAGAAACAGGCCCTTCAGCCCACCGAGTCTGCACCGACCAACGATCCCTGCACATTAACACTATCCTACACACAAATTAGGGCCAACTTACATTTATACCAAGCCAATTAACCTACAAACCTGTATATCTTTGGAGTGTGGGAGGAAACCGAAGGTCTCGGAGAATAGTTGTACAGTTGTACAGAATCTGCAGTTGTACAGAGCCCTAGTGAGACCACACCTGGAGTACACCTTGTGTGCAGTTTTGGTCCCTTAATTTGAGGAAGGACATTCTTGCTATTGAGGGAGTGCAGCGTAGGTTTACAAGGTTAATTCCCGGGATGGCGGGACTGTCATATGCTGAGAGAATGGAGCAGCTGGGCTTGTACACTCTGGAGTTTAGAAGGATGAGAGGGGATCTCATTGAAACATATAGGATTGTTAAGGGCTTGGACACACTAGCGGCAGGAAACATGTTCCCGATGTTGGGGGAGTCCAGAACTAGGGGCCACAGTTTAAGAATAAGGAGTAAGCCCTTTAGAACGGAGACGAGGAAACACTTTTTCTCACAAAGAGTGGTGAGTCTGTGGAATTCTCTGCCTCTGGGGGCAGGTTTTCTGGATGCTTTCAAGAGAGAGCTAGATAGGGCTCTTAAAAATAGCGGAGTCAGGGCGTATGGGGCAGGAACAGGGTACTGATTGGGGATGATCAGCCATGATCACATTGAATGGCAGTGCTGGCTCAAAGGGCCGAATGGCCTACTCCTGCACCTATTGTCTATTGTAATACCCACGCAGTTCACGGGGAGAACGTACAAACTCTGTACAGACAAGTACCCGTAGTCAGGATCGAACCCGGGTCTCCGGTGCTGTCAGCACTGCAAGGCAGCAACTCTACCGCTGCACCACCGTGTCGTAAGGAAGATTACTGTGAGGGTGGAAGTGCACGAGTGTTAGCACCAGGCATCTTTTAAGCTTAGCCATGGAGATACTCTGTGGAGATAGAGTGGGAAGTTTTACTCCAATACAACCATTGACGTGGTTGTAAAATTATCTTGTCTTATCTTTAGAAAACAATAAATCACTGATGAAGTTTCAGAATCTCAGTGTACACATTTACACCTGAGCAGTGCGGATTCAAGCCATCTTGTTTTCCCTGTGCACTTTTCATGGATAATTGAATTGACTCTGGATCTTTCTGTGCAGAGGGAAGCTTGCTTGGAATGAGATGGCTTGATTATCGTGTGTTCTGGTTCTCTTTACTTCACAGTGGTGTTGCTGTTTTAAATTTACTCTGCGTTGCACAGTAGGGTGCTTTCGCTTCATCTGCAGAAGTGCCCAAATTATATAGCTACTTACTGCTAACAAGGAAACCCTTAATGAGAAATGATTGACTTCAAGGAGCTGGCCTGTCACTTGGGCCGTGGCTGCATTTTGGAAAATGACTGCATTATACAGCTGTGTTTATATTAAGGAACTGTCTAAAATTTGACTAATTGGTTGAAGAACTTTTCCCCAGTTATCTTCACAGGAAATATTAACAATGTAATTACATTGTTCTAAACAACTAATGTGTTTGAATTATGATGCAATTATACAAATGTGCAGCATGCCGTATATTCAACTTTATAAACACAAATAGCCGCTATTCACATATAAGAGCACTTTTGTTCTCAACAAAATTCAGAAACAAGGCAAAACGATTTCAGTATTCTTCACCAAAATAATTGTTTAAAGTAACTAAAAGATCAGATTTAAATTTCAAAACTGTCAGCATCAGTCCATGGCTTTGATTCTGTTAGGTAGTGAGAACAAAGATGGATTCAGCTTCAGAAATTTGAATGAGAGAACTTACAAATTCCAACAATTTTGGCAGGAACAAAAGTTCTGTTTAGTTTTAGCCATCAGCGTTGATTTTATGTCAGAATCTCCTAAACATTACCTTCAAGAACTGAAACCTGGTTTACTGTTTATTACAGAAGTACAGTATAGCATGATCTGGCACCAGATCCAAGCAGCTAAGAAGGAGAAGAGAGACCTACATGTGATCTTCCTCGATCTGGCCAATGCATTTGGTTCAGTTCCCCATGAACTCCTTTGGGAATCTTTTGCCTTTTTCCATGTACCAGAGCTCATCACCACACTGGTCAAGAGCTATTTCCAAGACCTGCAGCTGTGCTTCACAACAGCTGACTTCAGTACAACATGGCAGCGCTTGGAAGTAGGCATCATGGCAGGCTGCAGAGTCTCACCCTTGGCCTTTACAATGGCCATGGAAGTCATCATCAGGGCCTCAAAATGGGTGGTGGGCGGTGAACGAACCAGGGCTGGGCTCCGTCTGCCACCCATCAGGGCATACATGGACGACATGACCACACTAACCACTACTGCAGCATGCACCAAGCGGCTACTTGGAAAGCTGCAGGAGAACATCAAGTGGGCCCGAATGAAGATCAAACCAAGTAAATCTCGAAGCATCTCCATAGTCAAGGGGGTGCTTAGAGACACAAGGTTCTGTATTGGTGACGGCCCTATACCAACAGTGTCTGAACAGCCAGTTAAAAGCCTGGGCAGATGGTACAACGCAAGTCTCAAGAATAAAGAGCAGGTGGAACAACTAAGGCAAGAAATTGTCAATGGCCTGGAGAACATCAATCAGACCCTACTGCCTGGGAAACTGAAGCTCTGGTGCCTACAGTTTGGACTCCTTCCTCGGACAATGTGGCCACTGACCATTTATGAAGCCCCAATAACAACTGTGGAGAAGATGGAGCGAACCATAACTTCATACGCGAAGAAATGGCTCGGGGTCCCACGATGTCTAACTAACATCGGCCTATATGGCAAAGGGGTCCTGGAACTACCTCTCACTAGTCTAACAGAGGAATACAAGTGTTCTAAAGTAAGACTTCAGATGACACTGAGGGACTCTAGAGACAAGACCATCAGTGCTGTTGCACCGCCCCTAGTAACTGGCCGGAAGTGGACGCCATCTGATGCAGTACAGCAAGCTTCATCAGCCCTGAGACACAAAGACATCGTGGGGCAAGTCCAGCAGGGAAGAGGAGGCTTTGGCCTTACGACAAGTAAACCAACTTGGCGAAAGGCCACAACATCAGAGCGGAGGACATTGGTGGTCGAGGAGGTGCGGCGACAAGAGGAGGCCGCAAGAAGTGCAAAGGCGGTCTCTCTTGCCAAACAGGGGCAATGGATGCAGTGGGAAGGCGTGGAGCGGAGGAAGATCAGCTGGAAAGAACTATGGGAAATGGAAGCAAGCAAGATCAGCTTCATCATCAGAGCGACTTATGACGTGCTTCCATCACCAAAGAACCTCCATCAGTGGTACGGCGAGGATCCAACCTGTGCTCTCTGCCCAACTCCAGCGACCCTCAAACACATCATGGTAGGCTGCAAGACCAGCCTCACGCAAGGGAGATACACGTGGCGGCATAATCAGGTACTAAAAAGCCTGGCATCAGCCCTTGAGAACAGGCGGTGTGCGACCAACTCCTTGCCTCCGAGAGCAAGCAACCCCCTCCCCCTAAGGGCAACAACCTTTGTCCGAGAAGGACAGAAAACATCTGAACATCCTTCCACCAGATCAGAAGAAGGAAACCTATGCAGGGCCCGTGACTGGAGGATGCTGGCGGACATCGGCCGACAACTAAATTTTCCACCTGAAATTGCTTCCACCAACCTCAGGCCAGACTTGGTGTTCTGGTCCCCTTCACAGAAGACTGCTTACATCATAGAGCTCACAGTTCCATGGGAGAACTCTGTTGAGGAGGCCTATGAGCGTAAGAAGCTGCGTTACGCAGAGCTTGCAGCAGAGGCAACGCAGCGTGGCTGGAACACCAAAGTCTATCCAGTTGAAGTGGGATGCAGAGGATTTGTTGCGTCATCTACCATCAGACTGCTGAAGGAGCTTGGAATCCACGGTCAGGCTCTGCGGAAGACCATAAGATCACTCTCAGAGGCGGCTGAAAGAAGCAGCCGGTGGATTTGGCTCAAGCGGAAAGACCCATGCTGGGCCCCAAGTATTTCAGGGTGAATCTTTGGGACGGTTTGACACGGGACACGCGCTGAGGGCTGATCATCCTGCAGCGGGCCGCCCTTGTGGAGGGTGTATAGTGTTAAAAGGCCGAAACACCCAGTGATGCAAGGGTACACTACTGATGATGTGTCCTGTGCCCAACTGTCCTGAAGGTTACCCAGGCCAAGATATACGTATCCACTCCCCCCCCCCCCCCCCGCCCCCCCCCACAGATGTTGAGCGTCTACCACTCTCAACAATCAACGAATGTCGTGAAATGCTCCCCACCTATTGGCACAAGGGACTTCTTAACATCTTGTCCTGTGTATTTGATTCTAGGATTCTGCAGATGCTGGAAATCTGAAATAAAATAGTGGTAGAAATGTCCAGCAGGTCAGACAACATTTGTGGAGAAAGAAATAGAGATACTATTAACACTGATAAGACGGACACACACTACACCTGTTGGAAGGAACTGCAGACGCTGGTTTAAACTGAAATGAAACACAAAAACCAGGAGTAACTTAGCAGGTCAGGCAGCATCTCTGAAGAAAAGGAATAGGTGACGTTTCAGGTCTGGTCTGAAGAAGGGTCTCGACCCGAACCGTCACCTATTCCTTCTGCTGACTGACCCGCTGAGTTGCTCCAGCATGTTGTGTCAAACACTCTACACCTTCTGTTTGATTACAGTACATATTATTTGTGATGATATTTCTCCCGCCCCTTTGGACATCTCTCCCCATGATTCGGGTGGATAAACAACCACTGCCAGCTACTCTCAATCCTGTTGTCCATCCTATTTATGTACATTCATGGATATGCCTACATGCTGAATGTATTCACAGCAGGGTCCAATCCTGCTCAAGTAATATTTCCACCACTAATCCACTCATCCCGTCTTCTCCCTGACCATTACATACTAAGATCAATTGAAACAATCCATGGCCAGTTTGACCAGTTTAGTTTAGAGATACAGCGCGGAAACAGGCCCTTCGGCCCACCAAGTCCGCACCGACAAGCGATCCCCGCATATTAACACTATTCTACACACACGAGGGACAATTTACACTTATACCAAGCCAATTAACTTACAAACTTGTACGTTTTTGGAGTGTGGGAGGAAACCTAAGATCTCGGAGAAAAACCACAGTCACGGGGAGAACGTAAAACTCCGTACAGACAGCACCCGTAGTCGGGATCGAATCCGGGTCTCCGGCCTGCAAGAGCTGTAAGGCAGCAACTCTACCGCTGCGCCACCGTGACTAAGATTAGCCAATGCATCAGATCAAACTGGGGATCCTTCTAGTTTACATGGTTCTGCATTATATGTTGCATTCACCAATTCACCTCTCATCCAGTTAATGTTTTACAGAGGGCTATGGAAACATGTGCAAATAGACAAAACAATTTTATTACAGCAAACACACATGACGGCATATGGAAATAATATATAACCAAGTAGATTTTCAGTGAAGGGCAAGAATTGCCTGGTGACTTCTGAAAAGTAATCTTGCATTGGCAGTAGGTTTTAAATTTGAGAATGTAGACTAATATTTGCAAAATGAGAAGGATTATTGGTATTATTAAAACAGAATGGCAGATTAAGCATAATAGCAATGTTGAAAATTTGTAGTTCATTGCACATATTCATTTACAGTATACATTGCAAAAAGAATATTATTAATATTATTACAGTTGGTGCATAAAAGAATCACACAAAAAAAATGTTTTAAGTTAACAGGCGGGCCTGTCATTTCCAGCAAGGTTGATTCACATTTAGGTTTTCACATTTTACATGGGCAAGTTCCTGAAATTGCAAATTAGAAACCTGAGTGAATAGGATATGGAGCGTTGGATCACATTAATGAACCAGGGTTGCAAAGTTAACAATACAGGATAGAAATGTGTAGATTAGAGTGCAAATCAAAAATTAGGTTGGGAAAGACAGATAATTTGACTTTAAAAGAAAAATCTGAGGAAGAATGGAATATGAAAAAAAAACGTATTTTAAAAGCCCAACAATTTAAATTTGGAGCTTTAATAACATGCAGGTAGCATGATTATTGCGTATTATTGTCCTTAGCTGAAATGTGTATAATCAGTTTAGATTGTATTTTGTGCTTTGGGTTTGTTTTTCTTGGTTGAGCGCTAATCCTGATCCTGGTGTTACAGCACAAGTGTATACTTTGTAGTTTAATTGTAATTGTTAATTTTCAGTAGCAAAGAGTGGCTGTTAGTTAATAAATTGCTGCTGCTTAAGAGATATTAAGAGTAATAAGGGTTTTGACTTGTCGCGGCAAATTTAGTTTCAAATCGACCACACAATGGCTACAACGTCACATGGTATAAACTATGTTAGTGGTCAGCGAAGTGCCATTTTTGCATTGTTGACAATGGAGCAGGTTAACGCGGACAAACCGTTGTTTAATTGTGCCGGATCTTTGGTAGATGCTACTGCACATAAACAATAGTGGGTGCCTTTAGCAATAAATTTAATTTGACAGCACATTTAGCATAATCTACAGCGATTACGTCAGCCTCTAAAAACTGGAGAAGAAAGGGAATATCATTGAGACTCCTCGCGCTTCTAACTTTCTGTATATATAGAAATGAAGCCAGTAAACCTCTAAATGATTTAACATAGGCTCGTTCACTCTATCAGTACTATGCGAAAGTCACCACATTGTTTGTAAGTTGTAGTACTGAGGCATATGGTATACTTAATCCGAAGCATGATCATGTAACATAGTAATAAAGGTTGGTTATGGCACTCCTGCTTCCAACTCAAGAGGTTCTGAGTTTAAGTGGAGGAAGGGACTGCAGATGCTGGTTTACACTGAAGATAGGCACAAAATGCTGGAGTAACTCACCGGGACAGGCAGCATCTCTGGATAGGAATGGGTGACGTTTCGGGTCGAGACCCTTCTTCAGACTGAAGCAGACTGAGTTAAGTACCACTTCAGGTGTTTGAGTGCAAAATGCAAACTGGCATTACAGTGTACTAATGAAGGATAGCCGGAAAGTCAAAGGGTGCTGATTTCTCATTGAGATGTCAATTCAAGATCTGCTCTGCTCTCTCAGTGAACATGCACCTTTATAACATGACTTAGAAATGTTTCTTCTTGAGTTTCTTGGTAAACTGATGGTGTCAACATTTATTTAGTTGCTGTTTGCAGCAGTTTGCTATCCCTCATCAAAGACTACCAGCATGCCTACATTTTAACAGTGACTAGATATCCAAAAATACACCACTGGCTTTCGGGCCTCTTGAGGTTAGAATGCAAGTCTTTTAAAATCCTTCACCTGCCCCTTCATCGGTTTGTCCTGAAGTTACTTATTGACCCTGTATAAGCATGAAGCAGTCACACAATTTATCCGGCTGACTTGCAATGTGTCGAGAAACAGAGCACTACCCCACTTTGTGACTAGTTTGACATTAATGTTCACTTTACCGGTGCTGATCAAGTGATAAAGAATAAAAATTAAATATATTTTATAAAACCGATTTTAGGAAGATTTTAAGAAACCATAGACACCAAATGCTAGATTAACTCAATGGGACAGGCAGCATCTCTGGAGAGAAGGAATGGGTGACCCTTCGAGACCCTTCTTCAGACTCAGGTGTGAGGAAGATACAGAAATAAGGAAGGATATGGTGTGAAAAACAGACATCAAAGGGGATGCGGTTCATGGAAAATGTAGAATAGATCATTGTTAGCTGGGGGAGGTGACAACAAAGCATACAGACAAAAAATTAATCAGGGGATAGTCAGACTGGTTGGAGAACTAGGATGGGGAGGGATGGAGAGAGTGGGAAAGCAAGGGTTACTTGTTCAAACCGCTGGGGTGTAACCTCCCCAAGCGAAATATGAGGTGCTGTTCCTCAAATTTGTGTTGGGCCTCCCTCTGACAATAGAGGAGGCCCAGGACAGAAAGGTCGGTGTGGGAATAGGAGGGGGGTGGGGTTAAAGAGTTTAGCAACTGGATCATGTAGGTTTAGGCTGACTGAGCGGAGGTGTTCAACGAAACGACCGCCGAGCCTGCGCTTGGTCTTGCCGATGTACAGGAGTCCACACCTGGAACAGCGCATACAGTCCTTTCTACACAGTTCCATTGTCTATCTGGGACCTTATTAGGACGTGTGACTGGATGCTGCTAGATTTCTATGCGGTTGTCAAAAATTGTGGTCCAAATTGATTTTCTTGTTGTTTATTGTATGAGTTGATTGTACGACTTTAGAACTAGATGGGTCACTCGTAGCCATTATACATTGTCATCTAATTAATAAGAACTCGTCACTATCGCATTCTGTTAATAGAAAGCTGACGTTGAAGTCGATCTTTGTTCCTCTGCTTGCTCGCAGAAACGGCTTGCAATGTTTTTCTGGGTTAATGATACAATGTGATTAAATGTTGCAGTAACATCTATGCTGTGGTTGCTAGGGCTGGATAATTGCAACAGCTCCTTGTGGTACTGCCATTGTATTCTGCAACTTTCAGCTTAATTCGCTACATTTGAGATTCCCGATAATACAGTGCAAGACTAAAGGGCCTGTCCCACTTTCCCCAGTCACTCACGAATTCTCCCGAGTTTTCCCCTTGATTCAAACTTGGAGAATGTCCGTAGCAAGTCTGTAGGAGTCCGTAGATATTTCGTAGAGGCTCATAATGCCAGCCGTAGGTACTCGGGGCATCAGGTAAATCGGGACGTTTTTTCAGCATGTTGTAAAATGTCCACGAGTAAAAAAATAACCCCAAGTACCTACGGCTGGCATCTCCGAGTTTGAATCAAGGGGAAAACTCGGGAGAATTCGTGAGCAGCTCGGGAAAGTGGGACAGGACCTTAACTGATCTCGGTGCTAAAGATGACCGTAAAATTTAATGCAGGATTATATTAATGCCGTTTAAATTTTGCCGAGACCTTGATATGTAGTCGTTCCTGTTCATCCTGACACTGCAACATTAGTTACTTTATTGTCACGTGTACTGAGATACAGTGAAAAGCTTTTGTTGCGTGCTAACAAGTCAGCGGAAAGACAATATGATTACAATCGAGCCATTGGTAATGTACAGAGATACATGATAAGGGAATTATGCTTTTAGTGCAAGGTAAAGCCAGTAGAAATTTAAATATGTGGAACAATTGAAATATGTGATTGTGGATCTGCTTCTGTGACTCGCCCGGGCTGGGAGGCATATTGTGAGACTCTCTGCCACCACCACTCTCACTCATACAGTGAGTGTTCTGGGCCACCAGTGATTGTGAGCACCCAGCTGGGGCACTGTGTGTCTGCAACATGTGTGATGCACATGTATGTACATAATGTGGAATGTGTGTGTAATATGTACCTACACATTAGAAGTCCTGCAGTCACGGGTGATGGGCTTGGGCATCAGTTGAGTTCGGCAAGTGTAATTTTAGAAATGAAGTTGTCCCTCAGACACTTGCAACATTTCCAAAATGTTCGGGCCGCACGGTGGCGCACGGAGGTAGAGTTGCTGCCTCAAGGGCCTGTCCCACCAGCATGCGATTGCATGCGTCTAGCGTGACCAAACATGGTGGCTTGAGGCGTACGGCCGCACGGGGCCGTTCCCACTTCGAACCGAGGAGGCGTATGGAGTTGTGCGGGGCTGGTCCCGACATCACGCGGGGCTCCGAAAATCTCGCACTGTCCGAAAATTCCGCGCGCCAACGGCCTGTCGGCCCGCAGGCGTATTGAGGGCATACGCAGCATCTTGACGGCGTATGCCTAGCGCGTGGTGTTGCGCGATGACGTCACCGCCCGGCGTGCCGTTGTGTGATGACGTCACCGCCCGACGCCGTGCGACGTCCAAATTCAGTCGGCCCGCCTCCTGGCCAGCTGATTGGTGAGTATGATGTCGGGACCAGCCACACACAACTCCAGACGGCTCCGCGGTTGGAAGTGGGACCCGGCCACCACGTTTGGTCGCGCTAGATGCATGCAATCGCATGCTGGTGGGACAGGCCCTTTACAGTGTCAGCGACCCAGGTTCGATCCTGGCTACAGGTGCTGTCTATACGGAGTTTGTATGTTCTCCCCGTGACCGACATGGGTTTTCTCTGAGATCTTCGATTTCCTCCCACGCTCCAAAAACCCACAGGTTTGGCCACTAATTGGCTTGGTAGAAGTGTAACATTGTCCGCAGTGTGTGTCGGGTAATGTCAAGTGTCTAATGTTATTTAGGCAAATGTCTCAGAGTAAGAAGTAGGCCATTTTGGACTGAAGAACTATGGGAATGTCGTGCTTACTTATTGATTTCATAATCTCAGAAATGTACTCATAATACAGCTACCGTATTGGTCACATAGCAAACTTCTCCAAAAAGTGTGTTGAATGGAGCTGCAGATGCTGGTATATACCAAAGATAGATGCAAAGTGCTGGAGTAACTCAGCAGGTCAAGGTGGCTTCTCTGGAAGAGGTGACATTTCGGGTCAAGACCCTTCTTCAGACTGAAAGAAGAGTGGAGGGAAAAACAATCCGAGAAAGACCAGATAATGTGTATTTTGTTTAAGAAGGAACTGCAGATGCTGGAAAATCGAAGGTAGACAAAAGTGCTGGAGAAATTCAGCGGGTGCAGCAGCATCCATGGAACGAAGGAAATAGGCAACGCTTCTTCAGACTGATGTAGGGTGGGGGGTATCTCAGTGCCCGGTGGGAGAATTGTTGTGTGTGGCCGCAAATAGCCAGTCGGTATCGATAGTCCGGCTTGGGTCCGATCTGGGAGGTAGGGAGGTGGAGCTGGAAGCCATGAGGTACGAGATGGAGGCGCAGGCATTTCCCGAGGAAGCAAATGTGGCTGTGGTATCGGGTCTGGGTTAGGATGTGGTCATACAGTTGGAGGGAAGGGCGAATCACAGAGGGGGGGCAGTTAGAGAGGAGGTTGTAAAACTGTCTCCGGAGGGAGGAGGAGAACTTCTTCAAAATAGGCATACCTTGAGGAGATTTCACAGTGGAGTAGACAAAGTGTTTAAGAAGGAACTGCAGATGCTGGAAGATCGAAGGTAGACAATTTCATTGACATTTCTGATGAGGCAGCACACCCTCAATGCTGCGTAGACCTTTACCAAGGAGTTTTGTACCCACTGATCATTGCTACATTGACAATTTGGCAGCCAGTGCCCAGAAGACAAAAAAAAAGGTTATACGGAGACAACAGGCCACGATAGCAATGGGATTCTGTGCCAATTTTGACACTGACATGTTTTCCACGTATAGAATGGTTTACAGATTATGGAGATTTTTTTTTGCATTGCATTTGCATCAGTCTGAAATGAAAGTAACAATGGCTCGAGCTGCCTCATAACCACAGCGATATCCAATTAACACACTAATTGGGCATATAACAAAGTATTTACTAGAAGCTCTGTCCAATGGGAGGTTTCTGGAGTGATAGTGAAATTGCACCAGAAATAGACTCCTACACACTGCTCGTACCAAAAACAAAATTGCTGTGATTTTTAATTAATTAATCTAACACTGAACATTTCAAAAACGATATCCTTATTACCACTTTTACTATGTGTTGTTTTGGTGTTCTTGTTTATTTCCTTTAATTATGTGGATACCTCAGAGTGTGACAGATTGTATTCTCGATTAGTGAGGGTGTTTCTCGATAGGTAAGGATGTCAAGGGTTATGGGGCGAAGGCGGGAGAATGGGGTTGAGAGGGGAAGATAGATCAGCCATGATTGAATGACGGAGTAGACTCGATGGGCCGAATGTCCTACTTCTGCACCGATGACTTAAGAATATATGAGCTTATGTACAGAGAGCTGAGTGTAGATCGTGAAGTTAACAGAGACGCTAGCAAAAATAAAGCCATAAAGAGTCTGAAAATTATCTCAGTATGGAAGCTCTGATATTATATAATGTTTTTAAGATAAATCTATGAACTTTCAGCAGATGTACACATGTATCCACTGATGTCACTCATGCCATGATGGTCCACGAGTGCCCTTTCTCACCACCTTTCATTGTAGGTGGGGGTTTGGAGCATTTACTTCAGTAGGGAAGGACAGCACCTCGTCCACTGTAACATCATTCAGCTCATCCAGACTGATGTACTTGTGATGGATATGCTCCTCCGTCACTGCTACCACCCGCACACCATGCTTGTCCTGTCCCAGCTGGCAGCCTATAGCCGAAGTCACCACCATATCAAGGTCATTAAACCTTCCACCGGCGTTCTGATGGTAGTGGCCAGAGAAGACTGCGTTCACACCTGGAACACATCAAAACAGATCCATGTTTAGTTTACTTTAGTTTAGAGAGACATTATATAAGATGGAAACAGGCCCTTCGGTTGACCGAGTCCGCGCCAATCAGCAATCCCTGCACATTAACTCTATCCTACACACACTAGGGACAATTTACACCAAGCCAATTTACCTATATACCTGTACCTCATTGGAGTGTGGGGGGAAACTGAAGATCTTGGAGAAAACCCACGCGGTCAAGGGGGGAACGTCAATAGTCAATGGTCAGATTTATTCGTCACAAACACAATGAAGTGCAGTGAAATGAATTTGCCAGCAGCGGTACAATAAAAAAAACACACAACACACAATAAAAAATTTAACACAAACATCCACCACAGCATTCTTCACTGTGGTGGAAGGCACAAAGTTTAGTCAGTCCTCCTCCATTTTTCCCCGTGGTCGGGACCATGAACCTCCGCAGTCGCAGGCAAGGTAAGTCCCGAATTGGTGCTTCCCTACCGGAGACCGCGGCTTGAAGATGATGTAGGCCGCAGTCCGGCGGTAGGAGCTCTTCTCCTCTGGGGTCCCCAACAAGGGATCCCAGGCTCCGGACGCCGCGCCAGCTGGAATCTCCGCAGAGCGCGGCTTCAGGCTGCCGCGAGCCAGCGATCGGAACGCTCCCTTCTGGCGACCCCCGTACTGACAGCACCAGTAGTCGAGATCGAACCCGTGTCTCCGGCGCTGTAAGCGCTGTAAAGCAGCAACTCTACTGTTGTGCCATACATCATAAATGTATTATGATGTGTCACAGCAATGCGATGTATTTCACTTCTTAGCTAAGTGCTGCTGAAATGTTCCACGATGTTCCCGCGTCAGCCATACAAGAAACTATTTGAGATGTTTCCACATTTTACAACCAGTTTCGGATATTGTGATTACTAACCACTGTTTACCACTGTATACCGCTGTACGGAGTCAACATCGAAACTGTTTATTTTATTTTATTGTCACGTTTCCCTATGTACAGTGAAAAGCTTTTGTCAGCGGAAAGGAATTACATGATTACAATCGAGCCAGTCAGTGTACAGATACATAAGGGAATAACGTTTAGTGCAAGGTAAAGCCAGTAAAGTCCGATCAAAGATAGTCTGAGCATCTCCAATGAGGTAGATAGTAGTTCAGTACTGCTCTCTAGTTGTGGTAGGATGGTTCAATTGCCTGATAACAGCTTGGGAAGAAACTGTCCCTGAATCTGGAGGTGTGCGTTTTCACATTTCTACATGTTTTGCCTGATGTGAGAGGGGAGAAGAGGGAGTGGCCAGGGTGTGACTCGTCCTTGCTTATACTGCTGCCTTTGCCGAGGCAGCATGAGGTGTAGATTCTCTGCAATTTATTTCACTGTTGGATGGAGCTGTTCCCAAACCGAGCTGTGACTCATCCCGACACATCGCAGCTTGACGGGGACTTCCAAGGACTCCAGTGAAGAATGCATTTCCACACAATCAATTTAATTTGCACAACTATCTCTTTGCACGATCAGCCGGCACTCTTTCCCTCAACAGTATTTCTCTTTGATATTTCAAAAGAACGCAGCAAGGCCGTGAGCTGCGAGCCCAGCCTGTTGGGATCTTGGGGAGAACTTTGGAGTGTTCTTGTGAAATTCCCTAAGGTCATCACGTTTGTTGCCGCCAGCTGCTTCGCTACATGCTGGAGCTATGTCACAATGTCACAGGCAAACGGCAAACCCGTCAAAGTTACGCTCTACTCAAGGTCAGAGGGAGCATTTGGTCAAACTGTTCGTAGGTGCGTAGGCAGGAACAGCAGATGCTGGTTTAAACTGAAGATAGACACAAAAAGCTGGAGTAACTCAGCGGGTCAGACAGCATCTCTGGAGAGAAGGAATAGGTGATGTTTCGGGGCAAGTCCAGTCTGAAGAAGGGTCTCGACCTGAAACATTACCTATTCCTTTTCTCCAGAGATGCTGCCTGACCCACTGAGCTGTTCCAGCTTTTTGTGTCTATCTTCTGTTCTTAGGTGTCCTGTATTGTTACTATTAAATGCAAAGAGAAGCTGTGTAGATTTTGAGGACCTTTCTTCTGCCTTACTCTGGAATCACAGTCAAATTCAGTGATCAATTTTCAACGTTTGTGTCTGAGTAGTTATACGGCTCACCCATTATGCCTGGGTCACATCACTAATTTACTGGTGTAGCCCGGATTGGAGAAGGTGTGTCTATACATCCCCAACATGTAAAAAGCACAGGACAGACACAAAATGCTGGAGTAACTCAGTGGGATAGGCAGCATCTCCGGAGAGAGGAATGGTGGGTGATTCAGCTCGAGACCTTTCTTCAGACTCAGTAAAAAGCACATCTGTACTCCTTTGAATGCAATTCTTATTTCTATATATATTATGAATAGGAAATACCTGCAGAATAATGTTTCAACCGAGCAGCCAAATAAGAAAGCTATTAATAAATAATAAATAATGGATTGCAGCAACGGGTGGCAACACCAGCATTGGTTGCCTCGCCAACAGTCTGTTTGTCTTTTCTTCTTTTTGTTATTTTTTATATGTATTAAAAAGTGTGTTTTAGTGTTCCTTGGTTTGTTTTATGTGGGGGGTGGGTGGAGGGGGGAGTAAAAATCTCTTACAAATTTTTTCCGTATCGTATCTCCGTCCCCAATGCGGCCTAACATCGTGCAGTTGGCGGCCCTTCCTGGAGACCGACTCGGCGCTCCAAACTGCAGGAATCTGCGGGACTTTAACATCGAGGGGCTTGCGATCCCTTTTCCAGGGATCGAAGCTCCAACCGCTGGGCCCGTGGACTTTAACATCGAGGGGCTTGCGATCCCTTTTCCGGGAATCGAAGCTCCAACCACAGGGCCTGTGGACTTTAACATCATGAAGCCCGCGGTCTCTGGTATGAAGGGGCCGACTTGGGTGTTTCAACCGCCCCGACGCGGGAGTTTCAATCACCCCGACGGGGGCTTCGGCCGCCGGCTGCGGGGACTTTGATCGCCCCGACTGCGGATGGTTTGACTGCCCGGACCGCGGGAGAAGAAGAGGAAGACTGAACTTTATTGGCTTCCATCACAGTGAGGAATGTGGTATCCACTGTGATGGATGTTTATGTTAACTTTTATGTGGTTGTGTGTCTTGTTGCTTTTCACTTAGTATGGCTGCATGGTAACTCAAATTTGACTGTACCTTAATTGAAACCTTGAAATGGTCATATTGATAAAAGTGGCAAGTGGGTATGAGCGAGTGGTGATTAAAGTTTGGCCAAGTGATAAAGCATGAAGTCAATGGCGGTTTGACAATAATATCATTCCCTTATGCCATTACTCCTCTTGTCATCGTGTTTTCTTCAGTAACATCTAAGAATATCATCAATAATTTCTCTCATATAAAGAAAAATGACAATTTGATCCACAAAAGAGGAAACGTTGAATTCCAAAGTAAATAATTTCCCTTCAATAATTGAAAGAGAAAATTCTTACTTTAGAATTTATTTGAATTTCTCCTTTCTCTGTGAAATTGGCTAGCGTAACGTTTTGCAAATAAATGTTAAGGATTTACTTCAACAGTTGACCTTTGAATATATATACCAAATGTCTCCCTAAAAGATAATTTTAAACAAGTCGGCGATATAAATATGTTTGGATCGATGGAATTGTACAAAAGCAATCTAGAATGATTTTTTAGTGAAAGGGCTTCATTGAGTAATGTGAGCTCGGAGACCTTCTGCAACTTAATGTCACTCAAAGCTGCTTTGTGGTAATACCACTTGACATTTCAATTTATTCAGCTTGATCACATTTTATGGTATTGGCCACCTTATTCAATCATTTGACATTGTGGAGAGCCACACGCAGTAAGTAACCTGGACACGTGAACAATGCAGAAAGACATTGTGCAACCTGACGGAAACGGTGATGGCTGAGAATGATTCAAACACTGTTCACCGAGAAAGAGCATTTCAAATAGGGGCCCTAATACACATTCATGATGCTTTGGGGGGGGGGGGGGGGGGTGGGGGATATTTGGAGGTCTCACCCTGTGGTGCCTACTCTTCTGCACTGGTCAAGAAGTGGAGGTTGAATCACACTGAGCCACTACATCTCAGGGTTTGGGAGTAATGGGCCTGTCCCACTTTGGCCATTTTTAGGGCAACTACAGGCGACTAGTTTGTCGCCACATGCCCGCCGTGAGTAGTCTCCTCAGTTGTGCAAAAAGTCGTGGCATCTTTCTGGTCGCCGCTATATTTTCAACACGTTGAACATTTTTCAGCGACAGTGGGTTTGACGCCAATGAGCGTAGCTTGACTTCTCCTGACATAGGTGCTGTCGTAGGTTGTTGCCAGGATGGCGTAGGCTGTCGCCGGTTTTTGGGCGATCTGCTAGGTCTATCACAGTCGTTGGCAGTTGCCTAAAAAATCACCGTGGGACAGGTCCATACGGCACAGTGAGATGCCAGTGATGAGCAGGCCTCAATCAGCAGAATCCTTGCTAAGAGGCTGGGGTGAGATGGAGCCTCACCTTTGATAAAATAGTACAGTAAACCCTTGTTATAACAGACTACAGAGGGGCAGATGGTGTTGGCAGGTCTGTCCACTATAGACTATGCCCACTGCCCACCACAACCAGAGAGCAGTGCTGAACTACTATCTATCTCTGATGTCCCTCTGACCAGACTTTGCTGGCTTTACCTTGCACTAAACGTTATTCCCTAATCATGTATCTATACACTGTAAATGGATTGATTGTAATCATGTATAGTCTTTCTGCTGACTGCTTAGCACACAACAAAAAGCTTTTCACTGTACCTCAGTGCACGTGACAATAAACTAAACTGAACTATAATAGAATATAATAAAGAGGCCCGTTGAAACAAGGGTTTACTGTACTATGTAGAAACAAGGAACTTCAGATGCTGGTTTAAAAAAAAGGACACAAAGTTCCATAGTAATTTCCCTGGGTCAGGCAGCATCTTTGGAGAACGGGGATAGGTGATATTTCAGGTCAGGACCTTGCCTGACTCGAAACATCACCTATCCATGTTCTCCAGAGATGCTGTCTGACCCGTTAAGTTACTCCAGCACTTTGTGTCCAGGACTGTTAGGTAAATGTTTTACGGTCATAAGGTCATAAATGATAGTAGAATTAGGCCATTCGGCCCATCAGGTCTACTCTGCCATTCAATCATGGCTGATCTATCTCTCCCTCATTCTCCTGTCTTTCCCCCATAACTTCTGACACCTGTACTAATATAGAATCTATCTATCTCTGCCTTAAAAATATCCACTGACCTGGCCTCCACGGCCTTCAGTGGTAAAGAATTCCACAACTTCACCACTCTCTAACTAAAAAAAATGATCCTCATCTCTTTCCTAAAATAATCTTTAATTATGAGGCTATGACCTCTAGTCCTAGACTCTCCCACATGTCTGATAATAAGGAACAATTGTAA